>NC_051189.1:6875000-7500000 GCF_015220075.1 Falco rusticolus | reverse complement strand
TCACACTCTTTTCTGTGTTTTCCTACTTCACTGAAGCAAGCATCACTGCCAGTAACAGCATTGTCTGAGGCTAGGAAGTCAACTGAAGTGTTTAATGAGACACTAGGCACGTCTTGCAGCTACGAAATGTAGCTACCAACCTAAGTTCCTCTCAGTTCTGAGTGATGCACCATTAGTAATGCTCACAGCATCCTTGATAGGGGAAGGAGGTGATGATCCTTTAATGTTTTTATCTTCAGGAGTATGGATCTGAGACAGAGCAAAGAACTGGAGAGAATAACCTTATTTCTGATTCCTTTCTCTTCTCTGTGCATAATATTATTTTGTTCTGCCAAATCAAATCTCTCACCCAGACTGGGAGCAACAGCAATGCACCTTTGACCGGAGGCTGGAAACTAACTCCATCAGTCCCTAATGATGGAGAACACATCATGAGTCACGAACAGATGCGTTTT
Organism: Falco rusticolus; assembly: GCF_015220075.1. NCBI lineage: Eukaryota > Metazoa > Chordata > Aves > Falconiformes > Falconidae > Falco > Falco rusticolus. Next base: position 7,499,545 of record NC_051189.1, on the reverse strand, counting down.
GGCCAACCATGGGTAGGCAATTGTTAATTATCTTGGAACTCCATTAAGTTTCTAGCTGTTAGTCACAGTTAGGAGCTTGGTGTGACCCTAACTTTCACATCAAAGGGATGTTTAGCAGAACATGTGTGAACCATACACGACTTATGCTACAGGTAACCACACGCCTGGCCTGTAGGGCAGCTGCTCTATCCTTGGTGACTGGGAATCCTCCAGCACTTGACCTGCAGGCTCCTCCTTGATGTGTCCTTGTGACTTCAAAGATATTAGTTTATACTTCTTTACTAATAACTTCTCTTGTAAAGTGAGCATAAATTCTTTTTTCAGTTGCGCTACCTGTCAGTCTCTTAATCTTGTTCCTAGTATAAGAAGAACACACAATTTTGTGATAATTTAACTGTAGAACATGTGCACACACCCTGCTGCATCATCTGCTAACAGGAAAAGCAACACAGGCTCGTTTTATTTCTGTGTATTTCATTATAAACCTTCTCAGCATTAGGGGTTTACCCTGCCTGTTAATCTATCAGTATGACCAAAGTTTGGTCCTAAGTAGCCAAATTTACATACTCATGTAATCCTATGGCAGTTGCCCATCAAATCTGCTTGCTCTATAAATCATCCTGTTTATAAACTAAACAAAAGTCCTAGAACTCCTGATGTGTGCTAAATACAAATTTCAGCCACTTCACAATCATAAAGAACAAAATTAGTGGGCTGGATTTCAACCTAAACAGGGTAATTTTGTCTCAGTGTATTATTAGTGTCTCCTAATTTCCTGTTATGAGTGATGGGAAGAGATGGAAAGTCACTGATGTCTATGATACATGCTATATGAGATCAGCTTTGAGAAAAAACCCAACAAAATATCTTTATTTTATTGCCACTTGAAGGAGCAAAAGTCTGCTCTAAAACCCACTAAACTTCTAGAAATCACTGGAAACAATATTTTATTTTTAAAAATCCTTTCAGTCTTATCTATGGGAAGGATTTTTAGAAGTGCATTATGTTGATGCCACATTATATGATCGGGTTTTCTTGGCATATTTGCTAAGCTCCTATTCGATATGAATGTGTTAACCAGTGCTTCATCTGCTGGAAGACTATTTTACATTATCAAGGACTTAATTTGGCAACAATAAATCTTTTACATCTAACATTATTTTTTACTAATTTATTCCACAATTTATTTTCCAATTTATTCATAGTCAGGGTGCTAATAAAAACTTAAGACTGGTTGAAGCCTCTGCCATTGTGTTGAATGAAACTGATACATCAGAGTGGCCAGTAAGCCAACTGGGCTCTCAACTGGTAGGAGAGGATCGTGCTTCCATGATACTCATCATGCCTGTCCAGCAGCATTCAGATACTACAGGAAGGATCTTAGTCACTAGCCATTTCCTTGGGGCAATTTAAATGGCAGGCACCAGGGAAAGGAAAGGGCAAAGCCTTCTTCACTCAACAATTCTGAGACAAGACTGACCTGAGTTGGTATTCTGTATAATGACAAGGAAAGCATAAATTTATGTAAATTGAAATATTAACATTACTTTTGTCAGCACGCTGATGTGACAGTTCCTGAAAGAACTCCTTCATTTTATTATTGCTGTGAAAAAGGCATTGAGAAAATTCAGTAAACCTAAAAATTACAAAATTATTACAAAATAGTCTATTTGATAGGTATTTTCTGAGATAAAAATGAAGCTGGTAAGTCAGACTGTCCTACTGATCACTAAACATTTCAACTTCAAAGTCTTCTGTTTACATACAACATACCGTTCAGGTGCACATTAGATTAAGTTCAAATACTACTATCTGTTAAAATTTGGTTGTCGTTTTTTAGTATTTACATCTCACTATTCAAATTGGATTTGACCCTTATCTATAAGGTGACACGCAAAAGACTTCCCCTCAAAATCCCCAGTTCCCTAGGACTACACTGAGACAATCCAGGAGAGCAACATGTTACAGAAACACAAACAGAAGGGCTGGAAAATGAAGATTTGGGGAAAAAAAAAAAACCAAACAAAACCAAAAACCACAAAATTGGGGGGCTGCAAAAAAGATTTTTGGAAAACTGCCAAAGCTTTGTACAGTTGCACTGCCAGGTGGGCCATTATGTTGTGCGACAGGGAAAACTGACAATCTAACACTTAATACCACTGTTCTTTCACAACATGAATTTAGCAGTAATTAATCCTTGTGTCTTGAAAAACCTTAGCTGGAAGATTTGTTAGTGACTGGTGAAAACACTCTCTTGGAGTCTTAAAAAAAAAAACCAAAAAACAAAAAACGAGCAACTACCTATTTCCTGAAGGATCGATGAGGGATAATGGATGTGGGGGTTTTTTTCACATTCTCTTGGCAAGCAGCGAGTAATTTTGGGACCCATCACAAGAAGTGCATGAAAAACTAGTTTGAAATATATTTAAATAACCTAGCAATTTTACACACATTTGTTACAAAAGTGATCTATACAATGTTTAGTTTACTGAACTTTTCTCTAGCTGGGTTTTTAATCTTTGAGTGTAGAAAACATTCAAAGTACAAAACTGACATTTCAAATATAGTTTTGAATTAAAGCTCTTCACAGAAGTAAAAAATCTTTCTGTATTAACAAGCCTTTCCATATACATGATATATTAAAGAACTAACATAATATCCTAACATTAAATAGAAACATTAATTTATGTAGCTCCACATACTAAATTTTTGGTTTTTTCTTTTTTAATCATGTATTTTAGACATCCCCACCCCCTAAAAAAAAAAAAACACAACAAAACACAAAACAAAAACAAATCAGCCAAGTTTCTGTTTATGGAGGTTCTTTGTTCTTGGTATTATTTGAGTAGACGAGTTATGAACTAATTTGATCATTCTAGCAAACATAACAAGAAAAAAATAAAATTATTAGCAGCTATTACAGTGTTTCATTTTGGTGAAACCAAGGTTTGTAACTGTTAATGCATAGACCACCTGCCTTTTCTTATTTTAAATGGGCATTTTGTTAGGTGTTTAAGGCAAATACAAATTACCCAGGAATGCTATTATAGTGAATTGTGTGACTGTGTTCTTATTTAAAGCAAAAGTAACAAGGCAACAAAGCGGAAGGTTAAGATCTGTTAATGTAGTTCTTAGATCACCTGGAAGTAGTTTCTTACTCAGAGCTATACTGAAAAAACAAACCAAAACACGAAAAACACGAACCAAAACAAGAAAAAAACCCAAGCCACTAAGAAAACGCACACACAACAACCCTACAAAACCACACACAAAAACCAAACCCACTGGATTCATTTCTATAACAGCATATTCAGACACTATAACCTGCTCCACACCCTCTCCCTCCAGTTTCTAACTATTAACGGAAGAGCATTCATCTAGTAATGTAAGTTAAAACATTGATATGGTTTCAGAAATGTTTGTCCAAGGAACCATCGCTTGACATTCACATGCAAGTAAAGAAAAGAAATGAAAACGGCAGCAGCAACAGCACTTGCCACCTCCACACTGGTATCTGGCATTGGTATTCTGAAGGGAAGGATTACTGACACAGTGTTACAGAACTATCATAGTTACAGGCCAAGGGAGTAAATTAAAAACAGTATGATAGCTGTCCTCACATTTTTACAAGCCTAGCAACATGATGCTTGAGATTGGGTTCTGTTTTGGTAACACATTTTTACAAGCCTGATGCTGCGATTAAACTGAGTAGTCTTTGTGCCTTTGCTACTCAAGGGGGGGAGCACAAACTGCACATACAGCTTTGTCTCTGAAGCTTTCCAATTACAATAGGAGCCCATGCAGTTTACCTATATTATAAAAAGGTTTTGCAGAAGGTTTTAAAGGCCAGTTCTTCCATTTATTTTCTGTCATGACTGGCTTCCTTAAAACTCGGTTAGCTCTCTTTCCTTATCTAATATGATAAAATATGGTTACCATATCTAAACGTCTCTTGGTATGAAGAATGAGATCTAATAATATGCCCTGAGACAAGGAAGCTTCCAAAGCAAGTAGTTCTGGATAGTGTAAACACAGTGTAAATACGATGCATTTACATTGTACAGACACACCAATTTAAAAGTATGCCGCTCTTTTTCCAGTGCATTTTGTTGCAGACTCTCAAAGCTTTATCAGTTACATACTACTAAGAGAATTTTTTTTTTTTTCTTCATATTTTGGTAACCAGCGAAAATGCAGATAATTAAACAAATAACAAGACAAATATGAAATCAGTAGACAGCTATTATGCCTTGATTAATATCTGCAATAAGACACTACAGCTTTTTCTGTTCCTTGTAATTAATGTGTTGTGCCTGTGCTCAGCTCCATGGAAAACAATCTATAATCCAAGAGTTTTCCCTGTGTACTTCTTTGTGTTTGGTATGTTTTAGTAGAAAACTAAATACATTAGTTTTCTCAGGGAAACTAGCAAGGAAGACAATGAGAAAAAGTATGTATTCAAGATGCAGATTTTGCTACAAAGGATCTAATGAAAGTAAAAGCGGAAGTGAAAGCCTCCTCACCATCCTAAAGTCTCAAATCAGCCTCACATGTGACTTAAACATGGATGAAACTTCCAGGGCTTTTGCTCTGATTAAGGACAGCAATTTGTTATGTGTTCAAAAGGAATAGCTTCCTGCTATCACACAAAATAGGAACTGTGTACCTGCAAATTGTAGTCATAAGCTTCATGGCATATTAAAGAAAGTGAAAAGCTAAGTAATTGTAAAATAAATTACCAAGCAATTTATAAAAAAAAGATACAAATTGGTGAGTTAAGATAAAAATTCCAATCCCTTATGACAATTATCTCTTTAGATGAAAACCATTTGTTTACTTTATGATCCTAGTATATGACAACATGAGAGAGGATTACCTGCCACTGTTTCCAAGGGATGTACTGAGAATTCCCTTATGAGTATAGACAGAAAATATTTTGGTTTACTCTCTGCAGTGTATTGGAGAATCCAACTAGTATGAAAGCAGAGAGCATAAAAGAAAATTAACAGACACACACACCCCCCCCTAATTAAGATAAAATTTTGAGATGCATATGCATAAAGGAGTGGGAGCACTTTAGCGTCTGGTCTGGACTAAATTTGAATCGCAATCCTTGAAATTACTCAAACATAAAAGAACTCCGATAAGAAAAGGATTGTACAAATTCCTTGTGTACTTCCGCCACCTACTGGATATTGCTGAAAGACCACAGAAATTAGAAAATAACACATTCCATTTGCTCGCAGAATTCTAGCAGAAATCAGTCTCTATGTACCCCCTAATAAACTAAAAACTGATATGTAATAATACATCTGGGTGTTCACATCCCCAGAAACAGCTACTACATCCGCAAGCGTAGCTCTTCCTCTGCTTCAATACTTGCAAGAAAGCAAAGAAGCTGCCTCGAACAACTTCTCCATTCTATTGGATAAGATTCTTGGAAAGAGTTTTGCTTCAATTAGTAAACTGAAGAATCCAACTTGGGTGTATGCAAAGAATCCCCCACATCTGCAGAGCAGTAGTAAAATTTAAGATGTTGAGTGTCTCTTTTTGTGATCAAAATACATGAGTGAAGAAGGTTCCTTGTTGGGTCCCCTGCCTGGAGAAAAGCTCTCTGGTTAGAGTGCCTGGGTTTCCTCAGAACTATTAAAAAAAATTACAGTCAAAAATGGCTGCCCAAAACTTTAATTTGAAAAAGAAAACCCACAAATATTTCTAAGTTTGAGTTTTAAAAATGGTAAATTAAAGTTGGCGTTTATCAGAAGGATCTAGAAGACTGTAGTGGAACAGTAAAACATACATGCTCTAGGTCACATGCACTGTGCATGTTCCCATTCACTTAATTCAGCCTTGAAGTCTACATCAGTGACCAATAAAGAACTCTTAACTGCTTAAAAAAATGTAAGTTCTTTCTTCATGCAATTGTTGTTTCTACAAGATGAAGCTAACAACTGCAACACCTAGAGGAGTCACAAGGAAGATGCAGCTGAATAGAGATAAGCACTGTAAATGACCATCTGATCCATCTCCCAGATCAGCATAGTAAAGTTAAGCCCAAATTAACTGTGTTTGCCGGCCTTGGAACTCTTGAAGTAAATTGCATCCTCAGCAAATTTAGCAGAACCTTTGCTTGTTAACACTACCTAATCTGTTAACTGATCTGGCCCTGCCTAAACAAAGCTCTTATGGACTCTACAAAGAGATAAGGTCACAGTAGCCAAGGTGCAGGACTAACTGGGTTGCTAACAGATCCCTCCTCCCTCTGGAAAAGGCAAACATATTCATGGGATTACTTTTGCTAAAGGACATGGGTGCACTCGGTGCTCAATGCAGGAAGATGAGGAAATCCAGTGTGTACCTCAAGGAGATTTAACCTTTAGGGGAAAATAACCCTTGATTTGAGTAGTATGTTATAGGACCTACTATAGCAGGAATGACCTGAACCAATGGAGGACTCATCTCACAGGAAAAACTGGGCAAGAGCAGCAGTGACCCTGCTTGAGCTGGGTTTGACAGCTCAACACAATATGCTGCTTCTCCTGTCTTGAACACCGTAGTTAAGCAAGAGTGAAAGCATAGAGACAATCCATCAACCAAAAAAATAAAAGGAAGTAAAAAACCCAAAACAACCAAAAAAAAAAAAAAAAAAAAAAAAAAAAGGAAAAATTCTCAGAGCTTTATACTTATATTGCCTGCAACAGTGGGAATAACATCATTCCTTATTCCAGAATACTCTGACTTCCATGTCCAACAAACAGGCAAAATGTCACACCATACTTAAATGCTCTTCTGCCATACTCCATTCTTAAGATTCTATTATATCATCATAGAAATAGATTATTCTGAAAGAATTTGATAATAATATCTCAATATGAATTATAATACCATCCTGGTAAGTTTTTTGAAAATCAATGGGACTTGAACATCAGCTTCCATTTGTCCCAACTATTGCCCAAAAGAACACTCTCTTCATAAAACTGGATTAATACCCCTTCCCCACAATCAAGAAAAAAGTCCCCCTTTTTTTTTTATAAAAAAAAAAAAGCCTGGAAACTGGCAAAGTGCAAAGTGCTGTAGAGTTTTCAGAAAGCAAATAAAATATTTTGAGGGACTTTCTGTATATTGAATATTTTTTATATAATGTTAATTTCTTGTTAAACAGAAGTATCTCGTGTTAAACTGTTACCAAAGAATGGGGCTGTATACTAGCTGTATAGTGCTTTAAATAAAGTCATGATGCTACAAAATTCCAGCATTCACCTAAACTAAACATTGCATTAATTTTATTGAGTAACTCAGCAGTTGTGATGATAAAGAAGGAATCATTTAAAATAAAATTTCACTAATGTTCTATCACTGAACCCCAAAATAAAAATTATCCGTGGCTGGAGTCCCCAGGGGTGGACAGCTGTAATATGTATCCTACACTTTATCAGACAGAGGCTCGCACAGTGTGGCTTGAATTTCACGCCTGTCCCAGTTTCAGCCGGGATAGAGTTAGTTTTCTTTTTAGCAGCTGGTGCAGTGCTGTGTTTTGGATTTGGTGTGAGAACAATGTTGATAGCACACTGATGGTTTTGGTTGTTGCGGGGTGATGTTTATACTAAGTCAGGGAGTTTTTGGTTTCTCAGGCCCTGAGGATGGGATATCCCAAGGATATTCCATAACATGGGGCATCACGGTGAGTATATAAACTGGGGGAAAAAAGGAGGAAGGGGGGGACATCTGGCATTATGGCATTTGTCTTCCAGATTAACTGTTACATGTGATGGAGCCCTGCTGTCCTGGGGACATGTTGTGGTTTAACCCCAGCCAGCAACCAAGGACCACACAACTGCTTGTTCACTTCCCCCCCAACCAGAGGGGAGGGGAGGAGAATCAGAAAGGAATGTAAAACTCAAGGGTTGAGATAAAACAATTTAATTTGACAAAAAAGGTCAGAACAACAACAATAAGTTGCTAAAATGGAAAGGTGGGGAAAGGATAAATCCAAAGGAAAAGGGAAAGGAAAACAAGTTGATGCACAGTACAACTGCTGACTGATGCCCAGCCAGTCCCCAAGCAATGATCCTCCCAGCCCCAGCTAACCCCCGAGCTTATATACTAAGCATGACGTCCCACGGTACGGAATACCTCTTTGGCTGGTTCAGGTCACCTGTCCTGGCTGTGTCCCCTCCCCATTTCCCATGCCCCTCCAGCCCTCTTGCTGGCAGGGCCCAAGGAACCGAAAAGTCCTTGACTTAGTATAAACATCACCCAGCAACAACTGAAACCATCAATGTCCTATCAACATGGTTCTCACATCAGAGCCAAAACACAGCACTGCACCAGCCACTAAGAAGAAAGTTAACTCCACCCCAGCCAAAACCAGGACAGGATGGCTGAAAATCTGCCTGTCAATGGGAAGTACTGAATTAATTCCTTGTTTTGCTTTGCTTGCATGTGCAGCTTTTACTTTACATATTAAGTTGTTCTTAACCCTCGAGTTTTACATTCCTTTCTGATTCTCCTCCCCATCCCTCTGGGTGAGGGGGAGTGAGTGAGTGGCTGAGTGGTCCTGGGTTGCCAACCGGGGTTAAACCACAAAAATGCCTTTGTATGCTTTCCTGTTAGCATACAGTATAAGGGTTTGACATAGTCTGGGAATATTTTTGCTTTCTTAAACTGTATTTTACACTGGAAATTAAGAGGGAAAAATTGGACAGAGTGGAAGACACTAGCTCATCTCAGAATTTAAGAACACCAAGCTTTTAATCTTCTATTCTGCAAGATCTTACAATTCACAATGTAACAAAGTCTAGATATGCATCCAATTGGTGGTACTCCTTTAAAGCCCTGTTGCTCTGCTGGTTCAGTTCTGCTCCTGACTGTAATCAGTAATTCTATACGTAAAATGGTTAGGAACATCCAGATGCATGGGATTTCCATAGCAGTAAGACCCAGTTAACTTTCCAGTTACCTTTCATATGTTCATGAAGGAAAAATAATTACTTGCAAGATAAGTACTCTACCTAGCAAGATAACATGGTTTCAAGTCTTTGAAACACAAAATGCACATTCTATAATGGCCTGAGGTCTTAATCAGTGCTGTAGAGCTTGACGTTCAAGCCTTCAATTATATGTACACCTGTATATTTAATGTGTTTCACAGTCTCCAACACAATAATCACTATCAAGACATCGAGTATGCAAGTACTTCAACAGAACTCCAGCTAGCACTCTAGCAAGTATAACCACAAATATTAATGCATAAGAGAATTTGCACAAATTAAACCTTCAATATGCACTCATTTTTCTTGTGCAATCACATGCCTGACTGGATTTCCAAGTTCTTACCTTCTCTGCATGTATTTTTGCAAATATCTCTAAAATTACAACAATATGCAGCAGCAGCAGAACTTTAAAGCATATTTAATACAATCACATTTCACCAGTTTTTATTCGGTATACTGGATGTGGAGCTGAGCTAAGCACTAAGAAACTGCATCTGAAGGTGTATGTAGTTAAGCTCAAAAGAACATAAAACAAACTATCTATTTAATAAAACTAATTGCACCTTGGTTTTGGGAGGGGGGTGAGCATGGGTGTGTCTTCCCCCCTTTCCTGTAGTAACTCATTATATTAAGAGCTACGAGCAAAGTATACCTGTTTCCTACCTTGGATCCTGATCTCATCAAACCTCTTATTTTATGCAGGACTTACAATGTAAATATGTGATAGGATACCTCTCAAAAAGAAAGTTTTGCTGTACGGTTAGTCACTGGAGAGTCACTATTTTGCAACGTGGTATCCTGGGTTTTTGTCTCACTGGTTGGGGTCTGTTTATACAAGCTCTCGTGTTTGCTTTATCATGTTGAAATGGCACAAGCAAAATCAGAGATTCGTAGGATAGTAGCAGTTATGTCACATGACCATACTACCTAGCTTTGCTTATAGCAATGCCCCTAGATAAGAAGTAAGTTAAACTCAGATGGCTCAGCTCTACTGATGTTCAGTGGCAATGTTGCAACTGGCAAAGAAAGCCACAGGGCAGCTGGAGATGCCCTGCACACTCTGTCATCACTGCCTTTTCAACATGGCCTTCCATCCAAGAAAATGAGCAAAGGCCCAGGACCTTACTAATGGAACGGCATAAATTGTCCTGAGGACCACATCTATGTGTCTCAAATACGTACGAGATGCACAGTATCTAAATATATCTCTTGCTGAATGCCTAAAAACCTGTAAATATATTTTCCCCCTTCTGACATGCAGGTGGTATATATGGAATTTCAGAAACAAATAAGAAACTTTAACACAGACCGGTTAGAAAAATCTTGCCAATTACAATGTTCTCTTCTGAAGGAAAGGGCTGAGCTCTGATGATGGCCTAAAATCTTAACTTTATTTTCACAGGACATGCAGGTTTTTACAATGAAACTATTGTTAAAACGTATTCTACCTTGGGTATTTATATTCTGTGTAGCATGATTTCAGCGAGTTATGACACAGACACACAATCTCCAGTGAAAAGATCAAGGCAGGCCATAAAACATCAAAAGATAGTCTGTACTTACTGTTAAAATTGAGCACAACAGAAAAACACGCACATGTATTTTCATACATTCGCCAGACATTTGCCAATGCCTGCCAGCAGGCATAATTAGACCTGTTTCCAAGTGCTCTTAATATAAATATAAAATGGATTATGTCCTTGTATCAGTAAAATCAGTTTTGTTGAACAGTGTCCTATGAGGCCAAAGCATTTACCAACTTTGGTTAGGGAGGGAGGGGATCAAAGCAAGACTGCCTATCAAACACTTATAAAAAATGTTAACCTAAACATTTTCTCGTGTAACAATATTGCCTGATGTTTCCCTCGGTATTTCATCTTGTCCAAGAGGACAGCAGCATGGCATATAACTCCACACTTCCTACACAACAGACTTGCCAGATAGGGCAGACTGCACCAAACCACTTTACATTCTAACAACGTTACCTTTAACAGTTTGAGAACATCTGGGAATAATGAACAAGTCTTTGGCCTTGTTTGTCTACTGTCTATATACATATTGCGAATGATAGTATCTTTTTCTCTAGTTCATAATCTAGTGCACATTCATTTTTGTTTGAAAGGATGCATGTGCACACAAGGTTTACTGAACTTGTGTTAGGACAGACCTGCTGAATGGGTGGAGAGGCAGCCTTGAGAGCAAGTGAGGATGCTCAGCTGTGGAAAGCTTTCTCAAGTGCAAGATAAGACAGCCAGAAACAGCAAAACAGCACATCAGGAACTTGCAGAAAGGGTGCATGCTGGGATACTCCTGAGAAGACACAGGGAGCAGATGTACCGCCAAGTTTTCAGAAGTGGCAGACAAAGTGATTCTCCTAAGGATCTAGAGATGAATGTGTGAAGAACTGGAAATCACTTGGAGAGCAAGGTCATGGGGAAAAAAACCCTGCTTTACACAGGCAGAATGAGCAAGGAGGCATTTATTCCATTTCCTTTCATTTCCAGCTGTCACAAGTTGAATTTTAATTTCTTTGAAAAGCTATACCTTGCTCTAGTTGGTATTTTATTAAACATCAGTTGGAAACCTTCCGGTATTTTCACTGCATTTATTTTAAAGAAAAAGTGCAGGCAGATATATTTCAAGTTTCTGACCAATTTGGACCTTGTCAAAAATATGTATGTAGAATAGCAATTAACATTTGATAAAATCATGGCCATAGAAAAGTGAACTTTTCATTTGTATCCTAAAACAGCATGGCACAGTACAACTCCACAGATACTGCTACTAATGCAGGAGTTGCAAGGTAAATTCACCTATGTGCATCAGCATTACAACAGACATTGAGAGCTGACTTAGAATTACTTATAAAAAGGAATACATAAATCAGTAGCATTCATTGCTAATAAAAAAGGAAATACTTAGGGATATTTTGAAACATAGGTTTGCTTTCAATATTTTAATACAATTGCAGTCCTAAGATGAAAGAAAATACACAATGTAGAAAGCTAATAATTTCCAAGTATTGAAGACATTTCACCTGCTTATTATGTAAAAGGGATAGCGCAGTATAACCTTCCACAGATACCAAAGTAAGGAAATTCCAAACCAGGAATGTTGTACAGCTTGCTTGTTCAGAGACCACATTTTTAAGGAAGGGGAAGAGTGAAGAGTTTTTATTCTCGGACTGTCTTTATGGTTTTACAGCACAGAACATATTTTCAAACTTTTCTCAACTACAGACATCAGAAGAATGCTCTTTTTTAATGAAACCTAAGATTCGTCTGTTCCTTTATTTCAGAAGCCAGGATTTTAGAAGAAACCGCTAAATTGACAATGTAGGGCAAACCTTACAATTAAAATTATTAGTTGTGATGACCTCTGCAATACCCAAGACCCAAAGAAGCTCCTTTTAAGAACAAAAGTTTAACACATGTCTCTTTGTGTCCTACTTTCAAATTTTCAACAGACTACCAACAGGATTAAAGAGAAGAGTTTTAATTTAAAGAATAAACATGACGGGGCAAAAGAGAAAGCTGTTTCCTTCTTTGAATCATCTTTTCAGAATTCTTCTAACTCAAGTGTTTAGACTAGCTAAAACTGCACAAGAGACTCGGAAAGAACTGGTTCAGGTTTAAAGTGAAAAATCCTAGAATTTTCATAATTATGAAAACTTTTCAAACTCTTAATATGTTATAAAATGATTTCAGAATTCATTTTCATTCTTCTACTACTAGTAAAAATTACAAAGTTTGTATAAGAGCCAACATTGGTTCTAAATATGTAAGGTTGGTTTTATAAGGCCAAACCCAAATAATTAGTTTAAACAAACATACTCTCGCAGCAAGTAGGACAGAAACAAGTGCTTAATAACAACTTAAGCTTTTAAAGACTAGGGAACATACACACAAATTGTAAGTGCCACAGGCATTATTGTCTCACAGTCCTTCCAGACTTTAAATGACTTTTTGTTCACACGGATAGTTAGATCCAGAATTTTTCAAAAAGGATTATACGAATGTTTTTCAGGGAATTCAAAGGTCATCGCTCCATCACAAAAATAACCTCTCACAGAACCTCAGACTAAGGAATAAGTGGCTTTCACCATCAGCATCAAAGGTTTCCCAGGTGCTGATGATGTGCTACAGCATCTCACCACTGCACTGTTCCAGAAAGCCTGAAACTCTCAGTGTCAGGGCACAGATGGACATGGGAAGAGTGGGCGTGACACCAAGGAACAGGGGTGGGTGCTAGTAAGTTCTTGTCTAACCATTTTAAAGGTAATATTGATGAGGCTTTTCTGTATTAGTTTGGGCTACAAGTATTATTATTGCAAATATACTACTAATAATCAGGTTTTATATGTAGATTTGATTAAAGCTGCAATTAAACTAGCAGAAAAAAATCTTGGCTATAAGTGTGTATCTGTGATGTGTTCCCTTTGCTACACAGTATTTTAAATGCAAGGGTGAGGCACCCACAGGGCTTTCACTGTCCAGCGCAAAGGGGCCGTGAGCTCTTAAGCAAGTCAAACACCCATTCCACTACTGTTCTTCCAAGGATCAAAGCAGAAGAATTGTGAAAGACTTTTAACCCTCAGATTTTGATGGTTAACCTTTTTACACTTGTATCTACACAGACTGTCAATAACCAACTTTCTTCAAGTTTTGTTAATTTAAGCCATAGCTCCTAAGATCAGGTATTGAGACTAACAAGAAATAAGGTTGATCTTCACACTGGCAAAATTTAGCACTGTAATTTCCTTTCCACTATTGTGAATGATCAATATTACTAAATTTTCTATTTATGTTAAAAAAAAAAAGACAATAAATACTATGAACGTAGAAGACTGCATTTGCCATTCCTCTCAGGGGGGGTCCTGACTGATAGATCATTGCTGAGGCCTGTTAATATTGAGCTAGACAAATTATTAGCTTCAGTTCTAATGAGAATCCCACTGTTAAATACTGTGTTACTGTTTCTAGGTCCATAGCTCTAATAAAGAACTTCATTATAAAGTTTTTCATATCATGGTTGACTACCTGCCTTGTGAAGTAATTAACTTACTGATTTTCTACCAACTTTGGTGCAGAAAACACTCTACTAAATTAATAGTATATTGTTCTGCCATTCATAGTCTTCAACTACAGTATACTTCCTTTGCAGTTAGTGATAAATTACATGACAGACTGATTGAAACATGGAAACAAGAGAAAATAGTAAAATATAAGCCACTACAAAGTAGACAATAAAATATCAATATATCCAAGACTATAACTGAAGCAACTAGGAAATACAAATTGAATCGTGTCATTCATCCAACAGTTAAGTGATTTTTATAAACGAACTAGGGATGCATCTTCTGAGGAGGGAGACAAATGGCTATAGAACTGACTAAGAACCTAAGGGAGAACAAAAGGCTTGAGGAACACTGGGAAAATAGCACATTTACTTAAAAGCATCAAACCAAATACAGCCTAGGCAAGTAGCAACAGAGAATCATTACTTGAGGGGATTAGCTGGGGGGCTATGTGAAAGAATGACATAATCTAAGTTTTCAGTGTTTTCTGCCTGTATGACAATGCTAATTGTCATATACCCAGAAAAAAGGCCAGGTACTCATTAAGAATGGTCCGGGTTATTGCATAGAAAGAGCTATTCTGTCTGGATTATATCGATGGCACTATTTTGTGATAAAGTTAAAGAGGTCAAGTCTTTCTTAATAGTGTCACATTAGCTGCCAGTTACTGACTGATGTAAAATCCACTGAGGCCAGTCTCAAGTATTTCTTCAGAAATTCTCCAATTCCAGCTGATGTTGCATGAAGAGAGGGTAGGAAGTATCTGTCACAACTTTCTAGATTTTCTACTTTCCTTTGTTTACTGACAACACACTATAAAGTTGCTGAAGGCCTAACAGGTAGCTATTTTGTAATAATTTAATTTGAATTTATCAAAATCAAGAAGGGAAGTGAAGTCATGGGGTTGTTTTGTTTTGGTTTGGTTTTTTTCTCATGTAAAGTTCAAATTACAGAAATATCTGGAATTTTTAGCAGCATTGCTTGTCTTCTCTAACGTTAACCAGTTTTCCATTATTTCTGAGGAATCTGTGAGTGTTGACAAGGATGATGACTTACAGAGAACTTTAAGTTCGTGCCTGCTTGTGAACAAGAAAAGGGATCTGTCTCCTACACATTCATAGAAGCTGCCAACTACAGCTCTGTTTTCTTGATACTTTATTTCTAGACAGGCAGAACTCCTACCCCACCTTGCAGTAAGTCAGACTTCTAGTTCACATGTATTCATGTGCAGCAGTTAAGCTGAAGAGTGAGATGGTTTTGTACAAAGATATTTGGTATTACAACCACTCAATATAAAAAACATTAGAAGAAACTTTTACATTGTTTGGTTCATCGGCAGCCTGGGTGTCTCCCTAGGCCTAAGCACAGGCTACTCCACCTAGCCAGACTGAAGTTTAGGTGAAACTCAGGTAAAGGATGCTACAACTCACATTTGGAACAGAAGAGAACAAGTGTAATGTGGGAAGGTAACTGGGCCCTGAAGTGAGCTTAAGCTAACTGAGCGGGGCAAGAGAAACCCCTGAACATCACGTGAGAATCTGCTGAATGCAAGAGAAACCAGAAAAAGAAATTAATAAAAATTACATATAGTGCCAAGAGGAAGGGCTGGGTTTCATAAACAGTTCAAAGGGGAGTTATGGGAGAAACAGACACACTTTGTGGATAGCTGAATGGGGAGCAGCGGAAATCTTTTTGGGAGCAGAGTCTTGCTAAGCCAACAGAACTTTGGCAAACATCTCAAGACTACGATGAGCCTGAGATTATTTTAGGCAACACCAGAAATATCAAAATGGGGAATGGATGTAGCAACATTGGCCCTAAAGGGGAAAAATGAACTGGGGGCAGGTTGCTCGTCTGTGAAGGAGACAAGGGTGAAAAAGGGAGGGATCAAGGTGGATCAGAAATAGCATGCACAGCAAAGAGGAGAGAAAGGGGGGTGAAAGTAGCTGGTTGTATGCAAGCAGGTGCAAGTCCAGTACCTGAACATAGCCGTTCATCCTATCTTCTTATTAAACTCTATTCCAAACTCTCTTTCTTCATGATTGTGTTGTCCAAATTGTGTGTGTGCGCACATGTGAGAAGCTAGAAAACTTCAGGCTTGACTGGCCAGCAAGGAAATCAAGACAGAGACTGGTTGAGACTGGATCAAGACTGGCCTGCAACTGGATATGAGTGTGAACATAGGTTGGAGGAAGGCTGCCAGATAGACCTCTGTGTGTGAGTTTGACCCCTTTTAGCCAGTGAGTAAGAACAGGATTAGGCCAGGTACAGCTCATGCTTATGTGAATCCTGTTTTTCAGTATGTGATACCTGAACAGCTAGAGGTGATGTTCTCCTGTGTATATTGATCTTCAGATGGCCACCCATGCTCATTGTGTGGCGAGGGGGTGCGTGTGTGTATAAATTCTGGCATTCTAGGAATAACGAGAATGGAAAAATGGGAGGACCCTCTCTGGCTCTTACAAAGCAGGAAGGAGAACTTCCATCAGTCCCAAAGTCCACTGGTCTTCTCAACATGCACAAGCAGTGAAACAATTCTGAGCTGCATGTGGTATTTATCCTCTCCTGTCAATCTACGTTCACATTGTAATCTATAGTATTTAGCTTCACTTAAATACTTTTTACAATTGGGCATCTCATAGATGCATAAATTGCTCTGTTCAATATTTATTATCTATCAAACAGACAATAAAAACTCCAAAGAGAGCAGTTAATGAGGCTTTTCAGAAGACAAGGAGTTGACTATTTATTTTTTTTTTTTAAGGGATTATCCAGCTCTTAAAGGGATTGCAATAAGTTTGCCTTTTATAGATTATTGACTAGGTTTACTTTCATTTCATCGATAATCCATTATCATATATCACAGCAATGTAATTGCTGATCACACACACTTCATGCACACTACTGCGACCTCTAGCCCACAGGTAAACAAATGGATGCAGGGAGCTTTGCAAATGCTTTTTACTTATGAGTAACATCCACTCAGAAGCGTGGTAAATTGCAAAGCCGAGTTACTGACCTGGCCAGCACACACCACTCTCAAGAACAGCTGTACAAACGCTCCAGCTTCAGACCTGCAAGAAATCTGGTTCATCCTGGCACAGCTCCAACTGGTGATACACATGGCAAAGGGAACTCACACCACTTTTCATGGACCTGATGCTGGTATTTCAGACATTACATTAATGACTCACACTAGTATCTGCTATAATTTTGGCAGCTTTCGAACAAAATATATCTGTTCTGTTTCAAATAGCTCTTCTCAATTCTGGACCGTGTCCACAATTTCTATTAAAATATGACATTTCAATAGCCAGTAATGAATTGCTTTTTTCAGAGTTATACTAGGTTTTCAGGATGCCTTTGTTTTCTGAGAACTTGAATTTCAAGTTCATTTGGAATTGTTTCCCCACATGGTTTTTGATCATCACAGTTATGCCTTCAAGAACTATACAGAGGCTTTTATATATCTGCTTATTTCCTTAAGTAATATGGAACAAAAACATCTATAGGGAAATTAAGTTCTTCCTCCCCCCAGCCCAAGAACAGTGAAAGATATAACAAGTCATTTTTAATTAAGATTTTGGACTACTTTCTAAAACCTGCTATTTTTACACTAAACAAAACAAACCAATTGTCCTGTATTTTATGTGCAGAAAATGCATTTGTTAGAGAATAATGGCAACAGGCATTAAAGAATTGTATTACCGAACAATATTGTTGCAAAATCCATTTCTGGCTGTACACGCACTTGGTTTTGTAGTGGTGCTGTGGGAGACTTTAACTGGTTATATATTGGGTGGAAAAAAATCAGATTTCTATCTACCTTAATAAACACAAGTTGTAATTGAAAAGACCTGTGGTAAAAGAACACAAGAATTAGCAAAGAGGTATTTTTCATCAATATGCTCTCTCTCACATATCCACATTCAGCCAGCTTGTACCAGAAAAGAACAAAACTGCAAATACATCTGTGAAATTTTCAGTCATTGAATCAACCTCATTCATATACTACAAGTCTCACTGCCAATAATCACATAAATAATAACAGGCTAATATTCTGTAACCTTAACCTTCCCCTCTACCTTCAGACAACAGCTCTATACTACGTAGAAAAGTGACACAGTACTCTACATTCTCATTACACAGATTAAGTTGTAAATTGGAAGCCCTTTACATAGTCTAAGTAAATTTAATTTCCCAGTTCCAGTTATAATTTCCACTATTTTTTTTTTAAGTTTTGCATGAAGGAATCCTATTAATCTTACTCTTACATCATGCACCTAAAAAACCAAATAAGCTAATATATATTATCTGCCACACAGAAGGCAAATCATAGACTTATTTCTGAAATACAAAAGCTATGTGCAAACTGCTGCAAATGGAAATCCACCAGAACCAAAATTACTGCTAAATTAGTATATATTTCATAATATAAACAATCACGTTATTAGAAAATAATATCAGGGAATGATTCAGTTGATAAATCTCATCCTTAAAAGTCAAGATATAGGAAGCTTTGATCCATCTTTGATCGCAGAAATTACAAGAAATTGTGCCCCCATTTACAACTGTTTAGTTACATTTTCTTTTTAAGAAAATTGTAGTTAATATATTAATTAAAAACATATTTTGATACAGTAAATGCCTATTTTGTACCACAGTTCTACTCTTAGAAGGATTGTCTTCCAGATAGTTTTGATTTGTCATTTTGATCCTATGAATGCTACTTGTGGAAAGGGGGTGGGGCGGGGGGGGGGGGGGACGGGACGACAGGGGGAATGGGACAGGACCCAAACCTAGACAATATGAGTAAAAATTTTCCAAAAATATCAAGTAATTTTAAGATACCTCAAGTTAGGCATCAAAATGCATCCAACATGTAGGAAACTGATACTCAGTACCATTTAATTTTAGTAACCCAATAAATATTTAAAATCAGTTGAAAATTCCAGATACATGCCAGTATTTACGCTGCAAATTGGTTTCAAAACGATAATTAAAACTTTGATTTTCTGCTATTATTTGGCTATCGTTCTGGTTACACTTGATGATGGGTTATGCAGTAAAAAGACATCATCTCCACACACGCAAAGGAGCTCAAAGCTCATGGTGGCATGGGGAGCCCAAATAAGAACCTGCCCAAGCTGCTCCCAGGCCCATCGCATGAGCCACACCAGCCCATCAAAGGCCCAACTATACAAGCCCAGAGGAGCACAGGGATGCACAAATACAATTGGGAACCAAAACCCAGGACTCGCAAAGAACACGCTGTCTGGGCCCCTCCCAGGGCTGTCCCAGCAGAGCCTCAATACAATTGTTCAGGTATGAAACCCATTGCTGTGAGTCAGTGGAGGGAAACATCTGAAGGTCACCTTTTAGATGGAGGTAGGGAATTTCTGCCCAGGGGCGTGGGACATATGGGATGCAGAGGAAGTGCATTTTGGGATTCCATGAGACTTATGGGATGTTTAGGGGAAAAGAAAAGGTGGCGAAAACAAGAGATCAGGGTGGTTTGAGAAGGAACAAGCATGGGAAAGAAAGTACGCTTGAGAGATAGGGGGATGAAAGGGGCTGGTCATATGTAAACACGTGGCTGGTCAGTATGCTTCTCTGGCCGTGTTCTGCCTCTGATCAGTGCAGTCAGTCCCCTCTTCTTATTAGACTCTAGTTCTAACTTTTTCCTGGGTGACAAACTATCTGTGTGCACATAGGTGAGTGGGTGAGTGCACAAGCTGGAGTGGGACCAGTGGGAGCTGCTGGAGAGACCATGGAGTCTGGGGGTCCCTAGGGGCAAGACCTGCCTGTACATGCGTGTCCACATTCATGTAGACATACATATATTTGTGTGCACATACATCTATGTGCGTGTTTCTCTTTTATTAAGGCACCTGGGAAGAACCAGGATCCAGGACAAGGTAGTGGCCTGCATGTATAAGGCTGGCTGTTGTAGGGACCCTCAAGGTGTGCATGTGTGTGTGCATGCCGGTGTGTTCAAAGGGGTCAGCAGCTGGGAAGGCTGTGATCCAGGGGCAGCTACTGGGCAATCTGAGCCCAGCTGCTGGAGGGAAACAGTGTACAAATGCAAATGCATTCCCAGTAATGGGCCTCCGCCCTGCACAGCCAGTGAAGGTAACAGGATGCGGCTGGATTTAGGCCCTCCAGCACTTGAGTTTCTATGCAACTGTAGAATTGTGGAAGCTTAGAAATAGATCATGCACGGGATTGTAAGATACAAGATATTTCACTTCACTGGTTTACAATTCGTTTATAACAAGTGAGATTTGAATTTGCATCTGATTTGCAAGCCTTGGGGACTACAGTCGAACAATGCTCTTTGCAGGCTTCAGCTAAGACACATCTTAAATTGAAAGATGTTAGCATCCTTGCCATAGGTCAGCAGTATCTCCCCTCCCTCCTCAATCCCAGCACAATTATTATATTCACAAGACATACAAAATGCATGGGTATCCCAACTTAGTCCAGAGAACAGAACAGGAGGAGTCCCAAGTTTCAACCTTATATTTCATTGAGCACATTCATTCATTCATTCATTCAGCACTGCTGTCACTTGCACACTAAACAGATTAAAGTTTAAAGATTAAATCTCACAAACCTTCCACTAAAAAGCAAAACAAAACATACCACCACCAAAAATTCACACAGACTGTAGCTTGAGTTTACCAAGTTTTATTCCCCAGAAAGTGGTCTTCATAAAACATCCTAACTTAACACCTTAATTCTAGCAGTAATGAAGTATTTTGTCTTGTAGAAGTGATTAGTAGTATGTATTTCAACTAAAATGGGACCTCTATTTGCTAGCACCAAGGATTTACAAAACCTTTTTCCAGTTGAGCTTCAGGAAAACAGCAATATCAAACAGTAAGCCAGACTGAACTCTGTAAGTAACATGACATTTTAAGCAACATATAACTCCACAGATGTAGTAGGAAAAGATAGAGCCATATGAATTCACTTGGCTTCCATCTTCAAAGCAGTTCATGAATTAAAGCTGGAGCTAATTCATAAATGTATTTAAATAAACGTGCCTTATGTTTGAAGACATGATTAACTGAGCTCAGTTTCCTACCCTTCCCTGCTATCTGTCTTTCAGCAGGGTGTCACCCCTTTCCTCATCAGAGGGCACAAGAGATACCAAATTGGAGAAGAGGGCATTGGGACCAGGGTAGTGCAGACACTAACTGGTTGCATAACTATGTTAATAATCCCAGCCCATTTTTTGCAAAATGTCAGTGAGCACTGTGAAAGCAATAAGCTTCAAAACTCGGGCCTAATTAAAGCACATTTAACACAGATGTTGCTACTAACAACACAGTAACACTGTCACTGTAACCTCTCCTGTCAAGGTTACTACTGCTAGTCTTTCAAAATATGGCATATTATCTATTCCTTGAACATATAAATTATCCTTGAATGTACAAATCATATGCAGATTTCCTACCTACTCTGTGATCAGGCAGCAGAAAGTCACTTTTCTGCAAACAGATTTTTTTTTCTATGTAACTCCTTTTCTCTGGACATAAACTTTGTCAGAAGCAAACAGGTTCAGAAAAGTCTTTAATGAATTATATTAAGCAGTATTTAATAATACTGATTTTTTAGTGAGATTTAGATTAACATATTGTTATACTGCATATTTTTATACTGCTTTTAATTCTCTCAAATGGTCCAGGTGCTTTAATGTGTGTATATATATCTCTCGACACTTTTTCAGGCTGCCTCCAGTACCTGTAGTTCATATTTCACATACATTTCCTAGAGCTGCTGAGAGAAAGCACAGACAGAGACAGATGCTTTTTACTCTGTAGGATATTCAAATGAGTACTTGAAGAGGTTGGAAACAGGGCAGGTCTAAATGCCCTACCCATTTATCTCCTGGAGCTATAACAGGTAAAACAACATTTGTGTGTACAATACTGTCAGCAGTTATCCATCTTCTACAAACTTTTTTCCTGTAAGCAACCAATTCAATTTTTTTAGAAATAAAGCCCCATAGTTTTTTTTGTTTTGTTTTGTTTTTTTTTTCCTGTATGAATTTCCATTAGAAAGAGTGGACATTTTATGTATGCAGCTCAAGCTTGGGCATACTATTTCTGTACACCATTAGTGATAGGTCTTCCTGACTTCTCTATATGCAGCAGCAGACGATCAATAAAGGCATCTTTAAGTCTTCCTTCAAAATTGTGGACTTGCAGTGGACATTTCAGTAAGCACGGGCACCAGATCATGAAGCTTCGTTTATTACGTGTGCACCTCAGTTCCACTCATCCTCTTTCCTACAGTATTCTCATTTTTCTCCTTTTCCTCTGTGCCATCTGAAGTCTTTCATTTTCCTTCCACCCACTCCTACCTTCCCTTTTTGGCTAGACAGCTTAAAATAGAAGCCATATCACGTCAAACCTCCAGCAGGTACTAACTGCCTGCCTGGCACACCCACAGGGGTATGGCCACCTAGCTGAATTTTCTCCAGGCAGGCTGTAGTCTGCCTGCTTTCCCTTAGTCCAGACAGAGATGTAGACTCCTTTCCAACTACTGAATTTCACATGTCTTGCAAGAACTCCTTCATCGCCTTCAGGCTTCTACTGCCTGACAAATTTAGGAGGAACTGGCCAATAGATTAAAAACCTATCACAGATAACTGACAGACAGACACTGTGACTGTATCAGGAAGCCATTAAATCATTTAAAATCATGCTGAAACAGAATTTCCTTCTGTGTGTATATATATACACACACATACACCAGAATTCTCTTAGACTGGATTTCCGTTAGTTACAGAAATTGCAAGATCGGTCATTTCTTTGGTTTTGTCAACTTGTACTTTAAATATCCACAGCCTACAAAGATCATTCACCTTTGAAAAGATTTTTCAAGTGCATGCATCACTGATTATAGTCTAGCTCATGTACAATTGGAGTTCCATTACTCTGCACTGTAATTAAAGCTAGTGGATCAGTTATTAAATTAATTCCAGCATTATAATCCTATCATTGAAGTCAGAGAATGATTTAGGGACTTGACAGATACTGGGTAGGTAACACTGCAGCCAAAACTTTCTTGAATGCTTTTTTTCCCAGCCTCAGTAGAATGAGTGCATCCTGAGTTTTCTTAAAGTTAGTTTTACAGTATTTAGAAAAAATGGTCCCACTCTGGCTTCACGGTTTGGCTAAGCAACCACAAAAAAAAAAAAAAAAAAAAAAAAAAATTGCCTTTATGCTGGTTTAGTACATCTACTGTGTTCCAGCTGCTCTTCCCTTGTGTTCAGATCACAATAGAAGTACAAGTCATTTAACTGGCTGGTAATGCATCTTCAAAATACACATTTAAATATTCTGATACAATTATAACACAAAAATATAGAAGTGTTAGCCTGGTTCACTATACAAAGTTCAAGTCTTTTGTCATTTACCATTCTCTTTTTTGAATTGCAATTTTACAGACTGGATAGATTTACTAGTAGAAAACAACTCAGGGCAAGATGTAGTCACCAAAAGCAGTAAATGCAAAACATTAAAAAAAAAATGGAGTTAACATATTTTTAATGAAAAATAATTTAAAGGAAATATTAAAATGTAGACAAAGAAACAAAAAAGTTCAGCAAGAATAAACTAAGTACATATTAAATACTTTCCATTTGATGTTAAACTATGCTAACAGTTTTCTTTTTTCCTGCTTAGAAGTATGTAAAGTACATCTCCAACTACTTTTACAGTACTGCAATTGACATAGGGATGACTCATTAAAGGAGACTTTACATTCTAACATTGATCTCCCAAACTTGCATCTGGTTTACTTATAAGGATAAATGACTCTATTGTAAGATTTTTTTACCACAAAATCAAAAGAAAACTCTGAACTCCATCTCCCAAAATACAATTTTATGTCTTTCCTTCAAACAAACATTTTCCTAGTCTTTATTCTGCCTTTAAAGCCAATTACAGTAATCTAATGATAAAATAACCTTGATCTAATGACAGATTTTATTTTTTTTTTTCATCTTGGAGATGTTCCCAGTGTAATCACCACCAATACTAACCGTACTGTAAGTTTTTAAAAGGGTATCACCTATCATTTCCTGGTTCAAAGTAGTATTATATTGCTTCGTATTAAACAACATACAACATTGCCATTTTGTGATTGGGGTATATATATAGATTGAGCTTTTCCAATTAGTCTTATTTAGCCAATTGTGATTATCTGGACTGCTACTGATTTCTTAGGTTGACAGGTTTCATATGCAGGAGATTTCTACAGCCATACACAACATCTTCAGAAATTTAAAGCCCTTTAGTTATTATAATTTGTCATCAGTTTCTTTTGCCAGAGCCTATATTAGTTTCATGAAATCTTATCACTACTTATAAACTGCTGGTTTACAGCAAAGTGGAGTCAATAATCAACTGTGGCAGGAGAAAGCAAAGAAAAAATAATGGACAGAGTCCCCACTTCAGCTGAGACAGACAACACAAACTACAAGAAACACAGAAGTCAGGGAAGATCATGACACTGATCATTAATTCTTTGCTAGTTTTGTGTCTAATGCCACAAGGCAGAGACAAATAATACCCTCTGAAGAAATGTCCAGTACTAACAAGAGCTGTTCATAGAGTACAAGACAGGCATCACTTGAGCACATTTTTTTCTTTCAGTCTTCTCCCCTTAGACCCTGGTCTTGCCAACTGCTCCAAAACAAACAGATCAAAGCACCTATGCGTAACTGCTGAAATGTGCAGCAATCCAAATATCCCCAATCAGTAGCTTGTAGGGTTAGGTGTGACAGCAACTGTCAAAGCAGGTAAATAAATTTTTAATAGTAGTAAAATTTTAAGAAATTACAGCTTTGAAAGTATTACTCACACTGCTATGTCCACGCAGTGTCTGCTAGCAGAAATTTCCCCTGCCGTATTGGCATAAGGTACTACAAGTTAAGGAAGTAAGCTAGCTGATTGCTCCCTCTGGTTTAGCAAGAGTACCACAATGGGTTGATTCACAACTATCTCCATGCAGCAGTTCACTCTTTTGCATCTGAGACAAGAAATCGAGCCAGCTGACAGTTGCATCTGGGTCTTACCTACCTGATAAGCTAAAGTCCATATGGCAATAAAAGCTGGCTTCTACCACCTCAGCTTTCCATTTTAGCTGATGCCAGAGGTTTTTAGTCTGGAAAAAAGAGAAGCATAGCCAAAAGGACAAGTCTTCCTACTGTAAGGCTGATGGGACAGTCCTTATCACACCACACATGATTTGAGAGGAGGCTTAGATACACAACTTAGATTAGACATGAACATTTAGGCTACCAACATCAGGTGAGAGTGGAAACCCACATAAATAGCAAGAGCAAGACAAGACTTCTTCCCTTAGGAAGTCTAGATTTTTGTTATCAAAAATTTTTGTTATCTAGATTTTTGGCTTCATGGATCTGCAGCCAACCAGTCCTATCGAGTGAAAAGGAGGAAGCACAGTTCACCTGAAGATACTTTTTACTAACATGTTCACCCTTATCCCCAGGAACTTTAACGCAGCCTGGTAACTCAACTGCAGAACTCGGAACAACTTCTTAAGCTTCTCAGTTAGATCAGACAGATAACAGCACAGTCTAGTACACAGAGATTTCATGTCCTGCAAGGCCACAGATGCATAAATTAGTAAGCAGATGGGGAGATGGCTCAAATTATGCCTTTATCTCAATGATACTCCAAACTGTGTAACACAGATTTCAAATGCCTTCTATTTTTAATAATGGCTATTATCAAGTAATAAGCACAAAATACAGAGAAGTCTAATCAGCAATTCTCCGCTTTGAAACATTAAACCTAAAAAAAAAAAAAATATTTAACCTGTTTTACCTAAACAAACAAAAGACAGGACTGGTCATCATGGCATGAGAGAAAGAGACAAAGTGTATGCACGTGCATAGTGCATATGCATATGTGTGTAATATGTACACACATATGTATGAGTATACCTAGCAAAGTGTTCAAAAGAAATGTTGGACACTGCTTTATAACTTTAACATAGCACAAGACAATAATCTGACATGCCATAGCCAAGTAACAGTCAAGTTTTTGCCACACATTTGTACTGATCCACAGAACAGGCAGTCACTGCATTATGCTGTTATGCTCAGAGATCAGCCCTGATACATTGCTCAGCCTCAGAATATAAGCTCATCCTCAGAAAAATTAGATTTATGATCTTTCTGTTTCAGACACTGAAAACACTGACAGGGCCTGCTGAACCAATGTATACAACAGTACTGTACTCTGGCCAAGAATGAAGAAGAAACACCGTCACACTGAACTACTTGAGAAAGTGATGAGGGTGCTTATGAGGGAATGCAAAGCTAGATTTAGCAGTCCTTTATCAGGTGCCCAGTCTTTTCATTTTGCTACATAATTTCCTAATGAGGATTTTTTCCCTTTTGCTCAGAGCTCTTCCTTAGCCTTCAACAAATGATCCATCACAACTGGCCAAATCTTTAATCCTATGGGTACCAGCATAGATGCAGTGTCTATAGGTACAATGTTGCTTACATCCTCAGCTTGTAAATACAGAAAAAAGTAGTTATTATCTTCTAAAAGTTAGTTGTCTACAATGCCACCTAGTACAATCGTACATGTCTAGTATTTTATATGCAACAAATGAGGAGGGGGTTTAATATATATAATATATAAATAATATTCTGACATGTAAAAATATATGTGTAAATGAACGCGTGCAAACACGTAAGCATCCAGATAGGAAACCTGACAGGCAACAAATCCTATTTACACCAGTTATACAGGCTCCAGCTACTCAGCACTATTACCAATGCATAAAAATTCCAGTACCACTATTACAACAAATGAAGACGCGTGGCTATTGTGGCAGCCATACTTCCATGTTCTTGTCAGTGCAAACGTGATTTTCTTATCCTTTTACCACTAAGCAGCACAGGAAGAACAGAAATGGTCACATGACCACCTGTACAAGTGGTATACTTCCACAGTTACATAGTTACAGTATAAGCAACCACTCTGAACTACTCGCTATATATTAAGCATATATTTAATAACATTCATATGCTAATAGTATCAAGATAGAGACCAGGCTTTTTTTCTGGTGGGCTAGGTCTTAAAGTCAGAGATTTTTAATGGAAGATGATCCTCTGGATGCTTTCCATTGAAGCATAGCGTGGAATAATATGGAAAAGTGCTTATTGGAAAAACAAGTGTAATAAATGAGTGATGAAGGTTGTCGTCCATAGCAATATGCTCACAAATTTGACAGCTATGTACTTTAATATCACTTAGTTACATTAATGTAACATAGCTATATTAGGTATATATCATAAGTATGTCAAGACAGGCTGTGGATGAGCCTTATATTATTTGATCTGTGAGCAGTAGTGGTATGATCTGTGCGTTATTATTTGTACTATAAGTCTGACTATGAATTGTAGGCCAGTCTCATGTTACAAATACCAGCATCAGGGAGCATTTTTTTCCACTTAGGAGATGTATATAATTCCATTATCACTGTACCTTTCAGCATTCTGTAATTATCTATTAGCTCCTTCTTGAGAACTATAAAAACAAAATTATATAAAAAAAAATATTTACCTTCTGTTTTCCATACAGTAAAAAATGACCTACCAAAGCTACTTCCTTGCATAAGTTTAAGAGGAAAAAAGGAAACTAAGGTGATGAAAGGAAACTAAGGTAATGCTTTAAAAATAGTGTTCATTGGCAGTTCTGTGCATAAATCCACATATGTTTCTAGGAAACCATTGACAGGAAAAAAGCTGGTATTTTCAGCAAAAAAAAATATCTTAAGGGTCTGTTCTGCATAACATTAAAAAAATCAAGAGTATTGGGTGAACAATGATCACATGATTTTGAAGATTGGCAGTTACTTCTAGCTTGATTTCTGCCAAGCCTGCAAATATAATTACACAACTTACTTTGAAATGTTTTCCTCATTAACAGGTCTGAAAAATTCCACCCACCCAAAGCAATCTTTTTAAGTGGTAAGACAGGGCAGAATTTGTTGTCTTCATATTTATAACCATGGTAAATAGCTGACAATAAAATTTTGTTTTTGAGCTATATATTTCACAACAATTTTGCAAGGATGTCATGAAGTATGTAGGCACTCACTAAAAATGTCACAGAATGTGATTTTTCCTTCCGAAATGAAACATATGGCATTTAATTTTACCTAGGGCACATCTTGAAACAAGCATATAAATTATTTGGTATATGTGCCTATTATAATACAAGTATAAAGACCCTATTTTTGGTAAGGTTTACATACTTGTGCATATTACCAGCACCTGTAGGTGGATAAGCCAGGCATGGTGATGACCATGCATATTAGTAGAATTTCCTTTCTACATTAAGATTAATCTTAATTCCTATTATTATGCAGGAACTGGAGTATTTAAATTCTGACTACAAAAAGATTAATTATTTTCCAGTTATTTGTGTTCATTACAGCAGCTACCAGTTTATCCCATGTTTACTGCTATTCAATTACTTCATAAACAGGAAATTCAATACATTTGTATAAATTATTATTGTGATGATGAAATATTACTTATTTCCACTGTTACACTTCACATGGCAATGCTTTTGGCTCTGCATAATTACTAGTAGTTTGACAATAATTACATAACTTCAGTGAACAGTGAAGGAGTTTATTTCCTTTACTTTCACTGACTTTATCGCAGATTATAGAATTCCATGTCTTGAATTATGACCTGCATAGTTCAATGTGTAGTAGTCTACATAAGCAACTAAATATGCTGGAAAAAAAGACCTCTTTAATTTTATCCACTGTATAAAGTTTCCCACATCAGAAATGAACTGTATTAATTAGTATGTAGATTAAGACAAGTGACTTACAAAAGCAAAATTTTTTTACTCAACTGTTTTGCCAACTGATTTTTTTTCAAACATCACAAAGTTTTCAAAACTTCTCCTTATATCAAAAGCAAAGATAATTGACAATATTGTAGCTTTTTCAAGTCCAAAATACATGTATTACTACAATGTAATACTACACAGCGTCTTGACTCAGACCATGCAGACATTTGTAGATTTCATTTGATTTTCGTAAAATTTGTTTTAAAATTTCACTCTGTAATCCCAGCAAGAATATGTTATTCTGGTAGTTTAACACTAGAAAAAAAAAAATCTTGCCAACTCACTAATCATTTACACCCATGAGTAAGTAGTGCACTAGCAAAGAGAGAGGTAGTGCTGGTCAGAGCACTGAACACTGACTCCTGTAGGGATGGGCATCAAAACTGCATATAGTCTTCAATCATTTTAGTCAGCTGTCAGTGACATTTGACCAGACTGAGGCCTTAACAATAGCAACCACAACCACAAGGCTGAATAACAAGCAGCTTTTGACAAGGGAACATGCAAGAAAAACACACGCAGCCTCGGACTGTAAGTAGAAAATACATATAGCTGCAGATAAAAGGGGAGACATCAGTTATACAAAAAACATATATAAGTGATAGAAATATAAGACTATGAGCACCTGGTATAGCACTGACATGTCATTTCTAGTTGTAACGTCATCATTAGACATTGTTCCTGGACTTGGGGAAACTTTCTGCATTAGAATTTGGCTGTATTTGAACTACTGGCAGCTGTGCTTCGGAGTCACCTAAAAAAACCTTATGTGCTTTACAAATACACTCACTGAAGTAGTCGTCAAGTGTTGTTTTTTTTTCCTTTTTAATTTATTTAGGAACCATAAGGAATATGAATGGCACTTGAACAGTTAGCTTTCAAACTAACGTTAAGAGTTGAATAAAACAGCACTTTGCAAGGAAACGTGATTCAGCATGACTGACAGTAGCAAGAATATCTCATAAACAAAAAAAAAATAAGCTTACAAACAAAAAATAAGAGTTTCCAACATTCTTCTTGGGGAAAAAAAAAAACCCAAAACCACAGCACTGCAAGCCTCTCAAGTTCCAAACCCCTAATAGTTTGTTGAGCCTTAAAACCTAGGAAGTAGTCTAAGTTGCTAGAGTAACTTTGTTTCGGTATCAATACTCCTAAACTAGGTCTGTAATTTTGTGTATTATCTTCCCCCTGCCCCACTTGAGCTTGAACATTACCCACTATGGTCTATGTTCTTAGGTGTTTTCCTGCATCACAGATCAGTGTTACTAATTAGTAGCTGAATCTTTATGCAGGTTGCAGAGTATTTCAATAGTTTTATATAAGCAGGAAGCAAAGTTGTGGGGGAAGAAAATCAGATACAATGAAGAGGGTTCCTTTACATGAGCACATGATAACACACAAATTCCAGCATTTATTCTACATTTTATTACAAGTTCCTCTTATAGTTCCATTTCTATTATAATTGCCTCTTTACAACTGATGAAGGTAGATAGATATGCTGAAGGAAACCAAGCCTTAGGTATAGAAGTCTTGACAATGAGACAGAAAAATTCAAGCAGAACACAAGGCTAAAAATACGCAAAATAAGAGTCTGTACAGACATAGTAAAATGCAGATAAAACCAATATTGCTTCTTTTTTTCTTTCCTTTCCTTGAAACCTAATTTCAGTTCATCTACACTGAAAATTTTAGACAAAGTGCTGTAAAATTACAGCAGGATTTCAAAATTTGGCCTCTATGAAAGGCAAAGTATTAGAAGAGATCCTGTGGGATTAAAAGTCTTATTTATCTCTCCAATTCTAACAACATCTCATTTAGCCAAGGAAGGAGAAAACGTAGAACTTAAAGATTCAAAATAAATAACCAGAATCTGTTGTGAATGGTTGTTGGCTCTTTCAGAAGCCCAAGGCAGGCAAGACTGGTCATTTAAATATGGTTATGTAGAAGTCAATTGGCTTCCTGATAAAGGAGAGCAATTTTACAAGCAGTTTTTCCACCACTTAATGATTTATAATTACTGATGGGAAGAAGAGAAGAACCATCAGAAGTTCAAAATTAAATATAACTAATAAGAATGAGGCACACTAGCATAAATGAAAGAGTCAAAAGAAGTCAATATGAATGTAAGGATTTATGAGGAGAAATTAAATACAAAATGAAAACAGTTTTACAAGTATATTTAGAACATGATGATTTTATCACTGAAAATCATGAACAGAATAACTGGCTCAACAACCACTACTGAACTGCAATTAGATTAAACCACTGTTTTGCATATAAAATTTTATTCTTTGGCAAATTGCTACAGTAATAAATTGTCCTTTTAATTTCAAAGTTAATCTCTTATAATTTCCACATTATAATTGCACTTGTTGTTTTGGAGTCAAAAAGTTTCAGAGAGAAATTCTATTGACATATTTGTTGGCTGAGCTGATAAAACAAAAACACCAAAAACATATATAAAAGTCTTCTTTCTTAACAATTTTTTCCTGCCTTTGGCTGAGTTTATCCTATTGTAACAGATGAAATTTATTACAAGTAGCAACCTGAAAGGGGCCAAGAAGCCCCATAAGTATCAAAAAAAGCTCTCTTGTTGATTGTATCTATTATGAACAAAGTCTTTAAATGCCAGTTTGGTTTTAGCATATTCTACAGAATGTTACTGAAAAGTATTGTTCTATATTCTTTAGCAGAGCAATTAAAAAAGTTGTCAGGAATAATCTCATTTTCTGTTAGAGTCCTAAAGCAAAGAACTTTAATTTACCTCTGACTAAATCTTCGAGGACTTTTCCATGAGCTTGAAGCAATTTCAAATAAATAAGTCTTTCCAAGTATGAATATAACTTCAAAAGCAGATGCATCATATCCCTAAAGATATAATTAAACCCAAATAGTTAGATACTTGCTCAACTGTTTGTTTGGTTTTGGGGTTTTTTTTCCTTGAAAGAAAAAAAGAAAGGCTATATTTTTACTGTATTTAACATCTCAGGTACAAAAAAGTGCAAAGTATATCTTTTTGGTAGTGATGAAAAAAGTCAAAGATTCAGTTTATGCAAGCCAGTATTCTTTTGTCTTTGGTAAAGTAGCTGTGAAAGTCAATGTGAAGATTCCTATACCCAAAAAGAGCTCTTTTTCTTTTTAGAACAATCAATATACAGGTTAGCCAACACCCATGCATCAGACAGCGAGTTGATCAGAATATTTATTATGCTCCAATTAGAACACCATGGTTCTTCCTACTTTCATATGAAATACAGCACACTGGTTAACTCCAAAGAAATTATTACCACCTGAGCCAGCATGGCAAGTTTATATTCCCAAGAGACTAACAATGAAGCATGTTTATACTTCAGCCTGAGTCAGCAGTGTGACCTAGAAGCAAGGAATGCCAGCAGCACCTTTGCCTGTGTAAACAGCAGCACAGCAAGGAGGCTGAGGGGAGGAATTAGTCCCCCCTACTCAGTGCTAGTGAGACATAATTTAGAATACTGTGTTCAGTTTTGGGTTCCCAGTATGAGGCAGATGTTGAACAACTGGGTCTTGTTCAGTGGGGGGAGACTAAGTCAAGCTCTTGCCCTATGGGAAGGAGCTATTTGCAGAGGTAGACAGCTGGAAGATGACAGAAAATGAATATGAATTGAAACAAAAAATATTACAATCTGATATGAGAGGGGAAAAAACCCCAATATGGGGATATTTAAACAGTAGAACAAGTTTCCCAAAGAGGTTATGCAGTTCCCATTCTTGTAGATTTTTAAGATCTGTTCTCAATTCTGTGTTGATCTTGCCTTGAGCAAGAACTTGGACTGGGTGACCTCCTGAGGCCCATTTGATCCTGAATTATCCCATGATTGTAATGCAGAATTATAAACATGTATTTTGGCAAAAATATAGCCTTTGATTTTGATGGTTATCTAAACCATTCATTTTAGCACACAGAGAGGCATATTTACAGTCCGCTGCTACAAACTGCTTCTACTCAAACACAGAAAATAGAAGAAAAACTTCAGGGCAAACAGCACAGGTGACTGGAATCTCAGCCAACTCCCAGCGTGGTGGTGCTAAACTGCAAGGGGGTTTTTGTTGGTTCAAACACCTATCTACTAGTGTTTGAAATGAAGTGACACAACCAGTTATACACATACATGTTACTAGCCAGATTCTATTTTGCAGAAGATCCAGACACACCACTATATACTATGTTTTTACTATAGGCTTAATTCTCTTTAACAGTTTTCCCTTGTTGCATGTATTCAGGTCTATTCTCACCAACAGGATGCAAAGATATAGTGGTATAGTCAGGTTATTTCTCCATTATTGAAAGGGATGAACACAAACCAGTCAGTTTATCAGGCTTTTTACAGTACTGTCATTAAAGCAAGTTGGTGAATTAAAACCATCTAAAGAGGCCTGGTACTCAGCCCTGAAGTTCAGGCCTAGGATACTGAGTCAGTTCATTATAAAATGAAATGTAAGTTCCATTTGGATCAACAAGTCAATCTTCACTTTTGATATCTATTTGAGTTCCAAATTTTAGAGTAAGCTGTGAACCTAAGAAACACACATACACACTTTCTTACAAATTGAAGAGAATTTAAGCATCATAATAAAGCACAAAAGCTCATTTAGGTGTTAATTTTCAACTCTTGAATCATGACAAATTATATGTGATTTGGTAGTCAAAGTAAGTAAAAATTCACTTAGACTGGAGTTCAGCAGAAACATATTAATACAACTACAAGATCAGATTAGCTCATCTAACTCTTAAGACTCCTGGTGAAAAAGAAAAAAGATATTTAATTCCACGTAGAATTAGCCTATATGCAGATATGAGTAGTGGCAAGAATGTGATCGCTTATGTTGAGTTATAATTTCATATAAGCATCCTTATCAATAATGAGGATGGGACCCTCTCAGCAGGCAAACAAGGTTTGTCAACCTGCTTGTGAGACGGTAAGTTATGTGCTCAAAAGCTGTGAAGTCAAAGAAACCGATCCCAGAACATAACCAGAGGAAAGTCATTATTACAGGGAAGGTCTATAAGGCAGACACTGAATAAGTAAGTAAGTTGTCTAATCACACATGCTTCATTGATAAGAGAGACAACTACTATCAGATGAAAGACATCAACATTATATTGTTTCATTTTACAGAATAACATCTTTCTGCAGTATGAAAGATCAATGTCAGATACATCTAAGTCTACTGGAATAAGAAAACCCAAATCTGATTTCTTCCATTTTCTATTGCATGGGTTGAAATTGAGAAGGAGTTAACTTATTCCTATTTACAGTCAAAACAAAATATTGGGAGCAAGTTATACGTCAAGAAAGCAGTTGACAATAAATCTTGCTAAAGATGTAGCAACCACCTCATCCTGATGCTAACTAGACAGAGATGTCACAGATACAGGAAACGAAATAAAATTGAAAGTTGAGAAGAAACACTAATTTCTCAGGAGGTCAAGCTCATCTATCCTGCCTCATTGGCCACTCTAAAAAAAAAAAAAATCCAAATTAGTATTAAAAAAAAAATATGAAAAAAACCTTAATGTTACATCAGGCAGAAAGCAAGCACAAAAGAATTGCTATTTTCTTTAAAATATGCTTTCTCCTTTTTAGCATAAGGATGAAGCAAGGCAGAATCAAAGAAGAATGTAATGCCCTGGGGGTGCAAGTGAAAAATATTGGATGCTCAAGTTATCTTTTCTTCCATTTTACCCGTTAAAGGGTGCAGCAAAAAATAGACATACGATGCAAATCAACTTCTGCCTTTGTAGCTGGTGCCATCATGAGGGTTTTGGCTTCTATGACAACAGGACATTCTTTGAAAACTATAGCCTGTTAGGCAGGGATGGGATCCACCTGTGAAGAAGAGGCAAGGGAATCTTTGGCGGCAGGCTGGCCAATTAGTGAGGTGGGTTTTAAACTGAAGGACTGAGGGGCAGAGTCCAAAGTGGCAACATTCACACCATCATATCCAACTGGGCAATAAGCCAGGCCAGCCAGAGAAGTAATGTATGTTCCTTAGCTGGCTCCCAAGATGAGTACCAGAAATCCAAACATCTCAAGGGTGTGCGCAGTTATGATAGATCCTCTTGCGCCCTGCCTGGGAAACCTGCATGCTCGATTACCTCTCTGAACTGCCTGTACACCAATGCACGCAGCATGGGGAATAAACAGGGAGAATTACAGATCTGTGTGTGGTCGCAGGGCCATGATCTCATTGCAGTTATAGAGATGCGGTAGGATAGCTCGAATGACTGGAATGCTGTCATGGATGCCTACAGACTTTTTAGGAAAAACGGGCCAGCAAGGCAAGGTGGTGGAGTCACTCTTTATGTGAGAAAGCAGCTGGAATGTATCGAGCTCTGCCTAGGTGTGGATGCAGAACAAGACCTTATGGGTAAGGATTAAGGGGCAGGCTAACATGGGTGACACTGTCATGGGTGTTTACTACTACAGGCCACCTGATCAGGAAAAGGAAGTCAATGAGGCCTTCTACAGACAGCTGGAAGTAGCCTCATGATGACAGGCCCTGGTTCTCATGGGGGACTTCAACCTCCCAGTATCTGCTGGAAAGACAACATAGGTAGGCACACACAATCCAGGGGGTTCCTGCAGACAATTCATGATAACTTTTTGATACAGGTCATGGAGGAGCCAACGAGGCAAGGTGCACTGCTGTGCCTTGCACTAACAAACAAAGAAGGACTGGCTGGGGATGTGAAGGCTGAGGGCAGCCTTGGCTGCAGTGACCACAAGATGGTGGAATTCAGGATCCTGCATGGAAGAAGCAGGGCAATAAGTACGATTGCAACTCCTGACTTCAGGAGAGCTAACTTTGGCCTCTTCAAGGACCTGCCTGGAGGAATCACGTGGGTTAAGGCTCTAGAAAGTAGGGAGGTCCAAGGGAGCTGGTTAATATTCAAACATCACTTCCTCCAAGCTCAAGACAGGTGCATCCCCATGAATAAGAAATCAAGCAAAGGGGACAGGAGACCTCCATGGAAAAGCAAGGAGCTTCTGGAAAAACTGAAACATAAGAAGTTTACAGAATGTGAAAAAGGAGACAGGCCACTTGGGAGGAATATAGGAACGTTGTCAGAGAATGTAGGGATGCAACAAGGAAGATTAAGGTCCATTTGGAACTACATCTGGCGAGGGATGTAAAGGACAACAACAAGGGCTTCTTCAAGTACATCAGTAGAAAAAGGAAGACCAGGGAAAAGGTGGGCCTGTTGCTGAATGAGGTAGGTGCCCAGGTGACAAATGATACAGAGAAGGTGGAGTTACTGAATGCCTTCTTTGCTTCAGTCTTTACTGCCAAGGCCAGCCCTCAGGAATCCCAGACACCCGAGGCAAGAGATGAAGTCTAGAGAAAGGAAGGCTTTCCCTTGGTCAGGGAGGTTCAGGTTAGAGATCATTTAGGCAAACCTGACACCCACAGATCCAAGGGCCCCGATGGAATGAACCCCCGAGTGCTGAGAGAGCTGGTAGATGTTATTGCTAAAGCTACTCTCCATCAACTTTGAAAAGACACTGAGAACAGGAGAGGTGCCTCAGAACTGGAGGAAAGCCACTGTCACTCCAGTCTTCAAAAATGGCAAGAGGGAGGACTCAGAAAGCTATAGGCCAGTCAGCCTCACCTCCATCCCTGGAGAGCTGATGAAAACCTGGACATAATCTCTAAGCACATGGAGGAAAAAAAGATTATTAGGAGTAGTCAGCGTGGGTTCAACCAAGGCCAGTGTAAGGTCCTGCACCTGGGGAGAAATAGCCCCATGCACCAGCACAGGCTGGGGGTGACCTGCTGGAAGGCACCTCTGAAGAGAAGTACCTGGAAGTCCTGGTGGACAGCTGCCCATGAGCCAGCAGTGTGCTCTGGTGGCCAAGAAGGCCAGTGGGGTCCTGGGGGGAGTTAGGAGAAGCCTGACCAACAGGTTAAGGGAAATTATCCCTCTCTCTACTCTGCCCTGGTGAGGCTGCATCTGGAGTGCTGTGTCCAGTTCTGGGCTCCCCAGTTCAAGAGAGACAGGGAACTGCTGGAGAGCGGCCAGCAGAGAGCTACAGAGATGCTTAGGAGACTGGATCATCTCCCTGATGAGGAAAGGCTGAGAGAGCTGGGCCTGTTTAGCCTGGAGAAGAGAACACTGAGAGGGGATCTTATCAATGCCTGCAAGTATCTTAAAAATGAATGTCAAGGGGATGGGGCCAGGCTCTTTTCAGTGGTGCCCAGTGACAGGACAAGGGGCAATGGGCACAAACTGCAACAGAGGAAGTTCCATCTGAATATGAAGAAAAACTTCTATACCTTAATGGTGACAGAGCATTGGAAGAGGCTGCCCAGAGAGGCTGTGGAGTGTCTTTCTCTGGAGAGATTCAAAACCTGCCTGGATGTGATCCTGTGCAACCTGCTCTAGGTGAACCTGCCTTAGCTTGGACGAGATCATCTACAGAGGTCCTTTCCAACCCCAATGATTCTACGATAAGACACAGCTTTCTACCCTGTCTTCAGTTTAGTTCTGTGCTTCTCCTTGTATGCATGCCCTATTTATTGTGTTCATAATACTAATTTCTTTCCATGGAATGCCCTCTTCTTCCACCGTACATAGTTTTATACGTTTGAAATAGGTTCTTCGTTATTTTATGCCTATTTCTTTTCATTTGGCAAGCAAGAGCTTTTTCTTAGTAGCATATAATTGTTATCCTAGGTATCTCTTCAGCTTGGAAACATGGTTGTTCTCTTAATGCACCATTACAACTATGCTTATAGAAAACACAGGAAAAAGGTTTGGACTCCTAACAGTTTGTTCATTTCCTCTTCCTAGGTAGGGCTGTTTCAGGGCCTATCACACACTAGTTTCATTTGGGTTTTGTTCATTACATTTACAGACCATAGACTGTTGCATGGAAACACAAAGTGAGGCAAAAAAAAATCCACATTTTGCAAAAAAACCTTTTCATTTCAGGACTAGTATCTAGCTTCAAGATAGCTGACGTATCATCAGCAAATAGAAAAATGATTCTTACATGATTTATTTCTAATAAAAGCATTACAAGAATTTGCAAAACAAGCAATCCTAAGAAGAAACCACTTGAAAAATTATGGTTTGCCATTGCATGCCATATCACTGGTTTGTTGGAAGAATTCATTAACTAAATAATGGTTCCCTGGAGCCTGATATAAATTTTCTGCATTATTCAGGTGTTTTTTAGAAGTACCATAAGTGCAATACAGACCAAAAGTGATTAGAGCATTATAACATGCTGCCATATTAATGATGCAATTTGAAAACCACCATTACAAACAGATTTATGCAATGTGTGTGAAAATTAACTTATACTAATGCTTCACTTAGGAAAACTTCTAGCAGCCTGTTAAGATAATTGCTAGTTTGTCATGGTACCTCCTGGATGCCACTGGACAAGTAGTAACTTAGTAACTGGACAATAAACAATATCAATGCACTTCCCAAAACCTAGCTTTTCACTGAAAATTCTATAAAGTGTTAAGAGGAAGATAAAAAAGTAAAAAATAGGTAGCTGCTTAAGTCTCTGGTAAGGCTTAGAACACAAAAGATAAAAGCACTATGATTCCTTTAAGAGTTCTTATGAAAAAAAATGTTGCCTGAACAGCAGTACAAAGATTTTCCAATTTTTAGCCCCGTACCTTAAGGAAAATGTCATTTCTCCTGCTGGCATCTTCATAATATTGAAATGGATGCTGTTGAAGGAACTGTACACAAGAAATCCACACTTTAACTACTTTTGTGTTATTTTAATATGCTTCCATGTTTCTAAATCCAAACCAATGCTATAAGAACTTGTATGCATTTGTACTTTGTGCTACTTAAACACCAACCTTCTCAGCACCTGAGTTTCTACTGCTTACTAATTGACCTTGTAGCATGATTGGATTATGTATCTATTTTCCAAATTATATAAAAAAATATCATTAACATAATTTAATTCAGAAAGATTTTGAGCTGCTGGGAAAAGCGTCAAACAGGCAAAAAAGGCTCTTTCAAAATGCACTACACGTACATGTGTCCAAATAATAAACATATTCTTTGTCGTCCATTAATTAACTCTCCTAGTAACTTAGATAATGAAGCATAGTTGCAGTCTTTGTTCTATATTCAATACAATAATTTAACAATTCTTCATTAACTATGTCCTAATACATAGCATAAATGTAAATCTAATAAGAGTGCTGGAACCTCTCCCCTATAAAGAAAGGCTAAGAGAGTTGGGGTGTTCAGCCTGGAGAAGAGAAGTCTCCAGGGATGTCTTATTGTGGTCTTTCAATATATAAGGGGCACTTATATGACAGACTGAGAGAGACATTTTACACCAGGGCCTACAGTAACAGGACAAGGGGCAGTGGTTTTAAACTGAAAGGGTAGATTTAGGGTAGACTTACATTGGCTATAAAGAAAAATATTTTTTCACTTGTTGGGAGTTTTGGGGTTTTTTTTTCGTTTTTTGGGGGTTTGTTTTTGGTTTGTTTTTTTTTTATTTTATTTTTAGGGTGGGGTGGGTTGTGTTTTGGTTTGGTTTGGTTTTTTTGGCGTTTTTTTTTTGTTGTTGTGCTTTTACATAATAAGGGTGGTGAAACACTGGAGCAGGGTAAGAGATGTTTTGGATGCCCCATCATTGGAAGTGTTCAAGGCTGGGTTGGACAGGGCTTCAAACAGCCTGATCTAGTGAAAGATGTCCCTGTCCATGGCAGGGGGGTTGGACTACACGATCTTTAAAGGCACTTTCTAGCCCAAACCATTCTATGATTCTAATTTAACTTCTTTTTGCTTATTCAGCTCTTGTAAATATTTCTGTAGAGTACACTACACTGTGACCCTGAAGTATGTCCTGACCTCCTTCATTTAATAGTGATGGCATTTTCATTGTACAGCTACAAATTGAGACTAGAACACCCATAATCCAGTTTGTTAGTCAAAAACCCTTGCAAAATAATTTTCTGGTTTTACAAAGACCAAAGAAAAATGCATTAGAAATGTCTAAAATGGGGTAACCCATTATAGCATGTGACGACATAGTTATGAGAAAAAGAATAACCTTGTCCTTGATCTGAGTATCATTTGCCATGCATCAACATGTCTGATAGCATGACCATATCTACATAGAATTGTTCCTTTGGCAAAAATAATGACATAAGACTAAACCAAGCCAAGTCTAAACAGATACACTACATTTAAAAAAAAAAAAAAACAAGAAAACAAAACAAAAAAAAAAAACCCAACCAAAAAACAAACACCCAAAACCACAAGTGGTATTCATTTTTGTGTAGGGTATGAGACACCTTAATTGCATAAGGAAACAGAAAAAAACTAATCTAATTCATGTTATGGAATTATTAAAAAAAAAAAATACATCAATAGTGTTGGCAGTGGGAAGTTTAACTGTATAATTACAGCTATGAAAGACTGGGTAAGTCATAAGAGATGATCCTGATTAATTCTGTACATTCCCTAGCACTGAAGCAGCTTTATGTATCCTGCATACTTCAGTTTTGCTAACCTTAATGCAAGGGTTTTTCCATGGACTGATAATGTGACTCTTACTACATGAAGAGGACCGTCTTGGATGACTATTTCATATCCAAACACAACCTTGCTTTGCCAGTCTTTTTGTTTACCCATGGGAAGGCAGGAATATTTCTGTTTCCCCAGCCCTTATTGTAAGTAGGAAACACTGGCACAACTGCAGCTGTCCCTCATAGTCAGAGCACAGCTTATTTCTGAAAGCAAGTACTAGTGCTGGAAATACGCACTATGCTGATTTGGAAGCCACTCGGTGCATAAAATATACAGGGGGAAGAAAAGGTAACAGTGAGAAGTGTTTCAACATTTAAGACTTAGTATGTTAAAGAAAACATTTTTACAGGATAAAAACTCACACCCTAGGGAAAGCAAACAGTGGAGAATTAAAAGCTGCATATCAGGTATGAGATACGCTTTCTTAGCAGAAAGCGAGAGAAGAATCTATGGAGACTGTTTAATTTGTTATAACCTCCATACAAGACTCAAAGCAGAAAACAACTTAAAAACACATACATGGTTTTATAAATTATCATTAAAGCTTGTAATTGCATTTGTACTACACACTTTACTGTGCTGTTATGTTTGAAGTATTTTAACACTAATTATTGGAATTTGTGTGCTACAGTGCTGTTGTGTTATGGGTATGAGTCTGGCATGTGGCTGGGGGGAAAAAGCCCTCCCATTAGGTCATGAGGTTTGGAAAGGATCCCCTTGCTTTCTAAACTCCTTCTCAGAGAGAAGTCTAGGTGTGGCTAGATCCAGTCCTAGTCTCAGACTTGGTCAACAGTTTAGATCTAAAGATTCATATGTATACAGCCACTCATCAGAGTCAACATTTGCCTGCCAGAGCCCTCTCAAGGACCTTCACTGAAACAGTTTCACAAAGTTGAAAAGACAGATGATTTATTAAGGTGACAGATATAAAAAACTCTGTGCTGTAAGAATTTTACAGTTTCTGCTTTTTATAAAACCACTAATGGCTGGAACATGTTCAGAAGGCACCGTTTCAGCCTTTCTAACCGATGTTCTCAAAGACAGAATTTATTCTTATTTAATACTTGGAAGACGGCAGCAATGCCTTTTCATAAACTGAGTTCCTGAAAATGCTGCATCTACACATGAAATTGCTGATAGCAGTTACATCTCTAGCCACAGATATATCTATTATATCTAATAAATAGAAAAAAATTTGTCATATCTATTTTTAGTACAGTAACTCACTCAAATATAGGAAATGTTTTCTATTGGGTGGACTAGTTCTCTAGTTATATTAAAAAAAACTTTTTAACCCAACTCTGAAAGTCTTCAGTGAAGCTAAGCTCAGTTAATTAAACCTAACTTCAAAAGACAACCTGACAACTTTTTGGAAAATAGACAATAGCAATTTAACCATCAAGCTGAGGAAAAATAACTGCCTCTATACCTTATGGGTAGTCACAGATTGCATATTTATGAGCTAAAATGCTAACAAGACTGGTTAAAGGTGCTGGAATAATGGCTAATTTGCAGTCAGTTAAGCTTGAAAGAGATACATTTCATCCCATAAAGCTGCAGAAAAAGAAACAGCCATAAAAATCCTTTGATCTGAATACTGAGCTCGTTGCTCATATTCTCATTTTGCAACACTCATCACTACCTCTCATCCCTACTTGTTGACAAATTATTATAAGACAGTTAGGAATAAACCCATTAATAAGCAGCTACCAGAATATATGAATGTTAAAATTATACCAAGACTCCACTTTTTTGTTGACATAAGACTGTAAAACATTGAAAAGGTACTATTCTCATCTGTAAGGATTTAAATAAGATAACAAGTAGCTATCAAAACAACTCTTTTCCCTCCCTCTGTAAAAATTCCAGAATACCTCCTAGAAGTGGAGACCTGGGGAAAACAATTATAAAGGCATTTATTGCAGATACATGCTGGTTTTCCTCAAGACTTTCACTATGGCTTCTCACACCAATGGTGAGATGTAGATAAAGTTTGAACAGAGACAGTTCCATGCATCCTCAAAGCTACCGAAACACATAACCCAGAGATCTAGCACCCACCAGTGACAGCTTCACATCTCTACTTCCCCGCAACCAGCTAAATTTGATTGCTCAGGCTCAGCCCATAAATAGCTTTCAGCAAGTACTTTTGAGTACTTCCTTTGGCTTACACCTACCTCCTTATAGAATTATGTGCTTCCTTGTGATTAATCCACAAAGAACCAACTATTCACCAACCCATAGGTAAATTCTTCTGCTCACCCCAAACAGACAAGAGAAAATGAAGAGATAGTTCAATCATTACAGTTAAATGATGTGATAGGACACCAGTTGTCAGTTTTAACTTTTCTGAACCCAGAAGCACTTTTTAAAAAAATATTGCATTAGGCAAAAGGGCATTTAAGTAATTATATCCTTTTTACAGTGACTATCACCCTGTCAATGACCTCAGAGACCAAATACAACACAGTAAGACAAGTTCTGTCTGCATTTCTCCAATCAGTTGACACCTTTCAGAAAGGTCTAAATTCCCTGATAAAGAACTTCTATCCCTCTCTCATGGCCCATTCAGCTTCGTCTTGCTCAGACAGTGACAGGCAGTTTTGTGCACTGGAGACTGATCCCTTGTAAGCTCTGAATCACAGGACTGTCTAAACTTGTTTTCCTGCTGACATTATCCCAGGCAAAACTTCTCCATAAAACAATACTGCCATGCCAAAACAACTCAACAATTAGGGAAACACAGCATGACCTTGTAAATAACCAATAGGACAGACATCTAGGGAGGGGTGAAAAGAACAAAGTAAATTTAAATCTCTTTTCCATACTCATCTGTGAAAGACAAGAACATGTCAGCTATTTCATATGAGCCTGCTATAGTTTGAGTCTTCTGAAGAAGAATTCTTAAAAACAGAAGGCAAAAGGATGTCCTGGTTTCAGCAACAGAAGATCAGTTATGAAGAACATTTTAAGGACAAAGCAAAGGCAAACAACGTAATATTCTCAGCAAAACAATCTGAAAGTAGCTTACAATTATTCCAACTCAGAAGATCTTCCTCTCTGGAGACTTACACACATTGCAACTGGATAACTAATTCTCTATTACAACTAAGAACTCGCAAACACTGCCTGTTATTCATAAGTCATTATACTGCATTTATTATTGCTGGGTTATGTGATAAAGCTAATCCACAGACCCACAAAGGAGCTCAGAGACACAATGGCGGCACGGGCAGCCCAAATAATACCTTGCCCAAGCTGCTTCTAGTGCCATCAGCCCATCAAAGACCCATCTCCAAAAGCCCAGTGGAACACAAGGATAGACAAATGCAGGTGGGAACCCAAACCAAGGACTCCCAAAGAACAAAGACCCTGTCTGGGCCCCTCCCAGGGCTGTCCCAACAGAGCCTCAGCCTTGTTGCCCAGGTGTGAAACACATGAGAAGTCATCATCAGGAGCAGCTCTGGTGATCATCTTTCAGATTGAGGGTTGCTGCCCAGGAGACACACTGTAGCACAGAGGGGAAAAGCAGCCCAGGGTCACAGGACTTATTTTGGGATGTTTAAGGGAGGAACCAAAGGTGAGAAAAGGCAGGAGTTTAGCTGATTTGGGCAGGAACAAGAGTGGGACAACAGAGGTGTAAGGGGATTTAAAGGCCTGGTCATACATCAGTAGTTGGCTGGTTACGTGCCTGATCTACCTTCTTACTAAACTGCTTTCTACCTCTTTCCTGGGTGAGGACACTCAGTG
The DNA here is from genome assembly GCF_015220075.1 of Falco rusticolus. Classification (NCBI taxonomy): domain Eukaryota; kingdom Metazoa; phylum Chordata; class Aves; order Falconiformes; family Falconidae; genus Falco; species Falco rusticolus. The sequence goes on along the minus strand of NC_051189.1, from coordinate 7,455,241 downwards.
CTGTGTGCATGTGTGTACAGGGGTATGAGCGCAGCAGCTGGGGTTGGAGAGCCCACATTGTCTGTGGTGCAGTAACTGGAGCAAGTATGGGTATTTGAGTGTGTGACCATTAACAAAGATCAACCCGGTCAAGCCGGTGAGTGTGTGAAGTGACCTGGGAGCAAGGAGGCGAGGGCAGCTCTGGGTGTGAGAACACCCATTTGTCTCTAGGGGCAAGAGCAGAGGACAGTCAGCTGTGGGATCACGGTGGTCCTGACCAGCTCGGGGCAGGGGTTGGGAAGGCGGTGCATGCACACGTGTCCACAGTCTGTACCAGCAACTGGGATGGGGCTGCAGCCTCAGGGGGCCTGCATGTCTGGGTGCCAGCAACCAGTGAGACTGGGATCCAAGGACAGCTACTGGCAAAACCAAGGGAGCTCAGCTGCTGGAGGGATCCACCTTGTACATACATATATACACACGTTCTCACCAACGGATTTGCATCCTATCCAGCAAAAGAGGGAAGAAGGGTGAGACCATTAGTGCTCTGAGTGTCTGTCTGACCTATGTGGCTGGCTATGGATACATAACATGTGCTTTGTGTGTGTGTGCCTGTGGGAATACATCTTCAGCCTCACTCCTAGCTGAACCTGGGGACATGGAGCTGCAGCAGCCTTAAAGGCTATTAGATCCTGCACAAAATATTTTCCTCTAACAGTTCTCTCTTTGGGAGGACTACACACCTCATTAACTTAAGGATAAAAATTACGGTGCTTTGCCGAAGTTCATCACATCTAGAAAACAGAAGGAAAATACTCTTATCATTGCACAGCACCTGCGTTAAAGTCCAAGGATTGTTAAATGACATAATCCCACCATCAGGAGGAACTCACTGCCAGTCATTGTTCCTTGAAGAACTTCTGGAAAACACTGTTCAGTACCTGTTACACTGAAGGTGTAAGTCGGACTGGTAACGTGCAGAGTTAATTTTGTTTTACTCTTTTTTCAGTCATTTCTTTATTAACAAAATAACCTACTTGTACACTCTAATACTTGCAAGACTAGAGTATATAGACACCTGTTTTCAGTTAGTCTAAAGATCAACTAAAGCTCAACTTAAGGGTAGTATTTTGTAGTAAAACTGAGTTTTCATTATTTAATACAAAGACAAATGAGTTTTCATTAGGTCAAAAAAAAAATTTGAACACACAGAAGCACAGGGAAGTTTTTGTATTATCTAGCATCCTGGGCTACAGCAGTATTTACAAGAGGAAATCCACCCTGGTGTGACTGACAAGTATTAAGAAACGGAAACCATTCTATCCCAAAGGGATAAATCCTAAGATTTTGATTTTGCCCAGAGTGAAAAGGCAAAGCACTTTTGCTCTGAAGAGCCAATTAACTTTAAGATATCCATATGTGGTACTTCATAAGAGTACATAACATCCTTACCAAGTTAATATGCAATGTCAACTTGATTCCCTAGGTTTTGTGTATATGTTCTTATTTGAGAAACTGTAACAGTGGGTAGCTGAGTAGACAAGGGCTTAGAAGAAAGACCTTTTAACCTTAATTTGTTTTTTGTTTACTAATTAAAACCAGAAGTTCTATATAATTGAAGCAACCTTTTACTGTGTACATGTACAACAGCATCCGGCTTGAAGAAAGCGAGATGCTGGTTGTGGCCTGAAGACTTCACTGTAGTTCTACCAACACTAATAGTCTTGAAGATCTGATGTTTCAGCTACCTTCCAACTCTTCTAATTTGATTTTGAAAATCCGTTCACTCTAACTGAAAATATTTGAATCTTTGCAGGAATCATTCTGCACCTTTCAAAGTAAATAATATTTAGCAAATAATATATAAATCTTTCTACCAACGACTAAGCTACCCCGAAATTGTTTTTTTGCAATGTATCATAATGTAGACGAGAGTTGTAAACAGATCCTGCATTAGTTATTGAACAACATACTACAGATGTAAGAATCCTTTATGCTTACTTATATAGATGCTTATGTCAACAAATTGCCATAGACAGAGCTACAGGGAAGAAGCAAAACACCCCTAGTACCAGCTACAAGAGATTAAAGATTTTAAGTTCTAGAGCAGTGCCTATGGAACCTTTGCTTCCATCTCTGTTCAAGAGTATCAATAGTATCAAGAATAAGAACTCCTATACCACAATATATCACAATCCTATACCGCAATTAAATTTAAAGTAGACCTGGGAACATTCTCAGATGCTCAAGCCTCTGTGAAGTGATATGCATCCTTTCTAACATTTTTTTAGGCTTCACAACCGGATAGTGATGGAAGACTGTTTATCTGTTATCTTAAAATAGTCTCTGAAACATAGTTGTCGCTGAACTGTGAAAAAGAAGCGTTTGGAGGAACGCTGATGAGAACAAGCTTAAAACCTAGCGGATGGTTTGGGTGGTTTTTGTCCCCTAACAATAGAGGTAAATTTGTTCCACAACTCAGGAAATTCCCCAGGCACTGTTGTAAGCTACTAATGTAGACATCACCTCAGTGTTAAGCTAAACAGCACCCAACAGGGAACGATTAAGACTGTCTCCAACTGCTTTCTAGGTCGCAGCAATACAGCAATAGCAGGTATTTCTTTGGGATGACTTTTAGGATAAGAAATACATAGTTGTCTTCAGGATACGGAAGCTATAGGTCAGGGGTCCTCAAACTATGGCCCGCAGGTCAGATACGGCCCCACAGGGTCTTTAACCCAGTCCCCAGTATTTACAGAACCCCCCCGCCAGGGGTTGGGGGGGGAAACCAAGCAGCCGCAGATGACTGCCTGCCACTTCATCCGCGCGCCGGCCCCCTGTTTAAAAAGTTTGAGGACCCCTGCTATAGGGGGAAAAAAACATTAAGATTCCCACCCAGCTCTAGGGACTCCCAGATCCCAGGTGGTGAGAATTCAACACTTTGGGATATGGTATTATCCCCATCCCTCAGCCTTCCGGAAGAGTTCCTAGCATTTAACTATTAATAGATACATACACGGATGGATGAAAGTACTGTTACAAGAAATTAAATACAATAAAAGGTATCAAGTAGAACATTAAGTCTCAACAAGTCTAACAATAAAGCAGAAGAAATTAATAGAAAAACAACCAAAATTCATAGATACATAAGAGAATGCTTGGACACAGAAGTCCTTGTAATAGTGATAACCATCTAGACATGAAGTAGCACTATACTTCCCTATTTCCCTATTTTAGAATGAAGTTCCACCCTTAGAAGTTGCACACCATACTATCAGTAAGCAGCAGCAGAGGCTGGCTGTACATGAGCCTCTTGCATTTTCTGCTATCTTCAAGGTACAAATTCCTGCTGATACTGATTCCAATATGACTAGGTGTGCTGGTGGTTTTGGCTGGAATAAATTTAATTTTCTCCATAGTAGTTGGTATGGGGCTAAGTCTTGGATTTGTCCTAAAACCAGTGTTGGTAATGCAGATGTTTTCCTGACTGCTGTGCAGTGTTTACACAGAGTCAAGGCCTTTTCTGCTTTTCACACCACCACACCACTGAGTAGGCTGGGAGTGCACAAGAAGTTGGGAGAAGACACAGCCAGGACAGCTGATCCAAACTGACCAACGGGACATTCCATACCATATGATGTCATGCTTTGCATATAAAACTGGAGAAAGAAGAAGGAACACGGGAACCTTCACCACTTTTGTCTTCCCAAGTAATCACTCTGCATGATGGAGCCCTACTTTCCTGGAGATGGCTAAACACCTGCCCGCTGATAGGAAGTGGTGAATCAATTCCTCTGTTTGCTTTGCTTGTGTGTGTGGCTTTTGCATCACCTATTAAACAGTCTTTAACTCAACCCACAAGTTTTCTCACTTTTACCCTTCTGATTCTCTCCCACAACCCACGGTGTGGGGGAAGTGAGTGAGCAGCTGCATGGTGCTTAGTTGCCAGCTAGAGTTAAAACCACAGCACCAGGCAAGACAATCTCCTACATTTACAGTAGGTAATTACAGTCCAGCCCAGTGATTTCAACACACAGTTAACTGAATCTTGACACTTACTGTAGTTTAGTCACAACCTCCGTTGCAGTGTACACCACTGAAGTGTGATTCATCCAATAAAACATTTATCTGAAATATTTCAGATGTGCTCATAACACTTTCCAAGAAATAGAGCCTTTTCATTTTTTATATGCAGTCCTTCAGAGGTATCTTTAAGCAGAGGGGCTTCTTACCACTTCTTTTCCCACTAGTTCTCTCAAACTCCTTGTTCTACTGAGCATCTTTGTATATTTTGATAAAAAAATCATGCTCTTTGTAAGTTTCTCAAATAATTTTATCTGTATGTTGTCTGGAATGTATCTTGAGAAAAGCAGGAGATTAAAATCCTCTTCCCTGGTAATAGGGGTTTTTTTTTATGCATGTTCCAATAGTCATCCCTTTTCCACGTTAATAAACCAATACAATTCCAGCAGAAAACATTATTATGGTCAGACTTTTTAGCAGGGCATGTTGTGATCAGACAAGGGGTAATGGTTTGTAAAAAAAAAAAAAAAAAAAAAAAAAAAAGGTAGATTGAATATATATACAAAGGAAGACATTTTTAATGACGAAGGTGGTAAAACACCAAAACAGGTTGCCTCGAAAGGTGGTAGGTGCCCTGTCCCTGGAAGCATTCAAGGTCAGGTTGGATGGGGCTTTGAGCAACCTGATCTAGTGGAAGATGCCCCTGCTCATTGCAGGAGGGTTGGACTAGATGCCCTTTAAAGGTCCCTTCCAACCCAAACTATGCTATGACTTGCAATATAGTGACGTGATTTGAGCCGTTTCCCATTATTTCCCTTCCATAGCCTTAAGAAACTTGTTTGCCCTCCACTACAAAGTAGATGCTCATAGCTAAAACCATTCACAAAGATCAGAAGCAGATACCATAATCCACTGTAAAAGCCAAATTTGCCTTTTACTTAAACCCAAAGCTTACTCAATTATTAAAGCTGCAAGGGTCCTGCAATTAATATGAAGGTAGTATAAGTCTCTGTAGATGTCAAATACACTCTCGGACAAAGCTGTTAGATTGTACTCATTTGCCACACTGGGGGAAAGAACCAGTTCTTTCAACATCTATATCTGGCATATAGATCCATCCTACGCTTCCTAAGCATTTCAGAATCAGTTATAAATTTATTACCACATTGATAGTGAGTATTCTCTCACAATAGGAAAAACAACATTCTCTCTACTAAATAGACTGGAAATTCAAATACAGGAAAGCTAAATGACTTACACAGGACCACTTGAGATATATGTGGCAGAGTAAGGAACTGAGTCTAGGTGCTTAATCTGGATTCTTAGCTAATACACAGTGAGGTATGCAGGACCTCAAATGGTATAGGTTTAAATGGATGAACTATTTCGGAAAAATCTGATGTTTGGGTGTAATAATGAGTGCTAACATTTGAACAGAAATGGGTAGGTATGTTAACACGATCATACTACAAACAAGAGCGTGTTACTAACTCTGAAGTCTAAGGGTTTTTGCAATAGACAAGGATGCTAGAAGTATTGGTAGGTCCTTTGCTCAGGTCACACTATAGAACAATGTTGTGAAGACTTCAAACATACCAATTCCTGTTAATTTTTAAACTGTACCTCAAGAAAAAAAGTGTCAGTGTAAACATTTGCATGCTTTAATCTTTCTCTGTTTGGTTTCTCCACAAGCTTAGCACATATTTCCAAGCTTTACATAGGAGTCAATGTCTCATACTTTTATCACACTAGAGAACACAGACTTTCAGCACACAGTAGAATAGCTTGAAAAAAACATGATTTCTTAGACAGAGGTCATTATTGCACTAAGAGACAAAAACATATTAAAGAATAAAAAAAATAGATGTTTTCCAAAGAGGAAATTCACTATTTCTGTGAGAAAACACACTTACATAAGGATTATAATTTAAGAATGTTATTTGCCTCTACAGAGATTATAATATTCCAGACATGTTACTGACTACATATGGAGACTATATGCTCCTATACTGGTTTAATGTACATTTTTATCCTTGTACAAGACTTTAAACTGAAGCTTTATGTGAGGATTTAAAAATCTAGTTCTATTCTGCAAAACATGATTGTAAAAACATACATTTGTATTAACAGCAGACTTCAAAAAGCCCTGAAAGGTAACAAACACAAGCTATTAAAAGCACCTCTGAACCAGAATTATGGCCACTGCAATCTCAGTATATCTTATGACTCAGAGTATTGGGGAAAAGTAATAGCTATGGGAGAAGATCTCATTGCTCAAGAGTGAGTAGGACCTTTGCAAGTTACAAACTAATCAGAATAATTCCCAGACAACATGCTGTGATATTTGCATTGTCAGCTGGTTATTATGATTTATTGGAAAAGTGAGACACAGACATAGCAGTACAATGGAATCACACTGTGATAGCTGTAGTAATCTCATTACACAGCTTTTGCTTTTTCAACCCAAACTCTGCATAGCCATTGTTTACCTTGTCTCAAAGAACATAGGGCAAAAGAAAAAGAAGGAAAAAAACTCCAAAATCCCAGGTGTTTGAATCCATAGTTTTGTGTAGTCTCTGCTTTTTGAGTTTTATTCCTCTTGTTCTGCATTTTAAAAAGGAGTGCTTCAGCATATTAACCATCTAAATACTGCCTTAGAAGCAGTTGTGACAGCGAAATCATTAATAAAGCTAGATTACTAGGTATTTTTCCTCTTGCATCTTCCACACTGTCTCCAACCACAGTCAATGCATCGGAACACTTCCTTTGACTCAATACACATGATGATGGCTAATGTCTCACCATCTATTTAGGTTTTCATTAATGAAAAAAACTGATCTATCTTTGAAAAGCTAAGCTATATTTGACTTCATCTCATAATAACAAAATAAAGATGTCCTACACAGGTTTTCAGGTGGCCTGATACCGGACACTCTTAAAAATGTTATGTTGGGGTTTCTTCTTTATTTTGGTTTTGTGGTACTGTGGGTTTATTTGTCTTTGTTTGGGGTTTGTGTGTGTGTTTTGTTTTTTGTTTGTTTTTTTTTTTTTTAAATTAGGTTTTACTATGATTAGAAGAATTCTACAATAACAATCAGCAACCAGGGGACTATAATACTATATACACAAAATAACCATTTATATGGCGTTAGTACCTGCAGACCCTTATTCATGTTCAGGGTTTTGCATATACTAGTCACGGAAGAGTCATTAAAAAGGGCTTTATACCAAGATAACTTAGAAATAACAGAGCGGATAGAAAATACTTTAAAGAGATGTATGTGAATTTTATTATTTTATGTTTCTAACTCATTGTCATCACAGCCATTACATTCCATGGATCCGAATGCAACAACTTGGAGATATAAACACCACAGGGTACAGAACTGGTCCCAAGCAAGTTTTGCAACTTAATTTTAGCAGCAGTCTGTGCTCAGGAATAGTCCTGGAAGCTGCTTCCACCTTAAGCCCTGAGAACTAGGATCCATTAAAAAAATGCCAAAGCAAAGAAGATAAAATTCTTTTCCTTTCTCTTCAATCTGTAAAAAACAAGGTGTTGCTCACATACAGATAGGCACCTTGGCTATCCCTGTGCAATCACCATGCCACTGGCTATCAATAAACACCAACAGAACTAGGTACTACCAACAGGTGACTTGTACACTTTCATTGGAGGGAAGTAACCAAGCATTTAGGCAACGTACAAACTAAAGCCTGCAAGAGGAACTGCAAAACTGAACCCATGAAATATTTTATGGTATAACTAACTCTGCTGAAACAAACCTGAAATTAAATTACAATTAAGCTCTGATAATGTTTTGTTTGTGAATTACAGGTTTTATCTTAGATGTGGAAGGGAAAGCCTGCAGGACTCACACCTTATGCATTTTACTATGTAAAGGAAGTGCCATGAAGAGCTAAGTCCTCGTCCGGGAAGGGAGCTGGCTATCTATTGAGTGCTTCTGGGGCTTTTAATGAACCGTGCTAGCAGTCAATCACAACTGTAACAGCATGGTTGCAGAGATCAGTGTTGAATAAAAAAAGAAAAACTGTGGTCAGAACAGAGGATGCCCATCAGGGATGAGGCTACTGTTTGTGCCCTGGTAAGACACTATACTGTGCTTTACACGTATGTATAGCCTTTCCTTGAGGGCATGGGATGCCACTTCTTTCACATATAAGCACATAAATACTGTAGACTTTAAAAGTATTTCCACCTATAAGGAAAAAAAAAAAAACAAAAAACAAACAAACAAACAAACAAAAAAACCAAAAAAAGAGAGCTACAACACTGCAGAACCTGTAGTTTTAACGGCATGTTCATGCACTGTGGCAGTACATGGTGTGTGGGGTGTTGCTTTTCATTTTTTTTTTTGAGATAACTAGGTGCAGCGTTTAGATTATTCCACAGAAAAACCAGCTTTCAGATATAAGTACACAGATTCTCTGAAAGGGAAAGTGCTTACAAAACATACCTTGCAGTAATCCTATCTCTAACCACATCCGCAGCCCCTCATGTTTTTGTACATCAGCAGCAGAAAGCAGACACTCTCCATTCACTCAAACTGGGATGAACATTTAAAAAAAGACTTCTGAATACAGCAGACTCCAGATGTTTCAGCTTGCTGTGTGGGCACAAAGTGAGGCTATTCAGTTTCACAGCAAGAAAATAAAATACAGTAAATTACCTTGCCAGGACATGGAAGTGGTACAGATTACTGCTCTTCTTCCATAATCATCAGCTGATTAAAGAGCATTTTACTCATTAAAACCTCTTACAAGGGATCACCATTATCCAACTCTTCATTTACTCATTAAGCTACGTCTAGGTTTTTGCTTCTCTAATTATAATTTGACACAAGCTCTTTAGTCCTAAAGTGTTACTTTGTAGGGTGGTTGTTTTTGGTTTTTTTTTCAAGAAAGGAAAGGGCTTTATCACCTACCAAAAAAAAAATATTGTTTTCATTGAAGAGACCTTGAATTTAAAGCTGCATAATTGCAATGTGAGGTGTTTTGTTGTTTGGTTTTGGGGGTTTTTTTGTTGTTGTTTTTTGTTGTTGTTGTTGTTTTTTTAATTTACAAGCAGTTCATAAAAAAACCTGACCAAAACAACAAACCAAGCTTACTCACAAGGCACAGAAATTAGGCAGTATAACCGAAATCCTGCTCTTCAATTGCTTGAAGCCAGCAGAAGTGGTGTCATGAAGTGGTAAACGCAGATAAAAGAATTCAACTGCTTTCTCCTCACTAAAGTGCTCCAACATAATAAAGAAAATCCAATCTCTGAAAAAAAATATGTTATTTTCCCTACCACAAAAATTTATTAGGACACATCACACAGTTTACACAAAGTACATGGGACAAAACTATCTGATGTACAGGTGATGGCGGCCCCCGTGAGGCGGTGCCGGGGCTGCCCCGTGCCGGTCACAGCCGGTTCCAGCCGGTTGCAGGCGGCTCCACCGGCCCCAGCGCAGGGCACAGCTGAGCCCCGCAGCCACGGGCGGGCGCCTCGGGGAAAGCCGGGCTGAGAAAGGGCAAAACGGTGCCCGGCAGCCAGGGCTGAGGGCAACGGGGTGAGAAACAGCCCGGCCAGCCCCGAGGGGGGAGCGGGAGGGGGCAGCGGGCTCCGGGCGCCCCCGCACAGACGCCCCCGCGGGCCCGGGGCAGCCCCCGGCGGGCGGGTGGTTCCCTGCGGCCCCTGGGAAGGGCCCAGCCGGAGCCGGGCACAGCTGAGGAGGAAGGGGGGCAGAGAGGGGCTGCTGTGGGGTGACTGCAGCCCCCTACTATCTCCCCCAGTACCGTGTGGGGAGAAGTGGGAGAACTGGAACTGAAGTTGAGCCCAGGAAATGGCAGAGGAGGAAAAGTGTTTTGAAGTTTCATTTTTACTACTCAAAGCTGTTTTAATTGTGAATATATTACTTTTCTCCAAGCCAAGTCTGTTTTGCCCACAATGGTAATTCACCAGGGATGCTCCCCTCTGTCTCTACCCACGAGCTTTTCCATCTGTCTCCTCCCGGAGCAAGCACGAGAGAACAGCGAGGTGGGCACCTGGCAGCCAGCCACTATCCACCCACCAGAACAGGACATTCAGATGTAGGTCATTGTTACAATCCAAAATATGTGTGGGTTTGTGTTGTGGGGTTTTTCCCCTCCAGAGCAGATATTCTTAGCATCACACCTTAGCAATAGCTAGGAGTCCTGAAATTCCAGAGTTCTGGTCTCTGTACAGGTAAAACAAGTCATGCCCACCATTAACTGCAACCAAAGACAGACAATATTTCCTTTCTCACAGCATTCAGGTACTGAATATTAACATGGTGTTAGTATGTTTACTTGTATATACACCAATCATTAAATAAGACAAAGACAATATGGAAAATCTTAAGCAAAATCATTTAAATTAGGAAGTATTTATTTCCAGCAAAAGACTGTGTATGATATAGGTGTGTTAATGTTTTAAATGCAAGACGTGAAAAGATACTTGCAGAGCAATGTGAACCACTTCAGTTGAAACCAAGCTGAAATACTACCTACCAAAACACATCCCCATTTGTTTTGGTTTAGGTGTTTGAGGTTTTTCTTCTTTACAAAAAAACCCATTGCTTCAAGATTAATTCACAGTGGAAGTGTTCTTGAGTCAATCTGAAATACTTTTTTTCCTACTACGCACATGAATGAGGCTATACATGTCTGAAATTAAGTAAATCTGATTGTTTACCTTGCTCCTTTTAATTAAAATTTTTAAATTGTGGGCTTGTACTTAATTAACCTCCATTTCATATTTATTCAACTGCATTGAAGTTGCATTTAGTTTCCCAAATGGATGTGTACTTTTAAGTGCACAATTACCTATAAAGTGTGAGGACAAGGAAAAGAGAGAAATTGCCGGAGACAGTTATTTTTGACAACTTTTCCAGAGTGCAGGCTCACCACGTCTCTACAATAGAATGCTAAACCTTCCATAGTGGATTTCAGATGCTGGACAATAAGACTACTTTTCTTAGTTATCGCTTACAGACACACAGTTGTAATCCTCAAATCACCAGTTTAAAACCAGTGACTTTCTATCAGACAAAAAAAAGTTTGATCTACATGAAAGGGGGATTAAGGGTTGGGTGATGCTCAGGAAAAGGTTGAGAAAGATTCACAGTTTCAAACAAAGAAACAGGAAAAAAAAAAAAAGCGCGCTGCAGAAGAATGTGCAGAACGTCCTTACAGAAACACTTAAACTATTGGTGAATAGGGGAGAGTAATAATGCAGTACCTATTTTTAAGTAATGCTGCTAAAAAAAGAATCTAGAATATACAGCCTGGTGAGATTTGTCCCATTACTGAGTAAACTGATAGAGAATCTAATTAAAGATAGGATGGCAGAACAGTTGGATAAATATAACTTGATAGACTCAAGCCAGCATGGCTCCAGTAAGGGAAGAAAGGGGAAAGAAGTCTCACTCCTTTAACGCAACAGAGGTACTCTTTTGCAGACACACACAAACAGGGGAGGGGGAGTAGATGAAAGTGGGCTTAATTAACTTCAGTTTTCAAAAATAATATAATTAGATATTTCCTAAAGGAGTATTAATTTCTTAATTACACATAAGGATATTAATTATTTAGCTTTATGTCACCAGCTGTGTACTAGGTAGTTTTCTAAGGGGCAAATATCTCGATTTAGAAACTAATTAAGCAATCGGAAATAAAGTTTAAAAGTTATTCCTCAAAACTACCACAGATATTGAAGTAGAAAAATCTCATGGGTCTATGCAGTTAATGATTTGGAAAAGGAAATAGCTAGCAAATGGATGACATTTCCCAGTGACACCACACTGTTTCTGTTGTGGGGGGAAAAAAGCAGCGCAAGATGATGGCAGATAAAAATGTAAATTATCTGTTACAAAGCACGAAGATGTTCACAGTGAACAGAGGATTAGAAACCCCCAGAATTATTCTGCAATTTTTTACAAGGTGGTTGTTTGAGGGGTTTTATTGTCCTTTAAGCATGAGACAGAGTTTACCATAGAGAACTGATTAGATTAGTTGTTAGATATTCTGAATGTGAATAGAATACCTGGGTACATTGAAAAGGTTAGTTCTAGAATCAACATAGAAGAAATAGGGCAATTAAGCAAAATAAAGTGTCAGAACTACCATCTGATGTTTTTGAAATCATAAATGCAATTTAAGATAATTCTGATTGAACATATGGAAACTAGGCACCCAAAGAACTAAAAACTTAGCAGCCTCCACCTTGGTGTGTCATCTATTCCACATAGAGACTCAAATTTATTATCTCAACTGTCCTTTGATATTGACATGCAAGTCATTTTTTAACATAATCGGAAACACAGCGTATTAGAGGACACAGCAGAATGGTTTACCATTACTAGCTCTGGCAGTCTGCCAAACTTTAATCTAGCTCAGATATCTCTAAACTACTTATGACTGTAGGAAGACCGAGGTCTGGAGCAAAGAGAAAGCCATTCACTGGCCTTTAAATGTTTCTTTCCCAGAAAGAGACATTATAAAAGCTCATACGGCTACATTTTAAACATAAAGCTTGCACACAGTGAAGCAGGAACAAAAACTATTCTTAAGTTTCTGTAGAGATTGGTGAGGTAAAAACAAAGTGGAGGAACTACTGGATAAAAGCTCCAAATAAACTGGAGATGTTGCCACTGTCAAACAAGTAGCTTGTGTATCAGAGTACTCTGTACTACATTCAAAGAAAATGGGAAAGCAGCAGAAACTGGCCAATTAGTTTTTTGAGCACAGTGAGGGAGCAGGAAGGGTAACCCTTCAAAAGAGCCACAAAACTAAGCTAATTTGGAGAAATAACCAGCCAAAGAGTAGAAACTTTAGCTAAGCTTTGGCAGAACACCCTTACAGTCAGAGGAATATGGGGGGAACCACAAACACATTCAACAAGTAAGGATTCCCCGTCTCCCACCAAATGCAGGCAGTACCTTGGAAACAGTTTGGCCATGCTGAGCAGAGAGCAGCCCAGAGGGTCATGCTGAGCTCTGGTACCCTGCTGCACTTGAGCAGTGGGTGCAACCACCTTCAGGGTGCCATTTGAATGATTGCACCCACATGCACGTTTTGCACAGCACTTGCTGGGATGCTGCCCTTCATTCAGACTTCAGCAAAATCCTCTTTCACAGTTCATAAGCTGCCACTCCCCAAGGTCTTACCATATCACACGAGCACCTCCTCAAACCCCTCGTCAGTTCTGACCCAGACAGTCACATGGATCTTAAGAAAAAGGAAGGTGGGGGGAGAAACTGCTCCTGTTCTCAGAACCCTGGGGCAGCATCTCATTTTTTTTTTAATTTTTAGTTAAAATGAAGGCCTCTAATCGAGGGGGAGAGAGGTTCACACCACCTGGAGAGCCAGAAAGACACTACCGACAAACAAATACATAGGGATGAGCAAGTAAAAGCAAGTAAATGATGAAAATCTAAGAAATAAGATAAAGGAGCTGGCATATGTAGCTCCAAAGAAGAACTTGCACTACAAGGCACATCAGAAATATGATTAAATGAAGACAAAACCACAGAATAAAAAGTTCCCAGGAAAGGTAAAATAGCCCATGCTGGAAGCATAGCAGTGCTGTATGTTCTAACAAGCTATGAACTGAATCAAGATTAAACAAGCTATGTGTCCATAATTAGCACCAAGAGCACACAGAAATTAAATACCAAAATAGGATTGGTATTAGAGGAATTGGGTCTTCATTACCAATTGCCTGAAGGTTGTCAGGGAGGTCCCAAATATTCACAGACCTACTTTTCCCTGCATGTTCCTGCCTCCTAGTGGAGCATATTGGCTTCTTGGATGCCTTCAGGAAGTACAGGAAGTTTTTAGATCTATTGTTTTTAGTTCCTCTACTTTGTTACCTCTGAGTGGTTTGGGTTTGTTTTGTTTTTTGAAAAGCTTTGGATACACACTTTTCTATCTCCCCTCACTCGCCCCCTTTTGCTCCCAGTTTGTCTTCTGCAGTAAATGTTTCTTGAATTTCTCTGATCTCATAGGGAATTTTCATTTTCTTTACCTAGTAGGATCCATCCAGGCTGACCAATGAACCCAACAGGTATACCAAAGAGTACTATGTCCTCAAGAAAACAGACTTGGAAACATTCCTTTCTGACATATGTTAACCTACAGTTTCTGGGTGTTTTAAACCAGAGTTGGTATCTTCATCTTGGTGTTCAATACCTCTTGAAAAACTTATTTTATGAATTTGTCTAATCATTCTGTGTAGTTATACTTTGCTCTTCCACGATGACTGCTGGCAAGAAGATCCCACAGTTGTATTTTGCATGACATACTTTTTATTTGTTCCATACCTGTTGTTTGATTAGGTTTTCTTATAGCCTTCATTCTTCTATGAGATATGAAAAATTAATAGTGTGATTAATTCATTGTTTTATAAGCCATTAGCACATTTCTCTTCCACATGTTAAAGAATGAGTTACTTAATATTTCCTTATGCCGAAGACACTGAAAGTTCTGCAATTATCCATGTTGTCACTGTCAATAACTAGGGGATTGAATGATGAACTTCAGTGCCAAACAAGTTCTTACTTATGCTCACAGGAGGGAGAAATGTAGGTTTAAACTTAAGTTAGGCACAAGCTGACATTCTCAGCCAAACAGCTAACTTTAATTAGTCAGCACAAGTTAAGAGCACATTATTCTGCAGTACAGACGTGTTACAGTAAACAAATTTTCTTCTCTTAAAATAACTCCCTGTAAAAGATCACAGCAGTTCTGATTTTTTAACAAAGACGAGAATACTGTTTTCCAAAGCCTATTTTTTAAACAATGTCACTGAGTAAACACACTTTAATTATAATGACCATGCTTTGTACATAAACAGTATGATTTCAAACAATCTGCAGTTTACCATATAGAGTAAGTAACTTTCATACGGAAACTTCTGTAACAAGATTTATGAACAGACTAATGATAGATGAACTGAATTGACTTATACCACAACAAAGCTCAGCTGAGTTGAGACCAGTATTCAGCTCTCATTTCCCACTATTTTCTCAATTCCATATAAAAAGGTCAGTTAAAAAGGTATTTGGTTGGGTTTTTTCTACTGTTTGTGTGACCAGATTCTTTTTTCTTATAAAGCCACACTGATATGCCTGGGAAATTGCACATATCATTTCGTGCCATTTGCATTTTTTTGTATAAACCAGTGAACAGAATTCACTTTAATGATTCAGAACATCTGCAATAGCAGACCGGGATACTCTTCTAACAATCAGCAAACTATTCTGCTTTACTTAATAGCAAAATTTGATTATTTTTTTTTTAATGGAACCGTCAATTCTGTATTTCCAAAGGCCTGTTACTCTATTCCATTTCAAATGCAGGACTAAGTGACTGGAGCAGGGATGTGTGCCTTCATCCTCTTTAAAAGTACAGAAACTCAAGAAGTATTTACTGCAGGAGACAAACTGGGAGCAAAAGAGATGGGGAGAAGAGAGAAGTGTGTGTCAAAAGTTTAAAAAACTCTGCCTGAGATAACCAGATAGGGGAACTCAAAAGAACAGACCTAAAAACCTCCAGCACTTGCTGAAGGCATCCATGAATGATGCCTTCTGATCCCCATGAACCTAGAGTTGAATACCACTGTCTCTTTCCTATTGACTTACAAATCATGAAGTTGCTTCACTTATTAAATTACCAAATAATTATGGCAAAAAGGGTAAGTCTGCTTAAGGAGAGTAGTCTAATACCCACACTCCAAAACAAATCTATCACATGGCAGCCCCAATCTGATGGAAGCTAAGCTGACAAGGCCAGAGGAACTTTCCTACTCTTGGGCTGGGAATCCCGGTTTTATAGAGGTGAGAATACGCGTCATTAACACAAAACAGTCATTCTTAGATTGATCCTGAAAGTTTCTACAAGGCTGGCAGCTTCACCCGAACTGTTGATTGAATAGAAATGGAGAAAGGGCTGCTGTGTTATATCTCTTATTCCCCTAGTTAGCCTTTTCTGATCCTGAGCAGGGTAAATAAGCATGTTAAAAAACACTAATATTGCTTTATCATTTCCTATACATTCTAGAGCCTCTTCAAAATTGTTCACATTCACAGTAGTAGAATAAAAGCTCTATAAGTTTTGTTTGATGCAGTGCATGGAAGGAAGATGTGAGTGTTTTAATGGGGCTGCAGAATCTGTAGAAAGCATGTCTGCAGTACTCCCTGGAGTGGAATACAGAATACCGAATGCAGTCATTCAGCAGCAACCATAATGAAAGCCCTATAGCTGTAGCAGCATCATATTCCGATTATGCAACATCATACTGTAAAACAGTAGTTAAGGCTGCAGCTGATCTAAATATGTGCTGGGACACTGAAAACTTCTAAGTATCAGCAAGATTTAATAATTCTTATTCTGGAACCATTACAATTCTATCACAGCATACATCAAAACCATCCCAAGCAATTTGATTACAGGTGAAACATAGGAAAAAGTAGTTGTTCCCCCATTCTTTGCATTTCCCTGGAATATATTCAGTAAAAAAATTAAATCATTCTAAAGCCTTAAGAAGCACAGATATAACAACACATACTACCTTCTAAGGCTGTGGTGTTATAGCAAAGTTGAAAAGCCAACAAAAACTCTGAACAACTGGGTTATCTAGAAATACAAGCCAAACACTGTGTATTTTGGCTCAGGCAAGCCTACAGAGAATTGTGTACGGTCTAAACTTACAGCTTCCTGTAATGTTAAAGTGCAGCAAAGTAACGTTGAGCCATGCATTGAAATTGCTCTACAAGGTGCTCAGGAGAAGGTCTTAATGGCTTTCCTTCTGAAAGAGCCAGGTCTTGAACATAAGTCAGTTGGCAGAGAATGCCATAAAGCTTACAGATAATGAAGATACATAGATGTTGTCTCAAATGTAGGTTACCCAGCTAGGTAGCCAAATTAATTAATACTTAATGACTCACACATCTCTGCTTCCCTCTACATTTGCAAAACATTTAAAATGTGACCTGGTACTGATTTAATGTTACATTTCTAGGTTCCACAAAACACATGAAACCCCTATACTTTTCCTCTGAAGTTTTCTTTTGCATACAAACAGGGTGTGTGTTGTTAAGCTGAAAACTTAGGCTAATTAAATTATCTCTCTTACCTTTCATAATTGCCCCTTCATGATATTCTTTCACAGGTATTATTCAACAGGGATGGAATACAGTACAGATTTAACAAAACACCCATTTCTTTTCATGGACAATTCTAACACTAGGTTCCTATCATATACCAATTTAGCTGTCTGTATAATTGGATCAGACACTCCAAGTATAACAAATTAAATAACAAAACTGAATCCTAGCATAAGAGTTAAAAAAAATATTTGGATGTAAGAAAATTCTTGATCAGGTAATTATCTTTAATTACCCTAACAAGATATTGCTTCTTAAAGAAAAAAAGAGGGGCAAAGAAGGGAGAAAAGGCCCTACAATATCTGCCTCAACAATGCCCTAGAAACAAAGCAAGCAATCATTTTAGATCCTTTCTAGCAGTTAAAAATACTTTTTCCAAAGTGTTCTTAAAAGTTACCACTAATTTTCTCTTCTTTCCTTCCTAAAAAACAGAAAGAGAGCTGACTTCCAAAAATTTTTATACAGCTTTAGGGTCCCAGACATTTCATATCAAGTCACTTAATTTTGATTTTATAAAATATATATCATAGGCTGCATCTTTTAGATTTTGTTTATCCTACAAATTCTTACCTACAGCTTAAGTCTTCAGCTGGGAAAAAATTCCAGTTAAATCAAAAGCTCTCACATGTCAGCAGAGCTTGAATACCCTACAGGACTAAACTGTCATTAATTAATGATATTTCACACACTTGTGAGAGGGCCAGTTCTCTTCCAGTAGCATTCCAGATTTACATCATCTGGTTACACAACTAGCAATAGAGACTGGACTATGTTTTGTTCATAACTGTGTAACATGAAACAGAATTAACAATAAGAACAGTTGACAAGAATTGCACTAGATACCGTCACAAAGCAAAGTCATTTTAGTTTCTTTAATCACCATCCAAGTTTTTAAGAAGTTTTGACTTACAAACAGTAGTCTTTTGACCCAATATGAAATTCTCAGTTTCACAAGGGACAGCACATGAATGAAAAAAATGCTCCAAGATGTGCCAGTGTTAGTATAAGTTGGATATACATTGATGAACTCAGTGACCCATGAACATGGGAGAAGCAATAAAACAAAGGACAGGGTAACTCAGCTGCATTTTTGTTTATCAGTTGAAATTAAATTAAAAAAAATTGGTAACATTGCCTATCCATAGTATATCCAACACTAGGGGTTTGAATATTATTTTAACACAAAGAAAAAACCCAGCATTTCAAAACATTACTCATTTTTATATGCTCTTACAGGTACTGAAGGCACGCGAGAAGAAATAAACATGAAATTACTTAAAAAAAATCCCTAACATTTCTCACTCAGCACACTGAAGTTTTAGAACACCACTTTTTCTTTGCACACCACAATTTCGGAATCAATCAGTGAAGTGTAAAACTATACATACAACAGAATCCAGAGTTTTCAGAAAAGACTACATTTTTTTTCCCAGAATATCCACTAGGCTGAAATGAAAGCCTTGTCCAAAATTAAGCCAAAAAATCCCCAAGAAAGTAAGCAAATTCTTCATGCATGCTGTATTTAGGGATACATGCAACCACACAGATACATGCTTCATTTTCAAAGTACCATCCTATCAAAGTTGTGAAACTACTAACATTATATAAGTTTTCAAGAAAAGTTTTAGTAATCAAGCTACGTAGGCTTATGTTTACTTCTGAAATAAATAGGATTTTATCACACATGTATTTCGTTGAACTAAAATTCCTTTATAACAAGAATTCCACACAGGCTCTTTAGAAATAAAATAGTCACAGCCCTTGCATTAAACTTCAGGGACTTGATCCATATTTTTTTAATAGAGAAGGCTGTATTTTGTTGGGTTTTGTTATTTTTTTTTAAACACTGTTAAAAAAAAAATAGTCAGCTGCTTATGCACTTTACAGTAGCAGCCTTTAGGACTGATGCTGTATGTGGTATACAGTGTCCATGAAACAAATAAGGCTAAACAGATCTAAAGTCTATAGAGCTACATTAAATTCTGCTCTTTTATTTAGGAAAAAAAAAACCAACAACAAAAAACAGAGAGAAATAGAAACTACTGAAATAATACATCCATGCAATTACAGTAAGTATCTAGACAAACAAATAACTTTTTCTTCATTTTTACAAGTATAAGACTTGAATAAAAGCAGAAAAGAGAACCTGTTGGTAGTAGTAAAATATATCAATAGAATTAGTGCCATAAACACAACTGACAACCACCTTAGCTCACCTTAAGTGAGCTAAACACGCTTTAAGTTCTCTTTGCTTGTAGCCCTCAACCAGAAGCTTAAACAATCAAATTCTCAAGAAAGTCTCTCCTAAGGTCTCCTGCAAGCCTACCAAACAAAACCAGCAACATCCCAGCTACTCAGGAATACCACTTTGGCTGCTCTGAGGTAGTTCTCCATTAAGAAACTCTCACACCTAAACCTCAGTTACACAGAAACCAAGCAACCCCAACTTCTAACAACCAACTGCTCCCACTATACAAGAGAAAGAATGACAATAGAGCTTGCCTCCACCACCTCAACACACTGTAGGACTGTCCAGCAACATACAGAAAACCCCAAGAACACCTCTGCCTGCCTCCAGCAACTTAAAAGCCACCCTCCCCCCAAATCACCTGCCTGCTGCCTCCTCGCTTTTCATATTGCTCCCAGCTGTTTCCTCCTCTGCAGGGTAAAAGAACAGGCAAGAAGTAATTGCTTTTCTCTGATCTAGCACATCAGGTGTCCTGTTTTAATTCATTAGTCTCTACAGTAAAAGCTTTCTGCTATGCTTGCTGCCCCTGTTTTTCAGTAAAACGAAGGTATTCAATATGGAGTTACACTTAAATCAGCCCTGGAAGCATAATTTTTTGCCTTTACTCTCTGTGATGTCTGTTTATAAGAATTCTAGTTAAGATGAAGAAAGAGTGACAAAGTATTCGGAAAGTAAAAATAAGCTTTTTTGGGAGGGAGGAGGTGAAAGTTCATGAGAAACAAAAATGTGGTCAAAAAGGAAAAAAATAATTACCTCGATTAGACTAGGTACTATACTAAAGGAAAAACTGACTTGAAATTAAGTCAAATCAGCATTTCTGAATAAAGGAAAGCAATATTTGTAGTAAGATGGAAGGCATGTATGTAGTTTAGATAAAATGATGTGAAAATATAAATTGGGTAAGTAAATATCTGTTAGAAATAGTTCCTTTATATCCCCGCCAAGGGTGAGGAGCTTAAATAGACAATACCTAATGTCACTATGATGTGTGTATGAATGAAATTATAATACCTAATAAAATAGAATATTTGGTGCTTTCAGTGGGTTATCACTACAGTACGTGTATTATGAATACACAGAGTAAAGCAGGTTAACAGGGCTATGAAAGAAAGGCTGTCACTCAAGATCACTTTACATCTTGTTTATTGTTCACCACAGGTGTGGTACTTGAGTTGTGGACATAATTCTTACCACTGTTAAAATAGAGTTTGATTCTTCTAACAAGAACGTCAACCTTATAACAACCTTAGTTTACATATATAGGTAATGAATACTATATTTTAAATAAAGTCATATATCACAGTGAAGACTTATCAAGTCTATTTTACTTAAACATACTCCATTATAATATTACTAACCTTATTTGTGGCCATTTAATGGGATGAACCAAAAAAATAAATCAAGAACCAAAAAGTATGCTCATGTACTGATTTTGGCTTGGAAAAAGTTCATTTTCTTCATAGTAGCTAGTATGGGACTGACTTGGATTTGTGCTGAAAACAGTATGGATAACATAGGGATTTTTTCATTATTGCTGAGCAGTGCTTACATGGAATCAAGGCCTTTTCTGCTCTTCACGCTGCCCCACCAGCGAGTAGGCTGGGGGTGCACACTAAGTTGGGAGGAGACACAGCCAGGACAGCTGACCCCAACCGACCAACGGGACGTTCCATACCATATGATGTCATGCTCAGCAATAAAAGCTAGAGGAAGAAGAAGGAAGAAGGGATGTTTGGAGTGATGGTGTTTGTCTTTCCAAGTAACTTCTTCTGCATGATGGAGCCCTGCTTTCCTGGAGATGACTGGATACCTGCCTGCCGATGGGTAGTGGTAAGTGAATTCTTTGGTTTGCTTTGCTTATGCGTGTGGCTTTTGCTTTATCTATTAAATCATCTTTATCTCAACCCCCAAGTTTTCTTACTTTTACGCTTCTGATTCTCTCCCCCATCCCACTGGGGGACAGGGGAATGAGCAAGCAGCCGTGTGGTACTTAATTGCCAGTTGGTTAAACCATGACAGCTTGGAAATTGAAGCAGAGTTCCTTGATAGTTTGGGCTTCCACCCTCGTACCAAGTGAAAAAAATAGTTGTTTTCTAAAGAACAATATACTCATTAGGTATCATCCTAATCAGTGTCAATTAAGATATTTATGGCATCTGACTGATCCCATGCATATTTCATGACCCTGTGAACTCCCATGAGGCTGGCAATTCAGTCTAATGAAGTATTTCAACCTGCCCTAAAATCACCCTAAGAAAGGGTCCTAGTAGTCCTCTATAGTAAGACATCTGATCTATAAGCAAATTGGCATCCTAAGCAGATCAGTGCTCCTGTTCAAATTCATGATAAATATTGCAGGTGATTCCAGACACAGAATAAAATACATCAGCTGTTCTTCAAATAGCTGAAAATACCCTCTAATGGTAGTCCATCTCCATGAGGGCTTTAGTGTGACTGTGGGTGTGATTTTCACATCCTATGCTCCTGCAAATATTCATTTATTATTATTTTCTCTCTTCTCTGGGCTAATGCAAAGCCAAACCAAATAAGTTTGGTTTCCAAAATCTAAATTTGATCAAATGGATTGACTGGGTAGTAGAAAGCCTGTAACAGCACTGTGGTCTACTGTCTCAGAATTTATTTTACAGGCAATTTTCACTGAAAGAGAAGTAAGCAGCATTTTGCTCTGACCATTCACAAACAAACAGAAAGGCTGCTTGGGGCTATTGTCAACTTTGTGTAAATTTAGTAAGTCCCAGAGCTATCATAGAGGCCCTCAAAGCACTTACGCAGCTTATGTGTGGCAAATGCCACTGTACACAAGGAGGAATTTTATCTGGCTTCTGTGTGGCTAATAGGCTCACCAGTAATTCCCCAAGGGAAATGCTTTTTTTGTACTTGAATAAGAAATGTGGGATACAAAATTTGGAATTATTGTATTTTAACAATTGATGTCACGATCCTCTCTGGTTTCTAATATAAATGAAAGAATGTCACAATTTATGAAATAAGAAAATGCAATAGAGAAATTATAGGAAAGTGATGTAATTTGCAAGTAGAATACCATATCAAAGTCAGTGAGACAGCAAATACATAGCTCTTTGCTTAGTCATATTTTCCCTGCTGCTGATGAATTTGCCTACCTGGTGGTGTGGTAGCTGGACCGACCTCTTATTAGGATGCTTAGTACTAATTAAAATTTTAAAAGATCTCTCTGCTTCATGACGTGCCGTACTAATTCCTGGCCAGGCAATCAGAATATGACATAATGAGCAACTGGACACTTTTTAAAAAAAGTTCTGTGTGATTTTTCTCAAGGACTAGATCAAATGAAAGTAGAATGAGGTTTGACTACTTAGATATTTTATTCAGACAGTCATTTCATAAAGCTGATAGTGGTCATGGTTTCTTTCAGACAGTCAAGCAATAGCCATAGTCAAACCAAAGACAAAAATAGTTCTCTTTCCATATGTACTTAGAATGCTTGTTCATAAATTCTTTCACATCCATTCATATACTTAAGCAGATGACCCTCCCCCGAAAGCATTTCTTTGTTGTTTGCCTAGTGTGCGAAACCTTTTTTTCCCTGTTCTGATATTGGTGAATTATCCTTTTTATCTTCTGTTCCTTACTTAAGAAGGAACAAACCTAAAACAACTAAACCCCCACTTTTACTATAGTAACTGCTTACTTCCAATATATTTTCCCTCTTCCTTTTTTTTTTTTTAAAGTTATATTTCTAATTTCTCGTCACATTCTCAAAGCATATAAATGTGTATAAATTGCAGCATTCAAAGTAAAAAAAAACCAAAAAGCTTATAACAAGACTGCAGTTTGAAAAATAAATTGAATGCTTTTTCTGTCACTGGCTTTTTTGTATTTGTATAATTATTATTAATATATTTTTACTACTTATTTTTCATCTTGCTTGTTCGTGGTAGTGTTTTCCAATAAAATGTATTTGAGGTACCAAAACCCCTGAAAAGACAGGATTTCAAACGGCACCAGAAAATGATCCTGCCAACCTGATTATCTCTTCTATGTATTGAGGAAAAATCATCCTCAGACATCCTGGGGGATCCTGGACAAAGTCCCCTCTTCCCAAAGCTCTAAAATGGGACTGTTGCTTGAGGCAAATTCAGGGAGGGCTGGGACATGGGTAGGGAATTAAAAATCCCCGCTAGAGTCCATATTGACAGGAAAAATGCTCTATTTCTACCAAAATGCGAATGGACACTGAGTAGTAGGACAGGAAAAAAACCCTTTCAAGTCTGTCTTTTTAGAGAAGGAGCACACATTTCAGAGAAAGTTATTTAAATCTTAGAGAACGTAACAAAACCAGCCAGCACTTTTAGAGAGGAGTATCTGCCTTTACAGGCACATTTTTTATAGACTGATCGCCAGCAGAACTCACCCATCTTGAAAGGCAGGAACCCTGCTGGTTACCAGCGGCAATAGATCAAGGGAGCGTTTCATAACTGCCAGATTCGGAGGTTTGAAGCTTAACCTTCAGTACAGGACCACAAGTGTGATTTGGATTAGCTCCTAGCAATAGTCAAACCTGGTATGCTAAATGCAGCTATATCTAAAATATGTATGGAAAGTGGCTGAGTTCCAAAGCATAGTCATCAAGTGATCCTGAATTGCTCAGCTTTTGTGATCATTGGTAAGTTAAAGAAAACATACATTCATCACCTAAAAATAAATTAAACAAAAAAGAGAAAGCAAATAGAAAAAAAAAATATACAAACTACTTGTGATTCCTTTTGTGACATCTAGGGCTGCAGCTGCAGTGTGGCTAATATATAAAAAATACTGAATTCTTTTGTCAGTTTTGTTTGCTTTTGAGAGGGGAGGGGAATGGAGGATTCTGTTGATTTTTCCTGAAAAGATTTAATTCAATGTCCAGTGAGCAATGGGGCTGGAAGGTAGAGCCATCAGTAAAGGCAGGAGTGCTGCAGCCAGCACTTAAATTTGCTTGGGTTAATGTGGAAGATCATCCACGTGCTTGAGACTTGTGACATATAAATATAGATCTGTAACATCAGCTACCAATGATTTTATTTCCTGTTCTATTTTCTTTCTTATTTTTTTAATTCTATTTATGAAACATGGAAAATGTGGTCAGCACTGAATGAGATTAACTTTGTGTTGTCAATTGAAGTGACTGATACAGGATTGTAACCACTGCTAGTCCTGTCTGTAGCCAATGGACAGAAAAAGGTTCTTCTAGAGGAGAATTCAGATCTTAGTGAGCCATATCCATACCTGTGTCTCTCTTGGGACCCATAAGTGCTTGTTTTCCCTGTTCGGTGGAGAAAATAATGAAATGAATGACAACTCCCAGTGGCTGAAACAGTTCAGGTAGCAAGTCTATTCTCATATCAATACCCGGAAAAGGAATCATTGCTGTATTTCTAAAGATTTAAAAGGAAGAAAAATGCTGAAATGGTTCAGATGATGGTTTTCACCTGAGGACAGAGAAGGCAAGTCCTAACCTAAGGACTAGTAAACATGAGAATGGATTGCAACTTCTCTATCGAAAAGTTTAATAAACCAAGGCACATGTGATCTCTGTTACTTTTATAAAAGCAAACATTTTGAAACAGTTTGTTTTAAAAATTTTATATATTAATTTTAAATTCTTCTAAATATTTTGTATTGTTCTGAAGTGTTTTCTCAAGGTCTTTTGAAACACTGTGCTTGTGATAGTAATGTAGGACTCTTTTGAAACATGAAATTACAGCTCCTGATCCTGGAACCAGAGGCAGTCAGTTGAAATCAGATTTTTCATTATTTTGTGACCTATGTTCATGTCTATACCTGTTTCATAAGGATATTTCACTAGAACTGTCTGAAGATTTTCTCTAAGCTGTTTGTAGAGCAAAAAGCTTGATTTTGTGAGAATGAAAATTTCTAGAGAAAAAAAATACTGCAAATTTGAAAATCATCAAGTAAGAAAAGTAGTAATAAATCTGCCATCCTTTAGTTTCAGTAGATTCAGAAGAATAAATCACTGTTTTAGAAGATGTGGATAAAGATATCTGTGCTTTTTTCTCATTTTCAGTAAGCTGTACCTTATTTCATATCTTTACCAGTGATCTTTAAGCAGGAATAAATAACTGTTAGAATGTGAAAGTATGGAAATTATTTTCACAGTTTCATCATTAGCAATGATCATCTAAAACGTATGGAATGTACTCCCTCTCTAACAAAATGAGAATGAATAATGAACTGGATTTATAGGAAGAACTACTTCAGCAATGTACAGACACACATTTTTATGGGGCCTGCAGATGAAATGCTGAAGAATTTTTTTCTTCCTATTGCTCAGATTGGCAGCTAATTAGTATCATTTATAGGAGGGAGAGGAAAGGATGAGGAAATTCCGGATATTTGAAGAAAGAGCAAATTAGCCTTCTGTATGCCTGGAATTATCTTTTAAATTATGCTAACAAGCTGAGGAAACCAGAATCCTCTGCCTTCACCTTAAGGACAGTATGGAAAGTGAGCATGACAGTTTTCCTACTCAGTTTTGCCAATGTGTCTTAAAAGAGGGCAAGTGTGCAATAAGCTCTCAAATTCAGCTTGTAGTGTCCTACATGGTTGACTGAGGTGGCAATCTTGATGCATATACTATGAGATGAGATCAGCAGCTTTGGAATCTAAGGCTTCAGGTACTATGAGTTGTAATAGATTTTTTTAACTTTCTACCACTACCCTGCACAGAAATGTATAGATTTCTGAAAACAAATTATATCTGTGATGGGTATATGGAATTCAACATTAACATATGTTAAAGTTCAGGGACCATAAAAATCACCTTTTCTCATACAGAGATGGTGTAGCTGAAATGCAATGGAAGCCTACAAAACAATTCCTTGATACTAAAAAGGTTGTTTTCTCCAGTCTTTTGAAGGGGGGCCGGCAGAGAGGGTTTATTTCTCCCTCTTTTTGTTTTTCGTTTTCGTCCTTTCTCAATAAAGTTAGGGCCAAGAGAAAAGAGGAAAGCCATAAAAAGATGCAATTTTCAAAATAATTCTCAATATGCTATAAGGACCATATCTTGCCAAATGTTTTAAACACTTTATTTTGGAGCATATTCTTCTCAAGCTATAGTCATGCATCCTGTGCTAGATGTGGGTGCTTCAGTAAAGAAGATACCAAGACCCATCTGTACTTGAGTATTTATGACCACTTTTCATGAAAATTACTATGTGCATGGATTCAAAAGAATAGCTGTTCATGTAAGCAGTACCTAACTATGTTGAGTCAATACAATTCAGGTAGACAAAACATACTAACAGAAGAAATAAAATACATTTTTCCTGAAGTTAGGGAGTAGAGTAGGCTATAGTTTTACATGAATTCCAAGTTCCACACTTGGCAATAACTATGATTTTGCTAAAATTATATATGCTATACATTATGCATTTCTGAAGTCTAGTAATCTGCTACCACATTGCTATGATTGTACAGGTTTATCATTTTGTATTAAAATTTGGTGAGTCTTATAGGAGTTAAATAGAATTCTCTGTACAAGTATTTGAAGTATATGGTATGTTCTTCAGAATTTGGTTTCTATCCACTATGGCAGGGGAAGTAAAGCTTATTTTCGGGTTTTTGCTATCTCTTTCTAATCTAATGAAAATTAAGCTGTAAATGTATATTTACGTTGATCTAGTGGATGTCAAACTCATATCTACATAGAAAATCAGCAGCGATGAATTCTTGCTGGATGATGTATGTCAAATTGCTACACAGAAACTGGATATTAAGAAGTATTTTCTGGAGTTGTCCATCTCTGTTTTCAGCTCACAGAATGTTCTGGTTATTCCACTATCTCAGCTATTAACAGAAACTCTATTTATGTGTAATTATTCTTGTTCCTGAGTGGGAAGTATGATAGATGGAAATGTGAATGCAGTTTTGATGATTTAAGCCAAAATCTCCAGACTGGAGTCTCACATAAACATTTTAAAGCTGAAGAATTTATCCTAACATAATAGGGTTATTAAACTATATAAGAATTAATCTAAGCATAAGCTGTCAAAATAATAATTCTGATTTGACCACATATACAAAGGAAAAAGCATTTCTTGAAGTGTTGTGATGGTCTCTTCCAGTCCAATGCCTAGTTTGAAAGTATGACAGTACACAAAAGGAAATGAGAACGTTCAACTTTTTTTTTTATATATATATATATATATCTCAGAAAGCTCCATTTCAGTAGAACTGAGAAGCCTATTCCTTTTTGAACTAAATAAATTGTTCTGTAATGCAAACTCTGCAAAGCTTAGTGATCTGGACCCAAACTGCTCTTAAGACAGTGTTTAGAACTCTGCCATAAAAACTTAAACCCAGACATCACAGCTTTTATTTATTCTGTATTTTACAATATGGCTTTACATTTTTTTGAGATGAAAAGAACAGGAAAAACCTTCAAGTGTATACATTCTTGAGAGATATAAATCAAATCAGAAGACTAAAGGATTAAAAGATATTAATCTCATTACTGTTACAATGGGACCACAAAGTATTCCAGAAATCAACATTGTGATTTCTGAGTGAAACTGGAGAACAACTCTCAGAATACATAATGGGATATATAGATAATAATGAAAAAGAACTTAAATGTCGGTACAACAGACAGAAAGAGAAGAAGCTTTTGAACTCACTAACCTTGAATGCAACTTTACTTCAAAAGCAACTTGTCTACAGGAAAAAATTATGCCTGGGTGAAATAGCATTTGAATTTAAAGTAGATTATGTATTATTGAACAAGTATCCTTATAAATATTTTTGCTACAGAACAACCAGGGATTTTTTTTTTTTCTCATTCTGAAGTAGAATGAGATAAATCAGAACAGTCATTCTTGTTCTAGAATGAGACCATGGGAACTCACCAACAATGGCTTTCTCCTTGCTGATCTACCTTGGCTCCTTGTCTGGAAACGTATTTTGGGCCACAATTTTTGCCAATCTCTTTATGTGCATGGAAGCACATGTCTCCCTCTGCTGAGGCAGCAAACCTGACTAGTTACCAAGTTGTTCATTAGAGGAAGAAGAGATACATTGTCTTTATTGCAATTTCTGGTCTCACCTGAGGCAAAGATAGCAGCCATGTGATGACTGGTTGAGGTTATTTGACTTGTTTCTATACTATGTATTCTTACCAGCTCTCCTTACACCCAGGTCCCAGGAACTTCATCTTCTTTTTTTTTCTTTTTTTGGTTTTTTTCCTGACTATGTAAAATAACTGAATTCATGGTTAAAATGGAAAGACATAATACAACACTTGCAACTGAAGTTACAGTAGTAATTATCTAGTAGCTAACTATTTTAATCTTCACATTAAAAAAGCCTTTCTGCCCCTCTTTTCTTGAAATCAAGCATCTTTCTTGTCTCTCCCCCAAATTTCACAAGCAAACAAGCATATAGAAAATCAATATATTACACTGGGTCATTGCTGGAAGACCAGCAATTTGTCAGATACTGAGTTTTTCAAAGTTTCTAATAACTCATTTCAAACAATAGCATTGATCTGAGCTGTACTGTCTTATCTTATTTCAAAGCCATGGTGTGGTGTATAAAGTTGATATTACTTCCTCAGAATGCCATCATGAGGACCTGAAATGTTTTTGAGCATAGACTTTCTGACTTGGTAAGTTTTAAATTGCTAGATATCTGTACAGAGGTACAAGAAGAAAAAAAAAAAAAAAAAAGGTAAAAAAACCCCGCAATTATTTATATTTTTTTCTTAGCAGTAGCTGATTCTCAGAGAAAAGTCCATATTGTGGTGTGTAGTGGCTCTGTGCAGACTAATCAAATCCTTTTGTGTCCAGGCTTAAGGATACATGTAGAAGTCCAGACCCTCAGCTATGGTAAACTGCTGTAACTCCATCAAAATCAATGTGCTCAAACTAAGTAACTTAAGCACAGCACACCTTCCTTTCTTCTTGCTTTCTATATACCCTAAAACAAAGGTGAGCATGTTAAAGAAATGACTGTTGAAAAGAAGGCTGGAGTTTGCATAATCAGGCCTTATTTACAAGTAGAATATGTTTCCTATCTTACTGATTAAGGGAAAGGTTTAGCAAACAAAATAAACAGGATTTTTTCCACAAAACTCTAGCTAGAAAAGTTCTAGGGACTTTTTGTTTCAATTTCGAGACTGTAATTAATTTTTTATTTATTTTTTTTTCTTAATTCCATGTAGGTTTGTTCCTGCTGATAACATGATCTATTGTTCTCTGAGCTATGGTGAGATTGCCATCCCTTAAACAGACAGCACTTATTGGAAATTAAACCTCTACTAATGTATTATAATTATTGCTTCAGAGTAATTTGCTGCTCCAGCAGGGAGTCAGAGCTAATCTGATGGTAACATTTCTTCTGTGGAGCTGTTAATATTTCTTCTATGCTGAATATGCACATAATGGATCTAGCCTGAGGCTGATTAATGATCTTGGTGCTGGAACAGTGATTTGTAGCTAAACCAGCCCTCACTGGAAGAGATTCAGTGTTACTTCAGTCAATACTGTTAAATAAGTGTAAACAGTGACTTTGGTTAGTGCAAACGTAATCTAGTAAAGTGTGAGAGAGGCAATAAACTGAAGTAAATACGGGAACTTCTGCCACTCATGCATTTCATTTGTACATGGAACAAATCACAAAACCCAAACAAATGGGAAAGAAAAACCAACCAACGACAACAGTCCAATGTTCACTGCTCAAAAATTAAAACCTGTGGTACCACTTCCGTGAACTGCTGTTTCCTAAACAACGTAAAAAGGAAATTGATAAGTATGGATAAAAGAAATTTGTATTTCTTCTTCGCTTATAGACATAAACATGAAGCTGAAGAGTAAGTTCAGTAAGGGGTTAAAATCTAAGCAAAACATAAGTAGAACATTGATGTTTTGAGCCCATTGGAACGCCCTTTATCCTTGTAAATTCGTATTTCAGAGTACAGATGTTTATAATACTATATCATGATGTTAATTAACTGTAGCTAGATCTCATGGATATAAATATAAGAGAAAAAGAAATTATGGTCACCTCCAACTACAAGTTTTTGAAGAGTTTATTTTCATCTATTATTCCATGTGTCTGTAACACAACCCCTTGAAAAATTAAGGGGGAAAAAAATTAAAATAATTTCAAAGCTTGAAATATGATTACATTTGTTTAGTTACTGCCTATGATAACCCTAAAATTTTGTACTCTGAATTAAAATGAAAAGTTTCATTTTACTTGAACTACCATAACTTTCTCATTAGGAAACCTAAATCAGATTGTAGTTTTGGATTAGTAGTTTATTTTCCAGATCTCTTTATTTTCAGTCTGTTTCTTTTTCTTGAGAGATTTCACAAATTTTCATGCAGTCAGTAAATTTTAATATGTAAATACTTAGCTGGGTATAACAGTTTATGGGATCAGAAGGACAGATGCTATCAGCAATAGCAAACAGCTATATTTTCTTTGCTGAGACAACCTTGCTTACCTAAAAGCTTGGTTCCTGTGCCCTAGATTAACTGAAAGCTAGTTTTAATCTTTAAAGATCTAAAGACAGATAAAGTTCTTGACTCTCGAAAGACAGATTCAGTTCTTGGCTCAAATTCTGGATTTTATTTTTAAGCTATTTTGTATGATTTTTTTTAACTCACATTTTTTGCTCACATTTTTTAGAAACCTAAATAATTTTACTTTTGAAATTCATAGTGTACCTAATCAATCAGTGTGTAAGACTACAAAACAGTTATAATAACACATAAATCTTCTAGTCTTTATGTAATAAATCATCTTTCCTATCCAAATTACAATTTCTGTATATAGAAGTGTCTTGCACTTCCATATAGAGACATGCCAGACATGTCTGAACCAGTGTATTTTTAGCTACTGGTATGTGAGTATATAGTAGAAGAAATTAAATTTAGCAGTTTTTAACCAGATGAACTAAGAAGAAAATACATAAATACAACTAACTGAGAAACGCAGTTCAAGTGCCTTGGCAGAGGGTAATAGCTGGAAGATTTAAGAATTTCCCGAGAAGAATGTAAGTATGTGGCTTTCTGTTATGTGCATAGAGATGAACAAAAAGTTGCTTGCAACACTTCTAGTTATGTTGTTTTCCTTCCTTCTTAGTTACCTTCCGTGGTAAATTTCTTAGAAGCATTCCTAGCAGTGGGGTTCATTGTAAGTCTGGGATCACAGAGGAGAAACAAAATCCTTTCCAGGGTCTTGTTTGTATGTAAAGCTGGACCCAGCCTCTTAACTCAACTCTGCTCATAAGTAAAATCAAGTTTCAGTTTTTATATCACATACTTGGGTAAAACGAGCAAAAAACATCAGCTTTGAATATCCGACATCTCTTTTTCCTTTCTAAAAAAGTGCTATTTTCATTAACATCTCTGCTTTTATATACAAGTATTGAATATTAAATATATTGTTTAAACTCTTTTCCTTATTGATTATATAGTTCAGCTGCTATAAGCAGGAAATGAAATCCATCTTTTAAGAAACATGTAGCCTGGTAGCTATGTAAATAAAATATTGCCATCACTAGTAGCAATGTGCTAATGTTGTAATAGTTCTGCAAGACCTCAGGGCCAGGGCGCACCTGTCTTGGTTTGTCCAGGCTTCCTCAGGTTTCCCAGAATCTTTGTTTTAGCCTGTTTTTCTGTATTGGTAATCATAGAGCAATCAGATGATTACTGCCTAATTTATTTCAGTTTTGCTTAGCTTTGAAAAACTGCATCTTATGCCCATTGTAATCATGTTCATATATTTTGGTAGGCAGTAAGCAGTGAAAGTGTGCAATTACTCTGTGTTGAATGAACTGTCACATTAGAATAACAGTGTGGTGGAGTAGACACATATGATGATAGCAGAAGACTTGCAGTTTGAGCATAGAGTCAGGATAGAACCAGAAGCTATGAACAACTCTTAAATGAGATCAGAATACGACCTTTTCAGATGGGCAAAACCAGCTTTAGGGGTAACAGAGCAAAGCAGAAACATCCTATGTATGCCAAAAATATCAGCACAGTAATTTCAGATGCAACATGACCACCAAAGGGGCAAAGATGGGTGTAGTTGCTCACATGAGGCATCCAAATAACACAAATTTGCCAGAAAGAGAGCAGGATAAGCACAAGGGACCACAAATAGGTGCAACATCCTCCTGAGTACATGAAAAATGTGGCAAAACAAACAAAACCGAGATAAGCAGAACTAGAACCAGAGAAGACTACCATTTGGGGAGTGAGGCAACTGCCTGAAAACTTCTGATGAACTCTCAAGCCTGACCACCAGAACCCTGGTGACAAAGAGCCACGAAGGACCACAGACATAGGGCTCACTATACTGAATCAGCTCAAACTGTTAAATGCTTACAGCTAATTTAATGTCATTGTTAATAGTCTTGTACATGGAGTGACTATTAATAAATAATGACACTGAAATTATAAGGGAAAAGCTGTATCAGCTGAACGTTCACAAATCTATGGGGATTCTTCCCAAAGTACTGAAGGAGCTAGCGGACGACATGGCAGGACCCCTGTCGATCATCTACCAAAGGGACCTGGGGAGGTCCCTGCTGACTGGAAGCTAGCCAGCATTATTCCAGTTTACAAGGAGGGTGTGAGGGAAGACCCAGGGAACTACAGACCTGTCAGTCTAACCTCAGTTCCTGGAAAAATTATGGAGAAGATTATACTGGGTACTACTGAAAGGCATTTAAAGAACAATATAGTCATCAGGAACAGGCGACACGTGTTCACAAACAGCAAGTCCACTTTCACTCATTTGGTATGCTTCTATGGTAAGGTCACCCACCCAGTGCGTGAAGTTTTTTCGGGATTTTAGTAAGACCTTTGATACCGTCCGTTTCACATCATCCTTCTGGACAAGTTGTCCAGCTGGGGGATGTGCAGATTCACAGTCTGCTGGGGCAAGAACTGGCTGGAGGGAGGGCAGGGCTCCAAGGGTTATGGTGAAAGGGGCTACATTTGGCTGGTCCCTGGTCACCAGCAGTGTTCCTCAGGGTTCAATTCTAGGGACGGTTCTGTTCAATGTATTTATCAATGAGGTGGATGCAGGGGTTGACTGCCTCATTAACAAGTCTGTTGACGGTTCCAAACTGGGAGGTGCTGTTGACTCTTTGGAGGGACAAGAAGCCTTGCAGAGGGATCTAGATTGGAGCACTGGGCAATGATTAATGGGATGAACTTTAACAAGTCCAAATGCTGGATTCTGCACCTGGGACGGAGTAATGATGGGCGCAAGTAGAAACTGGGAGAGGAGTGGCTGGAGAGCAGCCCTGCAGAAAGGGATCTGGGGATGCTGGCTGACAGCAGGCTCAGTATGAGCCAGCAGCGTGTCCTGGCAAGCAGGAGGGGAAACTGCATCCTGGGGTGCCTCAAACACGGTGTAACCAGCTGACCAAAAGAGGTGATTATCCTGCTGTCTTCAGCGTTGGTGAGGCCTCACCTTGAATACCATGTGCAGTTCTGGGCCTCAGCGTTTAAGGAGCATGTCAAGGTACTCAATTGGATCCAGAGGAGGGCAATAAAGGTAGTGCAAGGGCTGGAAGGAATGTCCTATGAGTAGAGCGGCTAAGGAGTTTGGGCTTCTCTAGTTTGGAGAAGAGGAGGCTGAGGGGCAACCTCATTGCTCTCCACGGTTTCTTGGGGAGGAGAAAGGGAGAAGGAGGTGCTGAGCTCTTCTCCCTGGTATTCAGTGATAGGATGCACGGGAATGGTTCAAAGCTGCAGCAGGGGAGGTTTACACTGGACATTGGGAAGCATTTCTTTACTGAGAAGGTGGTCAAACACTGGAACAGGCTTCCCAGAGAGGTGGTCAGTGCCTCAAGCCTGTCAGTGTCGGAGAGGTGTTTGGACAATGCCCTTAACGACATGCTTTAACTTGTGATCAGACCTGAATTGGTCAGGCAGTTGGACTAGATGATCCTTGTAGGTACTTCCAACTGAAATAGTCTAGTCTATTCTGTTCTATCCTATCCTATTCTATTCTATCCTATCCCAATTCTTTTATATTCTAATAAGTATGAAATAACTGTTAACAAGTCTACTGTTAATGAAAGATCTTAGTAAAGTAAAATTTTTAAAGTTTAATATTAGCACGTGGTGTCAGTCTTCTAGATATTCCCATATTAGTAATCTCTGATTCTCTAGTTGATAAATATCTACATATATTCATGTTTAACATGAATAAATAAGTGGTTGTTCCTGTATGAACAATGTTTGAGCCTTTATGCATAATACTAGCCTGGCTGGTCATTAACAGTGGTTTCTCTTCAGTGTCATTAAGAAGGCTTCAATAAAGATGATAAGATTTATACAATGTTATAAAGTTTATTAAATAATTACTGGTTAGGCATAAATAAGATCACACAAATGAGAAAGTACAGGTAAAAAAACCCACCCAACTAATTTGAAGCAACACTTCAAAGAAAATAGAAAATGATGAAACAATATAATAGAAATATCTTTTCTGAGATGGCAGAATTTTCCATTCTTATGAAATAACACATTTCATTATAAAGGATCTTAAACTAATGGGAGTGAGATGGTGAAGAACAATGAAGATAAGAAGGTATCAATGGACAAAGTTTTTTACCAGTTTGTAATATATTTCATAAACAAAGAAGGCAACTCTGTAATTGGATCTTGATTGGATGGGAGAGCACTAGAATTATCTCAGTGAAGTTGCAGACAACTGAGAAGTCCTGAAGGACACTGTAAATGTATCAGAAAGTTCTCTTTCTTTCAGTTCATTACTGGTCCATGTCCTACAGTGTTAAATATGTTGAAATATATTTTAAAAATTTACCTAGTAAAAAAAAAATATTTTTAAAGAAACCAGTTATAGAATATATTGTAATCTCATTTACAACCTCCTCTTCCACTATCTCTGTAAGAAATTACTTTCACCTGCATGCTGCCAACTATCGAATTTTATGGGCATGGCATTAGAAAGGTGGTATGAAAATAGGGTATGAACTGACATCTTCTCTTAACTCATCTAAAAAGGAATCTCAGAGGAGCATGTGCCTTAAAGAAAGACCATTTCTTCCTCAGGGATTGCCATACCATACTGGGGGGTGTTGCACTTTTTTTGGTTTTCTTTTACCTGGTGATGACACATGGATGTTTCCACATCATGCACCAGCCTTTACTTCAGTCCAGCACAGGAAGGAATAAGGCTAGCAATTTCACCTCTACTCATCCTCCTTGGGAGTGATTGTTCCCCAGAAAATACTGGGAAAGGATCATTTCACAGCCTAGAAAAACTAATGAGCTGCAATTTGTCTGGCTTCTGTGATTCATTCTCAATATTGATGTAGGGTAGTTTCCTGAATCTTATCTACATAAACTCAAATTAACAAGACTAGAAGTAATATTTTATGTTAGCCCTGAATTTCTTCCTGGGTTATTGGTGAATTCAGTAATGGAGAGAGGTTAAACTAGCATAGCACTTCAGAAAGAATATTACTACTCAAGTAAATATTACAGTGAAACCTGTCACAGAATGATACCTATTACTATTGCACTCCTTTCCAGATGAAACTGAAAAACAGGTTAAATTGCCAGGAAGAAAATATTCAAGGTGACATAATGTAAATGGACTAAGTGCATACTGTTTCTGGTTGGTTTAAAGCTAGAGACAGATTTTGTAATCTGTAGAGAAAACAAATTTCTGATAGAAAACAAGTTTTGACTGCTCAATTAGGTAGCAACACTCCTTTGAAATTAAAGTATCACTATGCTTATCTAGTAGCACAGTCTCAATACACATTTACTAATATGAATTTCAAGGCTAAGAGACACTGGGTTTTATTTCATTTCACTTAAATAAACAACTTAGAAAAATGTTCTGTTATTTTGCTACAGAATTTGAAAGCCTTCATTTCCAGTAATGAAACCAAGCTGACCAGAATTATGAAGCAACAAAGAATAGCTCAATTATACTAATAGTTTTAAAAGTTTTGAGTTAGATATGAGAGAGTGGAAGTGTAGCGGATTATACTTATGCACTAAAGCATCTCTTCTTTAGCTTGCAGTTTCTAGGAAAAACTTTCTGCAAATTCCGTATCCTCCAGAATATTGTTCCAAGCCTGCCTTTCACCACTGTTGGACAGATGGTAGTTGATGACAGTGGAGAAAACAAGTCACAAGAATTTCTAATATGGAAGTGTTTTTCTCAGTAAACAAAAACTTCTGATGTGATAGCCAGATGTGCTCTCCCCACCCAGGAGGAGAGACAAGACAAACAAGATGATAACAAAGCAACAATAATAATAACCTGTGATGTGTGGCTAGTAATGGCCTCTGTTGTGTCTGTTTATTTTGTCTTTGATATACTCTTCTCCTTGAGAGGGACTTGTGCATTCTGCGAGAGAAATATATAAACTATGCATTGAAGCGAAAGATAATACAGTGAATTGACTTGCAAAGTAGTGATGCAGATATGAATGAGGTGTGAGAACCTGAACCTTCCCTTGCGTAAAAGAAACCAACATAGAAAGCAAAGGAAAAGGAAGCTTTGGATGTGATCATTAAGAAGCTTTCTTTCAATGCCGAGACAATGGAGCAAGTCTCTTGCACAGTCCAGATACCAGTTTCTTAAACTGGCCTTAGATTTCCCCATTATCTGATCATAGAATGGATTTTTTAATCAAAACTGTGTAATACAGACTCATTTAAAAAAAAAAAAAAAGCAAATAATCTTAACTTACTTCAAAATAATATTAAGACTGGAAAATTACAAAATATTAAAAGCAGAACTGTTCAAATTATTATTTTCCACCTTGCACACACTATGACATTATCACATAAAGGTGTTTTCCACAATATCACTGTCTCATCTAATGAATGGGGTATTTACTTCATACATCTCTTTCTTACTATTTCTTCAAAGGTTTATGAGATAATGAAATACTGGTATCAGCATTTCTGTAATGTGAAATGGACATAGAATTTCATTTTATGACTGTGAAAATAGCAAGATTGTCAGAAGTATCTAGCAAGTATCATCAACTGTATGATTTTTCAGAATGCTTCTCATAATAACCTCAAAGGTTTAAAACACAGCTCTGGGTAACTTCAGGTTTTATGTGTCAGGGCTTCTGCAAAGCAGTCAATTTAAGTATTCAGAAATGAATGATATCTAGTTGTTAAAAGTCCCATTCAACTAAGTTTTTCAGAATCATATTTAAAAAGTCAGTGACTGAGACAGAGAGAAACAATCGTTTATGATGGCTTTGACAATGCATCTTTCACTGTCTCAAGCAAATGTATTAAAATGCTGCAATAAATTCTTTAACCTTTTCCACTAATCTGACTAATCTCTAAAGAAGTTTGTAAAATTATTTGCAAAATAAAAAGTATTCCAATAAAACGGCATATTTAATCTTAACCTGAAATAAATGCACAAAACAAACACAGAAACAACTGAGCAACTGCATTTCCATATTTTCCAAGTTAAAAAATCATAGTGACTAGATTTTCCGTAGTTTTTATTCACAGAATGATTCAGGCTGGAAGGGATGTCCAAGCAGGGTCAGATACAGGGTCAGATGAGGTTGCCCAGGGATTTATCCAGTTCTGTCTTTGAGAACTCCAAGAACAGAGGCTAAACAATGTCTCTGGGAAAGGTGCTCCACTGCAGGACTGTCCTCAGGGTGATTCCCCCCACACTTCTTATAGTCAAACTGATCCTCTCTTATTTCTCCTTTTTTGTGTTGGCTCTCATCCTACCATGGGGCACTGCTGTCAAGAGCCTAGATCCATCTGCTCAGTAATGCCCTCACAGGTGTCAGGGGTTGCTGTTAGGTCATCCTGAAGCCATCCCTCCAGGCTGAACAAGCCTATATCCCTCACCCTCTCCTCACAGGACAAGTGCTCTAGACCGTGGCCAGCCTGGGGGTCCTTCTGTTGAATCCACTCAGGTCTATCAGTGTCATCCGTCTCTTGGGAGCCTAAAATTGGACTCAGTATCCTGACATCCTCTCATGACTCCTGAGTAACAGCCACAAACCTATCATTTAATAAAAAAATCAGGTCGTTGAGGCATTAAACTTGGTAAATATTACCCATGGCAAATACTGGTTTAGTATAGATTTTTCTAAACTCTCAATAAGTAATTGGGCCTGCTTTTGCATAACAAAATAGTCAGATAAATTTACTTATTCCATGTACCTCATCAATGTCCCAAATAAGAAAAACATTTCCAATTTATAGATTTTGTGGGATGCAAGCAGATCTATTAATGCTCCATTAAACAAGTATACACTTAAGTGAGTCTAGTGCCTGATACCCTGAGTTTAGTTGGTGTTACCTTGGACAAAAACAAGAACAGTTAATGCAAGTGGCACATATGACTACCAAAATTAAGCAGCTGTTTTACCAAGAGATTAATGTTTAATAATGCACTGCACTGAATTTAGATTTATTGAAAAATACCCACTTCACAATATAATGGCTGACATACATTAATTGAAGTAGAAAAATCGGTTTTGTAAAATTTTATTCAAGATTCTGATCTCAGTTAAACAAAGATAAATCTACCAGTGGGATGGGATATACACATGTATCGCTAAAAGGTTAGTTTTCTGATCCAAGTAATTTCACGGTACTTCCAGAATTGTACAACTAAAATCTCCTCTCAAGACAATTTAATCTCATTCAGAGCAACCATAATTTGAAAGGTGCAAGAAGCAAGGACATTTAAGCTTTACGTTATTTTCAAATTCAGGACTTAGAAACTCATACTAAATATTGAGAATTTAGGGTAAGTTAATTCAGTGGTCAAATGTAGAAATGCCATATATGGATATTTAGAACCTGTCTTCAGACTCCAAAATGTATAAGCATTTGATGGAAAAGAGACTGATTAGAGACAATGCGATATACAAAGAGAAAGGGCACTTTGGATGACTTGCAATAAGAGCAAGATGCACTGCCTTGTACATTTACATAGATGTTGCACACAAGGAATGAATAACTTGTTCTTAATGTCCACTGGGGATAGAACATGAAGTAAGAGGCTTAAATTGAAGCCTTAGTTTTGATGAGACATTGGTAAAACCTTTAACTGTAAAGACAGTTGAGCACTAGATTAGATTGAGGCTGTGAGATTTCCATCATTGGAGGTACTTACCGGGATTTGAAATAACTGTCAGGAGCAGTTAGGGCAAGAGGATGAAAAAGATGGTCCCTTTTGGGATTATTCTTTCATATTTGCCATATACTGTAAGATATTCTTTTCTTTGATGCATCTTAGGGAAGTAATTACATGTTGCATGCTGTGAAATCTATGTTTGTTCTACTAGAAAAGAAGCCCCAGTCACTGTCCTGAGACTCATTTTTCTAGATGCTGTAGAAATAGGAAACAGCCAGGCCCCAAAGATTTCTTCAAATGAAAAGGGAAAATAAGCAGGATACATGATGATATTCGGGCAGAACACTAAAAGGGAGATAACTAATACAAAAATGTTAGTGTTAGAAGCACAAGGTTACCTGTGTTAGCTAACTGATGACTTCAAAGGTTTTTATTAACAAGTGAGAAAGATATTAATGAATACAAGCTGTCTGCCTCATTATTATTAGCAAGCTAATTTGCAGTCTTGTAAGCAATTTTATGAGAGAAGCCAAAGTGTAAATAAGCTGGGGGAATTGTCCCTCAAGGTTGTTCATATCGGGGGGCAGGGCGGGTGTACTGGGAAAAAAACATGTTCACTGCTGCTTGTGTAATACTTCATTTAAATAAAGGATTTACAAGGTTGTCATTGTGCAACCCTTCATAAAGGAGGAGGTTACGTTACTGATTATTCTGAAATATCTCAGCTAGTGGGCTGCTTTTTAAAGCTATCTTTAATAAGAAAAATACGGGGAAATGTTACGGATAATGAGGAAGAAATGAAGACCATGTAATTGCAGCTGATGACAAAAGATATTGAAAAGCATTGCAATGTATTGAATCTGGAGGTTAATCTGCTAGACTACTGCATTTTTCAGAGGTTGGATTTATTTTATGTAATAACTTCATTAATAATCCAGGAAAAGGCATAAACAGCACATTTGTTATAGGAGGTGTTCCTCTCACTGGAGTGAACAGACACATTATGAAAAAGTATCTAGAAAGGAGAGGGTAAAGAGAGGAGATGCACTGAGAACAACTGAGAAAATATATAGTCCTAGAAATGTGTGGGGAAAACATTCCCCTCGCTCCACAGTGAAAGGCATCACACTTTTTGAACAGATGGGATAACCCTCAAAAGTGCCCCTTCAGTATTATGTCAACAGTCACTGAAGTTAGTCTTAGGATCAACCCAAAAGCAAACTATACTGGTGGGAATCATTCCCTTTACTGATCTGCTAGCCAAGAGGCTGAACTGTTCAAGTGCAAAGCATGCTTTCCCTAAAGTGCACCTCCCTAACCGTTCCAAGTCCCTCATATACTCTTCAGACTAAAAGGGATGTTAAGGGTTAGTACGTGGCATGAATCAGGTACATAACCCTTTTATGAAGTGGTATGGCTCACACTCAAAAGCTATAATCTTCTAAGGTTTCTGATGATTTTTCTATGATTTTTTTTTAACTCAATTAAAACTTTTTTTTTTTTAAAATAAATGTCCAAAGCATCAGGACAAACTCCTTTCAAATTTCATTGTTTTTCTCTAGTCAAACGGGTAATGTCAGTCATCCACGCTTCATTATCTCGCATGAGGGCCTGCAGCTTATGGCTGCTCTAAACGAACATGCTCAGAACAGAGACGTAAGACAGAGATACAACCTCTCATTATATCTGACACTCATCTGTGCACTTAACTGTAATCGTGCTCCTACAGAGTCACAATCTTTTGAAAAAGGAAAATGGTTCTAACATCAGAATCGAGACTGCCATCCATTGCCAAGACATACTATCATGAATTATGCATTGTGTATCTCATTTGCTTCAGAAAGACATTGTGTAAATCAAAGCTTTTCTGTGTACCCAGTACACAGACATGAAGCACTAACCAAGCATTATGCTACCAGATGGTTTAGGTTTGTTCTTTAAAAAATTACTCCACATATAAGTACAGCACAGAAATCTGAAAAG
Source organism: Falco rusticolus (assembly GCF_015220075.1). NCBI lineage: Eukaryota > Metazoa > Chordata > Aves > Falconiformes > Falconidae > Falco > Falco rusticolus. Next base: position 7,413,670 of record NC_051189.1, on the reverse strand, counting down.
AGTAATTCTACAGAAAACCTCAGTTCTGAGCACGATCTCTCTCAGCCCCCTTATCTTTTGATTGCATTTATCTCAGATTTTGAAGTCTTTCTTTAAAGGATCTAGAACCTTAGAAACATTTAAATACAATTTTTTTTTACAGAACTGAATTTGAGAGCCTAGAAAGCAGATTTATCAGTAGGAAGAAAACATGGCAGAATTTTATTAAAGAACTCTCAAAATGTTTTAAATTACCATATTCACTTTCAGTTATAAGGGAAGGACATTAAAAACATCTGTTTAACATCAACCAAATAGTATTGAAAAATTGAACATTAACTACAACGTAGCAGTAGCCTCTGCAGCCTGTATCTCGAAGTAATACTCAGCTGAGCATGATGAGAATGAACTGATGACTGTCAGAAACAAGATTTACCTTTCTGTGTGATATATGCATGCATTTCTTCTGATTACATCCTAATAACACCTGCAATTGACTGACTATGGAGAGAGGATGTTACAAGCCTGTTTTGTCAAGTTTTTACAGAGAAATTGTAGAGACCTCTGGGAAGTAAAGATGAGGTCATAACAATGGAATTTTCTTGGGAACAAAATTGTCTCGTGAAGATCTGCCTAACCACAGAACTGGAATGACATGCTATAGTAGGCCAACACATACTGTAATCCTCTCCATACAGGAATCAAGTACCAAGACAAAACTAGTTCAGTCTTGAGCCTCACTACTGTCATTTGGAAAGCGGCTGCAAAACCTTTGTAACTCTATCAGTTAGAAATCTTCTAATTTCAGACTGAATTTACTCAATGCATGTATATGCATATTCATTTCCTGTTAGGCCAGTAACGCTTTTCACATTTTCTCCTTCTGTTCAAACCCATCACATGATATAAGTAGAGACAGTGACTATGTCCTTCTCCCAGGCCTAATTTTCTTTTGGGGCAGTATCTTCCATGTTGTTCACCATTTCACAGATTCATTCAGGCTGAAAGGGATCCCAGGAGGTGTCTAGTCCAAGCTCAGAGCAGGGTCAGCTGTGAGGTCAGAGCAGTTTGCTTAGGTCTTTATCTGGTCAGGTTTTGAAGTCTCCAAGGTCAGAGATTGCGAAGCCTTTCTGGGCAGCCTCTTCTATAAGTTGAGTGTCCCCACAGTGTATTTTTTTTTTTTTTTTTTTTTTTGCCCCTTATTCAAAGTCAGAATCTCATTTCAGTCAATTACCATTTTCTCTTCTTTGGCTGTGCACTTCTGTAAAGAGCCTGCCTCTGTCTTCTCAGTAACCCCTCACAGGTGCAAGCAGGATGGTGTTAGGTCCCCCTGAAGCTGTTAGTCTCCAGGCTGAACAAACCCTAGTCACTCAGCTTCTCCTCCTGCAGAGCTGATTTTTTTATGATCCATCCAGCCCTCACTAACTTGAACTCATTTATCTATTTTTGGTTTTGTTTTATGTCTTCATTTTTGTCTTTCTTCTCTCTGCCTTACAGGTCATTTTGTTTTGGTTCCATGCTGTCATTATTATCTTTACTGAAAACCAAAGAAACAAGTATTTTCTTTAATTTCTGCCTAATTCCTATTACACAGCAGTCCCACGTTTTCATTTTTTGTCATATTATGTATATATCTGCAGAAACGGTGCTTTTTATTTTAATTCCTCTGCAAAATTGACTTGTGGCAATTCCTACTTTATTCATTGCTGAGGTCTGAAAAAATTACTTCCTTTTTCCTTTTCTGATCAGTCCCTTTTTCCAGTCTGCTTAATCCTAATATCTTTCAAAAGAGTGATTATTCTGAAATTGCCTATATGTTTGTTCCTCTTACAATGAATGGAAGACCCAGATTAAACCAAACGGAATCAAATCAAAATGAAACTCAAGTAAACATAACAACACTGAACTAAATTATGCCAAACTAAGCTAAAAAGAAGAGCAATTCAAAATGTATGCATGTCAACAACAGGGATATTGCATGTGTCCTTAGCTGAAATACTTAGCTGATGTACCTCCAGCTGAAAAATCTACACAGAACAATGTTGCTGTACTGTCAGGGTTACTAACTGCTTGTTAGCAGTGGGAAAGAGATAACAAGCAAAAGACAAAGATGACTTGTTTATTTTTCAATATTTATAAAGGGCTTTGTTATTTATTTATCAGTAGATCAAACAAACTATCAAATGCTAAAAAGCGTAACGTATGACTATTCTTCCGACTTGACTTTCAAATCTCTGGGAGGAATCTATTTGTTAGCAAATTAGCTACACAAAGAATCACAGAAACATAGAATGGTTTAGGTTGGAAGGGACCTTAAAGATCATCAAGTTGCAATCCCCTTGGCATGGGCAGGGACACCTCTCACTAGACCAGGTTGCTCAAAGCTCCATCCAACCTGGCATTGAACACTTCCAGGGACGGGGCATCCACAACTTCTCTGAGCAACCTGTTCCAGTGTCTCAGCACCTTCATAGTGAAGATTTTCTTCCTAATACCTAGGCTAAATCTACCCTCTTTCAGTTACCCCTCATCCCATCACTACACTCCGTGACATAGAGTGCTTCCTCATCTTTCCTGTAGGCCCCCTTGAGGTACTGGAAGGCTGCTAAGAGATATCCCCAGAGCCTTCTCTTCTCCTGGCTGAACCCCAGCTTTGTCAGCCTGTCTTCACAGGAGAGGTGTTCCAGCCCCCCAGTCATCTCTGTGGCCCTTCTCTGAGCTCATTCCAACAGGTCCATCTCTTTCTTATGCTGGGGGCCCCAGAGTACTCCAGGTTGGGTCTCATGAGAGCAGAGTGGTGGGGGAGAATTGTCTCCCTTGACCTGCTGCTCACACTTCTTTTGATACAGCCCAGCATTCAGTTGTCTTTCTGGGCTGCAAGCGCACATTACCAGCTTATTTTCAGTTTGATTTCCACCAATACCCCAAGTCCTTCTCCACAGGGCTGCTCTGAAACCACTCATCACTCAACCTGTATCCATGTTTGGGATTGCCCCAACCCACATGCAGGACCTGACATTTGGCCTTGTTGAAAGTCAGGATGTTCATACGGGCCCCAGCTCTGTAGCCTGTCAAGGTCGTGCTGGATGGCATCCCTTTCCTCTAGAGCATCAGCCACACCCCTCAGCTTGGTGTCATCCTCAAACTTGCTGATGGTTACCTCAATCCCGCTGTCTATGTCCCTGACAAATATGTTAAATAATAATTGTTGCAATCATGAGGGACACCACTTGTCACTGATCTCCACCCGGACATTTAGCAACTCTCTGAGTGCAACTGTCCAGCCAATTCCTTATCCACCCAGTGGTCCACCCATCAAATCCATGTCTCTCCAGTTTAGAGCAAAAGATATTTTGTGGGACAGTATCAAATGCTTTGCAGAAGTCCAGGTACATGACATTAAGTCACTCTTCCATTATCCACCAGTGCAGTAACCCTGTCGTCAAAGGCCACAAAATTTGTCAGGCACTATTTGCCTTTTGTTGGCTGTCACCAGTCACCTCTGTTTTCTGTGTGCCTTAGAACAGTCTTCAGGAGGATCTGCTCTGTGATCTTGCTGGGCACAGAGGTGAGACTGACTGGCCTGTAGTTCCCTGGATCTTCCTTTTTTCCCTTCTTAAAAATGGGGTAATATTACCATTTCCTTTGGTTGATTCTGACTAAATGGCCACTATCAGCTTAGAAGGTAGCATTAGTTGGGGAAGAACAAAGTATTTTAGTCAGTGTAAAACCTCTGCATATTGGAATTTATTCTGAATCAGTTTGAAGTGCACATCAACTTGTGCATCTTACTCCAGTCAGTAAAGCATTTCCTTTTCTGGAAAACAAAACAAAACAACAAAAAAAGTTAATGTCACATTGTTCTCACTAGAAATACAGGAAAATGCTTTTGTTGGAATAGATGGCAGCAGGAACAGGAAATACTGTAAGCGTGAACTGAGGTTGTAAATGAAAGCATGAAGAAAGGTAGTTTGATTTGGAAAATAAGCAACAGGAAAGGCAGTAGGGACTGCAGTTAAGCAGGCTCAACCTGTGTGGTACGGTGGTTTGTTCCCTTTTGTGATGCCTTGTATAAGCTCAGAAACACTTCTCATTTTTGGTTTTAGAAATTAAAGGCTATGCCTACTGCTAATGACCCACACAAGAGTATGGTGTTGCATGGCTTTAGCGCAAGGCAAGGTACTTCAAAAGATGAATAAAATATATACCTCAAAATAGGAGGACAGCACAATATTACAGGTCATCTATCTGCAAATTTGTGAGGCTCAAATCCAAAAAGTTCAGAACCTTATTTAGATATCCTAGATTTGGAATGTTTTCTTTAATTATCTTCAAAGCTCTAATGTCTGAAAAGCTAAGACATATCATAGACATAGACAAGAAACTTTCTGGGGAAAATTACTTTTATTATATAACTAGCCAATATTTAGCGATACAGTGTTCATAACGTAAATGTGACTAGCAAAAAAAGCTAATAATAAAAGGTAATTGTATGATATTTTCGCAGTAGCACCTCCTGTCTAGTTGTGAAGCTACAAAGCAAAACCTTTCTAGGCACTGTTGTCGTAGTTTAACCCCGGCCAGCAACTCAGCCCCACACAGACGCTTGCTCATTCCCCCTCACCCATGGGGATGGGGAGGAGAATCAGAAAGGAATGTAAAACTCAGGGGTTCAGATAAGAACAATTTAATAGTTAAAGCAAAAGCTGCACACAGGCAAAGCAAAGCAAGGAATTCATTCACCACTCCCCATGGGCAGGCAGGTGCTCGGCCATCCCCAGGACAGCAGGGCTCCGTCATGCGTAACGGTTACTCGGGAAGACAAACGCCATAATGCCAGATGTCCCCCCCTTCCTTCTTCTTCCCCCAGTTTATATACACAGCATGATGTCATATGGTATGGAATATTCCTTTGAGTAGTTTGGGTCACTTGTCCTGGCTGTGTCCCCTCTCCATTTCCCCATGCCCCTCCAGCCCTCCTGCTGGCAGGGCCCGAGAAACCAAAAAGTCCTTGATCTAGTATAAACATCACCCAGCAACAACTAAAGCCATCAGTGTCCTATCAACATTGCTCCCACACCAAAGCCAAGACACAGCACTGCACCAGCTACTAAGAAGAAAATTAACTCTATCCCAGCTGAAACCAGGACAACCAATTACACTTAAGCCCATCTGGTAAATAAGTATTGAGAACAACTAATTGATGGCCTGTTACCTGGAGTCTTTTTTCTCAGTACTCCCTATATTTTGATGCAGGCACCAGGAAGCCAGATGTGGATGCACTGCTCTAGTCAGAAATGTAAGTGCAATAGTACAGAGTAAAGGTGAAGAAAAAAAAGAGTTGGACCTTTGGGTAGCAAAAGATTAGACAGAGACAGAGGAAAGGGCAAGAAACAGCATATATAATCAACAATATGTATGTTCTTGCAGAAATCCGTAAAGCCTGTTAGTCTGTAATCCTAAACTGCAGTAACTATTAGCCAAAATTCCCTTTTGACTACCTGATATTTAAGCTGTTCAGAGGTCAGTCTACGTAACAGCCTAGGCTGATGAATGCAGGAAGGAAAGCTTATTTTTTACATCTGATGGTCTCGAACCCTTTGGTGACTCTAAACTTCAATCAGCTTAATTCTCTGAAAGAATTATTGATTGCTTAGGGTCCAAGTATTCTTTTGCCTGTTTGTTCTCTGTATACAAACTAATGCACAACAATACACTGGGACTTCAAAGTTTTTTAGATTTGGCATAGAGAAGACAGGGAATACCAGAAGTAAGATGCTCTGTGCAGCCTGAATGCAGCCATCTTGTGCATAACCATAGTAGAACAGTCTCTTAAGAAATGATCATGTATTATCTATGGGAAACAAATATGCCTGCTTTTGAAAGCCAAATTTATACTGTAAATCTCAAGCAAATCTGAGGCATGAAGGAAAAGTATAGAGCAGAAGTTTAAAATAGTTACTAATCCTTTGTGGTTGGGAACATTTGAGTGCATTCTTCTGCTGCTTGCACAAATTTTTCATGCATGTGTACATTTCTTTATAAAAAGGTCTAAGAGGAGAATGTTCCCTTTGCAGCTACATACTGAGACCTCCTCCAGTCATCAATTGGATAGTGTCCATATATAATTTTGAACAGTGACCAATATATAATAAGTGACCAATATACCTGCAGATTTCTTATCTTTTATTATGCTGAATAGGGATACAGGCAGGATGTACACTTCCCCGAGAATAAGTGCCATCACCAATATTACTAATTATAGATACCATCAGTGCCTCTGGAGGGACTTCACTCTTTTTCCAAAGCTTTTTTTCTGTTTTTTCCGGTTACACTTTCTTGCTGTAATTTAAAGCTCGCATAAACTCAGTCTGGCTCCTGCTGGCTTTGTTTTTAAATGAACCTCTAAATTTTCAGTAACACAGAAGAAGGACAGATAGGGGATACAGACCACTCAATTGCACTGTTTTGTTTACAATTTAATAACAAGGTATCACCTCTTCTAAGTGAAGCCTTCTATTGTTGATAAAAATGGAAGTCTAGTCTTTCATTTCAAGTCATCCGAACAGGCTCGAGAATATATTAAAAGAATGCAAAGGATACAACTAAAGTACAGAAATAGGAAAATACTAGTCTTAAGATTGTTTCTGCAGCCTTATGCCTTTGTGTATGGATTATTCCTTCTTGTCTGGTGTCACACTGGCAGCTCAGGAAGAGAGCCAAGCATGGAGATTTGCCTTTGGCACAAGGCAGAGTGCTATTCACAGAAAAACACTTTTTGTCCCATATCACCCTTTCACATATTTCCATGGTTCAACATGCTGTTCTCCTGATATCCATCTTCTCCCATCCAATTGAATTTTTAGATAGCCGATACAGATCTCTATCATTTGAATTAATACTTTACAGTAGCAACACTACATTGAAAAGCTCTGTCAGCCAGCCAACAGACGAAGCCTGCCAGACCTTTTACTCCAGTATAAATAACTGCTTGCAGTATGGGCAGAGTACTTCTGATCCTCAAAACATCCAAATAGTTCTCCTGTCCTTTAAAAGCCTGACCTTGAGTTATTGACACTGCAGACTTATTCATAAACTTACCAAAAAAACCCCCAAACCGTCACTGAATAAATGGAGACTTTAGTCAGTCTAATTAGAAATTAGGGGGGTGGGGGTGGGGGTGGGGATGTGTGTGAGCGCGCATTAGAGATCTCTGCAAGAAATGCTCTGTAGAACTCTAATATCTGAAAAATTGAGATGATAATAGCATCAACTGAAACAGAGCTTCCTAAACTCAAAACTGTCTAAACTATGCCGAATTTCTACATTCAACAGTCAGTGGAGGAGTCCACATTAAAACACATAGTCTCGTCAATATATTTCTTCATACACAGTTATTACTGGACTAACAAAGCCTATAAACTACTAGACCACTCAACATTTACCTTCTGCCAGAAATCTAACTGGACCATGCTGTATAAGAGACACAGTTGGAACTTGCAATCTATTTAGCATATGGTTTTAGAAAAGTATTTCCTTATAATGGAGTTGATAATGATAAAAATATTAAAATTATTATTTTCAGAGATAATTATTTTCTTTTGGACAAAAAAAGATGGACCTGGAATTTGGTCTGGTTTAAAAGTCACTTGCCGATACCCAGGAGCAATGGAATTTTTGGGGATAAATAGTTTTTTTCTTAGTGTACTAATAAAACATTCACCTTTAAGTTTGTTTCAGAAAAAGTAAGCCTGAAGCAGATAGTGAAGATGGAGTATATTATCCCCAGCAGATAATTTTTGACAATACTAAACACAAATGAGACTTATGATAGAAAAGCTAATGCAGAATTAGATATTGATAGTCCTGTTATTACCATGATTTATGAATCAGCTAGTACTATGACAGAAAACATATAAATAAATTGTGTTTGTGGTTTGACATCACAATTAAGAACATAATTGGTTAAAAACAAAATACAACATGGGAAGCAAATGAGCAAGATAATTCTGCCTTGCAGAAGAGAAATAGAAGGTAGAGAATAGTGACCTAATCCTTTTCTAGCAGGGAATGGTTCACTCAGTGGTGGCACCACTCTACATCTGCAACAATAATGCCTGCGCCATTATTAGATAGGATTTTGAACTTCAGATCAAATTCACATTTGTTATAGAACCCTTGTTTCAGTGACAGCCTTGTCCACTGATTTGTATTTGTATTTTGTTCATAAAGCAGTTTGAGATTCAAAAATCCAATTTTACTTTTTTAGAAACTAAAAAGACATTCAGAATGTCAAGAGTAGGTGGCTAACCTTTCCAATTAATTATTGAATTGTAGTAGGATAGAGCTGCATCTTCAAACTGCATTAAGCATGCATGCTTTTTTCTGTCTTCTGTTAGATCTCTCTCTTAGCAAAAGAAAATTTTTTTCTTACTAGTACTTTTGGAGGGAAGGTCATCATTTTACAGATCTCGGTCTGGTAAGATACTGACCACTTCCTCAGCACTATAGATTGTCTTTTATTCCCTGAAACCTCCAAGCAGCTTGCAGGACTGAGCCCATAAATGGCATTCAAGAGTGGTTTTTAATGTTCCTTTACATTCATTATATTTCTTTATGTCCTGCCATTTGTGTGCAGCGCTCATTTCAAGCATGCATTTTCAATGCAGAAGATTCTATCAGCAGCAGCAGATGTGAAAGTAATGACAGGCTGAGAAGTGATATGCAGGCTGATTTTGGAAAGTACTTTATTTGGCTCAGAACAAATTTGGTTGTTTAGAAGACCTGCATCATAATCATGTTCATTTTCAACTTCTGGGAAAGGAAAGAAAAAACAAAACAAAACTTTTTGCCTACAAAATGATTACACAGCTAAACTAAACCCTCCAGGTCACTGTAATACAAAATACGTAAGAAAAAGGATGTTTAGGAGAATGCAAGTAGAAAAATAAGATGATCCAGAGGCAGTAAAGGTAAAGCAAAATAAGTGAGGAAATTTTATCTTGTTTTTGCGAGGGGAGAAACAGAATACAAAATAAACCATAATAATCAAGACATAAGGGGTACTAAATGTCTTTAAGTTGTAAAAGGAGGTAGTGGGAGGGAGGGCAGAGGACAGCAGTCCTGTGCATACATTCACTTTCCTCAGAGGTCATAGCAAGTATCTTAACTTTCAGAAAGAAAGGAATACTGACCCTGACCCTCTTCCCAAGATACGAACTGTGAAAAACTTTCTGTCTTTTTCACAGAAAAAACTGTGAAAAAGAAGATTCTGACATTCATGAAAGTTTTGCATCTCTTCCCACTGCAGACTTTCATTTTCCCTCACACCCATCCAGAGCTCTTAATTTTGTCTTCTCTCCTAACCCTTTCTAAAATGGGTTCTCTATCTCCACCTCCATCTAAAACTCACCTGAGTAACTTATGCTTGTCCTGGTTGGAATTTCTGAAGCCTGGACACAAGCTGCGTTTTCCAGAAATCCATCAGTTTGAAAAACTGACGTCTTAAAATAATGAAAGAAATGTTAGGTTTAGAAAGTAAAATAGAGAAAGCAACATGGAATTTGGTAGGAAACAAGAAGCCCTACCCCGTAGGTATGTAACAAATGTTTTTTAATCCCCTCAGAAATGACTCATACAACAAAACTTGTTGTATTCCACTTTTTTAATTACTGTCTCTTGAAACATCAAAACATGACACTTCCTGGCCTTCAGAATTTTTTCAAGGTGCATAAATAGAAACACAGAAAACAATTTTGTTCTTTTCTGTAAAAGTTACAGATTAATTTCATACAAGAGCTAAGGTAACTTACCAAGGACAAGAACAATCTCTTAAATCAGGAAAAAAATAGCCTTGTACTTCACATGAAATTAGTTTGGTATCTTGTCTCAGGTTTTGTTGATCATACAAAAATTCTTAGGTATTCAGAACCTTTTCTTATCTTTAATATTGTGCAGGAGTTGCACTTGCTGCTTCAGTTGGCTTCAGCTGTCTGACTGGGGCTGCTCACAGCTGCCTTTTGTCCCTGCACCCCATCCCACCACAGAGCTGTTAATCAGAAAACAGTCTGAAATTAACTTCGCCTGTTTTGTCCCAAGACAGTGCCTGTGATACCGAAGGACTACTGGGCCTAAGCAAGCCTGAAAATACTGCCGCATTTTACAGCTCCCCTGATTCAGTTCCATTAAGCTGGCCTCTTTGGAAACCCTTGTTATAATTCCCACCTGCAACAGTGCTATACAGACTTATCACAGCTTAACCCCAAACTGAAGGAGATGAGAACAAGCTCAACTGAAAGCACTTTCAGGACATCTATTACCATGCTAAAGCTGAAAATTGGCCAGCGTGCAACTGCACTCTCCACTTGCTAGGAGAAAATGCTACAAGGCAAGAAAGAAATGAGACTTATTGGGAAGGAAGACGATTAATCTAACCTCGGGAAAAGAGGTTACAGATGTTCAGGCTCTAATGGGGTTCCTATGCAGTGTAAAAGAGCTACATGAAACCAAGCAGAGAGCAAAGCTGGAATAATATGAACATAAAAATGGCTGTAATGTCCCATATTTCTCTTAAAAAAAATAATAACAAAGATGTAGGCTTATTCACAGCAGCAAAAGTGTTTTTCTTTTCAGTTGTATCTGATAGTGCGATGTCGCACTCTCCTTGGACACAAAAATTCTGACTGGCAGTTCATAATAAAACCAGGTAAATACTGAATTTATGGTAAGATGGTACAACAAAAATGAGTTTTCTAGAAAACTGAAAGCTCTGAAGTAAAGATTTCAGAATGACTTCAAAACACATAGGTATTCTGCTTTTTTTCTCAGCCAACTTAACAGCTCATCCATTTCCTTCCTTTCTTTCCTATGAAAGGTCTGTGTAGCCTGAAATCCTGAGAAGGGAGAGTAACAGACACTGCAGGAAGAAGCAGAAGAAAGAGCATAGAAAATGCTATTTCTTTGAGAGACATAATTAAATATTTAAAATATGACTGAAAATGAGATTGTGTCTGGGTGGTATTTGTTACTGGTGACTGCTGCTGTATGGCTACTAAACATACTAGCCTTGATAACATTCTAGGGCAATCAGAGCTACTTTTAATCTTGCACCTTTAAAAAAAAAAAACAAAACACCTCTTTTGTTTGCTTTAAGCATACCTAAAAATGTATTTGCTCGTTCCCTTACTCTTGCATGGTGGAAAACACTGAAAAGCTGTTTCATCCTCCACTTCTTTATACAATTACGTTATGGTATTTATGGACATATAAATAATTTATTTAAATATTTCAAGATCTTCCAGATAGCTGGGTTTCTTTCTTTCTTCTTTTTTAATTTTTTTTTTTTTTTTAATAGAAGGAAAGGTACTGTACATGGGGAAAGACGTTCTAGATCTTTCAAAAGGATATTTTGTTAAGATAAATTGCCCAGAATGACAGGTTAGCACATTAAGAACTATTTCTTTTTCTAATGATGGATCTAGGGTATTTATTTTGGACTCATACCCCATCACTCACTGTTAATTTGTTACTGGGCTTACACAAAGATCAGAGATGAGACCAAGATTATTATCATTACTCATTTGTACACTGTCTTATTCATAGAATCATAGAATGGTTTAGATTGGAAAGGACCTTAAAGATCATGTAGTTCCAACCTCCCTGCCAGGGGCAGGGACACCTTCCACTAGACCAGGTTGCTCAAAGCCCCATCCAGCCAGAACACTTCCAGGGATGGGGCAACCACAGCTTCTCTGAGCAACCTGTTCCAGTGCCTCACCACCTTCATAGTGAAGAATTTATTCCTAATACCTAAGCTAAATATATATTCTTTCAGTTTAAAGCCATCCCCCCTTGACCTATCACTACATGCCCATGTGAAAAGTCCCTCCGGCTTTCCTGCAGGCCCCCTTTAGGTACTGGAAGACTGCAATAAGGTCTCCCCAGAGCCTTCTCTTCTCCAGGCTGAACAACCCCAACTCTCTCAGCCTGTCCTCATAGTACAGGTGCTCCAGCCCTCTGATCACTTTTGTGGCCCTTTTCTGGACTCACTCCAAGAGATCCATGTCCTTCTTATGGACCTGAGCTGAATGCAGTACTCCAGGTAGAGTCAGTTTTTACCTTTCAGTAGGTAAATATGCTTACTTTTTTAAAATACCTGTATTGGTTTCTTGTAATGACTTACCATGCGTACTTCATTTCTGTTTCCGCCAGCTAAAATAATCAGAAGGTAATGCTTGCAACAAAAGAAATACTGTGTTTTAATATTCACTTTCTAGAGAAAGCTAATTTCAGAAGGACTTCTGAAATGTTTCAGAATATACAGCCTCTGTCAAACTGAATATTTTTCATCAATTATCTCTTAAGTTTTTACTTCGACCTTCTAAAAATTATTGAAATATAGAAGCATTCTTTTACAGAGGAGTTTTGAATGGGAGAATTTGGATTTCTAGTATAACTTTAGAATGATCAGTTTTGAAATGTATAAAGTGCATTGAACAACTGGATCTTATAAGGGGATGAAATACATGAAAAGTTGTATTATGAGTTCTCTTTCATGTTTTCAGCTTTTATTTTTAAAGGTTTTTATCTCGTAAAAGCTGTAGCTAAAACTATATAATCATTTCATGCAATGATGTTTATCACATTTTTTCTTTGAGAAAATTCTTCCTTGTAACAGCTGGAGGTGTGGCAAGTATGCAAAGTATTTAAATGTCAACAAATCCTTTCATACCTGTTTTACCATACTTGCTAGACATTGGCAAAATATCTTTAGGGCAACTCTTTCTTTAGAGGCTAAAGATGCAAATAATTACATATAAAAAATGGCATGGAGGGAGAGGGTAATTCTTTTTGCCAAATAAATCCCTTAGTAATAGATATATCATAATACACCGTGGCAATCGAACATAAGATTAAAGCACATCTACCATGTTAGGGAAAGCTCTGAATTGTTTCTTGCCAAGAAGAATGCAACACACTGTTAGATGGGGAATGTGCTGTATGTCCTGGAATACATCCACCATAGTCCGAATTTCTACTTTCCATGAAACCTACAGAACTTGAGTACAAATATACTTTTATTTGTGTAGGTAATTCTGCTTTCTGCAGGAACAAATCAAATAGCTGTATTCAACCTTTACTCAGAATACCTAGATATTTCAGGAGGAGGCTTTTCCTTGTGTAATGTCTGACTAGAAATCTTGTGATTAACTCTATGGGCTGAAAAAATATGCCACTTACATCAAAAGAGGTAACATCAGGAATATGAAAAAATGAATTATTGACTTGCTCAGGAATTATTCTCAAGGGTTTACCAATTATAAGTAGTCATACTTTTTATTTACTCTAAGCACAAAAGTAACATGTCTTTAACATATAGTTTAATGTTAAGTTTTAGACATCTTAGTATTATTTTGCATAATTATTTAGGCCAAAATTAATTATCCATTTTTTTAAAGAAAATTTAGAATTTAAAAGAAATGTGGATGTTCAAAACTGATTCTCTCAACAGGAAATACTACATTTTTAATTACATTCAGCCTAGTTTAAGGTTAATCCATGCAGTTTATTTGCATGTAAAACCCTGCAGGCAGAAAAAAGAAAGACACAGTAAATTTGAGATAGTAAAGGTTTTTTTGTTATAATCCAGAGGGGGGAAAAAAACCAAAATTCAAAACCACAGAAATATTGAGAAAAGCATCTCAGTTAAGCTGTTTGTTGTACAGTAAAAGTAGAAGTTAGCCAGAACTCACGTCCATTTGACAAGATTGTGTGTGATAGCCATGTAATAAACCAGGAACCGGTTATGATGAGCCCACACAGGTGATATGCCCTGTGTTCATGGGAAAGATTATTATAACTGCTGCTGATTAACTGCCCCCAAAATGGCAATTGAATATTGTTGGATGCATGTATATGCAATTCCATGTACAGTGAGCACTGCTGGGCTTTGTAAGCCCACATTTCTGCTTCTGACATGGATGAAATAATTCCATTGGTTTAACCCCACATCTGTCAATGAACAAAATGTTTTACCCAGTTCCATATATTAATTTTACCCAAACTGAGTAATGAACTAATAATGACACAATCATTCTAGGTACCTAAGCAATCATAAACACAAAACATAATATAAAAAAAAATCACAAAATAAAATTTAAACAGATAACTAGGTGTTATTCTGCACCTAAATCTCTGCATGCTTGATAAATGGTTGTGTAATATGATACACAGATTATTATTTTTTTAAAAGTTATTACTGGCTTTAGCAACATATGTAGTACTGCCGATAGTTACAATCTACCTTAGGAAAAATTCTTCAGATTTTCTTCTACTTAAAATTATAATTCTGCACATCTAAATTGCACCTTTTTTAATATCTTTACATAAATCTGTGATATATTTTAAATGATGATAGTGATGGTATTTTGTAAAGGATCAGGTCAAAAAATGCACTGCTAAAAAGCTGTGTTATTTCATGGAATTTTCATTCAACAAGTCTGTAGAAGCAGATACCCCTCACTTTACCAAAATAAGATGTACTCATTCTCTAATCTACTAAAAATGCCTCTGGCATTATCCTTCCTATACTCAGGGATGCCAGTTCAGGGTCACAGATGCCACATACTGTAGCTAAATGTAAAATTCTTTTATATTTCTGAGGCACGATTATTTCTAAATTGTTCATACCAAGAAGCATTTATTAACGATTGATCTATCCCAGAAAAAAAAAATGATCAAAATGATTTCAGATTATTTTAAAAGCCAAAAAGCATGCGATAATTCTCCAAATAAGAACTTCCTTCTATATTCACTTTCTGCTGCTTGAGACAATCAGCAGGTCTTGGCTCAATCAGTAGAGCCATAAGGCACTACTTGTAACTCTGTAATGCTTTCACTAGAAGACCCTTCCAGGAAGAAGACTCTTTTTTTCATGGAAAAGTTTAAAAGTTAAGAAAACAGTATTACAACAGGACGACTAGTTGCCACAATACTTAAACTTGCTTACATTTTGCTACACTAGTCCTGTGTTTTCATTCTTACCGTGATTGAATCTTCAATCTCTGTATTATATTGTTCAAATGATGCCTTGTCTAAGTGTAGTAATTTACATATACAGAGTTATATTACAAATATTCAAGCTATGTATTGTCATGAATTGGTTTTTAAACTGTTCTAACAGCTGTAAGACTGGAATAGAAAATCAGTCACTCTTGCAGAATCTAGTATCTTTGTGGTTTTCATCTATAGTATTATAACAGTACAACTGATATTTCTTTAGCAGTCTTTAGAGCAGGCCAAACAAGTGCTTTGTGTTTCACAAGATTATCTAACAGGTTTGATTCCTGAATTCAAATTAATAAAAACAAATTAGGAACTCTTAGGGAATTTGACCAATTTACTACATTTTACAAGAACAGTCAGCTTTAGTCATTTGCTCAGACATTATAGTGACTGCATATTTCAATTAAAAAATCAGTCATTTAATTACTATTTTAATGTCATGGCAGTATTTTTTGTATTGATGTATTCATAGCCATTAATAGATAAAGACTTTTTTGTAGCCTTCAGGCACTGCTCCAAACAAGGGGAAAAGTAGTAACTGAGAACTCATACAAACAGGGCTTCTCTCTGATTCTGCAGGAGATTCATTTCTTGCTGCTGACTTGTTCCAAGGGCAGATTTCATGCTGGGGCTGTCTGACCTGCATGGAGCAGCCGGTGGTTCTGAGACAGGACCTACTTGTCCTGCCTTCACCTCCTGCACCAAGCAGGGACAAGAAGTGTGACACAGACACTCTGTGGGGAGATCTCAGGTTTTGTTAGCTGGTACTGTGCGGTACAAATAAAAAGATTCCTGTACTGCCTTTCCTTCCAGCACAGGGGTACACCAGAGGCACCTGATACATACAGAAGCCAAATACTTGCAGAAGATTAGGCAATTTCCTTACCATTGCAGGACTTATGTTAAGCGTACTTTCATAATTGTTAGGTTTACAGAATTGTAATATTTGGCTCTTTACCCTCCACCTGCAATAGCTGGACATTAGACAATACTAACCCCTGAGTTTTATGTTTTCACCTCCTTCAAGGTGCTTTACCTGTGCCAAGAAACTGGAGATGTTTCTCTGGCTCCTCTGTTCTCTTTTCTACCGACAACAAATAATCTTCATTTAATCTTAATGGGTTAATTTTCCTTAAAGGTCATGCCTAACACTAGATGTGCCTCTTTCAGAAGGTGCTGAGCAAAGACTGGGCTGGTAGACTTTTGTTTTATGCAAAGAAGCAATGCCAGGAAACCACTTTTAGGTCTTGCTTGGGAAGAACCAGATCTCTGAGAGAAGTTACCTGTGCCACAAGGTATTTTAATTGTTTTTTTTAAAGCTGCTCTCTTGGTGAGCAAAGTACCTATGCATTCAGTGGTTCTCTTAGCAAAACTATCTTAGGTGGTATTATATTCTCTTTTGTTTAAGCTGTCTAGGTGCAGAGACTGAAGTCTGGAGCTGCTTTGGGATATGACAAGTTCTGAAAAGGAGATTTAAAACTCACATTGCATGATACGTAGTCAATGCAACACAAACTAGCAGGCTGCAACAAGGCTTTACTGTTGGTCCAATTCTACTGTCTGTGCTGTATTGCCTTCCTCCAGAGATCAGACCACACTACTACTCTCCATCCATCCAACCCACACTCCTCAGGGCTATTTAACCACTTAGCAGGAACGAGCTACACCTGCACATCATCCATGTCAATCAACCCACTGCCTCTGGGGCAAGGCCACAGCTGCATGTAATCAATGCTGATCAACCCACTGCCTTCATTCCTCTACACGTAGTCTGAATGTGAGTTGGATAAGACATACAAAATTGCTTGAAACAAAATAGCAATGGTAAAAATTCAGTGTTCATACCTGAAAGGACTTTATAATAGTGCAGTTTAGACAATTACTCTTACAAAAATGCTGACACAAAGCCAAGAATGAGTGCTGCCAGAAATGAAACCATTTTTAGTATTTCAGGTTTTATAAATTCTTCTTGGTGTGCAGCATCAATCATAAAATAACCAGATAACTCCTACTTGAGGTCATACATCACTATGCCAAACTCTCATCTTTGTCTTCAGAACAACATCCTGCTTGGCAGGCCAAGTGATTTCTATGGTTGATGTGGCAGAGTAATACAGGAAAGCTACTGTATCTTCTGGTGCTGGAAACATAGCTGTTCCACAGATGTGGGTATACAGAATGAAGACACACTTGAAGTATGTTTTAGAAAAGTAACTACATCCTCTTTCTAGAAACATCCAAATCCAAAAAGGAAAACATGCACTAAAAAAGTCCGTCTTCTCAGGGATGCTGAGCAGGATTGATCTCCACAGATAATTTAAGGTTTGCATCTTTAAACTATAAAGGGATGCATATTTAACTACTTCTAGGGGGTGAAAAGGTTTGTATTTGAACAGAGTAACAATTATGTCTGCAATTATATGCCTATCTTTTACCTTTATTTGTTTCTTTCCCTATTACTTCATTGAACCACATTGTAATAACTGCATAAATAATTCTAATCAATCCAAGTAACACAGCAGGATGTGGTCACACTTGGACCACATTTCTAAGGGTCTATTATTGTCATTACTAATGTTGCTGCTGTGCAAAAAGCCCAACACTGCATTAGTTATTCTGCTGTTTTTTCCTGATGTGCGTATGGAAATATAGCTGTCCCCTGTGATGACAGCGAGCCTTGTTCTTTCCAGTGTTGCTGCCTTCCAGCTGACAATGAGCACACTGGTTTGTTTTCCTCGGTTGTATTAACTGCTTTTCTCCCCAGGATGACTTTCATCTTGTTTTTGTCCATGTTTGAATACCCTTTAGTTTCCTATTCCTCTTTTTTGACTAATGCCGATGATTCCACTCTAGTAAGTTTAATATGCAGATTTTATTGATAAACTGTTTATTCCAAATAGTCTATAAAGGCATGAGATATTTTTATAAAAGGTATTTTGGCACAGCATTGCTGGCATTGCTGGTATTTTTATGTTTCTTGCATATTTTCCTTTTTTTAGGTATTTCTGCAAAACGTAGTCTTCTTTTTCCACGTGATTGTGAATTTGGTCAACATTTTTTAAGGTAAGATATGGAGTAGCATGATTCTATTTATTCTAATATGTGATATGAGCATTGGATATTTGCTTAAACTCACCAAACTACTGAAAAGATTCAGCTTTAACTAAGTAATCATGATGACTGTCAGCTCCTCAATTCTAAGGCTATAGCTTTCCCTTGATTTTTTGCTTGTTTACAAGAATACTCAAGAGGAAATAAGGCTGTCCCACTTAACTTGAAGATCACCTGCAACTGACGTTCTTGTTGATCTCAGCTACTGTATGGAAGACAAATAGTTCTTAGAGTACAAACTCAACACATTTAGGGATATTTATCTGGATTTTTTTTGAAAACAAACTACATTCTTAGAGATTTGATGCAACGTATCTATGAGTCAGATGATAGTATTCAGGTTTATTAAGATTTTCTATTTATCTTTTAACATAGTACCATATAAAGTATATTACAATAGTTGGTTAAAAGACAGCAATTGAATAAATTGCTTCCATGAGGTCTGTCTACAAAGAAAAGATCCAAGCTTCTAGCTCAAACAATAGAAAGTAAGAGAAAAACAATTATTTCCACACGCCATCAGTGCTCCTAACAATCTGATATAATTCTACCATTTTCCATTGAAAATACTCTCTTCTCAAGGGAAGTGGGATAAAATGCAAACACTTTCACTTACTGCTTTGACTTTTACTGACAATTGAGTTTCCATATTCAAATGTCAGAAATAGTTTTCAAAAGTCAATGTTTGCAAAGATTATGCTTTATTTATTTGTTTTTCCCTCTGCTATTTATTTGTTTGTTTTATCTTCTTGGAACATATTTTAAAACTGCCTGGATGACATTTTAAGTTAGTCTATTTTCCCTCTGCAGTTATTAGTATTTCATCAGCTGCTAATACTGCTTTTTGTTATTGAAGTTTGCTTAAGTAAAGAAAAACAACAACAATATTCATGCAGCCCAATTCTAAAAGCCAATACCACTTTTACGTGCCAATCTTGCAAAAATTATGCAGGTCTACAGAAACACATGTTAAACAGAAATGAATAGGACAAAGCACTGTGCTCAAAAGCACTATGCATTTTTAGTCAAAATGCTGCCTGATTCTTTGAAAAACTTAATCCTTAAAAATTCAGCTCTTTACCAGGATGAAGTTCACACTGTACAAGTCATTTTACATAAGTCAGTTATTGCCCCTGTTAAATGCAGTTTCATGGCTATATGAAAAATGAATACACTTAGTATGTATACACAGAGGGGTTTCCTTTAATATCACCGGTTGCTTAATATAAATTGGTGATTCACATTCTCAAAGGTAAATGAAGTTAAAGATCAACTGAAAATTGCAGGAAATTCTGTGTTGTTTTCTGTTTGTTTTGTTGTGTTGTTGTTTTTTGTTTTTTTTTTTTAATTAAACTATAATGATTCTAATGATAAAACCAAAGAAAGCATTTGTTAAGTTCAAAATACTTCCACAGAAGAAAAAACTGGAAGGCCTAATTATTATTTTGGGTTTTGAATATCCAAGATATCACCAAAGTCACCAGAATTAAGAAAAGCTATGCTAATGATGATTTTCCTGAAGAGAACAGACAGCTGAAAAAAGCTTTACACTTAAAAATATAATTAAAAGACAAATTTTCTGAAAAATAGAAGTTTTATTTAGTGAGCTCATGATTCCAATTCTATGGCAATGAATATTGTGCATAGCTCCAATGGAGCTGAACTGCTATAAAATATGACTAGGAAATCAGAAATCACAAAATGGATGCTTAGTAAGAGCTAAATAAAAACTCAACAGAAAACCGCAAGAACATCACTATTTGGCCAATATTTGCTTTTCTTATACTTTTAAGCGGGTAAAAGTCTGTTTAGTAGTTACAGATGAATTTGCATCAAGCTTTATAAATAATGATCATAAAATCTGCTCAGTTCTCATCCTGATGCGTGCAGATAACAGATATTTATGTCAAGAGGTAATGAGAATGTGTTGGATGAAAATAATAGACCTCCAACAGAGTACACATTTATCTGCAAGGCTCTGTTTTAGAAAGCAGAATCAGTTAACTAATTGTCCCATTGTTACTTATTTTTGTAATTGAAAATACAGACAAATGTTTACTAGTAACCATGGAATTACATTGATACAACAGTGGTTTCATAGACTTTGTAGTACAAAGATTTATTAAAAAATAGAAAATCTACAATTATTCAAGCTATACATCCAGATATTTGAAAGTTTAAATTAGTGTAATATACTTTAAGCAATAAACTACAGCTTTTCTTTTTTTTTTTCCCCCATAAAAATTGACAACACTATTTCCACTTTTCTCTCATATACTGCATGGTGTTTTTGTTGCTTAAAAGAAAGTCTCCCTGTCCTTCATATTAGGATTAATAAGATTCAACTGTAGCAGGGATACATTTGGGAACTGGTTATTTATTCAACAGAAAAGTGCTTTTTTGAGAAAAGAGATGTTGGAATCTAGGAGAATAAATAATTCAAGATAGTTCTCTTCCTTTTTGTTTCAATGCTCAGGTGTATATGTCTCATCCATAAGAGATTCCGTACGCTTCTTCAACCAACTTCACATTCATGTTACTATATTTAACCCTTTCATCCTTATTCTGTAAAGCAAACCAGGGAGATTCTGCAGTCAAATAAAATAAACTTTTCTAAGACTGCTAGCTTATTTGAGAAGGCAGAAAGAACGAATGCTCGCTGAAGAAATACACTTGAAAGTCTAAGAATACTAAAGAAGCTAACACGAACCAAAAGGTTTAGATTACTGTTACTAGAAAGGATATGTTTAAAATTTATCTTATGCATAAATATCAAAAAGATAATTTCTTGTAGTGTGGTTTGAAAAACTTAAAACATATTTTTTTCTCTATTAAATTATACAGGAAGAGAAGGAAAGTTTTTCAGTATTTTCAAACGAATAAGACAGACCTTTTCAGCTGCAAGGATTCTGTAACAAGAACAAATCAATGCCCAAGAACATTGCTCTTGAGGTTATGGTGCAAACACTGAGGAATAGATAATAATAAGTATTAAGGAAATCCCCTTGGAATATTTCAATTGTAATGTATCTGTACACTGCAACACCCCCCGAGAAGCACAGTGTCACATATAATTATACAGAGCCCAGAGATAACACAAAAGACCATCTGTAAGCTTTGAACAGATGTAGCTTTTGAATACTTGAGCTTATCTTGGTCTTAACATTTTTAAAGCTCAAAACGAGCAGCTTCAAAAACACTACTGGAGTAGGAACAAATTCAAGCCTGGGATATTCACATTACTGTGAAACTGATGTTTTCTTCACTGTTTTTTAAAATAATGTACTTGCTTGATTACCTTGTGTTTTAAGGGGAAAGGTTTTTGTATACATAATTAATTACCTGCCTATATTTTTTTTTGCAAATACAATGTCCTACAAAAGTAAAACCTGACTGAGATAGAATAGAATAGAACAGACTATTTCAGTTGGAAGTACCTACAAGGATCATCTAGTCCAACTGCCTGACCAATTCAGGTCTGATCACAAGTTAAAGCATGTCGTTAAGGGTATTGTCCAAACACCTCTTCAACACTGACAGGCTTGGGGCACTGACCACCTCTCTGGGAAGCCTGTTCCAGTGTTTGACCACCTTCTCAGTAAAGAAATGCTTCCCAATGTCCAGTGTAAACCTCCCCTGCTGCAGCTTTGAACCATTCCCGTGCATCCTATCACTGAATACCAGGGAGAAGAGCTCAGCACCTCCTTCTCCCTTTCTCCTCCCCAAGAAGCCGTGGAGAGCAATGAGGTTGCCCCTCAGCCTCCTCTTCTCCAAACTAGAGAAGCCCAAACTCCTTAGCCGCTCTACTCACAGGACATTCCTTCCAGCCCTTGCACTACCTTTATTGCCCTCCTCTGGATCCAATTGAGTACCTTGACATGCTCCTTAAACGCTGAGGCCCAGAACTGCACATGGTATTCAAGGTGAGGCCTCACCAACGCTAAGACAGCAGGATAATCACGTCTTTTGGTCAGCTGGTTACACCGTGTTTGAGGCACCCCAGGATGCAGTTTCCCCTCCTGCTTGCCAGGACACACTGCTGGCTCATACTGAGCCTGCTGTCAGCCAGCACCCCCAGATCCCTTTCTGCAGGGCTGCTCTCCAGCCACTCCTCTCCCAGTTTCTACTTGTGCCCATCATTACTCCGTCCCAGGTGCAGAATCCAGCATTTGGACTTGTTAAAGTTCATCCCATTAATCATTGCCCAGTGCTCCAATCTAGATCCCTCTGCAAGGCTTCTTGTCCCTCCAAAGAGTCAACAGCACCTCCCAGTTTGGAACCGTCAACAGACTTGTTAATGAGGCAGTCAACCCCTGCATCCACCTCATTGATAAATACATTGAACAGAACCGTCCCTAGAATTGAACCCTGAGGAACACTGCTGGTGACCAGGGACCAGCCAAATGTAGCCCCTTTCACCATAACCCTTGGAGCCCTGCCCTCCCTCCAGCCAGTTCTTGCCCCAGCAGACTGTGAATCTGCACATCTCCCAGCTGGACAACTTGTCCAGAAGGATGATGTGAAACGGACGGTATCAAAGGTCTTACTAAAATCCCAAAAAAACTTCACGGACTGGGTGGGTGACCTTACCATAGAAGCATACCAAATGAGTGAAAGAGGACTTGCTGTTTGTGAACACGTGTCGCCTGTTCCTGATGACTATATTGTTCTTTAAATGCCTTTCAGTAGTACCCAGTATAATCTTCTCCATAATTTTTCCAGGAACTGAGGTTAGACTGACAGGTCTGTAGTTCCCTGGGTCTTCCCTCACATTCTTCTTGTAAATTGTAATAACACTGGCTAGCAGATGTATTTAATTTAATTAAGGTAGAAGGGAATGGTGCAAAGTTCCATGTGGGATGGGCTTTTTTTTTATGGGGGAAAAGGAAGTGGAAGCAGAAGGGGAAAGAAAAGGGGAAAGGGGAAAGTATAAGGGAGTAAGTAGGAAAGAAAGTCTGAAGAAGAAAGGCAGAAAAGGAGATAAAATCCTATAAAATCCTACAAACCATGAACTATAAAGCTAGAACTTCACATACTAGTTGTAAGGATGGTTATACACTCTCAGTCCCAAAGGTTTCATACACCTAAACAGAGATAGATTTTCACTGAATAGCGCTAATGAAAAGCATTAATTTAATGATCCTGTACTTATACCCACATAAACAAAGGGTATTAGTCTAGAGCAGTGTTAGCTTGGTGTGCTTTGTGAGCAATAAAATTATAACCAAGGCATTAATAAAATCTCATTTCTTCAGTTCAATAATCACTTGTTATTAAGAGTGAAGACCTAAATGGAAAATAAAATGCATATTTCTTTGTTTTTCATATGCCCATAAATCCCCCAAACCATGTCTATGAAAGGTAAAAGCCACGATGTGAAGTAACTTTGTAAAAAGCAGGTAATATACTTACACGTGAACAAAGTTAACTCTACGGACTAATGGAAACCATTAGACAAAAAGTATTTGAAAAACAAACCTTACAAGTCTCTGCCCATGTGTAGGTTCCTTATCTAAGAATACTGAACAGATTAGGAAAAAAAGAAAAAAAAAAAAAGAAAGAAAAGAATGGAAATTCAGCAATTCAACAAGATCCACATATTTTCATCACCATAAGAGCAAAGTACACTTTCCCAAAGCAGTGAAAAGTGTGCTTACATGGAATGAGATGGTAAGTATATTAACTTGCAAAGATATGTGCTGGGGGAAAAAAAACAACAACAAACAAACAAACAAACAAAACAACAACAACACAACCCACACAACAAAAACCAAACAAACCCACCAAACACCTAATTTTTATGACAAGGACAGAATATTTATAGGTTTTACAGTGTACATGAAGTTTCTGAAGAGAAAGAACCAACCTCTTTCACTTCCAAATATATCCCATTTTCCTAACCGCAGGCATAATTCTGAGGTGCTATTTACTTGGTGAACCTTCCCTTTATCCCTAAAAAGTCAAATAGTCACTCAGAGTTTATCTGTTGCTATACCAAAAAAGGTCCTGATATCCATCATCTGGTATTCCTCTTTCCCTTGTGAACTGTGAATTAGCTTAGAAAAGGCCTGTTTGGGAACTTTCAGACCTAATGTATACCCACCAAAATACAACTAGAATGATATAGTCACTTGAGCCAATCTTTTTTTTTTTTTTTTTTTTTTTTAAATCACCTACAAATAATAAGCAGTGTTCATGTTCAGCACAGACTATGCAGAAGTATTAGTTTCTTGGCATTGAATATTCTGACCTTCAATAGAAAAAAAATACCTAGATTCTCAGTTCACTTTCTTTATCTTAGAAAGACGAAGAGCCAAGTCTTCCATCCTGTTTGATTTTTCTCTGACAAAAATCTCACTAGATTCTTGTCTGCACACCGAAAAATTCTCACAAGAAAGACCTTGGAGTACAAGTACCTCGAGGAAGATACCTGGGATCTATCAAAATGATTAATATTTCTTAGAATTAGAGTCCAGAGATTTCATTTTTTAAAACAGCTGGGAGATTTCCCAAGCATGGTCAATTAGACCATAGGACTGTAGTCAGTTTGTAGTAAGAGTAGCCTATTTATTACTAAATTTTACTGTAACTGTAAGATATATTTCTACTTTTTAAAAAGGCTTTATGTTTGTCATTACATATAGACAGTTTTTCATATTGACTTTATGTTAAAACTTGGTAAAAGAGAATTTGCGCCTGCTTAGACATCTAATTCTCCACTGGTTTTAATTTAGTGTATTTTTTTTAAATTGTTCTGCACAGTAAAAGAGTAACAAGTAGTAACAAAAGAATGAGATGAACAAACTTGAATATAAAGCTGAGACACCAGTTTTGAGTATTTAAAAATAAGAATAAAATCAGCTATTTCAAAATTTTCCATGAACAGGAGCTAAGTCTTACTTCCAGATATCATTAAAGATGGAAAACACATCCATTCTTGGACACACAGATTTAAAGCATTGAAGTTTTTGCATGCAATTTAGGTATGAAAATTTTTGTTGGCAAATAAGACATAACCAATAAAGTCAGTGGATTTCAGAGGGCACATGTAAATTTGGTTAGACAAGTAACTCCCAAACTTTATGTCTGTTTTAACTGGGAGCTTGACTGAGTTGTCTCATTATCTATTGATGTCTGAAACATGTATATATGATCACCCCCAAGAGGCTGATGTGATTGACAGAAGTTTAATTTAACCCTTCAGTCCTGCTATTTTTTAAATGATTATTTTCAAATTTAGGGAGAAATAAAATCTTAATTTCTAAGAATGTGGAGGGTTTTTTAAATATGTGATTTTTTAAAAAATAATTCATATTTTATGTAACAAAAAAAATATTATAAATATTCTGTGTTACAACTTTTATTATGCATCGTTCAGTTATCTGTAGCCAAGATAATATAAAAATGTTTTTATATATTAATATGGGAAATTCATTTCAGCATATTAATATTTAGATATCAGGGAAAAGCATGAGCAATAGATGGATTTAAAAGGAAAAGGTTTTGCCTTCATCCTTCATGTTCGTAGAATACAAATATAGGTTTAAGCAGATTAATAACGAATAATCTGTAATATATGTAATCTATAAATAAAGTCAGTATGACTATGAGTGTTTTCTTTCAAGGGAGTTCACTGTTCAGATCATGTAAATTGTATAGAAATAGGGAAAAAAGGTAACATAATGACCCATTAAAATATTGTATCCTGTGCAAGAAGCAAATGCATACACATATAGTCCAATCCTTATTCTATGAAAGAAATAAGAAAAGTAATGAACTAATGCTTAAAAACATTGTCAGGGTGTGCTAGGCACCTAATAATTTGTACCTTTCACCTTTTTTTCTTTTACTTTAGATGTGAGTTTGTTTTTCATAAATACAGAGCACTTACAATTTCTATTATTTTTTACTAGATTTATGGGGGATTATTATTTCAAATTCTCATTGTTCTTCTATTAAGAACTAGCAAATAAAATGGGAAGATACCTAAATCTATATAGCTACATTTGAAAAACTGACTCAGCGTAAAGTATGCCTGAGAGATACATCATCATCATCATCATCATCATCATCATCATCATCATCATCATCATCATTATATTATTATTATTATTATTATTATTATTATTATTATTATTATTATTATTATTATTATTATTATTATTAACAATATTGAAGGTATTTGGGGAGAAGAAAAAGTAAATTAGGGAAATTCTGGTACATTTTTAATACTTGAAAGGTTTATGGTAATGTTAGGTTGACTGCATTTTCGTAAGATTCCAACTCAGTTTATTACCTAGCCAAATTCTGCAGATAATTCCGTATTTTGAAAGAGAATGTTTACATGGCAATCTATGCCATGCTGATTTGATTCTTGAGTTTCTATTTTTGGAAAATTATGTTTTAAAGATACAACTCTAGGACACGATGAGTTGGGATGAAAGTGTTGAATTCTGTTACATGTGTCTTGACCACTGAGTTCTTATTAACACTTATTATTACTATTCTCTAATCCATAACTACCTTGGCAGCCCACCTATAGTAACAACGGGATCTCACCAGAAATTGTCACCTTCCCTACAGTCAGAATTAGTACATTGCAGTCCTGACTGATTAAAATTGGGTCATTAATTCTTGTCAACAGAATACATTTATCATTTTAAATAAAAGTAGAAGGGAGCACCTGAAAAGATGTTACATAAATGTGTCCTTAAACTTGCATTCCACTAATAAAACTTTATCCTACTAATTCAGACAGAGAAAAGCAAAAGGTCAGAAAGATTTAAAAGTCATAATAACATATTAATTGCCAGAGCATTAGGCCATCTGTCATGAAGCAAGAGTCCTTGTCCTCAGTAGTGGACTCAGTTCTATCAATAGTGTAACTGCTGTTTGGTGGCTATGTGTTAGTTTAGCTCCTCCTGGAGCAGACATTTAATTGAAACTCAGACTGGCAGAGTACATGGCTCCCTGTTGTTAATTGGTCTTTAGAGACTGTTAAGAAGTATGCCAATTATCTCTACCCCCAGTCCTAAAACAACAACAAAAAATTTTAAAAGAGAGAAAATAATAAGGTCACCTTGTCTTTTCATTAATAAGCACTGATACAAAAAGTGTCGTTTTTTTAAAAAATGTTAAGTCTACGTGGCATTGTCTTTGGATACAGACTTGAACAGAAGTATGGCACAGCAGCTGTTCATGTACCACTAAGGTAGGTGGCCTAGAGACTGTCTGATCAAAAACAAGTAAATTTTTTTTCCCTCTTCAGTGAAAAATATTCTAAGATCAGATTAGGAGCCTCAAGTTAGAGTATATAAAAAATTATGCACTGTAAAATGTCAAGATGCCTGAAGAAGGCAGATGAGAGAAATAAAGCAACAAGTGTTCTGTGAGAGTCCTAACCCCCTTCAGAGAAGATGACTTTAAGAGGTAATTAGAAACGTTTTTCAGTACAAGGAATCAGCTGTATTTTCTGCTGTAAATTACTTAAACTTGGAAAAGAGAAACAAAAATGTTTAGCAATCACTTCAAACTGTAAGACAAAAGCATCTAAAATCTGTGTAATATGCAGTAATACATTTTACCTTTCAGAACACCACTTGAGAACTAAAAGCCACTATTCGTTAAACACTAAATCTATCCTTAGATCGTATAAAAGGACCATAAATAACACTCTCTGACATGATTTTATATTTTTTTTAAAAAAAGGAAAAAAAATTTCTATCATAATGGTATAAATAAAATTATTTTAAGGAAAAGGTAAAAGAAAAATGAAGTTCAGAGTCAATATATATAGTCAATAGGAATGCTTACAAAATTAAATATGTTTGCATACAAGATTTTAATTTCCACATCTCCAGAACAAAAATGACATTAATAATACAATCTCATATACAGTTCCCCTTGTATTTACAATCAAGCTACTTAATACCTACACCTAGGAACTTAAGCCTACAACTGGCCTTGTCTTAAAAGTCAAGCTGTTTTTACAAATTTTCCTTCTTACTGTGGGAAAAAAATAATAATTTTTACCAGGAAGAATATTCAGAGAATGGAATTAATGGAAGACTTTTCTCTCTTCTAACCAACCTTCTCTCATATTTATTAATGCAAGAGTCTGGTGAATACTAGGAGTGATACTCTGCAAACTCTTAAGCATGCAAGGCATGTAAAGACCAGGGAAAATTGCTAAGGGCAGCAGAGGTACCTCACATTTAGCTGGTCAGTCAAATCATTTTATGTATTTGATGAAATGGATGAGAACAGAAACACAGACTAATGTAAACAGCACTGTTTAGGGTAGTTTTCTTTCTGCTTTAAATGATAAAACAGCATAATGTATGGCTGTTATGCAATGAAGCAGTCTGCAAAAAATACAAAGAGTTAAATGCAAAGCAATATGCAGAATAACCATGTTACCTACCATGAGAGTTGTAGGTAATGCGTATTGGGGCAGCACCACATCAGGGCAACACTTTTGGGACTTCAGGTAATGTCTTTGAAGAGCACTGCACCCATCAGCTACACAAGGACTTCAGAAGTTCAACGTTTAAACCTTACTGTGAATGACCAATACTCTAAATTAGTATTACAGATGGAATTCAGGTCAGAGACTCTCAGGAGCTCATTGCAAATCTCCTTGGATAACAATTAACAAAGACTAAAGAATCCACATTTCTGTAGGAATTTGAATCCGCTTCAGGGTGTGAACTAACAGGGCTGGTCACGCAGCTCAGACAAAAGCTTGTAAAAAGGTTCTGAGTATAAGTTTCCACCAGAAGATTATTTACATCATTATGCTTTTAGATACTCAGCAACAGGAATTAACTGAAACTGCCTGAATCTCAAATGACAAGAATCTACTCTGCTGCCCAATATTATTGAAACACACAGAAATGTGCAAAATGGGATTTATAAGGATGGGTCTGATATCAAAGTCTCCTGCAGGACAGTTTGGTGTAATAAACTTTAATACAGAGAAAAAAATTATATTGGGTATTGTAAAGTTGCCTTTGCCTTTACTGTTTTGTAGGAGATCCACTTCTTCCCTCAGACATGATGCTGGATGAACATAATAATTCACACGTTCATATCTTTGGTTGTTCATTTTATTAAATAAAGAGTTTAGGCTAATTAAATAAGCCTCTTCTATAAGGTAAATCTCAGTTCTTCAATACATACAGGCATGAAAAGCTTCCAGAGAAAGACCCCTTTCTGGGTCATAAAGTTGCCCTTATCACCTTGAGGTCTATTGCATAGACTTAGAAGTTCAGCTTTTAGATTTCTATACTGCTTTAATGGTTCATATACTTTTATTTGATGTTATAAAAGTGTACCTAAAAGTTAAGTTTGTATTTGTGGGGTTTGTTTTTTTTGTTTTTAATCACACAGGACTATAATTGTGAACTGTGCTTCAGACCATTGTCCTTTGCAAGTCTGGGTACTGTCTGTCTGAAAGGAACAAAGCCACAGGATTGTATTCTCAAAGACCAGAAAGACTGATACAGGAAAAGAAAATGATACATTGGCAAATTATTTGTTTTCCATATTTCTTGGAGTCCTTTTTTCCAAGTGACCCAGATTGTTCACTGTCAATGATCTTTCAGTCATTAATGATTCTCTCAATACTTGCACTAGTTGAAAGCTTTGTTAACATACCAACATCAACATTAATAACTCATTATTTAAAATTGTATGGCATTATTGACAGCACAAGAATCATTAAACTTCTACTTTGGCACATTTTGCACATGAGGGAGCACAAACTGCCATGATTAAGTAGAGAATGTAAGTAAAAGCATTGCCAAAGATTAAGCTTGAATTTTTCCTGCAAGAAATCTGAAAGCCATTGTATTCATCATTTAACAGC
The DNA here is from genome assembly GCF_015220075.1 of Falco rusticolus. NCBI lineage: Eukaryota > Metazoa > Chordata > Aves > Falconiformes > Falconidae > Falco > Falco rusticolus. Next base: position 7,383,648 of record NC_051189.1, on the reverse strand, counting down.
TGCTTCTGTTAAGCATCAGGTTGTTTTGACTATACATTCATGAAGAGGTGTTATAAACTGAAACTTAGTTAGCTAAAAGAAATAATGAGATTTATTCTGGGATACAGAGAGCCTAATACTAATTTATTCTTTTAAAATGTTGTTGTTAAAGACAGCTCTTTAAAGTGAATTGATGGGGTTTTCGATTAGTTTTCACAGGATGTAGGTAAGTATCCATAGAGGACTAAATAGGATTGACTATTCCCTTTGATACTTAAAGGGAACTCTCCTGATAATTTTTAAGTATTCTTGGCTGTTTCAGAGAATCACACAATCACAGAATGGTGTAGATTGGAAGGGACCTCTGCAGGTCATCTTGTCCAGAAGATGAATTTTAAATGTATGTCCCAGTCATAATTGTAACTCCAGTTAAAAGTTATCCATATAAAGATGTGATTAAAAAATTTCAGTGTGGAATTAATTGCTCACTGCTTGATCATGCCTTGTTTTTTTCTTTTTTTCTCTATTAAGAAAAACTTTTATTCAAATAAAAGATTCTTACTTATTTTCCACTTTGATGTCATTAATGCAGAACAAGAAAATCTGTGATTAAAACTGAAGGGAGTAATATGCCTGGAATGTCATTAGAAATGACAACCACTAGAACTATATTTGTCTTTTCTTATTTGTCTATAATAAGTGTATATATTAAGACGACATTTTTTTTTTTTAAAAAAAAAAAAAGTGTCAATTTAACCAAGACTATTTGTCTTTAAAGCTCCTTTCCTCATCTTAGATGACAGAGAGGTGGCTGTCATAATCATTGCACATTCTCACCTCAGGATCACTTTGAAGAATCAATGGTCCCTGTTTTCCATCAATTATTTCATATTGCAGCAACTGCAAATCCCTGTTTACATGTGAACCATTGTCATTTCTTTTCCGAGATAACCCATATTCAAAAAAGATGAATGTGAATGAACAAGAAAAGCAAGGACAGAAAGGAAACGCAAAGCATAGATGGTAGAACTGATTTCTCCAAAGCCACTCACTAGATTTGGATTCAGTTTCTAACACTATCAAAAAACTCCAGTAGAGTTTCTTATACTTGAATATACACCATTCCTTTCCTACTTATTTTTTATCTTTTTTCTAAATGCCAACAAAGATATACAGTTCAGGTTTTCCAAAACTAATCTTGGTAAGTTAGTTGAAAACTAACCTGGTGTCTATGTAAGCACAATGTATTTAATAAGGACATTTCAGTGGTATTTTACTAAAAATAAAGAAATCCTATTTCAGCTGATATAGGTCAGTGTAACTTCATTGATTTTAAAGTCAGTGCCCATTTATAGCATGTTAAAAATGTACTGACAAAATCTGAAAAGTTATGCACCACCAAGATATTTAAATCTGCTAAGTTCTATCTTAATGTCAATTAAGTTATTCAGTTAGAAGGTTTGTTACAATTTCTTTTGTCACTGGATAATGGTTGATGGAAACAAAAATCCCCTCTTCTCATAGTCTTATGTGAATAAAATGAGAAGTTTGTGTTTGCATCATCGCAGTACTGTCATTGCCTAATTTTTTAGAAATTGGAGATTTTGTACAGGGAATCTTCTGTAAATGTAATGGTGCTGTGATTTCTTTTGAGCTTCTCTATATGGTAAGAAGTATTTCTGTCTTCTTTTGAGGTCGAATTCATTCTTCCATTCACGTAACTCTGAGGTTTCTTTTTTGTTTCATTGGGCTTTAGCAAGAATTGAAATTCAGTTTCAGACACCCTCAAACATTTATCTACACTACTGATAGAAGTTTTTTAGTTTCAAAAAAGACTCTTTAAACATTATTCTTGAAGAAAGTTTATAAACCTTGAGGAAATTTTTCATCAGTGATTGGCTAAATTCAGTTAAAAAGTTGCTTTGGTGGTACAAGATAACCTCTAAGCTCTGCAATTATTACTATTAAACAGTAATGTTTTCTTGGATTACCAGTCAATGTCATGGATTTTTCAGATTAAAAATTGCCTTAAGCAATCGTGATAAATTGTCCATCACACTATTTGCTTAAAAGGAGTAATAGAAAACTACCATGTCAAGATACTAGTTGAGAGGAAAGCAGTGGATCTATCTAGCTGTTAGCTGCTTTCAGCACTGTCTCTGGTATCCTCCTCATAAAACTGATGAAGTACAGACTAGATAAATGGACAGTGAAGTGGAATAAAAGCTGGTGGAATTGCCAAGCTCAAAAGGTTGTGATCAAGTGGCATGAAGTGTGATCAGCCTCCATCTGGAGGCCAGTCACCAGTACTCGTGGAGTACCCTAAAGCTCAACACTGGGACCAATACTGTTCAACATCTTCATCGATGACCTGAATAATGGGGCAGAGGGTACCCTCTGCAAGTTTGCTGCTGATACCAAACTGTGAGGAGTGGCTGATATGCCAGAGGGTCATGCTGGAAAAAATGTGCTGACAACCTCGTGAAGTTCAATAACAGAAACTGCTAAGTCCTGCACCTGGGGAGGAATAACCCCATGCACCAGCACATGCTAGGGGCCAACTGGCTGTAAAACAGCTTAGCAGAAAAAGACCTGGGGGTTCTGGTGACAACTAGCTGAACATGAGTCAGCAATGTGTCCTTGCAGCAGAGAAGGCTGACATACTGGGCTGCATAAGAAAAAAGTGTTGCTAGCAGGTCAAGGGAGGTGATCTTTCTACTGTGCTCAGCCATGGTGAGATACATGGAGTGATGTGTCCACCCCAGTAGAAGGCAGATACGGGCTTACTGGAGAAAATCTAACAAAGGGCCACAAAGATCAAGGGTTGGAGCATCTGTCGTAGATAAAAAAGGGCTGAGAGGGATGGGGCTGTTCAGCTTGGAGAAGAAAAAGCTCAGGAGATCAATATGCATATACATCAAATAGGGAGGAAGTCAAGAAGGAGGAGTCAGACTTCACAGTGGTATCCAGTGACAAAACAACAGGCAATGGACATAAATTGAAATTTAGGAGAACTGAAATATCTTGGAGATACTCAAGCCCTAACTGGACACAGTACTCGGCAACTTGCTTTAGCTGGCCCTGCTCTGAGTGCAGAGATCAGACTATGTGGTTTCCAGAGGTCCCCTTCAACTTCATCTGGTCTATACATAAACATAACTAAATTTATTATATTATCAACTTTTCATTATATAAAAATTTTGCTATGATTCTGAGATTAGATTAGAGCATTCATGATCAGAGCCTCACAGATTTCTGCACCAAGGCTATAATTTCTATTTGAGCTGTAATATTATTAGGAAGAACATCTAGGTTCAACTGAAGTGACAAAGAAACCACCATAACTGAGCAAATTGTTGCAACAGAAAATTAACTTCATGTTAGTAATTTACACCTTAATTTAAAACTAATTGGATCTTTAAAAGTTGTATTCCAGCTACTAATACAAGTTCTGACTTTTCTCAATAGAAACAAAGCGGAAACATATTTAAAAAAACTCTTTCCTATGTTTAGATAATCATAGAGTGGTGAAAATTGTATGTGACTTCTTCTTGGAAAAAAATCTAAATAAATGAGGGGTTTTTTTTCCCCATCTGATATGTTTCCCAAAATGAAAATCATTCCTGTAACTCTTTACTGACTATCTGTAAATTGCTTAGACACCTTCTAAAGAATTCCATCACAGAAAGGCTGGTTATCATTCCTGTTATTATTATTATGGGAACAGAGGCAAGTACAAAAGCATATTGTCTTGCATTCTGTGAGTTGGGAGCAAATTTGAGTCTGAAATAAGAGTGGCATTTCAGAAGTACTCTCAGGAGATTATGTTTAAACTTTTTTTTTTTTTACTTGATGTCTGAAAGGTTTTGTATTTTCAAATTGTTCACGGCTACAGTTAAAGACAAAAGTAGAATTGTCAGATAATTTATATGACGTATTGAGACAGAGCAAAAAAATGAACACAAAATGTCTTTGGAGTAGTTGTAAGCACTTTTTTTGTGAGTGTTCTGATGAGCACTTTGGGTTTTTTTGCAATCAAAGAGTTATTTTGTCAAGAAAGGCAGCAAGTTTGAGAGAGGGAAAAGCAAAGATGGAGATATTATGTAAATGACTAGATACCAGATTAACTGTAAGAAAGCAGTTTTATTTTTAACTATTACTATTCATTGCATTCCCCTTCTGCACATACATTGAAAACAGAGATCCAGAACAAGACAAAGCCAAGTTTATGACATTCAAAAAATATAGGGTATTTGTTGGCTAAACCCCAAAATATCTCAGGGTAAGATTTGTAATACATAGAATCGTAGAATCATTTAGGTTGGGCTCTTCCAACCTTTGAGATCATTGAGTCCAACCATTACCCCAGGACTGCCAAGTCCACCACTAAACCATGTTGCTAAGCACCACATCTATGCAGTTTTACATACTTCCTGGGTGGTGATTCCACCACCTCCCTGGCCAGCCTGTTCTAATGCTTGACCACCTTTTCAGTGAAGAAATGTATTTCTTAATATGTGACATGTTTCTAATGCTTTACACCTTGTATAAAAAATTATATGTGAAAAATACAAATGGATATAAAATAGTAACATTCTAATTTGTCTTGTACCTTCATGAATTCTTATAGTATTAGGTGCAGATGAAAATCAAAGAAGAATTAGGCCAAATATGTTTCAATTATTATCTCTATTTCCATATTAAAGTCTAACAAACATTCTGTTACCATCGAAACCACAGCTATGCAAAAGTAGAATATGCCTCATGTTGAATCACATTTATGGAAATTATACTGGGAAAAAGGGCGGGGAGGGGGGGGGGAACCTGTTATTAGAATAGAGGCAGCCACAATAGCAAATAAAGTGCTAAGAAGCTGGATAGCAAGTTCACTATGCAAATATACCAAATACAACATTGTCAAGGCAAGTATTTTGCCTGATGTATTTATTTTGCCAGCTAGTATTTCAGCTGTTGCTGCCTCAAGTTTTTGACTGTTGTGGGCACCTTAAATCTATTCTTCAACTTCTGATGCAATAAGGAGTCAATGCATGAAAGCCATTGTTTGCTTAAAGTACTCTATCTATATTCTCAAATTAAATACAAATTACAATCCTTCTTCAAAGTTAGATGAAGATACCTTTCCAAGTAGCAACTTCAGCACCAGAAACCCAGGCAAAGCTTTCTGAAGTTAAAAAATCCAGGAAAGGGTTAAAAAATACCTACTAAAAGTACCAAGTCCTGCTCGATAACCCCTTCAATAATAAATAAAATTTAGTTCTTATTTTAAATACCCATTTCTTTTTTTTTTATCTTTGAAAAAATGTGTTTAATATAAGGAGAAACTTGATTCTATAGATTATGTGTTCATCATAGCCCCGTTTCACTTTGGTAAATATAAAAATTACTTTCACACACATAGTTTCACACACATGCAGTTTAAAAAAAACTGACTGCAATACATAGACCAAATCTTAAGCATATATATATGATTTTTGAAAAAAATAAGTTCTTGAAGATCCAGTTTAAATACTTAAAAATCATTAATCCTACCCACATATGCCCATTTGCCAGCATTACAGGCAAAACTCTGTAAAAGAAACAGCTGTCATCTTCTTCAAGGTTATTTATAACACTCAATGTTTGAGTTTTATAAATATGAGGTCAATCCTACATAAAATTTCAGCTGGATAAAGGAGCTCAGGAATTCTTGAATAGTATTCCTTGCTAATGAAGTTCACACATAGGAAAGAAATTCACTGTTCACTTTGGGACTTCTCTGTATAATCTTGGAGTATTTTCGTTTTTGCACTAGTCTGAAATCACCATTCCCTATCCTACCTGCAATCAAGGTTTACAACCCTGCATCTCTGGACATATTAAATCAAAGTACACCCTCAGCTTCAAAATTATGACCTTGAAGTTTGCTTTCTAGTCTCCTTTCTTGTGAACCCAGAAAGTTGGAAGAAAGAGGTATTCCCTCTGGGTGGTGCCCAAATGAACTAAATTTTGATGTCTTCTCATCATGTGAATTACCTATCATGGCAGACAAATCCCATTCATTCACCATAATTAGTACACCAAGGTGAGGCGACTACCTGTTCCGTGTGCTACCACAGCACGAATTAGAGAGAGGAGAGGGAAAAAAAATTCTCCCGGCAGAGCTCAACATGACAGACTGCACAAATCAATTTTAATTAATTCTGCCTCTTTAAATCTGCCTGCTCCTTTGGAAAGATTGCTATCCGCATCAGGCACTATGGCAAGATAATTAACAAAAGCACTGCAGGGTGCTGATAGTGCTAGCAGCCAATTTACTTGGCAACATCTTGGTTTTATGAGAGTGCCAGGTTAGAAGGTCCATTGTATTAGGAGTGGGATTTGTGTTCTATCTTCATGTAAAAATACTCATCATCACAAGGAACACCTTGTGAGGTTTTAATTATATGGCTTCAACAAGAATTAATGAGAGAGAACTTCTGAAAAACATCTTTAGTGTTACAAGGCAGAGACTGTTTCAACATAAGATTACTGACAATGAAAACCCAGTGTGTGTCAGTGCTATAAAGTTCATCCTGGGAAGCATAAATTTACGAAGCGTGGTTTTGTTCTAGGGGTTTTTCTATGCTGCTTGGCACACATTTCAAGCCACCTACTGTAAAGGACTGACTTTTCGGAAACAATATCTCTGTTACATTACATTGCTTCATTTCCTAGTAAGACACTTGATGGAGTGTTACAATACACTACACTAATAATAAAATGTTGACATTGCTAACAGTAAACTGATCTAAGTTTGAGTAATTTTAAGGGCAAACATCTCAAACTAGTGTCTGTCCATCAGAAATGGTAAAGCAATCAAATGCAAAATAATGAACAAGATCTTAAAATATTGTCTAAAAGTGTCATTAAAAATCAGATTACCAGTCTGGTGTATATATAAAGTCTATCTTTTCCAGAAGAATTTTATGATAATTGATGGATAAACTTGGCATATAGCTTCTGAAAGAAACAGGATAGTAGTTTTGTATGATTTAGGTTTGAGTTAAAATTTAAAAAAAAAAAAAAAAGTGGATCATATCATACAAATCATTTATTTGGTACAAGTCCAATTTGCTATTTAAATAATTTTGAAAAAAATTGTCAAAGCAGGTATCATCTGTCTTCTACAGTTGACATGAAAGGCTAAACTAAATAAAATTTGAAATTTGTATTCTGTCAAATTCAAGAGAAAGGTGACTGTATGTTCATAAATAATCCATGCCAAATCTCTACTGATAGTTTGCTGTATGCACAGTTAGTGGTCATGCAATCATGGTGTTGTAACACAAATTCTTTGCAGCAATGACAGCATTGCTATTTCCACTTAAATCACAATATAATATTACAGTTAATTTCAAGTGACTTCATTCACATCTCTTGCACAATGCTACAAGTGCTTTGACGTATAAGTAGCACCATTTAGACTGAAATGGATAATATGTTTTACTCTGCCATAATCAGGATCTCTTTCTATGCTGGGTATAGGTGTCAAGGTTTTGGTAGTGGGGGGGACCGCAGGGGTGGCTCCTGTGGGAGGAGACTGGGACTGCCCTGTGCTGGAAACAGCTGGTTCCAGTCTGCTGGACTAGATTAATCCAGAAAGACTGCCCGTGGAGAGAAGCCACACAGAGAGCAGGGGAAGTGTGAGAACAAAGGAGAAGCAGAGAAACCCGCTATGTACTGAAGATAGCACTCCTCTCCCCCCATCCCTCCCAGCGCTGCTTGAGGGGGGCTTGGGAGTGAAGGAGGACATAAGAAAGCAGAGCAAGAGAAAGCGGGGAGGAAAGGTGTTTTAATGTTTGTCTTTTGTTTCTCACCAATTTAATCTATTTCAATTGGCAACAAATTAAATCAATTTCCTCCAAATAGAGTCTATTTTGCCTGTAACAGTAACTGGTAAGCAATCTTCCATGAGCTTTTTCATCTTAATTTCTCCCTCTATCCTGCAAAAGAAGGGGAGTGAGCAAGCAGCTGAGTGGGCATTTGGCTGTTAGCCAAGACTAACCCACCACACTTTTACAAAACCTGCATAAACTTTGTATATATCTTCCTAAATTTATCATTATAGCTGCATCTGACAGAAAAAACAGCTCTACTGTTCTCATTTCCTTTCTCTTACATACAGTGGGACAATAAGATTTCAATCTGATGAATTCTAATTTTTTCTAACAAACTACTAGATCATTTAGCTGTTTCATTTAAATTGTTAACTTTATGTAGTGGGTGAAAATACCAATTCAGAATATTTTCAGTTTCCCAGGAAAGTCTAAAGTTCTGCTTGCATTTTGGTTTCCTCTTTTGTCTAAGTTCCTTTACTTACACAACTGGTGTATTTAGAATTAAAACAAAACAAAACAAAACAAACCCCAAAACCCCCCACACACAAGCAATAAAATGCAATTAAAAAAAAAACAGGTCAGAAGATTCCTATCAGAAAATGTAATATAATTCTTTTGCTATACAAGATTTGAGAGTGATTGTGAGGACAAACAACACAGCTTCTGTCTGTCCTACACATAACAAGAAAAATTCAAAAGCACCTAGGCTAAGATCAAAATCTTTGCATAAATTTGAATTAATACAATCAAGTGAAAACTAAGGCAACCTTTATTCACTTTGGAAAACATTAGACATTCTATTCTACTACATTAAACAATGCAAAGGAACATTTCCATGCATTTAATTATCTATCCTGCTGAGCACTCTAATGGTTCCCATCCAAGTTTTGGCATAGGCTAAGAAGACGTTCTCAAGCCATTCCTTGAGATGGAACAGAAGACGTGGAACAGAACTCAGCACAGACTAGGGACAGACTAGGGACCATTACCAGCAGTGGTTTGCCTGTGGCCACTCTATTTTGGTAGCTAAGAAAACTTAACAACGTGGATGTGGGCTTTTCTATGTGGTACGACAGAACAGTATTGTGGTGGTTTTTTTTTTTCATTTTACTGACATAGACACATACACTGCAATTACCATCTTCACATTTGCAATGAATGTGATTGCAGTCTTCTTTACTGTTGGAATTTCAAGAAAAGCCCTCAAATCCAGAAGACCCATAGCAGCCTTCGAAGAGCACAGGGCTGGCTTTTGATGATAGTGAGTTCTATCAAAACAACCGGAACCACCCAGGTAGGAAAAGACGACCAAGAGTAAACAGAGATTAAAGGGACTCTTAACATACGTTGGAGATACTTTATTACAAAAATAGAACACAGCTGTAAGTGCCTCATCATCACTGTAGAACACAATCAAAACAATAAACAGCATAGCAAAAAGAAACTCTGAGATACTATTTGGAACCAAATTAGTTATATTTTATTTCAGTATCTTAAATGTACTGCTGTTGTTCTGGTTTTATATCATATTAGTATTGAAAGAAGTGGTGTGACTTGGGGTTGCACCATTCTTCATCTTCATTTGCAATTGTATGTATCAGTATTTTAGTTTTCTCTCCAGACTTATTAAAGTCAACGAGAGTTTCCTATTGATGTTCTAAGTGCTACAGCAAGTACTAACATTTCAAGTTATTCCTAACATTCCTCCATGAAGTTAATTGAAAATGGTGATTGTGAAAGATTTTATGCAATTTTACAGCTCATCTACTCTATACAAAACTCTTAAATATTTCAAGGATGTAAGTCTGTTCCTTGTGAGTGTAGATTATAATTGCTTAATCATGACAGAAAAATGTTCTAAAGATAATTCATGAGGTCATGAAGACGCTAGTGCTCTCTCCATCATCACAATTGGCATTCATTCTTCCAAATTTCAGGACAATATTAATGGGTAAGAAGCACTCCCACACAAAGGAAAAGTGTGAAGCTTTTGAGCACCACTTAAGCCTGGTCTAAATTGACATGCTCCAGCTAGCTGTGCTAATGACAACCTCTCTTTCTCTGACTGCAGTGGTATATGGTATTGGGGTTGCTTGGTATGAATCGGACCAGCTGCAGTTATGATAGTTTTACTGCTTCATGGAAACCAGCTGAAAAGAAAGTGGATGCTGTAGCTGACACAAATCCAACAGTGTTCTCTCTTCACAAATAAAGCCACCAGCATGTTCATTTATATTACGAGGACTAACGAAGCCACACCTGGAATATTGTGACCAGTTTTGGGCCCCACAGTAGAAAAGGGTGGAGGGTTACCAAGATATTCAGCCTGCAGCTCATGACCTCCAAGGCAGGCTGTGGGAGCTGGCTTGTTTAATCTGAAGAAATATAATCTGAATAAATCAAGGTAAAGGGGCAATATAAGAGCAAACTACAAGTAGTTCAAGGAAAGTTACAAATATGACTGAGCCTAACTTTTCCCAGCACTTGCAGACAACCATGTTAAAGGGGAAGTGGCTATAATTAGCAGCTTGAGAGGTTCATATTACATATTGGGGGGGGGGGGGGGGGGGGGGAGGGGAACCCAAAACCTAAAAAAAGAATAAAGTAAAATAGGAGGATACTACAGCTCTGGAACAGGTCACCTACGGAGGCATCAGAGCCTCCGTCATTGGCAACTTCCAAGATTTTGTTAGACACAGCCACAGCTGATGTGATCTATTGATGATAGTCTTGCTGAGAGCAGGAGTTTGGATGGCTTCCAGAGGTGCTTCTAACCACCATTTCTGTTACAAACTCCAAAATGGTATGGAGTAAAACATGTAAAAGTTAGAGCAGATGCACAGCCATTGGATTTTGGAGTCTCTTTGATAGAGTGCTGGTCCCTCCAGTCAGTAAAATGGAAAGCTAGTAAGGAAAATCACCATCTTGATCATCACTCTCTTTCTTACATGTTCTTTGAACTTCTTGTAAGAATCCTGTAAATTATATAGTTAAAAGTCTCTAGTATCTCTTCCTAATCACTATTCAGCTTATCCTATCACAGAGAAAAATCTGAGGCTTCAATTTATTATGTATACAGAAATATTGTTTAAAAGAATGTTCCCCCCCCCCCACTACACAAAGAGCAGCTGTGTCTCGTATACAACTGAATACAACATCCAAAAGGAAGAAAAACAAAATTTCTCTTTGAAGTTCAGTTCCTTGAGAAAGAAGTGCTAGTGGCCAAACATCAAAGAGAAATAGCCCTTCCTATTTGGCTGTAGCATTTCAGAGAGTGCTAATTTACCTCTCTGGTGAAAGGCAGGCCTCTCAGCAGCCAAGCTGCCTGAGAAATGATATAGCTGGTGGATTCTGGAATTAGGTGAAAATTTTCTTTGAAGTTTGGCTGCTCATCTCATTAGCATTTCAGACATGTTGAAATGATTTACTTTCCATTTTGGTTTCATGTAGAAAGATAATGGAAGTTCCCTACTTAGCAATTAAAATAACCGGACTTTAAAAGGCTTTAAAATTCTTAGATGGCATCATGAATTTTTTTTACATATGTGGTAGAGGCACCTGATTTTTATATTTTTGCAATACCTGGATTGCCATCCACAAGTGGCAACAATAATATCTGTCTAACAGCAGTGGACAGAAACTATCTGTAAAAAGGCAGAGTGAATTAATCTGGGAAGACTGATTCTATAGAGATGATGAAAAAAAAAATAAATCCAATGCTTCTTTTAAGTATACAAGGATTAAAATTTGCCCAGTATCATTACTTTGTTTAAAGTAGCTAGCAGATTGCACTTCATTGTATCTGTACGGTGACTTCTACACAACTAAGGAAAAGGTCAGGCGTACCAGTTCTGCTGCATAACAGTTTCCTAAGTTGAATATTTTTCCTAGATACATTTCTATTATACCTTTTTACAACTGACTTCCACAGAATTTAAAGGGCACAGCTCATATGGTCTGCAAAGGCTTGAAAAAACCAGCATATGTCTTCAACCCATGAGGGGCCTGGCAACCCGCAAGTAAAACAGTTGTCCATATAGTATTCAGCACTCAGTTTTCATGTTTATAACTACCATTTTCATTTAGGGTATTTTTATGAAGTGTCTCTCAAACAACCCCTACAGGTTCTGGAAAGCTTAAGATCTCTCTTAAAGGGCACCTTTAAGAAAAGAGCTCTGGAGAATTAAGTGAAGTGTTCAGAAATTCAATGAATGAATGACTAGCTTGGACATCTCATCTTGCTGACTGAGACTTTTCTGCCTCAAATTATCAGAACTGTAATTTTATAAACTAACAGCTTGGCACAAGATAAATATCCACGACACATACACACTGACTCCAGTCTACCTCTTACAAATATTTGCAAGGATGGAGGTTAGACAAAAAACAAAGGAAAAAACAAAAAAAACCCAAACAAACAAAAACAAAAACAAACAAAAAACCAAAAACAAAACAAAACAAAAAACCAAAAAACAAAACCAAAAGAGAGAAACTGCCAAAACCATTGAAAACCCAGCCATCAAAGCAATTCAGTGGCTAAAAAGATAGGGATAGTAAAAACTCAAAATAGGGAAAATTGTGCATCAGACAGAAATTTTGCTTTAATGTGAATGAAGAAAAATATTTGAAGAACTGGAAAAGTAATGAAAGGAGAAAGCAAAGCTAAGCTGCAAGGAAAGGAAAAAGAAAGTAAGAGTCAAATATAATGCATGATGGGGAACAGAAATGAAAAGTTTTGAAAACAACATACAATAAATGAAAAAAAGTGCTATGGCAGTAAATAGTGTTTTTCCTATTCTATTCTTTTACCATTAAGATTATTTTCATTTTATGAAGTAAAAAGTAATCTTATGAGAAAAATTGTTATTAAGAGATTGTTTAAAAAATAATTTATACTTAAACACTGATATGGTAATAGTATTAAGACACTCCAGGGCATGTTTTATTAGTCTATTAATACAAACAGGTGGTAAAAGCATTTGGCCATACTTGCATCATATATTAATTGACAAATAAAATACACTTTGCTGAGTTTCAGTACTTCATTATTGTTGCAAGTACGTGTAGCTAAGTGTACAACAAGCATAATTTTGTTTACCAAACCCTCTAAACATTACAGCAACATTGCTCAATAACAGGCAGAGTATTAGTTAAAAAACTGTTTCCTCTTCCAGATTATAAGGATATGTAAAGTTTTTCATCTCTCTCAGCTTCTCAGAAGCTAGGGTATAAAGACAGTAAAATCACTTCATACCTTATTTGGTCCTAAATGCATGGGTAAGGGTAGCTCCTCAAAAGATTCTTGGTCTTTGTATATTGCTCAGATGATGGACTTGGAAGGTTCTGAGAAGAATTGCATTTCCTTAAAAAAAGGAAATGGCAAGGTCTAAAGATTTGATGGCAGGAACACTGTGACTGCTCCTGACTGTGGGCCAGAAGATTAAGAACAGGTGAGAAACTGAGTATCAGGAACTGTGGCCGAGTGAACAAGTACCCTCTGCCTTGAATCATTTAGTCTAGTGAGTGACCACAATGTATCAGCCCTGGAGACAAGACCTGGAATACCAGTGTGGTGCAGAGTGGGGGGACTGGAGTGAGAAGCAAGAGAGGTGGACTAGAAATCCTAGAAGTAGAAATGCCTATATCTAATAGAGTACATATATGGTTACAGTACATTCTTTCCAAGATGTTAAATGAGCTCTAAGTCTTGCCATTCATTTGCAAATACTTGTGAAAACCATAGTTACCTCCTGCATCGGTTAGTCCACAGACTATGTAGAAATACTGCTAACATAGCAGATGTCACACCTAAAAGGTGTGATCGTGCTTTTAAAATTACAGCAAAACAAAGCAATTACAGCTGTATGTATGGAAGAAACCTGAAAGGATGCTGTGGCAAAGTACATGTTGGTCTCTTCTCCCAAGTAACAAGTGATGGGATGAGAGGAAACAGCATCAAGTTGCACCAGGGATGGTTTAGATTGGATATTGGGAAAAAATTCTTCACTGAAAGGGTTGTCACACATTGGAACAGGCTCCCAGGGAAGTGGTTGAGTCACCATCCCTGGAGGCATTTAAAAGATGTGTAAACATGGTGCTTAGGGACATGGTTGAGTGGTGGACTTGGCAGTGTTAGGTTTACAGTTGGACTCTATGATCTTAAAGGTCCTTTCCAACCTAAACGATTCTATGATTCTATGAAATCCTAAGAAAAGTAGTAAACCAAGACCTTACATAGTATAAATATACAAAGGGACTGACTGGTTCCCAAACTATATATATTCCAGAATTTTCAAACTCTGACCTTTTTTTGTTTGTTTGTTGATTTGTTTTTAAGGATTGGTGTGCCTGCTGTTTTCATCTCTGTAACAGTAGTCTCTAAATACTGTACTAGCAGAGCATTAATTACTTCTGTCGTGGTTGCTATTAAATCTTAACTATCAAAGATTATGGGCCACTGAATCTGCTGCAGCAATTTATTTTTTTAAAAAGAGCTCACGGTAAAGATTGTTTATTTTTATGATGAACTGAGACACACCAGCCTCAGGTTCTAGGACACAGAATGTTATGATCTAACTATAAAACCTATCATAGTTCAAAAACAGTTGGAGGTTAAGAGATATCACAAACTAACTGTGGTTTGTGTCATTGTTGCATACAATGTAACAACTGCCATGGAAAATGTATTCCAAATCATCACTGTCATATTATGAAAATAAGAACAAATGTATAAAAGCATTTAGGAAATTAGTGGCTTTTGGTCAATATTTTTAAAATGGCTCTTCATAACGTATACTCTCCCTGTCACTTTCCCTTGTCTCTACCCATCAAAAGTCCCAGCAAGACTGTTTTCTCTCATATGGTACAATTTCAAAACCCAGAGGTCAAATCAAGTATTTCAGTAATATAATATCAGCTTCACAGAGGGACAAGCATATACATTTTTAAACAGGAATCAATGAAGATTTCAGACTTCTATTAAAAATTATAATATTACTGTGTTTCTGAAAAATGCTCATCGATTAAACAAAAATCTGAAAAAGTGTAGAAAAATAATAGGGCATAAAATATTTTTTCAGTTATTTTTTATTTTAATTTCTAGAAAAATGTTGACCATTCTATATTTGTATGTTTAGAGCTTTTATTTCTTACTATCATTTTGGTTTTGATGTCGCTGGCAAAATTTTAATAAGAAAGTCCCACAATCTATCACAGTCATCTCTATTTATCATAGATGATTATATACTTCCTACACACTGCAAAGCATTCATATATATAGTAATGTAATGTATTTTTCCTCTCAAAACTCAGGTGAGAAAGAGAAGTAGTTTTCTGTATTCCAAATGGGGAAGTAACAGCCAAACAGGCACTGCAATCAATTTTTGAAAATCTGATAAACTTAATTGCACTTAGACCATATAGTTGAAATTTAAGCTTCAGAATTATTCAGCCAACAAATCGATTTTAATTTCTATTGTTTTATCAGTCTTTTGGAAAAAGCATCAGCAAAATACAATCCATGTTATTTTATAATTAGAGAATGATTATATATTTTCGAGTTTCCAGTGGCAATTTTCTTCATAAGCAGTATACTAAATTCATAGATCTTATTTAAATTTGGTGCAATCATTTTAAAAAAGCTAACAATTAAACAAGACTATCATGAATTGTTTTAGTGGTTGCTGTTTATGACAGCATTTGTTAAAAGATATCCCACAATATCCAAGCTATCACATTTTTACCTTATAACTAGAAATTGTAGTAGATTTACCAACTGTAACTATGTGATGCCTGTTACTAAATAAATTACAAAAAATTCTGTAACCAACTGGCTCTTAGAAAAAATAATGTGACTATTGTGTAGAGAGAACCGTACACTGACCCTCCTGTGTTTTTGTCTTGGCAGCTCTAAAATCCTGAGCATCACTAATTTCTGGGTTAGCTCTGCTAGTAAGTGCCTTCGTTAAAAGAAGCGAGGAGAACTTCACAACAGAAACTTATATGTATAGAACTAGTAAATTTATAGAAAGCACATATGCCTCAGGAAGTCAGTGAGCTGAACCATGAGGACAGAGCAGCATGTGCTCCGGGGGATGATACCAGGACCAACACTGTCTATCATCTTCATCAGTGACCTGGGCAAAGATGAAAGTTTAGAGAGGATACAAAACTGGGAGGAGTGGTTGATACACAAGAAGGTCATGCTGCCATCTGGAGGGACCTCAACAGGCTGGAGACACAGGCTGACAGGAAGCTTAGAAGTTCAGTAATGGAAATTGCTAAGTCCTGCACCTGGCAGGAATAACCCCCTACATCAGTACACACTGGAGGACAGCCATCTGATAAGCAGAGGGTTTTGGCAGACCTCGGGCTCCTGGTGGACAAGCAGTTGACCATGAGACAGCAATTGTGTGCTTGAGGCAAAGAAGATAAACAACTTCTGGGCAGGATATGGAAAAGCATTTCCAGCAGGTCAAGGGAGGTGATCCTTTCCCTGTGCTCAGCCCTGCTGAGACACAGTATTGTGTCTAGGTCTGGGCTCCCCGGTACAAGACAGATCTGGATTTTCTGGAGGGAGTCCAGGGAAGACCACAAAGATGATTAAGGGACTAGGGTATCTGACATAGAAGGAGATGCTGAGAGTGCTGGGACTGTTCAGCCTGGAGAAGAGAAGGCTCAGGAGGATCTTGTCAAAGTGTATACCTGAAAGGAAGAGTCAAGAAGAAGGAGCCAGACTCTACTCAGTAGTATCCAGTGCCAGGACAAGAATTAATGGGCATAAAATGGAGTGTTGAAACTCCCATTCAAACCTTAAAAAGAAAAACAAACACCTCAAAACAAAACCAAAACACTATGTTTTACTTTGAGGGTGGTCAAACACTGGAACAGGTTTCCCGGAGAGGTTTTGGATTCTCCATCATTGGAGACATTCAATACTCATCAGACACAGTCCTGAGCAACTTGCTTTAGCTGACCCTGCTCTGAACAGGTAGATTGGACCATATATATTTCCAGAGGTGCCTTCTGACCTCATTCATCCTGTTTGATTCTATGTGTTTGTCTAGTGTACACTATTTTAGGCTTCAGCTTTTGGCCAATATTAGAGATGACATATCAAATTGGATCAATGTTTATTCTTCACAGATATGGCAGCTCTGGAAAGAAGCTCTGTCTACAGATAATTCTTCCCCTTTAATCTATATGACATCAGATCAGAGGTGAATATACAGTGACTGTTGGCTGCGCGCAGCTCAAGCAGCTCAGCTGTGTGCCAAGGCTACAGCATCAGACAAAGAAGGTGGTGTACAGGCAAAAGGGGATGGGGTCATCCAGCTGTGACAGAAATGAGCTGGCAATGACTGCTGCTGGTAGCCAAACCGTCCATTGCCCTGGCTGTAGGCTAAACATTTGCACTTAATGTTTGGAGCAATCAAACCCCGTCTCGTTCTTCAGCAGAGTAAGCCCTGGGAAACCATAGTTACCTCCTTTCTCTGAAGTATTTGCATATTTCTTTTCTGCCTGTCTACATGGTATGAAGTAATTCTTGTGGCTCTTGTTTTTACAAAATCCTTGACATGCAGCAAATACGGTCAGGAGAAATAACTGATTAAGTACTAACAAAGCTGAAGTAACCAAAATTTCCTAACACATCCCTCTTAATTCCCAGCAGATAATAGAAAATCATCAAGATGGAAGGGCTGTTTATAGCTCTAAGTAAGTAAAGAGATAACAAAATTTTACATTCAAGCTTAGGTCAAGTAAATTTATGCACAAACTGAACTGAAAAGTTACCACCCTTGGCTAGAAATTTTACCTATGATTGGAAACTGGCACATCACTGGGAAAAGAACAGACATTTTAGCAAGTTTGGAATATTAGAATAATTAACTATGACGAAGCTAAATTATTATGTCTGAAAGCCAATGCTTTATAGACAAATAGCCATAATTGCTCATATTACTCATCTACAATTATTGCACTTGAAGACATATATATATATGTAATAGATGTAAATATATGGATGCATATGTGTGTTACAATTTGTACAGTATACACAAATATGGATACAATATATATACACATATATACATGTAAATTATGCCTACAGGTACATATGCACACACTTAGATAAGATGTAGTCTGATTAATACTAGTTCTCAGACATTTTCATTTCCTTCATGCAGCCAGGTAAGTCTTGTGAAATATCTTCATTTTGAAAATAAATAGAATAAATGAACTACATCCAGTTCCTGAAACATCATAATAAACACATGATAAACATCAGTACTAAAGCAAAATTATCTGTATATTCAATTTATCAGAAATTGGTAAATTATAACTGCTATTCACTAAAGCTAGATATACTGACTATTATCACTTAGTGTCCTAATAAATTATACAGAGAAATTACTTATGTGTCTTGGATGTTTGTATTTTCACTGTATAAGTGTACCTACAGTCTTGAGTATAAATCCAGTGCTTCCTGGATCTGCATGTTTCAGTATTTCTTTTTTCTTGGCTTGCAGCCATATGCTTTCATACTAGTTGAATCATGAGGAAATCCTGATGAGGAACTCTTTGAAGGAGGGAAGTATCCCTGGAATATCCAGCAAATTGTGCTGGTAATTCAGCTGAAAGAACATCTTGTAAACTGTACCGTACTTCTCACAGCTGAGTGTGGGGAAGTACCATGCTGAAGAAAATAACATCCTTTAAATAAACTTTTACAAATTCTCTGCAAGAAAAGCTTGCAGGGTGCTTTTCCTGATTACATAAACCAGAATAACCCAGACAAAATTCCACTTGGAATAATTATATTTCTCTTAATTTAAACCTCCAATCCCTTTTATAGTTTTAAATAGATAAATTATTTTTGACAGCCTATCTTAAGTGCTAGAAAATCATAGTATTTCCATGTAGACGGAGTTCATGTTAGTTGATTGAACAGGCTCATAGTCCAATTTGTGAAACTCTAAGATTCTTTGACTGGAAGGAAGAAAATTCAACATATGAAAATATTATTGCTGGTTCTGTTAGACAAGTTCTTCTTTTTCTTTTCTTTTTTTTTTTTTTTTTATATGCACAGAGATTTTAATTTCATTTAGAAATTAGATGTGCTATATTTTCCCCATGCCCATCCTTGCAAACCTTGAAATGCATTTCAACACAAGTCTAAAATGCTCGAAAGTTAAAACTCCTAAATACAACAAGTAACAAAATAATTAAGATGCTATCTAATTTTTATTGGCTCTTGTTTTCTGTTTGTATCCACATTCCTTTAGTACCCGCTCAGTACATCTGCTTTATCCACATAGATAAAGTTAAGTATTTGGCATCTTCTTAAAGAACGAATACAGCTGTTCTGTAAAGTCAAAGTAATGATTTCAAATTCCATGAATCATGAGGTGAGGAATTTCTGCACACTTCTGAATTCTTCAATGTGTCCGTAATACTTGTTTATACAGGAAGTGTTTATCTATATGAAACTCCCTATATTTTAAAGGAGCGGAAGTTTGTCTGCACCCCACTAAAGTAGACCTCCCCCAGCCTGATCAGAAAAGCCAAAACTTCTAAGTTAAATCCTGATTCAGATTTAACTAAGATTTTAGACTGGAGTCAGAAACTTGTAATTGTCCTTTGAAATATACCAGTTTGAAAAGCAGCAGGCTTCCAGCATTTTTTGCAAGATTAATGGAGAATTCTGCAGTTCCTTCTTGCCTATACTTTCACTCTGCTTTAGGCAGAAGAGAAAAGCAAAGCTGTCAGATAAATATAAACTATACTACTAGCTGTCTTCTCCAATGCAGAGGAAGATCCAGAAAAATAAGAACATTTTGCTCCAGGCTAACCTAGGAACCTTTTTTCTGTCAATTTGTATTTTTTTTAATTAGTTGAAAGGGATAGAATACTGAGATGAATCTGAAATATTGTACAGTTCCTGGAGAGTGAATTTTAATACTATTTTTACTTCCCATTCTTTTGTCAAAATTTCTTGTCCTTCATTCTGCCCATTCTTTTCAATGGGACAAATATTTCACTTGAAATATTCATTTTGATCACTCCTGTCTCAGTTGAAAATAACATTATGTGTGGATATATAACAACACCCTTTTAAATATATCAGATTATACGGATGCAAACTTGCATTCAAATATTTAGTGTATTTTATATTAGAAGCATTTGTTGATATCATCAAACACAGAGATACAATTCACTTGTATGTAATATAGGTAGAGGCTCCTCAAGCCTATGACCTAAACCTTGAGTTTGAAAACCAGCATCAGGTTGCCAGCTGCAGCTTGAGCTCATCATAAATACTTCAACAGTTCTGCACCATACAGGGACTGAGTTCAGATCCACCTGGATTACCAGTGCCTTATGGGTTCGCACGTTGGGGCTAAACTCTCAGTGGCAACTAAACCTGGCTAATTTTCAGCTGCCCAGCAATTAGCACTCTCAAATCCTGAAAATATTATCCTGTTGTATCCTTGAGAAAGCATAAAACATTAAATAGGTTAAATATCAATACATAACACTCCAATCAATGCTGTCTAACAGAGCAATGTTCCCATCCTGAACTAGTTTCGTCATTCTCTGACCAATTATTATTTTAAAGGCTATTCCATTTACAGTCTGCTGGTGTTTCAAATGTCTTGTTTTCAAAATCATCATGAGACATCCATAATTTGGAACAATTTTATTATTAGTTTACCTTTTTATTATTATTACTTGTTTAATGTTTTCATCTTCACAGAATTTATTTTTATATGTATTTTCTACCTATTTTACATCTCTGACACTGAATCCAACATCTTCATCTTAGCTTCCTGTTTTCTCTTTGCAGTATCATATTTTACTATTTTAATTTGTTCTCATAAATTTAGAAATCCCTTATTCTTTTTAGATTCTGTATTTTTATAGCTATTCCCCGCTCACTGAAAATAATTTCCTTCTTTTCAGTGTCTTTTTCCTCCTTAGCCATTATTGTACTTTTTTTCGTATTTACACTCTCTTGCCCTGAAAGGCAACCTTCTCCTTTTCCCTGGTTGGGTTTTCTGTCCTCTATGTTTTCTGATATAAATGTGGGCCCTCTTCTCACCTTGGCATGTCTAAATAATTTATTTTGCCCTTCCCACATCTGCAAACATTGTGAACAAGACCTTATTCAAATCTCATTTCTCAAAATCACATCTGGTAGTATTCTGTCTCCTGTGGTCTCACATACATATACATTATACTTTCTTTCCAATTCTGAAAGCCCACAATTCTGCCAATTCTGCAATAACACTAATGGTCCTACAGACATTAGCTGCTTATTGGCATTATTAACCTCTACAAAAGTGATTCCTAATGAAAAAAATGGATTTTTTAAAATGGGATGTGATTCAGAGTCAAAGGCGATAGGTAAGATAGTTGTTTTACTCACTTTCTGAGGTCTAAGTTTAACATAAATCTTAAGTTCTTCCATTAAATTAACAGACACTTAAAATGCCCAAAGTGGTTTTCTGACATGAACTATGTAAGAAGATTGCTACGCTCAGTGGCACTGGTTTTCCTCAGTCCTCTCTCTGTTTTTGTTTCTTGAATAACTACCTTCTCTGAATAGATTCAGTGCTGTTACCAGTAGCTATCATGTCTGGGGATAAATGCACACACACAAATATGAAAGATAACACCATATTTCAGGTAAGATATATCCATCTGCTTTATCTACTAGTAGCTCGTGCACCATGCCAATCTGCGGCAGAGTTTGGGCTCTCACATGGTGGCTTGAAAAAGGCATACCATTGAAAATGCAAGAAGGAGATACTACTTCACTATGAAAAATAACACAACGCTTTATTTATACTAACTCTGCCAAATGCAAGACTTTGAAATTGGTAATATTCTCTTTTTCTAAACATACCAAGCCTTCATATTTCCTTTAACAACCCTGATAATTGCCTTTATATTGCATAAATAGGGCCCTATGTAGCAACAAAAAACATTCCTTACGTAAATAAAAATTTAATTCCTATAAAGGATAGATTAACCTCTATAGGGAAACAGATATGCCTGGTTAACTAATGATATACTCTATAAATCATGTATGAATCTGGTAATTTCTTTGCATCATTTGATAATTTACGAAGAGCATGGGATTAAATGCAAAGACTGGTCTAGAACATGCAAAGCCTGATTTTAAGAATTCTCACAGAAGTGCAGTAAAAATCATACGGAGAAACTGATTATTTCTGAACCCTTGTTATTACTGAAAATAAAAGCATGATCCTCAGGCTTAGTGGGGAGTGGGCTATAGCTCATAAACCAGCCATGGCAACTTGCACACTTTCCCTACAGAACACACAGGACTCGCCTCTCCACATTTAGCCACATAACTTTCTAGCAATCATTTCACTTTAAGTTCTACCTGTATCAGACAGATATCCAGGTTTTCCTTAAGACAATCAGACAAATATTTTTTACCCTAGAAAAGTAATTAACCATATATAGTTAATATAAATAATTATATATATATATAGTCAGAATGAAAGTCAGATGTTGCAAATCAATATAAAAGTGGGTTCTGACAACTGTCTAAGGATGAACTGAACATAGAAGTTTGTAATGCAAATCCCTTTCTGAAAAAAATTTCCCCAAAAGATCTTTACTTAGTGTTAAGACTAATTAATGAAATTGCATTAATTAAAAACTAACCAGCTATAATTTAATTAAATAAGACAATTATTACTTCTTTGATATATTACAAATGCTGGGTGCACATTTTGTTTTGTTTTCTTCAAAAGAAGTCGTATCAGAAGCATAAGCTTTGTCATTAATTCTAATCCAACTTCAAATTTTCCTTTTTTCTTTTTTTTGTTCAAAGAGGATACCTAAAGTGTGCTAGAGAATCAGATTCTCACAGCAGAAGTATTTTTAACAACACCTACATGTATATTTTGCCATTTGCACACTATTTTTTATTAAAAACGTTGTAATTCACCTTAATTCATTCTTCATAGGTAAAGTTAGGAAAACTAGAGCATGAAACTAAGGAGAAAATACAGACTTACATTTTAGTAATTCATCTGGTACTCAACACACCTAGGTTTGGCGGGAGATGTAATTTATTTTCAGTACCTCACCTTGTAACAGTTCTTTTCTTACAATAAAAAAATGAATGCACTTGTAGTTGTGAATACATACACAGCATTCCAGGTATGGATGCATAAAAAGGGAGAAAGACAAACTCCCAATGGTGATAAATTTGATCTATGACACCACACTCCTCCTATTTGATCTCGGGAAAGATACTTGCTTCCAGATTGTTTAGAGTGTTTAAATGCTCAACTTTGCAAAGTCTAAGAGATTTAATAAAACATCTCATTGTCCTGGTTTCGGCTCGGATGGAGTTGGTTTTCTTCTTAGTGGCTGGTGCAGTGCTGTGTTTTGGATTTGGCATGAGAACAATGTTGACAGCACACTGATGTTTTGGGTGCTGCTGGGTGCTGTTTATACTCAGTCAAGGACTTTTCAGTTTCTTGGGCCCTGCCAGCCAGAGGGCTGGAGGGACACGGGAAATGGAGAGGGGACACAGACAGGACAGCTGACCCAAGGTAGCCAAAGAGGTATTCCATACCTCTTGCTGAGGTTATATATATGAGTTATATACTCAGCATGATGAGGTACATCATGGTGAGTATATAAACTGGGGGAAGAAGAAGGAAGGGGGGGACATCTGGCATTATGGCGTTTGTCTTCCTGAGTAACCATTACGCGTGATGGAGCCCTGCTGTCCTGGGGATGGCCGAACACCTGCCTGCCCATGGGGAGTGGTGAATGGATTCCTTGCTTTGCTTTGCTTGTGTACAGCTTTTGCTTTAACTATTAAATGGTTATCTCAACTACTGAGTTTTACATTCCTTTCCGATTCTCCTCCCCATCCCTCTGGGTCGGGGGGGGGGGGGGGGGAGCGAGCAAGCAAGTAGCTGCGTGGGGCTTGGTTGCCAGCCGGGGTTAAACCACGACGCTCATTAACAGTCACCTCTGCGCTAATGAGCAGAATTTTACTCAAATTCTAACGTTTTTATTTTATATATATATATAAACAATAGAAATAGGGGAAATAGAATCTTGCTGATGATAGTGCAGCATTAAAGAGGCAGAAGAGCTCAGTCTAACAAGACAACAAAGATGTAAATACAGAAAGGAATCTATAAGGAAATACACGCTCTGGAAAACTATTATTTAATGACGTTGTTGTGCAGATAGGAAGTTCTGCCCACTGATTACTCACATTCCTTCCCAGGCAGGGGGCGACTGTGACAGACTGATGAGCAAAGAGCTGAGGTGATCAGACAGCAAGCTTTGCCAAACCAGCTGGGGCCACCAGCCACATCAGTTTCTCTGTTACCCAACTTCCCAGACAGCCACTAAGGAGCAACAGGCCCAGAGAATTAGAGGAGTTTTCTTTGAATGTCGAGTTCGGAGACCTAAGTGTTGAAAGTCACATAACACAAAAGAAAAAAATTCCATTATCTTGCAAAATACATCACTTTTGCAATGCTTTCAACACCCACCTATAAAATATGAACAGCAGTATTTCCTCTGTACCTCAAAGGAATGTTTTACAAATTCATTAGAGAGTGTAAACAGATAAAACTATTATAACCAGGGCTGTATGAATACCAAAGACTGAGAGCGAGAGACCACAGTGAATGCATTCTGTCCCTGGCTCATGCATGAGGCCGCTTGGATATGCCAGATGCTCTAGTTGCAAAGCAAAGCACTGTAACTGAGGACTTTATGAATTGAAGATTACAGGAAGTTTAGACAGGAGAACAGTACCACGGAGAGTTTACATGTGACTTCAGTCAGAAAAAAATTTCTGTAAGTAATAGGGAAGATGGAAGAGGGAAAGGTATAGGAATAAAGTAACAACACAAAGTACTGATGAACTATACGGGAATGTGCAGCTATTGTGCAGTTAAGTTCAACTACAAAAAGCATGAAATTTATATTTTATCAAAGAATTATAATGAAAACCTATAGACATCTTTGTTGAAACTACCTAGTATTCTGTTGCATAAAATCTTTTGCAGCTAATGCATTCATAAAGAAATTAAAAAACCAGTAATTTCATGGTTGACAAAACATTTCATGGGTTTGATTTTATATGATTCCTGATTTATGCAAAACTATACATCACATCAGATAAGAAAACAAAACATTCATAATATTTTACATGTTATAAGCAAATTTTGGTGTAAGATGTACCTTCATGACCTGGTGGATTCATTGCGTAATACGAATGTTTTTTACATTCATAGGTATCAGCCAATATTAAGACACTCAAGCCTATGTTTCTGGAGAAGAGGAAGGGGAAAGCTATGCTACAAGTCTAAAGTTTCTCTCTTAGTTTAGCTTCTTTAAAAATGTCTTCTTTACATGTTAATTTTGACTGATCTAGTTTATGGCAGTTAAGGGTAAGATGCAACTAAAATTGTATGCTCCAAATCTAAAACAAAATCTGTTTTGGTTTTCCGTTTTCTAATTTAATTTTCAGTCACTTTGCAAAGTCATTTAACCCTCCTTTGACTTTCTCATTAAAATATTTTAAACATTTAGCTTAATATTGGCATATTTATAGCTGCAGTGTTAAAATGTA
The DNA here is from genome assembly GCF_015220075.1 of Falco rusticolus. NCBI lineage: Eukaryota > Metazoa > Chordata > Aves > Falconiformes > Falconidae > Falco > Falco rusticolus. Next base: position 7,358,145 of record NC_051189.1, on the reverse strand, counting down.
CATAGAATTAAAGAGATTCAGAGGAACTAATCCTAAAACAATGTTACCACACATGGTACTTGATTTGCTACTGGACGAGGTTTTATTATTTTATTTATTGTATTATTTTAATGTTGACTTGGGTCTCTGATATCATTGTAACTTTCCGTTCCCCATTGGACAATAGAAGACTGTTTTTTCTAGCAGATTTAAGTTATTAAAAAAGACAAAACAACAACAACAAAACAACCAGCATCTGGAAGATAATGCTAGCTGAATGTAGTCTGCCAATGAAGCTCACACTTGGTTTCATAATGGCCATAACTAACCATTGCATCGATTGGCCAAGCATTACAGAAAACTATCCAAACCAGGAATCTGTAAATCAATGGTGTTTGATTGCAAACAGTAATCAATCTGAGGAAGTCCTTCCTTCCATGTTGCTTGAGAACTTAAGACTGGACAGCTTATCAGAATAGTTCCTTCTGTCCTTCATATGTAAAAATTTGATCTCTGCAATCATAAAGGGGATTTTAGCCACCTCCCCACTGGGCCACAGAAGTGCAGGTATAAATAGCCATTGAAAGACTCATCTTACTTTTGAGGCCAACTTTTTTAATTGGCTGTTGCAGCACTGTGGAGCAGGCTCTCTCCCACCACTTTTGGGGAATGCATCTCTCTGCATTGATACATTGGCAGGTGTCAGGAAGGAATAGGTGCCATTTGTTAGCACACCGTCTCTAGGTGTTGCCCAGGCTGAGGCAGGTTTAGATTTGTGGTTAAGTTTTCTCTCATTTCACCCTTTCTCATCAGGCTTTCTGCTAAGTCTAAATTTTCAGCAAAGGCTTTCCAAAACTCTCAGCTGAGGCAGAAACTAACCTTTCCTATGCTAAGGAGCCACTGTGCTGTACCATTGCCTCTGGAATGCTCCTTCCTGATGGGAGATCCAATTGAATTTAACATTAATTTGACTGCAAAGCTCTTGTATGCACTGTATGAATGTACTTCTTCCTAGCAGTCAGGTGAGCATGTGAATGAAAATACATAAATATTAATGAATATTGGTGAAAGGTATTAGTGAAACCAACTGTACTGTTTATTACTGGTATTTGATAAGAGTAAAGAAGTGATGACAAGAAAATGAACTTGTAGGTATATTTGGCATAAATACCTCAGTATAACTACTGGAAAGAAAAGATGCTTACGTGCCATTCTAGAAAATGTGGGGATGTGCAAAACATTTAAATAACTGCAAGAAACCAAGAAAGACGACTAGACAAATGCAAGCAAATGTCACCTCTTTCCAGAAAAATGCTTGAGATTTTGTAAACCATTAAAAGGCAGATAATTTGGTGATTAATACAAAGTGGAGCAGTAAAGATTCCTAAATTTTATTAGCCGTTCTACCGGCACCTCACACTCCATGTTTCTATTGCAATCAATATGCTGCAAGTTGTTCAGAACAGTAGGTGTCTCTCCACCTAGGTTTGAAAAGATCTTTTAACCAAAGCATCACAACAGAAAAGTCAAAATTGTAAACATTTTCTTAATAGTTTTCTATTCCTCTTCATGGCAGTATAAATTTCAAACAATTCTGATTTAAAAATATACACAATCAGTAGGCCAGGCAGAGAATGAGACTGGTTCTATAGCTTTTTGGTCATTGAGGAAGTATGAAAAACTGCTTTTTGCAAACTTATCATGGACCTAGGAACTTTTTCTAACAGAGTTGACTCATATATTCACCCCCCCCAAAAAAATTTCAGCTTTAATAAGCTAGCATAAATTAACCAATTTAACAAATCTGTGGCTTAAAGCTTCTATCAAAAGATCTGTATGTGAAGACAAGCACAAACTGTACATTACGGTAGAGAATGTCACTGGAGAAGACAGCTACTGAAAAGTAAGGGGTTAAAAAAAGAAGATATGGTAACCAAGAATAGCATTAGATGAGAAAAGAGTATCTCTGTGGCCTCCAACATTGCCATTCACAGCATATATTCTAGATAGAAAAATGACCAAGAACACACAAACACAGTAAATGTTAACAAAAAACAAACACAAAGTCAATGAAAAATATAGTTCTATACCAATCAGTCCTAAGACACCCAAGGAAGTTAATAGAAGTTCGTGAATCAATAAGACATTACTATAATTATCACTATATCCAATAATAAGAAAGTCATACTGTTTCTCAGGAGATTTCATAAAAATACTATACCCTAAATCAAACTGGTAAATGTAGATCTAAGTTAGAAATTGACTGTCCACAGTTAGATGGGAAAGAATTAGGAAGACGGCAAAATAATTCTTCCTCCCAACAGTTTTCAGCCCTCAGGAGAAAAAAAAAATTACTACTTTGATTCTCTTGATACTCATAGAGTCCTAATTTTCTGGTCATACCTTTATCTTTAATGAATATTTGCATCTAATAGCTTGTCTTTTGAAAGCACCAAACAAATATTACTCTCAGGGATTTTATGAGGCTTTTCCCAGAATCCTGGGGGAAAAGAAAGTGATCACATTTGCAATTATTGTAAAGGACACAAATTCAATTTCTGTAGCATATAAACGTACTAAAATGCAATACGACACAGTATAAGAGTATTAGTCCAGACAGTTCTGTTGGCTGAAGACACCTCTTTCACACAATTCTGTTTCACTATAATATATGAAATGTATTGTGGATCAGACAAGATCTTAGAGAATTAACTCTGTATTTGTTTCTTTAAATCCAAATTTCAATCTGACATAACGTAGTTTTAAGTGTTAGGGGGTGAACAAATAGTTCAGTTACAAGAATGGAAGAGGACAGCTTAATGGCAGACTGTTCTCTGGATTTTAAGAGGAAACATCTTTGTCCAGAGATGGTTTTCAGCACTTTAATCAATGTTTCGGTTCAGGTATCACTGACCTTTCATGCCATATGCCCTGGTGCAACTACATGCTGTAAAAGAACAAGCACAACTGGCAGATTAATCACAGAGCCCACAGTTAAGCTTGATCTTGTAAGGAAGAAGACACAAGAGGAGCTGGAATTTAGGTTACTAAAGAGATGAGTAAGTTAAATAGTGTATCACAAATGTGATTGATGCAGAAAAGAGAAGACAAAGATAAAACAAAACAAAAAATCAGATAACAGTGATATGTTATAAAACAGGACAGACTATGATTCAGACAGATCTTTGCCTTGGAGGAAGTCATGCTTTTTATTATCTTTGAAAATATGGGTAAAATGGGGCTTATCTCCTCTTGTTAATCAAGAGTAAATTAGATCCACTTTACTGTGCCATAAAGAAATCCCTTCTTAACAGACCTTGTTTAAGATACAGTATTTTATTGCATCAGATGTGTTTGATATTTCTTCGTTTAGTCAATTGGAATCAGTTTTGTTTACGTTTTGTCAGCAGACTTATACAGAACATGTTACTTTCTAGCAGTGCTTCCACAATACAGTTTTAAGTGAAAAATTAAGCATATAGTTAACCTTTTTGGTCCTTTAATGGTTGGAAAGTTCGCATTATGTGTTTCTTTTGAAACTTACTATAAAGATTCAGTGCATAATCTAGTATGAATGGGACCTGATTAGATTTTGTTTTCATTTTAATGTCAAAAAAAGATAAAGAAAAAAGTTACTGTTCCTCCCAGGTTTTCCCTGTCTAGATGTCTTTAAAGATCTTTGTTGATCTTCAGTTCAACACAGTTGCAGGAAAAAAAATCATTTATTAAGTCTGACACTAGACTTCCAGTATAATCTACATTTGTTGCACTTTGCATGAAGACCATACAAATTGCAGTATAATTTCATGAGGTGTGGTCCCTTCAGTGAATGTCAAAATCTAAAAAAATGCTCCTAGATTAAAAAAATGCAGTGAATGTTAAGACCACAGAACAAATGCTTCTTTCCCACAGTTTTCAGGTCTTTCCAAAACAGGATATTAATAGTTCAAATGCGGCTAGAACTAAAAATTTACATCTAACTAATAGTCTCTTTTTCTACCTCAAAATAGTCCTATAACCCTACTGTAAAACACTGTACTTCAACCATGATCTGTGGAATATCTATGATCCAGATGTCTTTAGGAGAGGAGAGAGCAGAGGCACATACATTTGCAAGCAAGGAATCAAAACAAAATTAATAAGTATTTGAAAATTTAACTGTTTTTATTGTATTGCCAATTAAACCTATTGAGATAACCATGCACAAGTTACCACTATCTTTAAAAATGTCTTTCTTGGGTTTTAGAAGTAAAAATGCCTTTAATCTAATTAGAAAAAATATGAGGTTTATAGTATTTCTTTTCAGTTCTTCTACATTTTTGTTACCTTTAATGGCTGCTGTTATATTCTCCAACATTATTTTTATTTCAATAGGACAGATTTGCAACATTTGAAAAGGTGTAAGCTTACATTGCACAATGCATATCTAAGGATGCATTGGGTGTACAAGTTAACTTAATTCCCTGGGGCATTATTAGTCCATAGAAACTGGACAAAAATTTGTAATCTTTTATTACAAATAACATACCCAGAACTTCATAAACATTGAAACATTTCAGTGCATTCCATCTCCAATTCTTTTTCACCAGGAGGTAACTTTTATTCAAAAGATGGTGCTTCATATCCACAAAGGATGTACAGACAGGTGTGACCATGTATATAACCCTGCCACTTTTTTTCTTGCATTGCTCAACACACGCCACTGGCAGTACATTCTCCAGTTACTCTTGCTTTCTCCCAAAAATACAATTCAATTTTTGCCCTTGGCAAAGAGGTGTTGGCTTGTCCCTATATGGTTAAGGGCACAGTGGTTAGAATACTCACCTGGGCCACAGAAGACACAGGTGAATATCTGCTTTACTTAACTAGAGGAGTTAATTTTATGTACTATGAGGCCTGTGAACACAGAGTTTGAAAGTAAATGTCTTGTTTAATAGCTTATGTTATTCCACCTTTTAAAAATAATTAAATGCTACTTCTTATAAAGAAATATTCTGTTTTCTGATATTTATGATTCTCCCTTGCAAGTGTCCTATTTCAGAAGATTTTGATGCAAATGGAAATCCCTGCTCTATCAAATGGAACTGAGATTTCAGCCTGTGACTTGTATATAAGAGGTGAACATTTTGGATCCTGCATTTGATTCTTTGATTCTATACTCACAGACATCCACACACAGTCTGTGCTGTAACACTCAGGCTATGCTATAACTGGCAGTGCTTCCTGAGAAATTCCTTGTTGAAATATAATAGGGGTTTTTGGTTTTGGTTTGGTGTGGTTTTTTTGTGGGGGAACAACATGTAAAAAAACCCAGACCTAACCAGCATTCTCTGACTAGCCGTATTCTCTTATTGCAAGCATTTTCTGCCAAAAGAAAGATTCTGTTATGCAAATATGGGAAAGAAGAGCCAATAAAAACTCAATTCAGCCACTCTGCCAAAAGTTCTGATATTATGCACACCTTAATTGTCCATAAAACAAATCAGCTTTTTAAATTATATCCCACTCAAATAATTCTGTTTGTGATTGTAACAGTTAACAGGAGATTAATATTTTCTTAAGACTGCCTCTGCCTTGACATTTATAGGATTCTTTTAAAATGTCATTGGTTTTTCTTAATAAGATGACTTCTTTTAAACCAATATTCATATATACGATTAGAGAGATACTACATAAGGCAAATACCATCCTGTTAAAGAGTTTTCTTTTAATGTTACATTTACTTCAACTCTGCAATTCATTGTGGAGTTATAGCAAAGTCTTTGGGACAATTCACTGTCAAAGTGTACACTTCTGTCTTCAACAACTCCGTTATGAACTAATTAAGTGCAAGAACTTAGCACAGTTGACAAGGCTTTTGCTAGAAAACACTGTATCAGTGAGCGAGGTCATTTATTTGAGCAACCTGCTCACCTGTGTGAATGGCTCACATGTTCAAAGGCTACTGGAAAGTCCATTTCAAGAACTGATATCACTATCTCTTATGACAAAAGCGTAAGTCTTAACACCAACACACACAAAAAAACCCCCATGTGTCAAAAGTGCTGTATATTAGTCTTTCACTTAGAGTTGTAAGAGAAAGGTAACTTTTTTAAAAAAACAACAAAGCCATTAAAAAAACCCTGTCAACTTGAATCCGTCTTTGAAACAATTTCAAAATATGGTGGGGGATTTTTTTGGAAACTTAATTTTTACAAAATTATAATTAGTTCACTATATTTTTTAAAATTTAAAGCTGAATTTACCTTTACTATGAAAGAAAAAGTATGTCTTTGATTGAAATTCTTGTATTTTGTTTGAATTCTTCAAACTTTTGTAATATGACTAACCCATGTGAGCTACTGTACACTGCAAGTTCTCTGTTTCCCAAAATGCTCCAAGTTCATTCACGATGTGGTAAACTCAGTGTTGGCATAATTATCGAAGCTGAAAACACCCATTTTTACTGTTGTTGTTCTTGAATGTTGTAGCTGAGGAGACAATTTTATTAATTTTTCATGTAACAGTCAATAACACTCACTAGTATTGGCTGTTATGCTGGTCCTTACTTATCAGAAAATAATACAATTTCGTCTAAGCAGGAAAGAGAATCCTTTAGTTGCCCTTCAGCTGAAACCCAAATACATTCTCTGACACTGAAAGACTGTCTGTTTTGTAATTTAGACTGCTCATGGTCAGATATTTTAGATATAACTAGTGAACCGTCAATTTACTACATTTAAAATCTCTTTGCTTCTATCAAATTTATTGCAGCTTTCATTGAAATAAGAATGAATGCTTTTCTTACACAGTAAAGTGCCTTTCAAATATCATACCTTCCAGCACTGTGAAACTGTCTGAAATATTGGAGATTTAAAGCAGTGTGATAAACTGTCAGCTGGTCTTCAAAATATATACAAATAATAGGTCTGGTTTCAAATCAGACTGCCTAAAAGTAGGTACTTGAACATTTATTTCAGAGCTCTAGATTTTGAAGCACTTAGGAATGATCTGAACTCAATATTTTTGTTTGCTGATACCAGAGCATAATTTCACACCAGCTGTAAATTCAGACCCTTTATGCTGCTTGAAACTAGGACAGCTACTGCCAAGAATCTGTGACAGTGAAACTTAGTGCAGTTGCCCCCAAACCGTCTTTAATAATTTCTTCAGTGTAAGAAACAATTTGTTCTGCTTTCCTTGCTCATTTTCTTACTCATTACTGGATAAGCCCTCCTCCATTTCTTTCCCTGAGGTCTACCAGGTCACTTAGTCCTTGTCCCATATATGAATACATCTTGAACAATATACACCACATCAACAATTAGGAAGCACTGATATATATAGTGGAGAAACTGATAGAGATCTTTGGAAAAGGAGGGAAAAGATTGCTTATGTTAAAGAAAAAGCTGCAGGAAAGTTCTACACAATAGGTCAAAAGGGGAAAATTATAAATAATTAAAAATACTACTGAACAATTAACATTTCTATTAAGTGGTTTCTCAGAGTATGGCTGTCACAAATGAACAATGTGTACACAGAAAAAAAGTGTGACTCAGAGATGCGGATATAAGACCAGCAGCAGAGTTTCACTGCTGATTCCAACAGAACGCAGTTAATAAGCCAAAGCCCAGCAGACCAAGATTGATCAATGGACATACCATGTACTAGCTGCCACTCGAAATTCACATCTTAGCAATGGGCATGTGAATAAAGTGACATATATTGCTGTATGAAAAATTGTACGCCAACTGGTTTAGACAGTTTTGTAGGGTAATTATCCCTCTTCTTCAGCATCTTTCTAAGGAGAACCTAGGGAAGTAAGATGTGTAACTCTGTGAGGCTGGGGCATTCGGGTGTTTTAAGATCTTAATGAAAGTGTATGCAGACATTGCATCTCATGTTCGTTATCTCTGTAGGAAAGAGATTTAAAGTGAGCTCAAAAAGCTTCTTACATGCCCTCTCCCAAGAAAGCTTCCCTGCTTTGTGGATTCGCTTATTACTGTAGGATAACCTAACATAACAAGAGAGGTAACTCCTTATGCTGGGAACTGCAATATAAAACCACAGTAAAACACAGCCCCATTTGTTTGTCTGATGAAAATTTTTATTTTTCATTTTTTAATTGGTCATATTCAAAGTCAGAATTACCTCAGATTGGTTTTGCTGTCATTTGCACTGCCCAAAATTGAAACCTTACTTTCTAAAAACCATCAATGACACTACTAAAAAACTAATGCAAATAAACCCAGAATCAAACTCTATATTTTCAGCCATCCAAAAGCTTTCAAAGCCATATATTTTAATTCTTACCTTCCAAAGTAACAGTACAAAGTACATCATAGCTCTATGGCAAATTGAGTACCAGTTCTATTACTTCAGCTTAGCAATCCACAAATTCTGAACTCTGAAATGCTAAACAGGGTAAGCACATATCAGCAACACAGGGCCTGACAAACAACTGGATATTTACCCTGCAAATTAACTGCATTTTAAGTACTCCTAAATGTGTGAAAAAGAGTCTTAGGCATGTAAATCCATACAACAAATTTCATCTACTTTTGAAGATGTGTAGTAGCTAATTAAACAGTGTAAGAAAAAGATTTTATGTAATATATATATATATATGCCTGTTAGTCAAACAGCAGCTACCAGTCTCTTTTACGTGGCTTTGCTTTCTGACCTGATAATTTTTAGAATGCATTGTTCCAGTAATAGGAGGAAATCTTAATAATTGTGTGGCAAATTGCCTTTAAATGTTTTTTATTGTAATTGTTTTACTACTGTTTCTTGCTAAAAATGGTCATTTTTAACAGAGACAATATTGCACAAATGCACTGAATGAATGTGTGCAGAGGTTATGATTCACAGGAATGAAATGCATCCTAGTCCTCCCTATAAAAAGTTCCATAATAACTGATATTTAAAACCCAAATAGAATCACAGCTAAAAAGAACATAGCAAGATAATTTAACCATCAGAATGGCTTGAACACAAATGAAAGACTGAATAAGATAATAAAATACTAACAATTTTCTCCATTTTCTGTTTATTCTGCTCACTGAGACACCCCCACATGAGCAGAGAACAGGAACTTTTGTAGAAGTAGCACTTTTGCTGTTGGTTCATTATCATCTCTGACTGTCTTTATTCTACCACTGCCCTTTCAGGTGTAAAGCTTCAAGGGGCACACAGTCAAACACTATTTTGAGGGTAGCTGTGGTACAGTATTTGTGAACTGAGACATTACGCCTGCAGAAGCACCCTCCCAGTTACACTTTAGCTGCTTACCATCTGCTCCGTTTCATTGCTACCTCTCTTTTTCTCAGCATTTGCCCCCCCCCTAGAAAAAAGAATATTACACCAAATATGATAACAAGTACCGAAGACAGAATTTCAGTTTGCCTACTGCTAATAAAAAGCATACTAAGAAAGTTATTTTAACTATCTGCACATTTGCATGGCAACACGTACTGAATAAACTATAAAAGCCTTATTCTGATGCACAGAGGATAACTCTTCTCACCTATAAAATGAACAAGTCAGGTAGGATGGAATAAAGAAGGTGATATTAAATGTATTACTTACAGAAGAAATGGTTAATGCTTTTTTAGGAGTTAGGATGATCTAATTAAATCCAATATGTAATGAATGAAGTCAGTGTAACATGGAAACAGAAACCTGTGGGAAAAAGTGCTTTTTTTTTTTTAAACTAAGTGCTCTAGTAAGCAAGGGAAGGTGGAAGTAACTATAATAGTTAGAGGTATGCAAAGGTATAAGGAAATATCACAGCACCTCTTCTGTGTTTTTCCTTTAATTTTGGAAATTACAAAATTTGACTTTCAGCTGATTTGTCATTGTGACTGATTTATGAGTTTTCTTTCTTGTAGGTAACAACCACTGTGGCATATTCTCAGCACCTTTTTGAGCTCTCTCTGTGATCTAACCCGCATTTTCTTGGCCCCTTATCCAGACAGGCAGAAAACAGCATGAACCATAGTTGCTTCAGACTAAGTTTAAAATGAGCACAGTCAGCTGGCTTCTCTCAGCTTTTGGACAAGCTAAACAGAACAAGCCCTGGAAGACCCAGTAAACCAGAATTGGAGGCTGCATGCTGCCTCTAAATAATTTTTCTCCCCACTGTAAGGATTTATTTTTTTTCCTACCTCTCTGTAAAGTCATGTTGAAGATGCTAAATAAGCTCAAACATAACAGGGGAATACACAGACGAATATACAAAGACAAAATGGATGCATAAATCTCATTTTCTAAGGAAACTAAGCATAGCTTTTTGCGGAACAACACTGATCTTATGGTAGGAATTTGAATTCATTAAGGAAGAAGGTAAAGGCATAAAAATTACATCGAGTTTGTAATTGAGTGCCAACATACCACTGTTGCTTAAATTCTCAAGATCATTAATGCTGTTTCAATGGTAAAAAGATTACTGGATGCTTAGTTTTGTTCCTCAGAGAGTACCTTAATATTTCCTTTTCATACACCAAACTTGTTTCCAAACCGTATCTTTTCTTCATAGGACAGCATGCTTTTGAAACTTTGAAGAAATCATTGTTAGGTCTCCCTAAAGGTGGTGTAAGACAGTCACTTCTGAAAGAATACTTAGAATAACATAATGATTGGCTCTCAGAGGACAGAAACAATGCTCTTTCAATTTATCAAGACCAGAAAAAGCCACCATGGAAGTATGTTAAAGATGATGATGCAGTTTTTGTACTGTTCAAAGATAGTAGGCTGAACTGAAGTTGCCTGAGTGAAGTTATTTTGGGAACTGGAATGGGGAAATTGTTTGAGGCTACTTCTCTACATGTGTTACTTGCTATTAAGACATTCTTTAGCTTTCAGGAAAATGTGAGATTTATGTGGCATCTCTTTGTTCCCTTCACATCAGTCTCATTTTCTTTGGGCCTCCCATCTAGGTAGGGATTAATAGTTTTCACCTGCACACAGATGCACAGAGAATTAGATAAAAGGACTATCTGACATACCTGTAGACAAGGCCTGTGATCTTTGCCTTTTCAGTCTTAAGTAAGGCAGCAAATTAAGTGAAATATTATTTAAGGGACATTGGATAAGTACTTGGAGACAAGCAAAGAATTGTATAAAACACACTACAGACTGCAGTTTAAGTCGGTATGTACTTAAGTATGTAGTTAGTCCATGTACCACCTAAAATACCAAGAGTCAGAAACAAGACATCTTGAAACAATAGTTTTGCTGTATTTCCAGAAGCACAGATTATATAACAGTAAATAACAAAACAAACACAGCTGGTTGTTTTATTTAGGGCAGGATAATTCTCTATTAATGAAAACTCATGAAAGAGACCTCCGAGACAACATTCCTCCTTCCTTGAATTCACAGGTTCCACATAGGCTCTCACCTGCAGGCACACAGGTATCACAAATCCTGATTTAGGATCCTGCTGATTACACCAATTCTCAGAAAGAACATGATCTACAAAATGTATGTATATGATATAATGTGTAATCCCTAGTAAGCCGACCATTTGCTAATGTTATCAATGCTGTGGGTTTCTATCCTTTTAGGTTTCTATTATATACACCGTGTAAGTATTATCATCTATATGCATCCGTGTTCACAACATCTTGTCTGCATTGTTTTCCTCTTTACTTACTCCCTCCATGGTGTAAATAAGATTTTAAATAAAATCAAACCACATAAAGAACACGGGGAACCTATTTTCTGTGTCACTATGTACATCTCTATGGCCTCATCACTCTGTCCTGCAGCTTTATTACCCCTAACTGCTTACATTTCTCAGGCTTCCACCTCAGGTTACAGAGCAGCATTTTCAGAATCACCCACTGTACAGGAAGACATGGTAAGTGGCAGCCGGCTCAGCTAGATGTTTTTTGTTTGGTGTCATGGGGATTCCACTGTGGGAGAACTCACAGATACAAGGACATTAATCAGCTGTAGTACTCCGATTAAACTGAAACAAAATCTGATTTTCAGCATATGGAAAATCAGGTAGAGTAATTCTGTTAATAGTAATTATGCCAGATGGAACTATTAGATGCAGTTTTACACATTTCTTTTAATTCAATATAGCATCAAATATATCTTGGGAAATATTTTCCAGCTCTTTTTAAGATATCACAAGTAAAATTATGCCCCTTTGACTGACATCTTACATTTGAAGTTACTCTCCACAGGTTTTATCCATATAAGCAAATGAAATATTTTACAGGTCAAAATATAAACATATTCCATATGATGATCAAGCCACATTCAGAAAACTAGGATCTGGGGAAAAATAAAGTGAGGATAGTTTTCTTTGAGGAAAACCTTTCATCAAAGTATCTGCCAGAACGCTCCATTAGGAATTTTAAACTTGCTAACTTACTTCTGTGCAGCCTCCCTTCAGGTAGCAAAGTGTTCAAAACTAGATTCTCCTTCTCCACCTTCCCTATTTAAAACCTTCTTGACCCATCCTATTTAGCAATACAGGAAAGAACGTTTATTTGCTGATCTATACAAAGCCTCCCTAAACTAAAAAGCAACTAAATGGTCAACCTACTGGAACCATTTGAAAGTTATGCATTATTTGGTCCAGATTCACTTGGCTGGGAAGGCCACTGGCCTCCTTGGAATACACCTGCTGTGACAGTCACAGCCTCAGTGACACGACACAGGAGATCCCTCAGTTACAGACAGAGTATTTACAATATTAGGAGTACAAATGCAGCTAATTTAGTAGGTACTGAAATAGTTAATCCTTTTCAAAGTCTACTGGGTTTCAGTTAACATATCACAAAGGATGCAGGCAGATGGCATCACTTGCAGAGCTATTGTTCAGTTTGCCCTGAGACAGAGCAGCACCTACAGGGCATTCAAAAGTTACCATCAAAGAGGATAAATGCAAAGCATGTATGTTTGACAGAAATAAGTTAAATACTTCAACAATAAAACATTGCACATTTTTTAAACATTGTTGAGATGTCTAAATCTGTGTGGAAATTTCAAACACATGAGTTTTACTTAAAAACACTGTATGAAAGCCCTTGCTGCAAGTCTTGCCAGGGTCAGACAGGAGGTGCCTGAAGTGAACAAATGTAATAAAAATAATTTTGTACCTTTTAAAAAGCATAAATATAAGGATGTTATGTATGGAGCAAATTAGAAAGGCAAAAGCCCATCTAGAACTTAAGCTGGCCACTGCTGTAAAAGATAACAACGTTTTTACAAATAGATTAGAAACAAAAGGAGGACCAAGGATAATCTGCATCCTTTATTGGATGTGGGAGGGAACACTGTCACAAAGGATGAGGAAAAGTACTTAATGTCTTTTTTGCCTCAGTCTTCAGTAGCAAGACCAGTTATCCTCAGAGTACTCAGCTCCCCGAGTTGGAAGCCAGGGATGAGGAGCTGAATGGAGTCCCCATAGTCTAGGAGGAGGAAATGTTCAGTGACCTGCTGCTCCACTTCAACACTCACAAGTCTGTGGGGCCTGATGGGATCCACCCGAGGGTACTATGGGAGCTAGCAGAAGAGCTCACCAAGCTACTCGCCATCATTTGTCAACAGCCCTGGCTAACCAAGGAGGTCCCGGAAGACTGGAGGTTTGCCAACATGACGGCCATGTACAAGAAGGACGAGGATCTGGGAAACTACAAGCCTGTCAGTCTCACGTCAGTGCCACAGAAGGTTATGCAGCAGATCACCTTTAGCGCCATCATTTAGCACATGCAGGACAACCTAGAGATCAGGGCCAGCCAACACAGATTTATGAAAGGCAGGTCCTGCTTGATGAACCTCATCTCCTCCTATGATAAGATGACCCACCTAGTAGTTGAAGGAAAGATTGTAGATGCCATCTCCCAGGACCTTAGTAAAGCCTTTGACACTTTCCTACAGCATTCTCCTGGAGAAATTGGCTGCTCATGGCTTGCACAGGTGTACTCTGTTCTGGGTAAAATGCTAGCTAGATGGCCAAGCCCAAAGGCTGATAGTGAATCAGCTGATTACACCCAGCTGGCAGGCAGTCACATGTGATGCTCCCCAGAGCTCAGTACTGGGGTCAGTCCTGTTTAATATCTTTACCAATAATCTGGACAAGGGCATCGAGTGCATCCTCAGTAAGTTTGCAGACGACACCAAGTTGGGGGGAAATGCTGATTTGCTTCAGGGTAGGAAGGCTTCAGAGAGGGATCTGGACAAGCTGGATCAATGGGTTGATGCTAACTGTACAAGGTTCAGCAAAAAGTGCTGGGTCCTTCACTTGGGTCACAGCCATGCCATGCAATGCTACAGGCTTGGGGAAGAGTGGCTGGAAAGCTGCCTGGTAGAAAAGGACCTGGGGATGCTGGTGGACAGCCGGCTGAATATCAGCTGGCAGTGTGCCCAGATGGCCAACAAGACCACTAGCATACTGGTTTATATCCAAAACGGTGTGGCTGGCAGGACTAGGGAAGTGATTGTCCCCCCGTACGTGGCACTGGTGAGGCCACACTTTGAATACTGTGCTCAGTTTGGGGCCCCTCACTGCAAGAAAGACACTGGGGTGCTGGAGCGGATCCAGAGAAAGGCAATGAAGCTGGTGAAGGGCCTAGAGCACAAGTCTTAGGAGGAGTGGCTGAGGGAACCGGGGTTGTTTAGCCTGGAGAGGAGGAGGCTGAGGGAGGACCTTATTGCTCTCTACAGGTACCTGAAAGGAGGTTGCAGACAGGTGGGGGGTAGGTCTCTCCTCCCAGATAACAAGTGATAGGACAAAAAGAAATGGCCTCAAGTTGTGCCAGAGGGTGTTTGGATTGGATATCAGGGAAAATTTCTTCACTGAAAGGGTGGTCAAACATTGGAATGAGCTGCCCAGGGCAGTGGTGGAATCACCATCCCTTCAAGTATTTAAAAAAACACGTAGATGTGGTGCTTAGTGACACAGTTTAGTAGCAGACTTGGCAGTCCTGATTAATGGTTGGACTATGTTCAAAGAAGGTCTGTGAAGAGGTGGGTAAAATGTACATTTTGTTCATTACACTTTTGCAGACTTCCAAGTGTTCCCACTCCTCACAGAAGATACTGAATCATCTATAAAAGTCTGAAGATAAATTTTAAACCACCTAATATTGCAGAAGGTAACTCATCTGAGATCTAGGGAGACCAAGGTTTAAGTCTCTGCTTGCTCAAATTCAGAACCGAAACCCAACCTGACTCTGAAAGCATGGGTAACTATTCCACCCACTGCACTACTGAGCCATTTAGAATTCCTGTCTTTATCAACCAGTTTTTAATCTTTTATAAAAATTTAAATAACTTCCTTGGAGAGACTCATGCTATAATAGTGTGGAGGTAAAGTTACTTACTTAAAATGAGAGCTGGGTTGAAGCCAAGGCAAATAGAGATTTAAACTTTATTTCCTTACATCCCAAAAGTATTCCTTAACCACTGTGCTAACTTCTGGTTTGACACCTTACTTCCTATTCCTCTTTTCCTCCATCCTGGACATTTAAAACATCTTGAAGCAATGACAGTAACTAACACGAAGAACTAACTTTGACTGCCTGTCCTGTTTGCATAGTTACCAGAGTCCCAGAAACAAATAATTATACTCTTCATACACGCATGTATGTGTCAATGGGGATATAAGTAAACTTGATTTCACCCTTGAAAGAAAATAGCACATATGAGTACATAATAAGGATAGTTCACTTTCTGTGCGGTCCTCTTCCCCTAAGATACACAGGTTAAAACACAGACCAGCAATGCAGGGAGTAGAAGCACACAACAGACATCGCTGAATAATCAGACAGGTAAAATTTAATTGTCTTAGGAAAAAAAACCAACAAACTCCTAAATTAAGTTTTGTACTCCACATTTAGACTTTGCAATGAAGCAATAACAACCTCAGAGCTGTGTTATCACCATTAATTTAGCCCTTTTGATGTGTTTTGATGTTAAGCAAAGTATGCAGAATACATTTACACCAGACAAACTCAAAATAAATGAATTGGTCCAGTATTGATCTACTCAGGTACTCAGAATTAGAATATATATAGATATTGCATATTGAAAAAAACTGTACTCTTGTCGTTTCACAAGAGAAGCATTTCACTTGTTGTAATAAATTACTAATCTGACAGATTGCAGACAGAGTAATGTTTACAATATTTTAAGGTTCATCTTGTTTCCTTGTTCTTTTGTTCTGTTTTGGCAGTGAAAGATAATTCATTATTTCCTTTTTATCCAACTGTAATGGCACTGCAGTAAATTAAATCTGAGGTTATTTTAGCCAATCAGAAAGCCTGATTACTTGTAGTTTAATTAAGGAATAATGAATGAGGAAGAGACAAATTTCCTCTTCCTCATTTATTTTTCTAATTAAATTGCATACTGCGCATCCATCAAATAATCTAAATTATCAGAATTTACAAACTTTTTTTTGAACCTACTCTTGCTTTGTTGACAGGAGCATTTATCACATTTTATGGCCAGCTGTCAAGAAATCATAAATTACTGACATTAACCTATCTATCTGGTAAATGTCCTCAAGAAAAGATGGAAAATAATCAGCCGTAGCTGTTACAAGAATGCTGGAACAGCGTGCAGTGTTTCCACTAAGCATAGAAGAGGGTCAGGGCTTGATGTTAAGATAATTATTTAGTTTGTCAGACAACAACTAAGTCCTAATAATTCTCCCAAGCTCTTAAACTTCTACAATTTAGTCTGTGGTGCCATTTGTCCTTCTGTAAGTCTTGACCTGCAGTGAAGAAGTGATAGAATAAACTGAGTGCTGAATAAATCAGAGGTGAAAACCTCTATAAAGAAGATGGATAAACACAGCTTTCCACATTATTAAGTTCACAAGCAACAGATAAAACATACTTCAGGGGCTTAAATCTTATGCACAAAATGTGGAGTTAGGAAGCAGTAAGTAAGGCTGTTTAGGAATGTTCAAATATAGAGATTTGCTTTCGAAACCTTTCAGCTTTTTAAAGAAAAAGGGACTAAAATACAATTTTAGCCAAAATGCTCAGCTGGAGTATTTCTTTGTTGTTATGTGATAGGGGGAGTTCTAGAGTCTTCCTCTTGTTTTATTGGGACTCCTGCCTGCTCATATTTACTGTATTGCCCATGCTGTTACAGAGACCAACACTTTCCTTAGCGAATAAAACTGTCAAGGCCATGAAGCATTATGTGGGGTGGGGTGGAATGCAAATGGTGTTTCTGTCTTTCAGTGAGAAGGAGCACATGAGGCAACAACTATAACTTCAACATCACACAGTCCTTCTGACTTAAATGCTTTTAATTTTCATGCACTTGTCTGAGGAATATTTTGTTTCAACTATTCAATTATTTATTTAAAATTTCCTTCATGAAAGCAAATTCTGCTTGCAAAACATTTTCTTCAGCTGAAAATTCAATTGTCACTAGCAAAATATTTCTGTCAGGAAAGTTTTGACCAGGGCTTCTACAGCTCATCCTGAGGCTGACAAAACCGACTCATTCTCAGTAATTCACAGCACCTCTCTTTTCAGTTCCCCATCTATGAAAGGTAGACAATCACATCTGTACGTTTACTTAGTATTATCAGGTAACATTCAAACCTTGCTCTTTTTTTTATTTCATTTTTTAATTACCTTCTTTTAGTAAGTATCTCATCATGCCAACAGTTACTGCTGCAGTTGGTTGACTTAAACAGTGAGATAAAAAAATAATGATTAAAATTTCAAATGTAGAAATTGTTACATACAGTATGGATATATAGGGAATCCAGACTAGCTGCCTAGTGCCAAAAATAAGCTGATACACTTAAATTAATTTGTATTACCTACAACATTAAATGCTGACTAGTCCTTCATATTACATAAAGAAATTGAAGGGAAATGACATAGTGACAGCCATCATCAGAAAAATACTACTGATATGGCCAATTTTTTCTCACTTATCTATTCCCTTTATCAAGACACTATAGTACCAAGTTTTTCTTGGAATTGTTACATTATGTCTGAGGCAGAAATAAATATTGTCCTTGTAATTTGAAATTAATTGAACAAGAAAGCCACATGTTGTAATTCTAAACTAAGTTCACAAAAGTTTGAAAAGTCTTCATAGCAGAAATATCTGATATAAAGCAAGCTCCAGAAGCTGTGAAAGTTTTTTGGTTTTTTGTGTGTGAGGTTTTCTGACTTACAGTCATTCTAATGAGCTTTTTAACACTCATGACAGAGGTAAGTATGCATGTCTATAGGCATTTAGATAAGACACAGGTAAGAGATAATTCATAGCTTCCATTAAAAAAAAAAAAACAAACAAACAGCTTTGAAATTTGCACTTGACATAAAAAACATCATTTACTGCTTTGCATTGCTTCTCATCTAGATTCAGTCCCTAAAGTCCTCAAGAAAATCTGAGCACTTGGCTCCTATTTGAGAATTAGAATGCAACAGAAGGAAGTTATGGCCCTAAAGTCCTCCAAGGATCTTCTTTTTCCATTTATATGAAGACATGAACAAGTACCCTAACTCTACCCTCTCAAAGACAATAAAAAGAATAATGACTTAAGTATGTATTCTCACCACATATTTTCACATAGCAAATAAATAAAATAGTTCACAAATTCTTATATAGATATTTTATCATAGTGACATTTACAATTTCTTCTTTCTAGGGATGTGTCCCACTAATCTATATGAAAAATAACAATAGAACCAACAATTTCTTTCAGGCCATATTTTTCACCGAGCTGTTTTCAATGTGACGAAAACAAGGACATAGCGGTACAGATACACATATATGTTTTTAAATACTGAAAATAAGGATTAAAAATAAAAACAAAATGGAAAAATTGCTTGCTTCTGAATTATAGCTGGCAGACAACTTAATCAATCTACAATTATCAGCATTAACACAACCTTTGAAATCTTGAAATATTAAGCCTCTACGTTTCACTACAAAAATTACTCTGCTGTAAAATTACTAGGTAATAGTTACAACTATGGTTATAGCTTGAATGACAATCTTTGTTTTGCTTGCAAAAAACGCCCATAGTTCACATGTTCCCTGGTATTAGTCAACAGAGTTTGAAAGATGGGTCATTGAATTCAGAACACGAACTAATTCTGGATGTCTCTTAGATACAATCAAAACACCAGAATGTTAGTTACACATTTATCACTGGAAATGAGAGCTGGGAAGCAGGAAGCAAGACCTTGGATTTTGGTCTTGGTGAGTATGATAATCCTTTCAAATTTCAGTAAACCATATATGTTTAAGGACCAAAAAACACTTGAGAGAAATAAGATTGCATGACTTTAAGCTTCCAAACACAGGAATACAATATTGATGCTCAAATATCGTTATACTGTTGATGCAACGGGAGGGACAAGGAAGAAAACCTCTTTCTATTAATGCTTCAGGCAATTATCACAAGGGACTTCAAGTCCTAAATTTGCTGTAACTCTCAGCAAATTAAAATATGCAAAACCTTTCAGTGTTTTAATGTAGTAAACATTTCAAAAGCCAATTTTTCACTATTTCACTGTGAGTATATACCACTAAGCAGCTGGCAAATCTAATTTAGGTTTGAAATCTGCTTACAGCTTGAGATCTTTGGCACTATTTCTGGGGAGGTCCTTGTATAATGCTTTTAGAGCAGAATAAAAATGTTATATAATGAGAGCCAAATCTATTGTAAGGTAATTAAATGGCTTTACTAATTTAAGTGCCCATCTTTTTCCTTTATTCCATGTTCAGCAGGTCAACACAGCAATATTATTCTAATCACATACAATTCTATTTCTAATGTCTGATTTAAGCAACTAACCCCCTCTATAGTGTTTGAACTATTTATGACATATATTTCTTTTTGCGTGGGTTTGTGAGAAATGAAGTCAAAAGGTCTAAAAAAAGCATATTTTAAAATACTTCATCAGTAGTTTACGCCATTGACTGTGGTTGTATTTGTCATTGTCTAAAAGCTAAGAGAGTGGAAAAAACAATGTTAACAGGTGCTTTGGATTTGGATTTTTCACTACCAGTGGCTTTCCTTAGAAAAGTGTTTTTGAACCACGTAGAAATGTTCTCTCTCCTTAGTGACAGAAGCTGTTGGAGAATATTTAAATTCAGCTGTAACAAAACTAATTCACTTGAGGAACAGTGTTATTTCTTACAGCAATTTCTTCTTTATCTAGGTTACACATGCAGTTGGTAGCAAACAAAGAAGTTCATTTATTCTATTTCCCTAGGTCTTACATATTTTTGTAAGAAAATATAAGGAAAATATTCCTCTACCTATTCATGTTTTAGCTGTAGTATATATTAACTAGGAGTGGTTTACGTTTAGGAAGGTTTAGTGCTAGTCAGGTTTATGACAGTTTTATTAGAAACATTCAACAAGATTCAGTGTTTATCAGCAGCTGGACCAGTGAGCAGCCTGGTGATGACTGAGTATAAATGCAGTGTAGGCAAGAAAACCGTGATCGTCCCCAAAAATGTGAAATATAAGTAAATCTTAAGACCATTTTCCAAGCACATTCAAAATTTCACTTCTCATCCTATCACTTAGACTGTTTTGAATTGCTGTGCCTAAGTGAGGGCAATCCTTCAGAGTAAATGACAGTGTGGCAGCACTAGAAAAAGAAATTATGATGTTGGTATTTTCAGTGTATTCACAACTAGAAAACATATCCTTTTTTCCCCTTCTTAATGTGGCTACCAGCCTGAGTCTTTCCCATGTGATATATACAGTCAGTACAAAAGTATTGATATGTTTTCTTTTTGTTGGAAATTGCTCCATCTTCATGTTAGATATTCAAGTTGAGAGGGAAAAAACCCCAAAATCATAAGGCACTTGATTTGCAAATACTCTCTCACAGCAGGTCAGGGTCGGCTAGCTTTCCTCACCAAAAAAGAGAAGAGCAAGAAGCAAAAGACAGAGAGACAGATCTGATTTCTGCTAATGTCCAGCCCGTCTGCTCAGCCAGATGGCCAATTGAATCACAAGAGGAAGGTGTCACAGTCACAGAGAAACCTAAACCTTTCCTGCTTTATTATACTCTCTCCAAAAATAATAATTCAACAGCAGCCAACAGAACCCTAAAGGCTTTGTGTACTATCATGCCGCGCTTTCCTGTAATCACTGCAATATCTCAAGGAACAAGGGGTGGCATGAATCATTATTTGGATGTGATAACATGACCCATACAAACATTAGGGGATAATGGGCAAGTCTGTACTCTGCAAATCGAATCACACCATGATCCATCATTAACCTAAGTGAGCTACTGCTTTATTGAAGTAGCCCTGTAAATGAATAGGTCACAGTCTATTTAAAAGCTGAGAGATTTGTTAATGCTCCAAGGACTTATATTCTATTAGAACATACAGCCTGAGTATAACTAAGATTGTAAGTGTGCTGTTAAGGGATAGGTAGGAAAGAAGGGAAAACCTAAAATTTAGACAAGTATAATTCTAGGATGTTCCACTGAAACATACTTTTTTACACATATATAGAAAAGTATTTGTATATGGGTCACAATTAAAGTATTGTTTTAAAGAAGGAAGAAAATAACCCTAATTTCAGAATCTTCTATTCTTCACAAACTGTTATAGTGCAAGAAGTTAAGACTTTGAGACTACGTAAAAATTAATGCACTTCCAGTTCATTTGAATCCTCACGACACGACAAATCAAAATTGCCCTTCAGAAAAGAGCTTCATAATTCAGTTTAGGAGGTTTGGATTTCAGCATTAAGCCATTTAATTGCTACTTTAGGAACTCTGGATTTGGCATAGACATAAGTCCAGGTGTTAATACGAGTTCTTTACTGTTCAGTTTAGATAACAGGACTGAGCTTCAGAACCAGTTAAATCAAACCTTTCAAAGATTTCCTCCCATTTACTGCATTCTGGAAGCAGAAGCAACAAGGAAATACAGACACCATCCTTTGAGACTGTTGAATGATAAATGCAGAAGGAATTATTTTCCTCCTGAATTTTCCTGAAATTAAGTCTAAATTGAGAATTATTTATTTATTTTAAACAAAATCTTTTATCTTTACAGCTATAAAGCTTATAGTAATTCTTTGCAAAAAGGACAGTAAATATATTAGTCTATTAAGCAAATCATTACACGCTACAAAACCAGTTTTGCCTGACAAAGGTTGTAATGAGCTTAGCAGTTCAGAGGAAGACATCTTCTCCAGGAACTGCATGAGTAATCTGGGAGGAGCATATGCAGCAGAACTTGCAAAGCACTGGAGAAACTGGTAATACTAACACTTGAAAGCACTTTTATTTGCTTCTGGGAAGGACAAATTATTTTCTTCCATTTTCTTCACTTTCACCTTGAAAAATTAAAAAATATCTATGGCTGCTTCCCATATGACTGTGTTATATAGCTGTTCTGAGTATACTTAAGGTGTTTTAAGGGTGTCTTTCTTGCAATTTTTGTGAATTCCAGGGCATCCATGCAGAATAACTTTGATTACATTTCTAATGGTGTACCAGAGTAAGTTACTAAATATTAGTATACATGCTTTTTTGGAAATGTCTTTGTTGGGGCACACTTTGCTTTTAATATATTCTCCTTCATACTTCCTCAAGATCATCTGAGACTTTTACAAGCTGAACTGAAATTCACTATAACACAGTACTTTTACTGACAGGAGCCTGAAATAAGGATAGTCCATTTTTTTTCTCCAGTCACGGCTTCAGGAAGGACATTCATATTTATGTTTAAACAACTCAGTTCACTTCACAGCCTTGGGAACCAAATCCAGTGAAATACCTTTCCTGTGCATAATAACAGAGTCCCCATGAACCACGTACAGCTTTTGCTCAACACTAGATGCTTGAGTAAGCTACTGTGCCAGAAACATCTCTAACTTTGAAATCGGTCTTACACTTTTATTTCAGGAACCTACCTCATTATCTAATATGATTTTCTATGAAATTTAAATAGCATACCAAATTTTATAGGTAGAAGTTGTTTAACCTTGAACAGTTAGGCCTGTATGCAGGCCACTGTGGAGGTCTTCCTCCTGGTTTCTATTTGATCTAGTAATTGAATAAAAATGAATTTTCTGTAAACTTAGAAATACAGGACAAAACAGCTGCAATCTATTCCTTGATCATCTTCTCCCTCTGACAGAGACAAGCAAATGACACTAATACATTGTTCTTTTAAGTTGCCTACTGTAGAAGTAATAGTTACATGGACCTGAAAAGTTCATGCTTATCTCCTGGACTATCTGGATGAGTTCTCAGAACCCAGCATTAGCAAAATTTCATTATTTTTTTCTGGGTTTGTTGTTGGGGTTGGTTTTTTTTTCCTCTCTATTACTAGTACTAGTTTTTAAATGGACAGAATTGGTCTTTGTTGCTATCACTGAAAACATATGCCATGTTAAGAGAAAAAATGAAGAATTAATAGCAATACTTTTTATATGGTACCTTTTCTATAGACCTCACTCATGTTTATATACATCCATTTACATACAACAAAAATCCATCTGTATGTGCAGTCAAGAACAGTCTTTGGCCAACTGCAACTGGTGAGAATACCCAGTTTTCACATGTTAGCAGAGTCTAATGAGTTCAATAGGCAAAACCCTAGGTTTCAGAACACAAAGACACAATCTGAAAGACTTCTGAGGTTTCACATGGTAAAATGGATCCTCATTAAGTGGTATGTGGTTGAATGTATCTGGTTTTTAACACAGAATGATACTGGACACACCTTCAAGAAACAGCTATTGGAAAAATATAGGCACTCTGCTACTCATTTCTTTCTGCCTAGCTTAGGTGGCTATTGTAATTCTTATGAACTGGAGTGAGAGATCCTTTTCCATGAATATAAGTATTAGATAAAGTCCTTGAAACATCATGTGCTCTTGAGTCACACAGATTTACTTTCTTTATATACAGTCACAGACTAGCTTTCTCATTCATCCATATGCTTGAATGTGAAAATTCTTCAAACAGTGGGACAAAAGCAAAGCTTTAGGGCTGAAGTAGGTTACCTAATGTTTATGAGTAGTTAGAGGGAGAAAACATGATGGGAAGAGCAAGTCTTTAACTTAACAGTTTATAAATTAAGAAAGAGGAAAGATAGGTGGTAACAAAGTGGCAGACTGGTATGAAACAAATCACCCAAGGCCATGCCTTACACTTTTGGTCAATCTTTCTTAAATTTACATGTTACAATTAATTAGTGCTTAATTAATTCTTCATTTTCCTATATCAGCCCAACCAAGTGCAGATGTCAGACAACGAAAACTTCATAGGAGAATCTGTTTTAACAAAGCCTGCCACCTGAAGGAGGAGGGGTAGACCCAGGCCCTTCTACTAGCTGTTAGTCCATTTCCAAGGAAATCCACACGGCAGTTTTACGGCTTCCCTAAGTCATACTAGCCACAGCTCTCAAAGGGAGCTTTACCAGCAGGTATGTAATGAGCAGGTCAGCAACATGGTAGACATACTCTCTGCCTGGACAAATGCCTGCAATTTGCCAATAACAACAGTATTATGTTTACGACTGAGAGAGTCTCCAAGAAAGGTTAAGCCAGCTTTATTCCTGCTTTGTGCTCCCAAAGAGGGTGGGATCAACCAAAACTGAAGCTAATTTCTATAGCAATAAATAATTACTACTGGAATTCAACATGAAAGATGCTGACAAATCAAGTCTGTCACACCTGTTCATTGAACTGTCCCTTCAGTGAATCATGCAGCTTTATTTCTCTGTCCAAGACCAACACCAGGACTATTTCCACTGATGCCAGGAAAGTTGAAGCAAAGAGGTTTTATTTAACTTTAGCCAGGTTTAATTTCTCTTTTTCTAGCTAAATATTTTAAACCAATAATGGGTTTCGGTACTATCATTTCATTATCTACCATCATTTTATTTTAATATGCAATTCAATCTGTCATATCATTAAGACATTCTCCATGAGACTCATTTTTTTATTTTGAAGTGTTTTCCTTCAGCTGAAGTAATTTTCAAGGTTCATCACTAATTCCACACAAGTCCCATCATATTTCATGCTGTTGTGAAAGTTTTCAGTGGTTTATAAGACATAATGTGCAAAACAAATGGAAAAAAATACTTCTGTGGGTGAAGGCTTTGCATAGTCTGCTACCTCTGACTCTGCTACCAGAGGACAGGTGTTTGGAGAAAATCTGTGATTTGGTAAGTGGTGGTGGGAACTAAAAGAGTGAGTGCAGCAGCAGTGTCTACTTTGAAGCTGTGATTAGGGCATCTCATGCTCAGTTTACACCTAAATATTGCTGTGGGTAGTCAGAATCTATGTACTGAGACAAAGCTGGTACGAAACACAATGCAAAACAAAAGATGAAGTAACATATTTGTTACAAGATTTCAAAAAAGTATATAGCTATAACAAGCTATGACATAAAGTTCACTTGATCCGTCAGAGAAATGCAACCCCTTTCTGGTGTTTAGCAAAACAGCTATTTCAGAGTCCCTCACAATGGGTTTCACTGGATAAAAGAAAACAAATCAGTCAAGGTAAACCCATAAAGACCAACGAAATTAGGAAAAAGGAGCCAATAAAACAAAACGTCCAAGACAGTATTGTTTTAGCCATGTTTTATTTGATAAAAATGTGTGTCAGTAATGAGAGATATTAATAGCTTGTAGTACATCTCAGGTGGGGAGGGGGCGGGTACTTTTCTTTAGCAGAGAACTTCTCAAAACTATGCTGGCGTATATGGAAATTATCTTTTAATATTAGGCAGACCCTTAAGTGGCATCCTAAACAGAGACCAACTCAACCACCTTTTTTAAACTGGGGTCTCTGAACATCAAATTGTATTAATGAGAGATAATGGAATCTGTACTCCCTTACCCGAGATTTTAACCTTAAAGACATATGCAGGTTTACTCTGTGCAATCTGATAGTATCACAATACAAAATAACGCACATACGAAAATATACCCCAACATTACTTCCACTACTATGACACAGCCACTTATAAACACCATACAGCTCCTGACTAGGCGCTAGTAGGAGTGAATATACTGAGACATACCACAGCAGACCCTAGCCCTTCCCTCTCACCAAGACTTTTAGGAAAGTGAAATATAGAGTGGAAAAAAAGAGGGACCGTCTTTCATATTAGATGTTATATTCCAGTCCTGTTAGTGAAGTGTCAGTTGCCTAAGAAAAAGCGAAAATCACATGATGGTTTTCATAACACAGTGTTATAATGCATACCACTTCAGACAACATCCCTTCTTAGTAGCATTTGTCTCTTCTCTTTTGCCACTATGTACCATAATTCATTTATTTGTGATACTTTAAACTCAGTAAGTGCTGAAAAAACTCAAATTCTGTTCACCTTTTGAAATGTCTCATAAAAATGTTTCTGTTTAAAAAGTATGTATAAACACACTAAAACCTTGATATACACACAAATTTTTTAAGTAGAGGCATTTTTATGAGTCATTTAAAAGCAGAAAAGTATTTGGTTTCATAAAACCATTTTCACATTCAAGACTCCTCAAAGTGCTTTGCAAATGAATAGCCTGGAAACCAACCAATATATTGATGCTGTAAATGATTGTAGGTAAATTGATATAGGTAAATACATATGATTTGAAGTGGAGCAGATAAATGGATAGGTATTACAGTTTCTTCTGTTAACACATGAATAGAAAAGCCATGGTCAAATTAAGAAAAATCAAAGACACTAAGGAATAAGCACTAGGTTTTTCTTCTGTGTTTCTCACCTGCCTCCATTTATTAACATTCTTTAATTTACAGGTTAAAACATATTAGCTGTCAGAAATTAATGACAATGTGGAAATGACATTGAAATTTGGCTGGTTTACTCAGCAACATACTGAAAAAATATCAGTATATTTTATTGTTTAAAATAACATAATTCAGATCTTGTAGAAATATGTTTCTTTATGGATGTACATAAAAATTCAACTGATCATGCTCCCAAAATTTCTAGATTTTCACAAGAGGATGACAGCTCTGCTGGAGTTATTCAACAATTATCTTATATTCATTTCTTCACTTATATTGTATAGTTCAGTACATACACACACACACACACACAAACTGTTTGTTAATATTCTGAAAAATATTCAGAAAAAAATTGGTATTCCTAAAAGAAGGAAATAGGATTCCTTAACAGAAATGCATATAAGTGATTGTTTTCAGAATGTTATGACTGTGAATTGGACAACTGTGGAAACTTCATCATTTTGTCATCACAAGATGATTTCACACTATACTCACATCTACACTATTGACTGTGTTGTGTGATATTAAAGCATAAACAATGGAGGCAAAGCTTTTCTCAAATTTCAAATATTGTTAAATAAAAATTGGTATATAATGTTAGAATCAGAAGTAAAATGTATGACCAAAATACAGCTTTTAGAGTAAATATATAAAAACTTAAAACATATGCAGTTTCTTTGTTTTAACAGTTTCAGGTAATTATATTATCTCTAGAAAATAAGAATACAGATGTAAAAAATCACATGCACTATCTTATGATCTCTAAAAGCATAAAGATAAGCATAAGCAATATATTTAAGAGCAAAAGGTATGATGCCCCCCTGAGCAGACACTGTCACCTTCAAAATGACATACGTGCAGAAATTCTTTTTATACCCTCCTCAAGAAAGTAGATATTTTTAATCAGTTATGCCTAATGAGAAAAAGGTGTTAAAAAAATAAATCTTTATTTTCATATTTTAAGAATCAGTTAATGCGTAAGAAACTATGAGTGTTTAATCAGTTTTATAGTAGGGCATATGGTAGAGAAAAGCCCCACTCTCTACCAATGAGAGGGCTGCACATACTTCTGTGGCTGTATGTACAAGTCCTGTGTTCCCACCCCCTTGCCTATGTGCTTCATTACATGAAGACAGTGCAAGTTTTTACCTTGACTTTATCCTTTCTGTTTTACTGTGGCACTTTACATCGCATTGCATGTCTGAATGGTTTAGAAAGGTTAATATGGGACTAACAGATCCCATGAGCATGTTAAAGACAATTTACCTGAGCTTTGGATAATTATAAGTCTGAAAAATTTGATAATGATGCTTTGCACAGTTACATGTAACTTACCCACTTCTCAAATTCTGTGATAACCATTTACTGACTTAAACACAACTTCTTAACCTTTTATAAAGCATACCTTTAAGATAGTGTGATAGTAGTATCCAAATAAAAGCAATAAAGACAGAAACATCATATGATTTTCGTCTTAGCAGATGTCAAAATTTTCTAAAACATTTGTATACAGGAAAATATTTAAAATAATTTGAATACTTAAAAAGCTGTCAGCCTAAAATTTACTGAAGGAAAAGCAATTTAGGAATTTGCTAGCCTATAAAATTTTTAAATCATCTCAAGCACTACTGTTGAACTAATGGGTTATTTAAGGTTGAAAGAAAGCAAAATAAGCATTTGCTTTCCTACTGAATACTGATTACTAGTCATCTTTTCTTCAGAAGAACAAAACTCCAACTGATGGCTATAAAATGAGAAACTGTATATATCAAGACAACCGTAACATTTATATTTGCCATTCTGTTATCTATTCGATATCGTATGTCACTGCAACTGAAATAGTATTTATTCATATATATATTGAAAAAAAAATATAAAATATCAAACATGAATTTTCTACATATTGTGAATAGAAAGGAAATTACTGGATATCGTATTACCTCTATCTGATACACCGTTCAACATAGGAGGTAAACAAATACCATAGAGCCAACATTCCGAACAGCTTGGGGGTGGGGGGGGGAGCTGGGGTGAGAGGGGTGGAGCAAATTAATCCAAATAAAGTAAACTTGAGAAAAACTGTCATATATGCGATAGATGTGAGAAAGAAACAAACTGCTTTTTAAATAAGTCTTTTCTAAAGTATTTTGTTTCTTGTTTCCCAAAACCAAAATCTGTTTTCCCTACCATCTCTTAACAGGGACCCCAGTCTCAGCAAAGAGCAACATCAGGTAACTAGTTTGATCAGACGAGATGGAAGCCCCTTTGGTCTGCGCGCTGATATGTTCTGGAGCACTCAAATCAGTTCAGCAATTAACTGCTTATGACTTCTGCAATGTAACCATCTGGCTTTCAGATCTGGAAATACATTTTGTAAGAAGCCTTGAAACCTCTTAAAAACATGCTGTGATCAATGAAAGGTTTAACAAGATGTTCAGACCACTGAAATAAAGACATCCTGACTAATTTCTGAATTTCCTAAAAGCATGGTTTCATGGAAACATTTTAATCCCCATTTGTTTTGTATCTGAAATGCAATCGCAAGCGCACCAAAAGGGATGTTATCATAAGACATACTTAGTATTCCTGAATTGTTACACTTTTTGTGATTTATATTTAAACTTGCAAATAGGGAAAAAATTATGAATAACCTCAACTGTTCATTGATGCCATCCAGCAATAAAATAGTCTGCCTTCCTATTTAGCTATGTATAGATATTTGCAGATACAGAAAAACAGTTAACCATCACTCAGTACACACAGAAATTAACACAAAGTCCATCATCACCACAATGTGCTTTGAAAGGAACATGTATCTTTCTTAATCTAGACTAAATGTTCAGAATTGAAATACCAAAGCCGCAAACCATTCCTGTTAAGAAATTACGTGAAATATTTATCAAGATAAGTACCTTCACACATCTCTGATAAAGACGCACTTGCAGCATGATTTATAATTCAGGGCTAAACTCGTCATTAAAATGTTTGTATAAAGATTATGTATGTTCTACTGCTTATCACATGACTAATTTGTAGATATCATTTTGAAACATTACAATAATAAATCATGGCTTGCATTCAAAAACCTTGTATGTCAGGGCTAAATTTTATTTCTCACCATGAAATTATTCCTGCAGTGTTTTTTTTCTTTCTCTTTTTTTTTTTTTTTTTTTAAAGGAGGAGGCTGTTCAAGTGTTTTCAAAGTTGCTTCAAGTCGAAATCAAATTCCTTACCTTTTCTTTTAATTGAACCTTATCACTTTAAAGGTCAATGCTGCAGAAATTCTGCCCCCCCCCCGCCCCCATATTCCCGCCTTCCCTCACACACACACACACAGAAACGACAGAGCGCTTATACACACACACACACACAAAATCATAACACCGTGGCAAATACATCTTCAGTCCCATAAGTTTTACACCATCACTTGTTTATTTCCCCTTTCAACTGAAGCAAGCCCCCAGTTCAGCGTGATGCATTTTCCTTTTTCTCAGCACTGCCCGTGCCACCCATCGCACCCAAAGTAGTGCCACCCGTGCCCGCGCATTCCAAAGCCGCTGCCCGACCTGGCGGAGGGCTGGACGCCTGCAGAGCGGCAAGGGAAAGGTACAGCTCCCTCCTCTCCCTTCGCTGCCCCATCTTCCTATAGCCACTGCGGACTTGCACACTTTGTTAAGAACTTATTGAAGTTTTGCGATTCCAAATCGGGATGAGCAGGAAATAAAGGCTGCTAATCCACAGAGCCAGGTTTCTGGCGTGTGCTCCTGCAGCTCCCCTGTGGAGCCAGCGTCCTTTTGTGCAGTTTTTCAGGGGCCCCCACACCACAACCCCAGCCGCCGCCATGCAATCCCAGTTTCTTCTCCTCTCCCCCCCACCCCCGAAAAAGCAGCCTTACCTGCTACATGAAGCTGCAGCAGCACCAGCGAGATAAGCAGCAGCAGTATGCACAGCAGCAATACCTCTTTCTCTGAATCACTGTAGCAACAAACTGCCCTTTCTCGTGTTCCCCTTCGTTCACAAAGGATCTCACAGGCAGGAAAGACAGGTAGAAACCACTTTCTTACTGGAAGAGGTTGGCTCACTTCTCAGAAACGACTAAATCCCTCTCTGTGGTTCCCTACACATTTACCCTTCAGATCAATACTGCTCTTCAGCAGCAGCTTGAGCTCAACTGCAGCTGATAGAGACCAGCCAATTGGTATTGAGGATTCCCTTTCTGTAACCCCCTCCCACAAAAATACATAGTCTGCATTTGAAATTGTATTACTTGTGAAAAGTAGTTTTAACCCTTTGCTTGAAAGCCACCCTATGCTTTTGGAGCTCTGGATAAACTCTCGTTTTCTTTTTGCATTAAGAAAAGCTCTGACTGACCAAAATATCCCCATCTGGACTCTTTAAAGATGGGTAACATTCAGTGAGAAAACTAAAATATCTCAAACTGCAATCAACTGACTGTGAGGATGATGCGTTTGCAATCTAGTAAATACAGTATATAACAAAACCAAACAAAAAACCCCAAGGAAACCACATTGCAATCTATCATCTTGATATCATCATCATATTTTTTTTCCCACAGCTTTCCTATATTTTTGACCACGAGGCATGTTTGAACTACTCAAACAAGAAAAAAGGACTTAAATTGTGACATACCCAGTCCCAATAAGATGGCTAGAGAAAAGAGATTTTACTTTGGCCAGTGCTGAATTTCATTTAATGGATAAGGCTTTTTCATTTCATTGAAGATGTTGAATGCTTTAAAGTTGAAGAAATAACTTTACGTTTAGACCCTCGTAACAAATATGCCACCTTCTTGTTTGTTTCTTGGTGCTTATTTGCAGGAAAGAACCGATGTAAAATAGCCTTGAGAGCCCGTTTTTCCAACTTTAAAACAAAAGGTATCTTACATGGATTGCTACAAAATGAAACATTTTTAAAGGACTTACATTAAATATTGAGCAAACAAACTAGATAAAATATACAAACACAGACATAAGCCAGACATGTAACCTTAATGTCGCCCCCTCGTAATGGACAATGCAATCTTTGTAACATTTCAATATCCCAAAGTTTGTAATTGCAAATTATATAGCCTGCCTAGTAAAAACACACTTAGGTTTTCTCAATTTAGCTGATAAGAGTGCAGTGCTATATATAACATAATAGCTGACAGAGACAAGCGAATGATTTACAGATACATGCATGGATTTTAAAGGGGCAGGCAGTAGCTTCATTAATTTTAGTCAAATAGGGAAACAGAGCTAACTGCACTTTGAAACACACAACAGCTATCACACAGTAGGTGAGGCCTTCCTCTCAGTCCACCCAGCTTTCTAAGGCCAAAACTGAAAATAAGCACCTCTTTCTGCATTACAAAGACACAGTTCAGAAAGGTTTGGCTTCTGGGGCTCATGGGCCATTTGCAGCCTGTTAGGAAAATGCATATGACCTGTAGGCTCTGTTTCCCCAGACCTTTTTTCCAAAGTAACTTGCGGAATTGAGTATTGTGTACTGAGCTGTTCTGGCAGTGGCTCCAGGACAGTTTCCAGTTCCCTGACTCTCAGGAGATTACTCCCTCAATATGATGCCACTTCTGAGCATGGTACCTCCAACAGAACAATCTGCCTCGTTCAAACTTTATCATTGAAGAAGCCTGGAAAAGTCTGTATCAATCTGCTTGTGTGCGCTTCTCAGATCAAGTCAGACAGCATGCAGCATGTATGCAGGATACATGCTGCAAGTAAAAATTAGGTAGCATATCTGAACGCATACCAACATCATAAAGTCCAGAAGCAAAGAGCCATTGCCAGATTGATCATACTATGCAGATAGATAAATAGATGGGTAGATAGATAGGTAGATAGGTAGATAGGTAGATAGATAGATAGATAGAT
The DNA here is from genome assembly GCF_015220075.1 of Falco rusticolus. Taxonomy (NCBI): domain Eukaryota; kingdom Metazoa; phylum Chordata; class Aves; order Falconiformes; family Falconidae; genus Falco; species Falco rusticolus. Next base: position 7,325,541 of record NC_051189.1, on the reverse strand, counting down.
AGATAGATAGATAGATAGATAGATAGATAGATAGATAGATAGATAGATAGATAGATAGATAGATAGATAGATAGATAGATAGATAGATAGATAGATAGATAGATAGATAGATAGATAGATAGATAGACACACGCACAACTGGCTATATTGCACAGAAGACCTTATAGTGTTGTCCAGCTGCAAGAGATAGGTAGGCTTTCCAGCATACCAGAAAGTCAAAGAACCACAGATGTTAGGCTAAGCTACGACAAAATAAGATTCCCCATTTTTGCCCATGCTAGACACTATTTTACAACTGGACTCAAACTGCAGGTAGCTCAGATATTTACTGACTTTATTTTCAACTAAAACCAAATTTCTAGCATGACATGAAAAGAAGGCATCCCTTCTCCCAGAGTTTACAGCTTGGGAGCTATCAGGTAGCTAAAGGAGCCTGACAAAAGCAGAACCTTCTTCTCTCAGCGAGCACCAAGTCCATAAAAAAAGATAGATTCTAACACTGGGGGGGGAATGTTCTTCTCCACAGTTTGTCAGCCCCCTCAGTCAAGTCACAGTCCTGTCCTGTAGCTTTTTCTCATCCCTTATGGATACCTATACTGAAATAAAGATGAGAGTGTGCACTCAGAACTAATATGTGGGCTATTCATGGAAGTCCATCTTCCTCCAGAAAGTCAGCTACTGTGTTTTATGTGAAAATGGTGGTTGTTAACCAGAAAAAAACACATGCCCTAAGAGCTGTTTATACAGATTACCAAAGCTGCTAGGTTCTTCTCTTACTGTGTTCTTCGGAAAGACAGCTAATGGAGTCCTATATTTGGTGTGGAGAAAGCTGTGAGTGTCATGACAGATTCAAACAACTCTTAGGGACTCAATATATCAAACAATTTCTTTTCCTGTCCATCATGTGAATAAACCATGAAACTGTCCTCAAGTCATTGTACTTTAGAAGTGTAGCAACTGAAAACATTTATTATATTCCATACTTTAAACTAGGAGATCATCAGCAAGCATAATTTACATTGTAGTCAATCCTATTTATTGGTGACAAGAAAAACTTTGCTATTGCATTTCCTTTTATGATAACACAGAAGTGGCTTTAAAAGGTTCATTCATTCTAGGTATTACCTTAAAATGGAAAAAAAAACCCCAATAATATATCTCACACTATCTGCAAAGCCACTGCAACATTTAAAACTTGCTTTAAATGATCTTTTTTTAAGCTTTACAGTTTTATTTAAAGTTTGGCAATTTAAAGTGCAAAAGAAATCCTAAGAAATGGACCAGTATCATTTACATAGAAACATACAAGTCTTTGCAAAGCCACAAAGTTAAATTGCTAATTTTAGTCTCCAATTTTGCTCTATTTGTCTGTCATAAAGAAGTATGTGTGTGTTTTAAAATTCTATTTGTTTTTAAAAACATTTAAAAGAAAACCCACTGAAGTATGAACAGCTCATTTTTTAGCCTCATTCTAAAGTGGGGATAGGGCTACTTACTTATGAGAGAATATTTATTGAAGTTGAAAATGGTCCAAAATATGTAAGAAGGAGGAAAATGCATCCAGAGGAACTGGAATTCCTCCTTTTTGAAAAAGTCTTTGCATACCACTAGAAGTAAACATGAATGAATCCTGTCCCTAATTCCCCTGCAAACTATTCAAATATTTGTCCAGATAACTCAAGCCTGTTGCTTTCTCTGGCTAGATGCTCACAGTTTTCCTAGGATCCTTCAAAGACCTGTGCTAAAAAGATGCAGGCTGGACAAATACTCATTATGGAGTCTAAATGAAAGATTTCCCACTCTAGGCAAAATAAAGTCTGAGACCTTTAGCCTTGCAGCCTCTTGGAAGAACATTTATGTAAACAACTGGATTTATTTGTGCAGATGCTTATTCACCTGACTTGTAGGTGATAGAAATTAAGGTTTGGCAATTTCTACGGAGAATTGACTCATCAACAGTGTCAAATTGGGATTAAAAAAGCCCAAATGCTGTAAATCATAGGTAAAAGAGATCTGCAATTTCACTGGTGAACCTTCTAAATCAATGAATATTCATAAGATCAGGGAAGCAGTCTTTGCCTGACAGTTTCCTTTTGTTTGGGCAACCTTATTCTAGACAAGATTCAAAGAGGAAGCTTACTTTTATTGGTATACTTTACTAGCAATCTATCATAACGTGTCATTTCTGGAACTTCTGCAGTTAAACCTACTTAAACCAGTACATTACATTAAGTGATAACCTACCTCTTAAGTGGTGTCCTACCTTGTTCATCAGTTATCCATCAGACTTTGTCTTTTACCGGAGTTGTTATTACACATTGTTATGCTGACACCTAGAGAAACCAACCAGAGATCCAGCATTATTGTAGGTAGAGCTGGATAGAATTTAAAGTTCCTCTCGAAGATTGTAGGCAAAGTCAGCAACAGAGGTGTCACTTCCAGCTGTTATCTAATCTGTCCCTAGAAACCTACAAGGACAGAGAATTCACAATCTCTCAACTAGCCACCTCCACATTTTAGCTAGGTTTACGAGCGAAAGATTTTCCAGGTGTTTAACTTAAAACTATCTGGCTGAAATATAAGTCCTCTGGGTTTTGCTCTATATATACTATGGTTTAGTACAATGCAGATTATTGTCTTTCTTTTTAATACAATCTTTCATATCATGCAGATATGAAATACAGATATATTATTTCTAACAACCCTCATTCCTTCAATCTCTCTTCACAGGACTTTTTGCTTCCTAGATTCTGATCATTCTTTTTGCTCTACTCTCCTCTATATTCAACAGATTTCCTGTTTCCAAAACTTAAATGCCTAATACTAGATACAGCATGGCTGCTGCGCTCTGTGCTGGTAAGACACATCCTGAGGATTATTAGAATTGTAATGCCTTCACATTTGAGCACTGTCTTTATACAGGGTCAATGTCATTCTTCTCTCTGTCATGCTATTATATTAATAATCAGTCCTTTCTCCAAAGATATTTCATTTTAAATAAAAAATGGGAGAGAACTCTCAGATGCAATCAGTGCAGCAGCACACTATGAATGTAACAGTCCAGGCACGACTGTGTTTAATAGTCATTGGTGACACAAGAAATGAGAGACAAAACAAGATGCAGTAGTGTTTGCACAAGGCATTTTGAACTTCTCATATTTCTTATTACATCCTTCCTCAAAGCTTTCAGTTTGCCAATGTCATTGTCACTACCTTTGTCTCATCCAAACTGCCTACTTTCCATAATGTCTATATGGCCACAGGTTGTAGTTTTATCCACCTACCAGCTGGAAGATTAATCTTTAAGACACAAAACCTGACCTGCACCAAAATTAATTTGTAAATTATTTAAATTAAAATAGCTATTTACCTATTTTTTTTCAACTTTGCAATCTATGCCATTGATTGGAATGTGTTCCGTGGATTTGTTGATTTTTTACTGTTGTATTTTAGACAATGACATAAGTACTCCTAAGGAAGGGAGCGTAGATTTTGCCAGCAGAATAGTTTTCTTTGCTGGTGATTCCAGCAGGAGTCCCACTTTGCCTGGCCTACTGACGAAAACATGAAACAAAGCATCAGGACATTCTTCTTGAATCATTCTGTTGAGGCTTATCTCCATTTAACACCTGCCTACTAATTCAGTTAGTTTTGCTCCCTACCACCCTCCTCAACACAGACAAATTACTACTCATCTCACTTTCCAGTGAAACAGTCATGTTTTGATGCATTCACGGAAGCAATAAGCCAGACACAATCACATAGCTAAATCATACAGTTATGATGTCTGTCAGATTGATGTCCACCAAATTCCATCCATCAAAGCCGTCTGTGTATGAACTTAATTTGCATCACCAGCACCAAATGGATTATCAACATGAGAGGGACTGTGAAGGCTCTTGTAGTTTTTAAGAAATACCAACAAACATGTCAGCAGAACAGATGAGTGTAGTTATCACAGAACGTAAATCAGCCCTCAGGTACATAAGTGGCATTTCATAAAATAGTTAATATTTTTTTAATATCTATACAAACTTTGCTTTTAAATAATGTATTATATTGACTTACACTTCCTAAATGGTAAGTTTTCCACATTATGTATCTTGATAGTATTGTTGAAACAGTTGTGCTCTAGCAAGTTATCATTGTTTTCTTCTGGGGATAAGTACATCTCCATAAATTGTTATCACTAACCTTAGAATCTTGCAAGGTTTTTCACAGGAGTGCAATTATAAACGCATACATATTAATGTCATCCATTTTTAGTAATTTCTTATTTTACTGCATCTCTAATAAGACAGTGAATTTATTTCATTGAGAGATAAATTTATTTTCCTGCAACTCAGAAACTCTTTGTAAATCCCAATACAATACCTTCACTAAACAACAGACATTACTTTTAAAGCAATGTGATGTTTTGTTGTTGTTTTAATTTCCAAGGCAACTATTGAAAAGATCTTGCCATGGATGTGTATATGCTTATCCAGATGATATATATACAGGCAAGGATACTGACAACTAGTTTTCTCTTAAGAAACACAATAAACTTAACTGTTTTGAAATAAACAGCAGTTCTTTCTACTTGTTAAAAGTATGAATCTGCCTAAAGTAAGATTACAACTATGCACTTAAGAGTCCTCATCTCCATTATGTCTTTAATATTAACACTTCACACTTGAATAACAATTTTATACATGAAGATCTCAAAATAGTTTTCATAGCAGTAACAGCACTATTTTCACAAGGAGCTAACAGAGAAAAGAAAATCAAGGAAATACTTTCTAGAGACAAAGAATAGGTGAGTGCTACAGCACTGAACTGGAACAGTGAGGCAGAGAATCACCCCTCAGAGTTATCACTCATGGTCTAGATCTCCTTAAAAAAAGTAATAGCATATACTTGTTTGCAGGTCCTCTAAAAAAGAGCAGCATGAATTTCATATGTACCTATTTAAAGTGTTTAAACATCTCCTGATGAAACTGGATGAAATCATTATGACCTTAAAAATCAACATGCTGTTTTACAAGTTTCTCGCAACTTTTAACAAGTGCCCTCATTTGCATATCTCGGTACACTTATGTGTGAAATGTGAATACAGACACTTTCATCAAGATAGAAACTATTCTGAGGGAAGATTAGATATGTTTCATAGTTAAGTATTAAACTGTGGGGGCACTGAACGGTGCCACATAATTCCAAACCAATCAAACTTTTTTTCCTGGCAGTCAACCCATCGAGCCTGAGCATATGTACACCAGGATGAAGTGTTGCATCAGTGGATATTCTGGAAATCTCTTTGAGGGGCAGCAATTTCAACCGATTTCCTGCTTCCTCTAGTCTACTCACATCCAGCTGGTGCTCTAACTTCAGTCAGCCTGAACAAGAAGAGTGCTTTTCCTTTCTCTTCCATGGTATACCTCTACTTCATCCTGAAATTAATTACCCTCTCCTCCTAAGGCGTTTGGAGGTGGCCAGATTTATCAGCTACTGGATAAATGGATACAGTATATAGCGTAGTAGTATTCCATTCAGTATTCCCCACAAAGGTGCCTGAGAAACTTCAGGGGACGTCCTACCCCTATGTTAACAAAACATATGTTTGCAGTCCACAAAATGTCTATTAGTTGGGAATTATTTCTTTGATTCTGTATCTTGTTGGCTTCTGATGTACATAGGCTAGTGCATCCATCTATCTTGCTGAAAATAGGCTATGCCTGCTAGATGAAAGAGCTACTTGGTTGGAAAAAAAACCCAAAATTCCTAAGCAATCCTTCATAGCCCCTGCCAAAAATAAATAAGGAACAATTTTAGGGCTTAGAACAGACTCAAATTAATATTACAGAAAACAGGAAGGGGAAAAAAATACCTATTTTTCAGCTGAAATGGTATGCTTACAGTATCTTACCATGTGCAGATTGTTATCTCTGAACTTACATATTATCTCTAAAATTTCATATTTAATTTTTTAAATGCTTCAACATTTGTTTCAACAAGCTTTCAGTACTGTCCACACAGATTTTATATGTTGATATTGACTGCTCACTTCAGCTTCCAAGTGAAAGAGAGAGTACTGAAAAATAAGATGAAATAAATTCTGCCAGTGGCTTATACAGACACGCTCTAGATAAACATTGCAACATGAAAAAGACAGCTGTCTGTAGGAGATCATTGAACGTCCTATAAGTAGCTACAGATAGGAAACTACTACACATTGTGTTAATTTTACATTTAACTAAGAAATAAAAGTAACATGGGGAATTTTTGTTTGTTTCTAAAATACTGCATGGTGTCCTTCTCTGCTTTGCTCCTTCTTTCTCCACAAATACTAAGAAACAGAAGAAACAAGATGACTGGTATCTGTCTCAAACATTAGAAAGTGGTTAGTTTTCTCATTCCATTTTTTAACTGAAAATGTTATTGTACAGTTTGTTTTTCCAAGAGAATACTAAAAAAGGGTCTAAAATTTAGATTAAAATAATCTTGAAATATTTGCCATTTCTTCCAACACCGTAGTTTCAAAAGAACTCTGAGTCAGCAATGTGTAGTACTGCTGCTCAGAGAAGTTCTTTGTGCTTGGGACAGAGAGGGTCCTAATCGCTCCTTCCTTTTATGTCAAGAGCACAAACAATGAAGACCACAGGAAAAATAAATCCTTATGTAGTTTTTAAGTGAATGTCAAGAAAATCAACACAGAATTGTGAAGCAGAAAGATACGTTTTTCATCTAAACCACCCTGCCACCACTTTGGCTTTTTTTCCTGAGGCTTAATGTTATGCATAGCCCCACTTCCAAGGAGACATGAAATTGTTGCATGATGTAGAAATAATAAAGAGGATTTTAAATTATTAAGAAATGCAGGTTTGTCATTCTGCTTCAGAACATTGACTCTATATAATAAAATTATGGCAGATTTATCATGACAGAAATTAAAAGAATTTATAGACAAGGTAATAAAGGCTGTGGTGATATTATTGTATAATCCTATGAAAACTGTAGTAGCAAAAAAATACAGCTCAAAGTCCGGTACCTGTTCTCAGGCATGGCTAATAATGGATGGTACAAACATGAGGGAAAACGTACATGCAGCTATTTTTTAAATCTTGCTAACACATGCACATTGCTCTGTGACTTCTCAAGTGAAAGGTGACACCTTATAGTATTAGATTGGGCTGAATGGTGTCTTGGTGGGTGACAATCCATACTTTCCTTTTACAAGGAACTGCAACTGCATGTGTTTATTTCTGGGAATGTTGTTGCTATACAGAGAAAATCATAGAATATGTGAACCCTTTGTTTTCTATCTATCCCTGACTAGCCAGGTAGACTATCTCATTGTTCACCTGTTTCGTCCTACTCCCCTTTTGTTTTATTCTATTTTCTTTTCTTTCAAAACATAAACTTTAAGCAATGAGAACAAGTAAGCAGATGATAGAGACAGATGCTACTATAAAGCATTAATTTACTAGTGCCAGATAATGATAAAATTGGATAAGTATTATCTGAAAAACTGAAACCAGCAGGTAACTAAGAAGCATGGATGGGTGTGGAAATTTGCTTGGGTGAAAAAAATAATATTTTATTTGGAATTTCTCATGTGTTTTAGCACTTTAACTATTTGAATACATATCAGGGAGATTGTATTCAGGACAAAAAATTAACCATCAGGGCAAAGAAAATTAAAATGAAATAAAAGAAATGGAAAGAAATACAATTTAAAATACAGGAATATTTATTAGTTCTGTTTCATTTAGAAAGTTTTTATTTTGATTGCACTGCAGGTGCAAAATATTAAGAATAACTAAACTATGGCAAGTGCATGGAGCTGAATACACTGAATTGATCTTTTAAAGGCAATGCACTTTGAATCGTATTTTATATATATACATATGTAAGCCTACCAACTACAATATACCATAGCACTTGATATCTTGTAATGTACTACTTTTGTTAAAACGGTTTATAAGTTGCTGTTGCATCCAAAGCAGAATTTCCTGTCTTCAAGCGTGACCTTGCAATTTTCATGTTCTCTACTTTATCTAAATAAGTATGTGAGAAAAAAGTTCTGATTAAATTAGATGTCTAAGATAAAATTCTACTGTCATGATGTTCTGTTTTAATGAAGTTAGAAACTGAGAAAAATCCAGAGAAATTGGTTGACAGTAATTCTTATCCACATCCCTCTAGTAAAGCATGTGTTTAGTCAGCGAAATCATGATGCTGGTTTGTGGAGTTCACTATGCACTTCACTGAATCTGGAGAGAAACACAATAAAGTACAAAACCCTACTAATATTTGGTTGACCACCATCATCTCCATAAAAGCAAATATTTATTTTTTTTTTTCAAAACTACACCAATGATAATGGAGGATGTCCTTGCCAGAAACAGGTAAAGACACAAGACTTACGTCTCTACAAAAGGAGGTTACATTCTGCTAAACATCTAGTCTAAGATGTGTGCAAAAGCTCACTAGGGACTATATATCAATCAGCTATCCTTTATTTCTAAGACAGAGGAAATACAGTAGCTCTTGAGCAGATTTTGGTTTTGTTTTATTACTCTCAGTAGAAATATGTCTTTAACTTTGGAAAATGGAAGCATAAAGAAGCTATTATGGATACAAACAAGCTGGCCACATCACTGCAAGCATGTAGTAAGCAGGCATAAATGGATATACAAATGGTAACATTACACATAAATCTAGTGGAGGAGGATATAAAATCTTTTTTTTATTTGGGTAAGCACCAGTGCCTCTTCAAACCATCAGAACTACCTGCTGCCAGAAAAATACTCAGCTACTAACAAAATCTCTCCCTCTGTACTCACTGCCACTTTCTAAGGAATGCAAAAAGATGCATATTTCTCAGAAAGAAAGAGTGAAATGGGGTATTCTGGCACTGAGCTTTTCTATCCTAGAAATGGCAGAAATATTTTAGAATTATCATGCTGCCATTGCTGGCTAGAGATGTGATGCAGACACATTCCAACAATATTTGACCAAGTATAAAGAAAACCTATGGAGAGAAAACAACAGTAGATGTAAGGCAGAGAACTACATATTTGCTATAGCGTATTGGTGCTATAACAGAGAGCTACTGTTGGCAAGATCTTGATATTTCACCTACTCTGTAGTATCTATACAACCAAATTTTAACTAAGGTGGAGATTTTTCCTCTTTTTTCTTTCCCTTACTGGTCACTGAGACAATAGTATACACAGCATATGTCAAAACAAGAAGATGTTTTTTTCAGATTCTCTGAAATTTTATTTCCTCTCTCTCCACTTGAACTCAAATGTTTGAATCTAAATACTAGTCCCTTGTTACCTCAGTAGTATGATCTCATATTTTAAATTTTCAAAAAGCACGTTATGAACTTTTCAGTGGTTCTGCAGTAACCTTTTATGAGATATTGCTTTAGACTGCTCTTGAAGCTCATTCCTATTAAGAATCTGGAAACTGTAACCTCAATTGACACAGGCTTGTTTGTTGCTTTTCTTTGTGATGACACATACAATAAAAATAATAAACAATAAACTTCCTGAAGGAAGAGTTCAGCAACCTAGGAGCCTGGTAGTGAACTTTCTGATCTAGGTGGTCAGTAACCCAGTTTGCTTGTAACTCAGTCTGGTTATGAGCAGGGACTACAAATCTGATAGTTCTTTGGTAAATAGACTGCAACGTATTTTCAGAGATGAGATCCACGATGTTAGCTTTCTGAAAGAAAATTAACCTTTTAAATAAAAAAATAAAATATTTGACAAATAATATCTATCCTAAAGATATTTTTAGACTTTAACAAATATCCTTGATTAAAAGTAGCACAAAGCAACATTTGCAGTCACTCCAGGAGTTTAATTTCTCTTAAAATAGGAAATTAGCTTTCCACAGAAAGTATATTTCAAGCACTGAATAATTCTTTCTTCCTGTCTTAGCCACATCCCATTCCTGACTGCAAGTGACATAAAATAGTGATATGCCCTGTGAAAACCTGAAAAATGTGTAAATTGTGGGATTCCGTATAAAAAGATACTGTATTAAGAACACAGAGTGGTTACAAAAGACATCACTGATGTAGAGAAACACCATGAAATTATAGAAGTGAAGGCCAATATCCAAAGAAATTGTGATGCATAATTAATAATGGCACTCATTAAGTAAAGGTATCCAAAGAAGCTAGAGCTCTAGAGCTAGAAATCCACACTCTGAACATGTCTAAGCATGTATTTAAAATTAAGCACAGCAACACAGAAGTTGTTACTTTGGAGATAAAACAAAAATAACTTCTTCCTTGCAGTTTTCTCATAGCTGCTATTTTTCATATTCTTCCATTAAAACAGTTCAGCATAATTAAATTAAAAATAGTTCAAAGAATTGTATGAATTTTGCAGCCAGTGTCACCACCTTCAAGGGCTGGCAGATGTAGTAGCTCAGTTTCTCTTTAATTCGTAGCATGTTGCCTACAATTATTACTGTTTAAGACTAAATGTTACCTGTTAGTTGTTTACATCAGAAAGTGATCCTCTCCACTGCACAAGGATAAAATCATCCTTTTCAGTGCTCAGCTTGATAAGCCTGGGGGCAACAGCTGCTGTCATTTCAGCTCTGTGTCTTTAAACGTGTACTTTTTGGTACCTCAGGATGCCATTTCTTCTTCAAGCAGAGCCCAAAGCTCACAAAGTCATCCTCCAGTGTAAAGAATATAAATTTCTAACTGGTACTAAACTAAATAACCACCAGCATGCTTCATCTGGAGGTAGGTTCTAATGTGTTGAATGTAAACTACAGCCAGTCACTTTCTATTTGTTATGGTGCTGCAATGTTACCTTGCACTATCTGTTTCTAGAAAAAAAAAAAAGCGGGGGGGGGGGGGGGGGGGGGGGGGGAAGGAATTAAAATACACAAAGTCTTTGATTATCTTTTCTACCAGAAGCAGAAAATCTCTTTTATGTGTCATATTTGAATAGACAGATCACTTTATTTCATTTCCAAGCAATTGCTCTCGTTCTTGAAGGCTGTAGAAAAGGATATATTTTTCACCATCCAACTCTCATCACTGCTAATAATCAGTTCATTTGAACTGAATCTCCCCTGAGGAACATCTTCTAGAATTAATTAGAACTAATCGAACAGCACAAACTGTAATTTGTTGATGCTTTAGCAAATATATCTTATCAGTTAGCTCCATAATAGTGGTAGGGCATGTTATTTGTTTATAAATACTTGGACAGCAACCATTTTATTTATAAAAAATGCTGATGACTGCTGAAGGGCTTGTGAATTTCTGCATAAATTTTGATTAATTTCCATATCAATGACGCATTATATATTATTCCACATTCATTATTCCTCAACAGTTGTTCTCTTCTAAGAATTTAAGAAGTCCAATGACTGAGCAAATACAATGCCATGTGATTTAATGGACAAATTACATACCAGAAATATTGAAGAGCAAACAATTAATGACATAACCACATCAAAATTTCACAAAGAAACTTCTGGATGGTATTTTCACAATGCACATCCAAGATAAATTAATGTTGCAGGTAACACACTGTCAGGAACAATTGAGGCTCTTCAGGATACCCTAAGTATTGTTCATTCCTGTTATAAACAATAACATTTATCAATGTATCATGTAATAATGCATTGTGCATATATAAACACATGAAGAGGCTTTGCCTTTTGAGTGGCATAAGTTCTGTGGCAGCTGGTGTAACCATGCATAATACTGTGTGGAAGTGCACAGTCTGACCTACAACAGGTAAATAAAGAGCTAATAATAATGATAATGACAAGTAGGCAGCTAGTAAAGGCATGCAGAGAAAGTGGTGTTGTTGCCACTATAATAATAAGCTCTTCCGTAACATTCAGAACCTGTTCATAAGCAATGCTTGGCAGCCTTTAGACTAGCATAGATATTCACAAATATTAAATATTAATACTTTAGATGTGTTGTTAGAGTTCTCTGTCTTTTCTACAAGACAATGAAGATGAAAAATCAGACTATGAAGATTATATTGTTGCACTGAAGATGTATAGCTCTTCAAAACACAAGGGGTCGGTAACTGCCTAGAAACAGACAAGCCCCCACCAGTAGCTACAACTGAAAGATCTTGCAGCATTACTCATTTAAATAGACTTTTGCTTTCCCCATCACAGCCACAGTGGTCATGGGGTGAAGGAGTGCCCAAATGATGATCTCCTCCCTCATCCCCTCCCTCAAACTGCTCACTCCTTTCCTCCCACAGATCACAACACCCGGCAGGTTCTGCAAGCAGTTATACTGATTCCGTTTGCTAAGTATTGAAATAATAAATTTGTGGACTCATATAAATTACAGTATCTGCTGGTTGGAACCAATGGACCAGAAAAGGAGGGAGGTAACAATATTCTGACAGACTATAGATTAATGTCATCATACTATTTAAACTTCATCTGTTCTATGTGCTTCAGAGGTTAAAAAAATTGCAAGCTAAGACAGTAATATCATCTTACTGTGTTAAAGACACCTATTAGTCATGTCCCAAGCAAATAGGGATTTATGACTCAGACATAATTCTTCCAAATATGCCTGCTGTTCATAAAAGGCAGAGATATATGACTCAAAAATAACATTGAGACAGGAATAATTTTATACTTCACTTTGCAACATTGAGTTTCCTCCAGAACGTATAGCAAAATCTCCATGTTTTATGAATAGGTTTCTGCCAATACTATAGATTTATTGCTACAGCTTCCAAACCAGGTGAATTTCTCAGTCAAAGAGAAAAGCAATATTTTCAGATAAAGGAGGAAGATACATGTAGATCTTTGTTTTCTACTGTACGCTGAGGACAAATTAAATTACATAGAATCATTTAGGTTGTAAAAGACCTTTGGGATCATCGAGTCCAGATGCTAACCTAATACTACCAAGTCCCCCTCTAAAACATATCCCTTAGCACCACATCTACATGTCTTTTAAATACCTTCATGGATGGTGACTCAACCAGCTCTCTGGGCAGCCTGTTCCAATGCTTGACAACCCTTTCAGTAAAGAACTTTTTCCTAACGCTCAATTGAAACCTCCCTGGTGCAACTTGAGTCCATTTCCTCTTGTCTTGTCACTTGTTACTTGGGAGAAGAGACCAACACCCACCTCACTACAACCTCCTTTCAGGTAGCTGGAGAGAGCAGTAAGATCTCCTGGACCCTCCTTCTCTCCAGGCTGAAAAAACCCACCAGCTGCCTCAGCTGCTTCTTCTAAGACTTGTGCTCCAGACCTTTCACCAGCTTCATCACCCTTCTCTGGAGATGCTCCAGTACCTCAATGTCTTTCTTGTGGTGAGGGGCCTAAAAGTGAACACAGTATTCAAGGTGCGGCCTCACCAGTGCCAAGTATGGGGGGCGGGGCAATTACTTTGCTAGTCCTGCTGGCCACTGTTTCTGATACAATGTCACATAGCCTGTGTAATGATCTCCTTTAAAATCTCTGCTTTCTTGAAACAACTTGCTGCAACTTAAGTACATTCCTAGGACGTTCCCCTAATGAGTCTTCCAAATTCTAGTTCCGGTTTCAGTCCCCCACGGGAATATTCGTTTTAAGAGTGAAATGAAAAAAAGTAGATGTAGGAAGGGGTACACAGCTGCTGATTAGTTCTGCAATGTAACAAAACATGGATAAATGTTCTTGCACCAAACTTTTGTAATCAGGCCTCAGTACCTGCAGCGTGATCCCCATGGCGGCCCCTGGCTGCTGGAGACCCGGGCAGGCTGCTGAGGGCACATCCTTTGCCTGCCACATCAGCCCTGGTCTGCTTCTCATGCCCTAGGGCACACGTACACCTGCACTCAGTCATGGGCACCATTATTATTTGCTTAGAAGACCATTAGCATGGCAACAAAATATACCTCTTCGGAAGTTCATTTTCATTTAATTCAGCTCACACCTTTGTGAGCAGCTTTATTCCTTTTTAGAAACCACAAGTTCACAACACCTTCACCTTCTAATACAGAAAACTGTCTTTTGGTTTCAGGTGCCAAAAGTGCTGAGATTCATACATTTGCTCCTTCCTCAAGAACACTTCTCAGTCCCTCTTTTTAATGAGCTCCAACCACCAATAAGGGGTAATCCCTGAGACACAACCACATAACTGTGCCCAGCTGACCTCTTAGCTGTACAGTACACTTGATGGATGGGGATAACTGCTATTCTGAGAATTAAAGATATTACTAACTGATAAAATTAAAGGAAAGATTAATGTTTTGTCCATAAATCAACATTGTGTTATTCTTTATTTCTCCCTCTTAAATAGCTGTACCTAAAGAATGTCACTTTTCTGGTTAAGAAGCAGAAATACTATGTAAGTGATAAACCACAGACCTGAGGAGAAAACAGATAAAGTAACACCTAGAAAGATCTCATAAGATGGCTTAGGGACTAAATTTAGGCTTTATGTAGCCCTATATTTCCTAGGCAAGATCTTTGATTGATGTACATTAGCACAGCTCTTTTGCACTAGCAAAAAGCCTCTCCAGTGCATTGTTCTATGTAGGGCGTTCTGGAGAAGCTACCTATTTCAGTGATATAACACCAAAGAATAATCCTCATCTGTGATGGTGTTTCACAGGCCTATACCAGTTTTAACCCACAATGAAGGCTAAAAATTGGTGAAAGGACAAAGATCTGCCTTACAATTCAAATCAAAAAGACAATGACAGAACTCACCATCACTCTGCTGATTGCTCAAACTGCCACAAGGTCATCAAGTTGCTCAAACTGCAATCAGGTGCACACCTAAATGCAATATACAGTTAAAGTTGAAGCCTGATGAAGAGCAATGCCACTGCCATGTCGGTTTCCTTCTGCTGAAATCTTCACTGGTGTCTGCCAGCATAATTTGTGCCCAATGCTCCTTTACAGCCTCTTGTATAATATTTTGCACTCGGACTAGTTGAAAATGTATTGATACTTAGAAAACAGCCATGTTTTAACAACAGTTAATGTGAGGTAAAAACAGCTGCTCGGCTTGCCGTACTGCACGCCGTGGAGGCTGGTACGAGCTATGTGATGGGGGTAGCATGTCAATCTTCGCTTGACAAATCTTCACTTTGAAGGTCCATGTCAGTGACCTGGTCGGCGTTCAGCAGCCTGCACGGCTCCCTCAGCCCAGCCCAGCCCAGCCCAGTGCTGGCTGAACGGGAGCCAGGGCAGGCCTTGGCAGTGGCCTCCCCCACACCTGTGAGCTGCCCCAGAGCTGCAGCCATCGGCACGCAGCCACAGCCCCCCTGCCCTGCCTGCCCGCCTCATCCTGGCACTCACCTCATCCCGCCACCACTGCCTCGCCTGGACTTCACCAACAATGGCCCCCGCGCCACGCTCGACTGCGCCTGCCAGGGGTGGGAGAGGAGGGCATGGCCCCTCCAGCCTGTGGGTAGCTACAGCCGCCCTGAAACTCCTGGAGCAACTTTCTTTTCCTCATTACATTTATATTTCATCTACTCCTTCGCCCAAGCTTTTCACAGCAAAGAAACAGTATGTGATGAATCCTCTGTGAGCCTGTTGTGGTGCTGGTATCTCTGCAACCTACTGATTAGCACCCATTCAAACCAGTCCTGGGCAAGGCCAAAGGGTCAGCAAGTGCAGCCAGGCTGGGTATGCCTATGTGACCTCTTATAATTTTGTAGGTACAAACCTCTCCTGTCTGTGACTAGCATGGAGTCCAACATCCTTTCATAAAAATTCAAGAATCAAATTTTAAATTCACTCATCCACAATCAGACAAAATAACGTGACACGCTGCTTGCATTTTTCTCTTTGCTAATGTATTCACATATTTGTTATAACAGTATTAACAGTCACAAGCATTCATTATCAACTTTCCTCCCAAAATCTCAAGACTGTCTTAACAGTAACAAAAAAGTGCATGGCTTTGGGGTTCTGCAGATTTCTTCCTTAAAATGAAGAAAAAAAAACAACCACCAAACACAAATGAAAACTCAGGATACATTATAGTTATATTCAATTGATCATCTGACATTTCAAGGCCTAAAAGCAATTTAAAAGCTAGCAACGTATTTTCCCAGAAAATAACCAATATGAAAACCTGAAAGTTTCCTAGAATCATGAGTCCAGGAGGGAAGGTGCAGTTTAAAGAAAATATTGAACGAGTAACAATACTACCCTGAAAAATATATCAATGCTATTTTTTGCAATTTTTTGTAATGTTGTCTAGGTTCACCTTTTACAGTCAATAATGGAAGTGACAGAAATCTCATCAACTACTCATGAAGAAGCATGGGAGGACACTTAAATTTTGCATACTTCTACTGAAGTAACTCAGAGCCTTTACTCTGTTCTTCAAGGCATATGAACTTAAAATGTTGTCTCACTGAAACAAAATACCTGCAACTGCACTACATGTTCCAAGTTTGTGTTGAACTGTAAACATTTATTTAAAACATCTTCAGGGTCTTGCTTTGTAAGAAACCACAATAGAGCATTCTGGTTTATAAATTCAACAACCTCTAACTAGCAATTACAGAAGGCAAAATGGAGTGCCTTCCTCCATACTATTTAGACACTCAATTGCTGAATGTTTTTTTCCTTCCTACACCCTATTTCTTATTCTTCAGACCTCCTATTTGCATTCATAGGGCTATATTCATACCCTACAACTGAAAGTTTAACTGAATCTATTAACAGACGTATTTTAGCAAATAATCAGGTTAGATCAAGGAGTCAAAATATTACATGGTTTGGCTGTACTTCTAAATGTTCTTTATTTTTTACAACTCAGCATTTTTTTTTCTGTTAGTCCACAGGATCCTGAAGCTGTACTTCCTCCAACCATCTCCACCTCAATAGGAATCTTCCAGTTCCCTCAATCTATCTGGTGAATCTACTGTGTAATACTATAAAGTGATATGAGCTATTAACCACCCAATTAACCATACAAAGCTATCCAGCCTTCCATCTTCTTTCCAACACTATCTACCTCCGTATGTTTCTCCTTCCATGCTTATTGTAGGTATTTTTGATGGTGCAAATTTGTATAAAGATAATCTTTTTTAAATTAGTGAGAGGAGAAGAGAGAGAGAGAGGAAAATTTCTAGAAACAAACCATACTGGGTATACAAATGGGGAAGAAAATAAAAAAGCAATTTGCCTGTTGCCTGCCTGAAAGGCTTTTATCCAACTAATTTTCTCCCTGCAGGGGGAAAGTGAAATTGGCATGTGCTGCTCTGGCAAGTTGTTGGAGCCTGAGTGCCCTGACTGTCAGCCTCTCCTCTTCCTCCTCCAGGCTGACTGCCAGAGTGTCTCTGCCTGTTCGGGGGAAGCTGGGAATGCAGAAAATTTGGGGAGAGTGTTGAGACTGAGAATTCCCATTCAACTTTTACCTGTCAGTTAAAAAAAAAATAATTGAGATTTTTATTAAAATTATCAAGAGAAGAAGGTGTATGGTAGAAGAATATCCAATCTAACTTCAGAGAAAAATGCTATGTAGATTTAATTCCTTAGTAAAAGGAAATTATATTTGTTAAGATAAATAAATGTATATTTAATGATATTTTGACATGGATTCAAATTAACATGATAAATTAACCAAGTGTATTAACCTGAATTTACTGCCATATCCCATATATTATACACAGAGATTTAATAAACATGAATATGTTTTGATCTGGAAAGAAAGAAAGAAAGAACAATGATATTTATTTTTTTTTAACTGTTCCCCAAAGTTATATCTCAATGCTTCCTTGTTTTGTGCCTATCATGTCAGGATTGTAACCATTAATTTGTCTGAACTTTATTTTATTAATAAAGATAGCTATCACACATATGGCTTGTTTTTCTTTTTTGCCAACATGACTCCCTAAAGTAACTTTTGGGTGGCTGTTCTGAGCAACTTAATGAATTTAACAAATGTACAAAAAACAAATGGAAACTTTAGCAGATGGTTCCTGGTTCACCAAGTTTTGCTTACTCTTCTGATTTCCAATCAGTAAGACATGAAAAAGTTTTGAGAGGCAGATCAGATAAAGTGTAAAGAAATACAATGTCTGACGGTGAACATGGAAAGGTTGTAGTTTTTCAGTTGAGAATGGATTAAAGAAAGTGTTGGCAGTCAGTGGTTTAAGTCACTGCTTGGATGAATGAAGAAACCAGTCATTTAGCCCTCAGATAAAATCCAGAAAGTAGCAGTTCCACTTAGCTCATCACAGTGTGCTGTCCCCTGCTTGAGTTTTCAGGTCATGAACAGTTTCTGTATATTTGACTTCTGATATTAGCTGTGCAAATGGACAACGAAAGTGAACACAGGCACCAGTAAAACATACAGTATGTTATGCTTTAAAATGTCTTTTTCCTGACATTGTCTTCAGGTTGAGAAGCTGTCTTAGTGGGATTAATACGTGCATGCTTTTTATTAAGCTTCCTCCAGTTAATGCATGTTGCTATTCAATCTTTGATCCTTCAGGCAGAGCTGAGTAGCAGAGATGGCTTGGTCAGACTGCTGCTGCTCTGAGTTCCTTATGATTATTCTAACTTGCTTATCCTCATCGCTCATATGCCATACTGCTTGGCATGGCACCAGAGTCTGTGTGTGTGCTGACTTAAGGGAACCTTTCCAGGTTTAGCACATGATCTGCTTTGTCCAGTTTTTACTTCCCATTGAGGTTATTTTGGCACGTTGTGGAAACAGCTGTTCAAACTGCTATCTTTCACTCCTTTCCCCTGACGTTTCTATCAAGTCCGTGCCAACACACATAGACTATGTTGCTTACACCTTCCCTGCATGGTTCCTGATGTTTGTCCCCATACCCTGATGCTCCCGCTATCTGCTGTACTCTTTCATCATTTGTACTAACTCTTCAGTAGAATTTATCTCTTGAAGCTGTTTTAAACAGAATTCAGCTAAAACTCACAAACGTCAGTGTCATATACTGAGTTTGTTACACCAGAAAAGTGTTAAAACCTCTTGTTATTTTAACCTATACAACTTTATATGATTTGTGGCCTGGTTTCCTGAGGAACTGATAAGGAATCAAGTTACTATGGCTTACCAAGCACCAGCTGAGCTACCTTTCAAATACACTGTATGTTTTTAGCTTGCAAGAAATGTGAAGTAACATGATTTATCTGAACTCTTTTACTATGGGTTAAGCTATACTATATATGAATTAAGTGTATAGATATATATCCTTAGTTCAGTTCATGTCATATTTTAACTGCAAGTATGAACAACTAACAGACTAAATATTTGCCACCACATTAGTGAAGGGGAAGGGGAGGGAATATCTGAGCAGGAGCTCCCTCATCCTGAGAAAAACAAAGCCATCAGCTAACTCCTGTGTTTCTTGGTGCCTGCTGGACAGAATCAAGTATTAGAGGTTTGCCTGTCTCTTTGCTCACAATGTTTCAAAGTCTCTTTGGGAGGACTGAAATTCCCTGAAGGGTGAAGAAGACCTTCCCTGTAAAGGAACTGAGCCTTTTGGTCTATGCTGGGGAAGCAAGGACAAGAAGCACATAGGGGAAGAGCCATATCACAGTTCTTATCAACCTGTGACACAACCACAAATGTTGCTGAGTGTACTGGAGCTCAGATTTACGGTTCTGTCCTGAAGCTTATTTTTTCTGCCAGGAATGGCACACAATGAGAGATGGAAGAATACTACTGTTATTCCTTGTGTAAAGATACTTTTTTCTATGTATATATTTTTATTACTGGGGTCCATGAGCCATACATGGTATTATTGTAGAATACCCAACTCATAAAATGCATGTTCATTTATAATGTGTCGACAAGTCATGGTTACATAAAATATAATCTAGAAAGAGGATTTTAAGCTCTCCTGTCTGGTCACTGCAGTCTTGGCTTGTATGAGTGCTTATGATTTCATAGAAAGTTTACTCAAGGCCAATGCAGGAAGAATTTCTTCCCCATTCATCTGCTGTCTAGACAGGCATACTTTTAAAGCTGTACAAGCTGTTTCTGTGTTTCCCTGCTAATAACTGTATCAGCTTTGTTCCAAAAGAAATTCAGTGAACTTCAGTGACATTTATTGCAAGAATGACATCATTCTAAACATTTTCTGAAATTTTAGTACAATAATATTTTATTGATGATCTGTAAGATGATTAATAAAACATCAGCACCAAAAAGGCAGTTAGGTAAATGTTTGACTTTAAACAAGGTCTAGCATATGATGAAAATAACATTACTAAAAGGAGGCAAAATGAAGCTTGCATATTACATATTTTTTTATTATTTTTTTTAAATGAGTCTTTTGCAGAGTTATGAATTTATCACCAGCAAACTGAAGATGCTTCTTTCTAGTATATATATTTCTTAAGTAACACTCACTTTGGAAGTAACATAATACATATTCAGGTAATATTCACTATAAAAAAAAAAAAGTATTTTTTATCTAAAGATTAAGTGACTACTTAAATACATGTAAATCTATGTATGCTTAAGAGAAGCTTTGTAAAAGCAATGAAATCCTTTATGAGATTCTAACCCATGCTCTTCTTTTAGTACCTACCATATAGGCACAGGATGATAAACTCTAGGGTCTTAATCTACTCACATAAAACCATCAAATTAAATCTCAGCTATGTGCAGCAAGGGGAAAAAAATGTCTTTATTTTACTTTCTACTAATTTTTAACCCTATCTAAAGGAAAAAAAAAATATTAGCAGGTGTCCTGAAAACAGTTAGAAAGTTGAAAGGTTTTATAACTAACATATATTAGAAACCTACAGAAATG
Organism: Falco rusticolus; assembly: GCF_015220075.1. Classification (NCBI taxonomy): domain Eukaryota; kingdom Metazoa; phylum Chordata; class Aves; order Falconiformes; family Falconidae; genus Falco; species Falco rusticolus. Next base: position 7,304,790 of record NC_051189.1, on the reverse strand, counting down.
TTAAGAATTCTCATTTATTTCCTGAAAACAGTTAGAAAGTTGAAAGGTTTTATAACTAACATATATTAGAAACCTACAGAAATGTTAAGAATTCTCATTTATTTCCTTCATCTATGTTGAAAAGCAATTTGTTTGATCAGTCTCTTATTAACATGCATTTGTTTTGCTTGAACTACGAAACAACCATAGTGCATTACACAATTTAAGCCAAATATGTAACAAACTGCTTCTTTTTATTGAAATAATTCATAATTCTTTGTTTCTTTATCAATAAAAATGAAAGCTTTCTATATTTCCAGAAAAAATGTATCACAAATCCAGCTCCCAGTGATAATTAGGCTGCCAATAATGTCCTTCCTTATGTCCATTTGACTGTAAGCTGAATCCAATAAATACTGTGCCTTTCATTTAGCTTTAACAGGCAAGTATTTAAATAGGTGTTCAAAGAGTTACTTCAAAAACTGGTTTAGGTACCATCAGTTTCTAAGAATAACCTATATTTTTCTCATGAAATAGAAGATGAGAATCTGTAGATGTAGCTAATGCAATGGTAGTGATATTTTTGTAGTGCTCAGCTTGACACAGAATCATTTAAAGCAGATTTGAATTAGCAGATACATTTTTGAGCAAAATGCCCCTCTATGACTCACCATTCATAATAATATACAACCAGGAGATTCATAGATCTAGTTACTCACTATGTTTTAACCCAGTAGGTCACTGAATTCACCTATTAAGTCTCATAAATAGTCTTTTCACACATGATCTTTTCATACATTGAATGCAGGCTTTTTTTCCCCATATTTGATATTCCATTTGAGCCTCTTGTTTGCCAGTGGGGTGATACTTATACAGAAAGGAAGCTTTATAATAGAAATTATTATGGAGGGTGAAATCTTAAGAGCTTTATATCATTCTATGCCATTGATTAGCATTACTGCTAGTCCTTCCTTTAGATAGGCTAAATGAATTTTTATACTTCATATGATTCACTGCTCACTGCCATATCTTCACAAGATCCTCTAGGAACATGGCCATTTGTTGTAATTTACTCCTTACTCAGACTGCTCCTGTCAGAGACATTAAAATTCAGCTTCAGCTCTACAGAGTTCTCACCACCATCTATAGAGATACCTGTATCGGGGCGCAGCCTGAGACAGACTATCCCATAATTAGATCATACAGCTGGAGCATGGGTTAAAATTGGGTTTGAGCATGGGTTTGAAGAGGAAAGCCAAAAATCTTCTCAGGAAAATTACTTAACATCTCTGTGCTTTGCTGCCTCTTCAGTAGAGCTGGCATAAAAAAAAAAAAAAAAAAAAAAAAAAAAAAAGAAAAGGAAGTGTTCAAGGCACTTAAATGCAACAGAGTGATGACGAGTGATTCATAGATGTGAGTTGTTCCACTGTAGGTAGCTCTATATCCCACATCTACCTCAGGCTTCAAAACATAACAAAAATGACCAGAAGGTTTCTTCTCCAGGAGTGTCAAATGTGAGAAGACTAATTCTGAATGTAGCAAGTAATGCACGCTAACCCCTGACTGCTAGCACTGTAAAACCTCATAAAGACAAGAGGACAGCTCACACAAGAACCTTTATATGATAAAAAACCATACACCATATATATATACAGATCCACGTATTTGTATGAATCCATACAAATCTAAAAAAAAAAAAAAAATACAGTTCAAGATTCATCTACCAATAATATCAATAATAATTGGTAGGAAGGCAGATGAAGTTTGAACCATATTTTTATATCCATGTACATGTGGGGGAGAGCTGCAATTTGCCTTTAATTTAAAGGTACAGCACCACCTGCTGTTAGTATATATCATTATAAGTAAGCTCTGCTTTCATGTGCTCTAGTTCGTTTCATTTGATCTTACTTGGAAGTTTGTACTGTCTACAGGTATTCTGGTAGTATCACAAAGGCTGGAATGACATGTCTAAACTGAGCCAGAGTAGTTTTTGCCAAATAAAATTAATTACTTCAATTTGGATAGGACAGAAATGAAGGCAGTGAATGAATCCGTTATTATGTGTATGAGATTTAATTTGATCTTGAGAATGATTAGCAATACTGTAATTTGCCTCATGAATGCACAGAAACAGTTCCAAGCTTAGATAAGATCTCACCAAAAGGAGAATTTTAAACATCTTTTCATATGGAAAGTAACTGAATGTTTCTGAAGAAGTGTGTCATATGTTCTTTTAAAAATGTTTGTAAATATTTACTTCTTCAACAAATAACTGTGACATCTTACTGTAACATGATGTCCATCACTTCAAAATTAAACGATTTATCACAATTATAATTTTAAATATATTAATTTATGATACAAATTGTATTCATATTAACACACATTTCTTAATGCTGAAATATCTATTATGTAATGGGGATAAAGTTTCACTGACATACTTTAAGTTAGCATCGTTGAAATGTAAGGTTATTATTTGGGTTGTGAGCTCTACATAACAGGGATTATAATTTTATTATATGTTTGCTTAGTGACTTCTATAATGGGACCCTGTCCTGGCCTCAGTTTCACACCAGGAAAAAAACAACCCAAAAAACAACAAACCAATAATAATCAAAAAGCGTTCAGCCCTATTAATCAAACTTCCTTAAAACTTCTAATTCCAGTCTCCAGACCAGCTTCGTAAACCCTGAAAGTAAACCTAAAGAAAACACAACCTTTCTACGCCCTTTAAATGTACTGGAATATCACTTCACTTTTCAAACCCGCTAGAAAAATGACAATACAATACACTGATAAACCAGAAGCTAGCCAAATAACATCTCTGAATTAACATCAGACTGTTATTTTGGGGTTTTTTTCAAGCTTCTGTTTAAAGTTTCAGGTAGATAAAATCAGTTAATTTTGCCAGATTCTCACAGGAAGAAATTAAATTCCCTCAGTGAAACACTGATGGAGTACCTGATAACCCAAACTCTTCCAAGTGCTTTTTTGCTGGAGTCCTGAAAATCTCCACTTAAGGATGCATTTCTTTTGTTGATTACCAAAGTATTTTAGCTATATATTTTTTAGTGCTCTCTTTTTTGCTTGTCACTTAAGATTACTACTGTCATCACTATCAGCAACTGTAATAAAAGTCACTGGAGTTGCAAGTACTGTATTCTTAGTGCGTGTACTCAGTGTGAGAGAGAACTGGCAGAATAAGAGCTGACCTGTGCCAACACTGTTATTAATTCTTCAGGTACCGTTAGTAGCTTCAGGCTACAGAAAAATAATTTACTTAGAAAAGCAGTTGGGACTTTTATAAAACCTTACAAGGTGAACAGCCATTTTTAGCTCTAAATACAGACAGACAGTAGTTTCCAGGGAATAAAGCACATAAATCTCAAAATAACAATTTATTACCTAGTGCTTTGTTAGTGTATATTTTGTGCAATTATATTTATTACTATGCTTATTTTGAAATCTGCTTGTTGGGAAACTGCTAGTTATTATTGCCTGTTGTGCTAAGCATCCAAATGCTGTCCTCCTTGGAAACTGAGGGCTGCATTAGAGAACTTTGTAACCGAATAGAATTGTAGCACCTATGGAGGTACCAGCCATACAGTAGTTTTAAGCTTGAACCTTTTCTTATTGTTTAGAAATAAGACAGCTGTGAATCTGAATTGAACAAGCACATAAAATGAAACAACAACAAAGTCAGAATTAATTACAGGGAATCCACATAGAATTTGGCAAATGTGTTTGGCTGGATAAATTGGGGGTAAATATGTTATAATAATAACAAATATTACTGTATCAGATGTTTAGAACAAATTGTTATTCAGATTTCAACTAAAAAATTGGCTTTTTCAAATAATTATTGGTGGGGATTTTTTTAGAAAACTTCACAATGAAACACAGCATATTGTTTCATATTGAAAACAACTGATACTTGCATTAATCCCAAATAACTTTGAATTTCTATAGTTCAGATACCAAACCAAATTATATTATTCATATAGATCTGGTCAGAACCAGAATTCTCTAGATAAAGGTATTCAAAATCTCTGTTTCACTACTGTCACTGTCTTGTATGATTATAATAGTAAGTTTAATTCAGTGCAAATACGCATAATTCATATGTATTTTACATATATATTCTGAAAGATACAGGCTGGCCAAGAAGTTAGACTCTGTGGGATTTTGGGCAAGAAACAAATGCAGCTTCAGAGAGGCACTAAAAATCTAAGGTATTTGGAGATTAATATTGAAAAACAGTGCTCTGCTTCTGGTCAGCATCTCAGAGCAAAATGTGACTTAAGCAGACATGCTAACAGATAATCAAGATTTTTGTCTGGGTTTAAATTAACTACAGCCAGGAACAGTTTTTCTGTGGATATGAGCAGACTAATAGGGCTAGAGTCATCAGGATACCAGCAAAATGCATAAAAAGACATATCTCTTCGAGAGCACATGATGAGGGAGCAAACACGAGTCTGCAGCTTTTCCCAGCCCAGAATATTCCTATCTAAACAGCAGCTACATCAAGCCTGAACGTGGCTGCTGCAATCACTGTTGCATTCAAAGAGTGGGTTTGAACAATGTTTAATGTATATGAAGGGTACTGAACATTTTTCTTCTGCTGATTTTGTATACCCGTGTTTTACTTCAGCTTGCTTTTTCTATGTACCTGGTTATAACAATGTAAGGACCGTAGATGGTAACAGAAAGACCAAACCAGGTCATTTGGATATAAACCACAACGTAACCTGTAGCACTCAGAACTCAGTCGGACATTGACTTCACTGATGGAAATCTGCTGAAATCTCAGATTCTCAAGAACTTTCGTCTACGTTCTAGAAATATCAGATACTCAGAACTTGCTTGTCTTAGGGAACAGCTTAGAGAACTGTATTGCATGATAGCAGTAGATTTAAGAATTAAATTTGATTTTCATGACGAAAGAATTTGATGACTAATAACCAATCTTTAATTCAGTATCGTATCTACAATCAATACAGATATTTGTGGATTAAATTAATGTAGTAATTTAAGCAGCTATTTGAGCTACAGATGAGCTTTGTATCTATTTAAAATCATATGCATTTCAGAAATTTAGTGAAGGCTTGTAAATTAAGATTTTTTGTCAGCTTTACTGATCAAAATATAAAATATAAAGCAATCAATCAATAATCTATTTTTCTTGATGAAGTAGTACACTATAGTCCAATAAAAGGAAGTGTTTTAATAATAACATTACCTAGTAACCTATCATTACAAAAGGAAAAGAAACAAAAGAAACATATTTCTGGAAGATCTGAAGGCCAGGATAAACATTAAAAAATAAGGAAGATTTATTTATGGTTTTACATTGGATATTTTCTCGTTTCCTTGAGTCTATACGTAGAGATAGATCAGCATGTGTTACTATTTCTCAGATATCAAAGAGCCACGACATGGACAGAAAAACTGGAAGGAGAGAAAAAGATGTTTTCTTAAGGTTTTTAGCTTATTTTCCAGAGAAAGGTATGTTAAAATAAATGTGGAAGCTCCTCTAAAATTTGAATGGCAATCTAAAATAAAGTTCACATCCAAGCTTTTCAGGAATAATTTTCAGTATTTTGGCTACTGTTTGAAAACAAACAAGAAAAACAAAGCCAATTGATATGTATAAATAAGAAACTTTTTAAAAGATGCAGGTCAGGATTCAGCCTCCCTAGTTAACTACCTGTGCTTGTATAATTGGTTCTTCTCCCAGTACCGGGTTGCTAATTAAATCTCAGTAGTAACCAACTCCTCAGCATGGATTCTTAGTATAGATGGTTTCATTTACCAAATTCTCTTTGTGCTTGTTTGCCTGTTGCAGCTCTGGAGGTTTCTCCACTTTTGATCTTGTTTTTCGTTTTACTGTTTGAGGTGAAAAAAACAACTGGATAACCCATCCTTCATACTACATAATGATTCTGAGAACTAGCTTTCTCACATAAAAAGACTTCCAGAACTATGAAATCTATGAGCATGGAACAAATGTCTGTGAGTTATTACCTAGGAAGAAATAAAAGAAGCAGAAACCTGATTATGTCAGGTGTATAGTTAAACATCTTGCATACTTTTCTGGGTAGCTTTGTTACATTTAATCAAGTCTTTGCTGGTGTTTTGGGAAGTGCTATTCTGGCTGTTTTTCAAAAGACACATTCTTCCCTCAGCATGTTCCATATATATACAGCAGACCCAAATAAATATAAATTGCACTAAGAATGATGCTTTAAAAGCAGGACCTTCAAAACAGCAAGAGGAATGAGTGACAGTGACTTGTTGGCAAATATATTTCAAAGCATACAACAGGACTGCAAGAATTCACATTTACCTGTCAGAAATACATATTTTTTTCTTTCTTAAACTCAGCAGTTTTACCAGTTTTCAGACATTAACAACAGCTCACAGAGGAACTGCATTTTATTAATCATGTTTTGCTGGGTAAGCGAACTTCTAAGAAGTATCATTCTTGGAAGTTGTTTATTCGTTTGATTCAGTTTCTGAGCAGGGATATATACATTGACTAGGAATGTTTCTTTAAGAGTTTACTTTTACTCTGGTTGGTTTGTTGTTTTTTTGGGGTGTGTTTTGGTTTTTTTTTGGGGGGGGGTGGTATTTTGTTTTGTTTCTTTTTTTAGTTGGTAGAAGTGTGATACAGCTAAGAATGATGTAAGCAACTTTTTGCTCTGCTATGGGCAAAACAGTCTGCGCTGACAGCCTAGTGGTCCTCACTATACAAATTTAAGGGAGGTCTAATCTGGTCCCAAGGGAGGAATCCCTGCTTGCAGATAGAGCACCTGAGGCATGTTTCCAAGATTTATCTTCTGTCTCTTTCACAGAAAAAGGCATGGGTTCATGAGAGCCTGCCTTAGACTATAAAAAAAGGCCAGTAAAGTGGGGACCGTTAGAAGATTCACTGCAGCTGTGCACCCTGGGTCCAAGCTAAAACAGTGACAGAACAACACCTACAGACTGCTGTAGAACAATGATCAGAATGACAGTGAATACAAACAGCTTGCCTCCAGCTTTGCCCACTATATTCAGGTTATTATTTTTGTTTGCTACATTTCATATTTCCAGTTTCCTAAAAGAAAGTTATTTGGAAGTTTGTTTTCCCTTTTATTTACCTAATATAGTCCTATATAACAAATAGATAATTCATTTCTACATCATAAGTATAGATGAAATACATCAAAGGTCTTACAAAATGTAACTGTGTGAAAAGGTGGAAAATATTAAAACAATGTTATACACCACAAGGAAAACAAGGGAAAAGATCATAGCAGCTAATGTATCTAATACATGATTTTTAATTTTTTATTTTTATTTTTTTTACAAGGCTAGAGTGCACACAAATTGTGGGAATTAGATTTGAACACTTGCTACATATATTTTAATCTCCTGTTCTGCTTTGAATCATGATTGATTTATTTATTTATATCTGTAATGAATCAGATTCTTAATGATGTAGCTCCTACAGTCAAATAATCATGTCCGTCAAACAGTAGTTTACCTATTCTTACAATTGTAAAACAGTACCAGGACTTATGCTAGGAACACAAAATATTAAGGCTAACAAGATTATGTTATACGTCTAATCTCATGAAGGTTTGGTCAATTCATATATTCTTTGAAATAACAGCTTTTGTTTAGGACTAACAGTGGTGCAGTGCTGGAAATATATCTTACTATCAAACCATCCTTCTGTGGTCTGTGGGAAAAAAAAAACCTGGTTATTTCAGTGTGATTCCTGCAGTTCTGCATTTTCACAACAGTACAAAGTTAATGCAAAGGGAAGTCTTGCTTTCCAGTCATTTCAGAAAAGAGGTCAAGCCACAACCTCTAATAAAGCCTTCAGATTAGAGCTTTATTTTGCACAGTATTAAGAAATTCAGTGTTTTGATGGTAGTTATTGAGCAAATCCTTCAGAGAAAAAACAGGTTTTCTCTTATGACTTAGCTACAGACAGCTTGCCTATCTTTTAATAAGTCTTAATTATGCCTGTTTCCCATCTAAATAGATGTGTGTACTTCATTTCTTCCATCCTTTGAAATTTCTCAAGTTTGAAATACCATCTCTGTGTGAATGATTCAGTGGAAAGGAACCTACTGTAGATTAATCTAGATAATACTGTCACATTGCATTAATATTCCTCTTTTGTAGACTTCCCTTGCATGAATTCCTTCCAAAAAAACCTTGTATGTCATCTTTTTTTAATAACAAATTGCAGATGAACTCATGTAACAATATTTAATGTAATTTATTTGTAATTTGTAATTGGCATTTAGGCTATCTCAAGAAGGGTCTGGGGTTTTTCTTTTTTTTTTTTTTTTTTTGCTTGGACAGTGGGGTTTTTTTCCCCATATTTGTGCATAGAAAATGTCTATAAATGAATTATGTAAATTCAAAACCTAGACTTGCTCAACCATCTAAGTTTTCAAGAAACATGATATAAAGTGTTTTTTCATGCAAATAAAATGCATTCTACAGAGTTCTGTTTAAAATTCGTTTCTAATATAAACCTTTAGAGAATGTTTAAAAATTTATTTTCAGAGATTTTTCTGTCCTCTGTTGACTCTTAAACAAAGTAAATATTTAATCAAGATACCACGGGAGAAAGCCACCTGGGCAACATAGGCTATTACATTTCATAAAATGTTAAATGGCAATATTTAAGTAGGGGGGGAAAAAATTTTATTTCTGCCATGGGATATTAACACTTTCTATATTTCTTATGTCTGGACAGGTTTCCAACTTACATTTGCTCTTCAAAAACCCGAATATCATGGCAATAGAAAATCAAGAAGCATTGTGGCAATGATTCAGTTTGAATATCTGTGAATTATCAATTTTTATCAGTTAAGCCTCAGTATCAGCTACCATCCACTAATAAGGAAAATATGGATTATATGTCTGTTCCCAGAAGTATGAAGTCAGCAACAGTTTCCTGAGTGTGAAAAGATTCAGTCTTTGGAATGAAAGATTTTTCGTGCTAGAAAGTTTAGTTATTTAAAAAAGTAAATACTGACTGATAAAGTATGTACTTTAAGAAAATAGTTTCATTAAGTCTACTTTTCAAACAAAGAAATCAGGATTTTTTTTAAAAAATAAATATTTTACACTCCTGGCAGCCAACAAATATCCTCACTAAGCTTTGAAATATTTGGGATGGAGTAACACCAGATGGGCTTTCTTCTCTCTTCCAAGTTATTAAAGGAACCTGTGTATACAATCTGAATGTCTGCATGCCTCAAAAGAAGACTCAGAGGAAGACACAATGAATAATGAGAAAATCTATTCAATTCTGATCTTTTCAGTCTCTGAAATAATGAATACTCTTTCTGACCAACATTAAGTAGCTGTGCCATTAATAATTTTATTCCTCTTTCTTTTGAGACAAGCTGAAGTTCTGAAAAACGTTACAGGCATCTGCCTTGTTCTTCTTGCTATCATCTTGCTAGTTCTTTCCAGAACACTGAATCACTGGATTTCTGTGCTCCAACTTTTTTTCCACTAATAAATTTTCCAAGAATTATGTGCTTTGAAAGTGACTGCATATATAATAAAGACATTAATCTATGTAATTAGGCTAAAATTTGTTGCCATTTAGACCTAAGATAGATAAGTCTTTTATGGAAGTGAAAAGTAAAGTTAAAATAATTTAATAATATTGTGATGATGACGTATTAAAATCAATATATAAGCTGACAAAACTTATTTGTTAAAGATGGTATTCTCAACGCTCTTTCAGCAATATTGCAGTACTATCTAGGTATAGAGTCTAAAATCACAACTACTGTCCTTCTAAAACATATCTGAGAAGCAAAAAAACCTCGTTATCAGAAGTTCTGCTCTGAGATTAATTTAAATATAGGCTTTTGTTTTCAATCTATTTTAGCTAAAATATTATTCTAATATATATCTTATCTAACAACACTAATATCAATGAGTTTTTCCATCAATTTACTTTGTTTTCACCAACACATGTTGGTTACATTTGTTACCTACAACATAAATTTAATGTTGATTTAACACAATTTTATCACATAAGCATTGAGAGTCAAACAAACATTTTAAATTTGTTTCTTTTAAACAAAGAGAAAACTAAGTCTTTTCATATAGAAATTATGGAATTATACTATTCACTTTGTCTCACTTAGGACTGTAATGATGAAACTTGAGGAAAATGAAAACCAATGCACATGAGAAAAAATTATACAACCACTGGTTACATCTACTTGAAGCAGGGAAAGACAAAAATCACAGTGGAAAAACAAAAATTCTTAAAAAAAGAAAAAATGTTGAAGGACAAAATAAAGACACAAAAAGACTGGAGCATTCATGAAACAGGCTACAAGAATCTTTTATGATCACAAATGAGCAGTCTCTGGAAAATAGAAAATAGGTAGAGTTTGAGTGCGAAAGTTAAAATGTTCATTCAGTTGAGAATATTTTAAAAAATTAAAGCAAGTGCTTCAGGCAACTTTCATACTAGAACTTGCCAACATTACTCATGACACAGTATATGATACATTGCAATCTTTGTGATAAATTTTGCAATAAGATAGCATGACACTTGCAACTTAGAGAAATGTCAAACTAAAACTAGGGCAGAGGTAACCTAATTGTACACTTGTGGGGGCGTGGAGGACACAGGGGAAGCTTGTGCCTGTGCCCTGAGAATCATTATTTTTTTCTCTAAAAACCTTGATTTTCCATCTTCCTCTAAACTCTCTTCTAAATATTTAATTGAAATTTTTTGAATTTGGAAAAATTTAAGAAATGAGGCTCACTATGGTAATGTATTAATGGAAGACAAATTTTCAACTCATTAAAATGCTGACAATTTTCTGAGACCCTTCAATTGCCTTTTTAATTGCTGCAACGACAAACATGACAGTTCCTGATCTGAGTATAAAGGTAGTTCTACGAAAATTACTTGTTTTCAAAAAAGCAAATATCTGTCTACCCTGCTGGAGGTGGGTAGGTGATAAAAGAAAATAGCTATATATATTTTCATAGAAAATTATGGGGTTTATATGTTTGCTGCAGACTGCAATGTTGTTATATGTCTGCCTTTAAATGGAACATTGTACTCAAATAAAGTATAACTTCTCAGCTTTATTCTTAGTCCAAGTTCTGTCAACATCTAAGATTTAATTTAGGGAATTTTATTATAAGAAATGTTCTCCTTCATTTCTTGTGTCACACAGCTTTTTAATTAGATCTCAATTTAGTAAACATACTTAATCTCTCACTCAGCATTCCTCAGGCTGATAATGGCCACGTTATACTGAGATTAAAATGTCACAAAAACTGTCGGATTTGGTGTTTGTTGTTTTTTTTAAATGGTCTTCAGGCTGGAAACCCTTTGGCAATGCCTTTAGAAACATGGACAGCTTCGTGATTCTATTTTCTTTTTTCTTTTATTTGTTTTTCTTCAGTTATAAATATGCAAACTAACTACATTCCCTCAGTACATGATCAATGAAAACAATACAATTGTTAATAGCAGTTTTTGAACGCTGACACAAAGCCAATTTGCAGGACTTTAACAAAAATGGATACTCCAAACAACAATTGCTTCAAACTTCCCCTCCTTACTTGCTCAGACACCACACTGTGAAATAATATATAGTGCTTATAAGCAACTTAGAATGGCAGAAGAACTGGGCTTTACCAAACTAAGCAGGAATTGCACACTGAATGGTTTCTTATTTCAAAAGTTTTCCCTAGTTCTGATTTCCATTGAAACCTGTGTGTTGGTTTTGCATACAAAAACACTGAGTAGTGATGAGAAAAAATTGATTCTTAGATCAGTTGTGGATGATGGCTTTAACTTATGTCTGTCTTCATTGATTTCTTTATTAGCTTCTAATAAAAATTTGTAGTAAACATTCATTTTTTAACAAAAGCTGTCTTTTATTCTATTTATAAATCCATTAATTTTAACAATGTCTAAAGCTTTTAAAGATTAGTCACAGCTAGCTGAACAGGAGAAAAAAACCCATACCACCGTTCTCCAGCTGCGAGTCATGTAGGTTTTCACTTATCAGTAAACTATCAGGATAGCACACAGTCCCGTTCAGAGACCACTACTCCATTGAGCCTGAGGCTGTACAAAGAGAGATTGAAAATGATCTTAAAAGACATTTCAAATTAAGTAATTAATGGAATGTGATATTCAAGGAAGAAATTAAATTACAGGAACTGTTGTGGTAAGCAAAAGCATGACAATCATTTAGACTATTAACAACATCATGTAGCAACACATGCCAACTTAAGGAGACATTTGAAGGCAAACAACTTAAAACCCGCTCATATATTTGTAGGTAGGCTGATGCACAGCAGTAGAAAAAGCCTGATTGTGCTTATTTGAGGAGCATGATGGAAGCTGTCAGCATAGGCTGGTGGTCTGCAGCAATATTCTTGATACTGATTTACAGATGGCAGGATAGTTGGAAGATGGACTGTAATGTCTCAGAGTGAAAGTGAGAGGCTTGTATTACTTTGTGATTAAAAGAAAAGGACCCAATGAATGGATGGACAGAGGAGAGCAACGCGATGAAATTTAAATGCTTGTAAAATTATATAGTATCAGCATTCAGTGGATAGAAGGAATATTGTATTTGTCTAGGCAAGAGAGGAGCTTGTAAAAATGATGGATACATAAGCTAACATCCTGGTATATTAGGCTCAGTCTCATTTTCTCTATAAACAATGAATACCCATCACATTTTCAAACTTTACTGTATTGGGTATGGCTGGGATGGAGGTAACTTTCATCATAGCAGAGCTCGTAGCGCTGTGCTTTGTATTTGTAGCTAAAACAGTACTGATAACACAGCAGTGTTTTGGTATGGCTGAGCACTGCTCACAGAGCATTAAGGTTGTCTCTCCAACAGGCCAGTAGGCTGGCGATTGGCAAGAGGTTGAGAGGTGACATAGCCAGGTCAGTTGACCTAAATTGACCAAAAGGATATTCCATACCATATGATGTCATGCTTAGCAATTAAAGCTAAGAGAAAGGAGGAAGTGGGGGGAGGGGGGGCATTTGTTGTAGAGGACTTTATCTTCCAAATCCACCATGATACATACTGGAGCCTTACTTCCCGGGAAGTGGCTATACATTGCCTGCTGAAGGGAAACAGACAATACATCTCTTTGCTCTGCTTTGCTTCATTTTGCTTCTTTGTGCAGCCTTTGATTTCCTTCATTAAACTGCCTTTATCTTGGTCTATGAATTTTTAGTCATATTTTCTGTCCCCATCCTACTAAGGGGAGTGAGAGAGCAGCTGAGTAGGCACCTGGCAGCCAGCCAAGGTCAACCCACCACATTTTCATTGCTTTGTTTTCTTATTTAATTATTATTTTTGGAGGGAAGAAAATCCCCTTTCTTACATCAACAATTACAATTTTAAGAATTGATCTTTTAAATTCCTCTCATCTCTGACAGTTTTTGTGGGGATGTCTCAGTTTTCCCCTCTAGCATCTTCACGGGCAACATAATTCTTCTTGGATCACTTAATGGGATCATTCTGGAAGACTGACTCTTTGAAGATCAAATTTTAAAAGAAGCTGAAGTGCTACTGTAGCTGTGTCACTGCAAGTGATTAAAAAGCCTTGTAGGAGAAGAGCAGAACAACATAGAGCTCTTTCCCCAAAAGCTATCCAAGGAATTTGTTGGCTTACCTGGCTAGGCATTTTTAAATTCGAAAATGCAATATCTGCTGAGTCAACAAGTACCAAAGATGACTCAAACATGACTAGGAATGAGCCAGATCTCCCAAACTCTACCAGTAAGGGAACAAAGGATTGTAGGAATCAGAGTTCACTAAATTCAAGTCTAAATGCTGACATTTCAGCTGAAAAGCACAGAACAAATTAGAAAATAAAACCTTCAATGAATAAAAATTTATACATAATTCTGTCCTTCAATGTCTTTTAATCTTTACAATTACAATTCATTCAAAAGTCAGAGGAAGAAATGACAGAGGAAGACCGTTAGTTTCACAGAAATTTCTAAAAGAAAAAGAGAAAGTTGGAAGCTGAAAAATAAGAAGAAGGTTTTCATACCTTTAAGGTGCAGTTTTGCCATAGTAAAGTAATCAAAAATATTTACTATAGAAAAGTAAATTCATGTTAGAATATATACATAAAGTGGATTTTCCATTCTGTTTTGTACAAAAGTAATTAATTTCAAAAATACAAAAAATGAAAACTGGTTATACTGGGGTTCCTAGAACGTGGCGTATCTTGTATGGTGCATGTCAAATAGGAGTACAGTACATACTACAAATATATCTGGGTAACTCAATGAATTGTTGTGTTACTGTGCCCAAAGTAATCTCATTGAAGCTACACTTAAAAGCAAAGTACATAATTTCATTGTGGAATACAAGACTGTCAAAGATTAGATTACACTGGTGAATCATCATAAAAGGATGCATTTTCTCTTCTATTCCTTATAAAAGTATGTATGCAAGTTTAACAGAGAATAAGAACTATGAGACAGTATAGAAGACTGTATTACACAAATTCTCATTCTTCAAACCTATCCAAGACAAATCATAAAACAATGCAGGGTAATAACCCTTCACTGCTTAGTAAATCATCAGGGTTATTTGATAGAATTAGTTTGTATCTTGATTTAAGAAAAAAAAATCTTAAATTTTAAATCCTATATACAGTGATGTCAGTCTTTTATTATGCCCATACTTTATTCCTGGATAGAATACTTATTTAAGCATTCATATGTCTAATCTTAGATTATCCAGAGGTAGATAGCTGACAATTTCTTCCTCTCTCTGATATTATTTTGTCATTCTGGCTGAAGATTGTCTATGCCTAATACAAATACTTCATTCTCCTTTAGCCTACAGCTGTAATTAAAGAAAGAAATTTAAACATCTGAAACTAGGTATGCAAAACACTAATTGATTGTACATGATGTATATTTAAGTAAGTATAAGCAATTTATAGTCTTGACAATTCTTAATAACTTTATTCACATAAAAAAAATTGCATAGGTTCTCACATCTCACATTTTCCGAAACTGGAAATCCAGACTACTGCTCACAAAACTTCAATGAGTGGAAAGGTTACAGTGCCAATCATTCTTATACTACCCGAAGCATTGTCTTTTGAACGTAAGAGCTAGATTCTATGAAAGCATTACAGATCTATCAGCACACTTACAAAGGTATTCATGTTTTTGTCAATAAAGTCCTTAAAATACTGTATATTCAAGAAATCATGAGAAGTGGTACATAATCTGTGTGTAAGTATATAAATATGCAAACTTTCCAGAAAAAAATCAAATACTGTAGCTACTGTAACTATGAATTTAAGAACTGCAATAGATTGAGGATAGTCAATCAAGAAGTAAGCAAACAAACAACATACATTACAATTCATTCTGAAAATGTGTGCATGAAGACAAACATGTCAACATATGCAAGATTCCTGGATGCTGTAATCATGCACATTATATAAAAGGAAAAATATTGAAATTATTTTTTGAAAGGCTATTTGTTTTTTTTCAGAGAAGCTGCTTCCAATTCCATTGTTTTTTCAGGCTTTGATTCAAAATAGTCTATTTCAATTTTAGTTTAGTTTTTATGTTAGTTTTGGGATTTAATGGATAGGATTATCTTCCATTGCCATAGTAGCCATCATGATAGTAAAGACACTTACCTAATATTTGAAAAGTATGCTGTTATAACAAAGACAATTTTGGAAATGCACTTTTAATATGTTTTATGTAGGAAGTCTAATAGCCTTATATCATAAAAAAAAAGGATGCTGCAGTTTATAAAAAAATTAGAAATAGTACTCTGAAGTCTTCACTTTCTTTTAATAATATATTTGTACTAACACAAGTCATGATTGACAACTGACATGTATTTGGTTCTGAGGCTTGAATTAGAAACAAAAAATTGTTTTGTACTACAGAAATTATGTCTGACTGGATGACTTGCCTTTTCCTTTCTTCTTTTTTATGTTGCACAGCTTTGTGTCATGTCATAATATATCACAAGCTGTGGCTGACAAACAAGTTAAAGTACTATGCCAGTACAGTAGCCACAGAACACCTTAACCTGAGACCATCAATTACAATGTAAATGTACTGCAATGACAAGTACAATTACAATGAAAAAATCTAGGATGCACCAAATAAGTAATGAGATGTTATTGCCTTAGCTACTTTGATAATAATCAAGAAATTTGGTAAACATATCTACTATTATATTTTTTTATATTTGAATAGTTTTATACTTCCACTTGTGATCCAAACACTGGCACCTGCTACACAGATTAGAAAATTTGGATGCAAAATTCAGTAATGTTTTCTTTCTCACCTTCTCTTCATATACTGGAGTATTTTATTTAGGCTGGGGTTTGATTTTTTTCATAGAATCACTGATGTTTAAGACTGTTGAAAACTACTTCTGCAGATCATCTAGACCAGCCTCCTGCCCTAAGCACGTCCAGTTAGACCAGGTTGCTCAGGGCCTTGTCCAATTCAGTTTTGAATATTTCCATAATACAGATACAACAATCTCTATGGGAAACCTGTGCCACTGTCAGACCACACTCAGGGTGATTATTTTTTTTCCTTAATAATTGACCAAACTTTAGTAAACTCCAGCATGGTTTTATCCTACTGCTGTGCACCTTCTAGAAAAGTCAGGGTCTGTTCTATCTGTACCCTCCCATCAGGTACCTGTATACAGCAATAGTCTCTCCCCTCACCCTTCCCTTCTTCAGATGGAACAAATCCTGCTCTTCCTGCCTCTCCTATTGGGCTTCAGCCCTCTTACCGTGGTGGTCCTCCCTGACAGTGTGTCACTGACTGTCTTGTACTGTGGAGCTCAAAAGCAGACATGGCACTCCAGATAAGGTCTTATAAATGTCAGAGTGGAACAACTGCTTCCCTTGACTTTCTGACTATTTGCTAATACGGCCCAAAATGCAGTTGCATTTCTTCCCTGCAAGCGTATACTGCTGACTTTTTTGGATACAGTAGCCCAAATGTCAGTAATCACTGCTGAAATGGCCAAGGCATTAATACACCACCTGGCTGCTGCAAAGTAAAATATACTAGAATAGAGGGAGTAATTAAGGGAAGCTCTGAGGCAAAAATTAATTTATGGATACCTGGGGAAAAACAAATGACCCACGCTGCAGTATTGGCTGGAGCAGCTGATACTAACATTTTGGGATTTGGTCTGTTATGTGATTGGCGCTGGGAAATGCCTGATGGGACTGTATGAAGTCTTGCTGCTCTGGGCGCAGGAGATGAAGAAGATGATGGAGACCTCCACATAATTTCTGAGAGGATGCAGGAGAAAAATGGACCAGTGAAATCAATTTGCCTGTTACAACCATCCATACCTCTTCCTTACTCTCGAGTTACCAACATAAAACAGTGGAGCAGAGTGGAGTAGAACAGAGTGGAGGCACCGTGGCCAGGCTCTCTTGTGCTCCCTGCAGGAATGGGAACTTGATGGTACCACACAGCTGATAAGGTGCATAGAAGTTGTCAAATGAAGAATATATGAGATGTCCACTGCTGAGCAAACAATTGTGGCAAATTACTTTCCTCAGATGAAATAATCTCACTGTAACACCAATGCACACCTCCCTCCCAAAGTTACCTACCTCCAAGGTACTACCACACCTTGCTGTGCATGCAATACCAATCAGTAACAAAAATATGCATGTTTAGAGTCACTCAAGCTCTACCTAAATATAAAGAAAATGAACTGGTCTTGGACAGAAATAAGTCCAAAAGGGGAGCTCTAAAGCTGTTACTTCTAATCAAGGGAGTCAGCCTTGGGAAGGACAGGGAACAAAGAACAAATGGTGAAAAGAACAGTTATCTAAATTATGCAGAAAGAAGCCTTCAAGTGATGAAAGCTCTGGCCGAAAGAGAAGACAAGCTGATAAGGTGTTGCAATCCACAGACATCAACAGAAAATCAGTTGAAAGTAGGACAAAGATAATTGTGGTAATGGGAGATTGCGATCTCCAACTCAAATAGCACCCATGAAAGAGGGCAAAACCCCACTTGAAGAGCATGTGTAGTTAGTAATAAGCTTCAGCAGGGCTATCTGAGGTTGAGTACTAATTTGCAGTAGAAGAGAGAAACTTGTAACTAATCCTGTGTATGTTAATGAATATGCAATGCACTACTGAAGTGTAAAAAGTAAGCAAAGGAGGGGAGAAGTTAGGGAAGACTCCATTATAACTTCTGGGATCAGTCAATGGGCTGGGGCTGAACCCGTTTTCTCCCCCGTAGAGATACCTACTGGGTAAGAACTTTATGACTAACTCACACTAGCTGTTATTAGGTGGATTGTTTTCAGCTTGCTTTGCAGTCAATGTATTATCACCCGCAGGGTTTGAACCTTATTCTGTCACAAACTCGCATTTTTATAATAAAAATCTTCAGCTGAAGTTCATTCTGTGTAAGTCTCTAGAGATTTGAGTAGTTGATATAAGGGATTTGACTCAGTGACACTGTCACTGGGTGTCCCTGAATAGGTTAGTCAAATCACCCTCTGATACATGGGCTGTCAAAACTCAGGTAGCGGGCAGTCTGGTCGGGCACAAGGGTCTCATCTTTCTTGGGGAAACTGACAGGCTGATCAAATATAAAGGGTTTGAGGAACCTCCTTTTGTAACGTGACACTCAACTAGTGAGTATTTACAACAAAACAGCAACAAAATGTTGTTCTCTTTAAGATTCTGCCTTCTTACTCATCACTGTGATGCACTTCTTTTAGCACCTGAGTGTATCCACTTAATAAAATGGATTGTGCAAAATGGGCATTGGTGACTTGCCCAAATGAAAGCATATCTCTGAGTCAAAGCTCCATGATAGCAGCATGATAACTGCATAGATAAAGCAACTGTTGAGATGTCACGATAACACTGGGCAGCTGAGGGAGCCATGAACAACACAGACATTCTTGGGCTGTTTTTGTCTTTCTGTTGCTATAGGAAAGCAGCAGGTAAATTATTGATCATACAATAATGAATATTGATAAACATAGGAATGAGAAAGTATGACCTATGAGTTTCTCTCAGGATATTGCAGAACATCCACAGATATGAGAGAAAGAAAAGCTTATTGCATTGAAAAGGAATCGGAAAATTGTATTAACATTACTCCTACACAAACAATTGCTAAAGGAAGGACCTAATTGTTGTAGATCCCTGTTTCACCAAATGTCATTAAGAGAAACCAGAAGACGGGATTCAGATGCATATTCTAAGATGAAAATCCTGCCAAAGCAGGAAACACTGATTTTATAAGATGTAGGAAGAACTTTTTAAAAAGGGAGATCTATAAAACCACAATTCTGTGGCTGTTTGCTTACAGACTCTTCCCTCACACTTTCCCCACTGCTGCTTTACCCTCCTACTCTTCTGTTGTGTTCCCTACCTTACTACCTTCATCTTCCAAGTAAAAGTAAATAAAACCGATGGTGACAGAATAATTGCGTTATCTGCTGTGACTCTGCTATCTCACTTTACATATGACTTGCCTACTTAAAATGTAAAGCTTGGGGTTTTTTCTGTATTTTTTGGTTGTTTCGAATTTGGGTGTTTTTTTGGGTTTTTTTGGTTGTTTGGGGTTTTTGTTTGTTTGTTTTAAAGAAAGGAACTTTATCTGGAAAGTGAATAATTATCTTCCATTAGATACTTTGAAAATTTCTATTCTAGTTTATTTTGGAAAAGAGAAAAGCTTTCAAAAATATTAGTTTTTTAATGTACTGGCTGGAAGTATATTTTGTTTGCAATATGGGTTATGTGATACCTGGTTTGTGGAATGAATTTGATTAATTACTGTAGCTATGTATTTTTTACTTCAAAACATGAAAAATAAATTTGTTTCATCAATAGTTTTTTTCTTGGTAATTGTGAAATTCTGAAGTATGCATTTCTAAATAAGCAGAAAGGACAAAGCTGTTGTTATATTTTAGCTTTAAAATAAAATAATATTTTTGTGAATATTTGTGCCCCTAAGTGACAGCTCAGTGTCCTCTGATCCATGTACCCTTGCTCTGAAATATGATTTCTACTCTGAGATGACAAGTTCACGATCTGCAAAGATTATAGAACTGTTTAAGTATTCCCCATTGATTCCTCTCAAAATAGTATTCTAGCACTTTGCGGTATTCACTTGTCACGTAAGACACCTGACACAAGATTCTGAGAATAACAGTAGTTAGGAATAACTGTCTACATGATCTGCAGGATTATTTAGAAAATCTACATCTAGAAAAAGTTATTAAAATTATATTATGAAGCTTAAATTAAAATTATATTAGAAAGGAATATGATAAATTGAAACTTCCAAAATGATGACAGGAATTTCTACACGGCATCCACAACGATTCACAATATATTTCAACAAGCCAATTTAAATTTTAAATAATCACAAATGACACTGCAAGCTGCATCTCTGTTATGCCTATCAGATGCTCTTCAATGTGATCAAGAGGGTAATTCAAATTTACAGAAGACACTTTTCACCAGATTCTTCGGAAAATGTACCTTATTTGAACTTTCTGGCAGTACAAAGGAGACAAACTTGAATAAAAGAAAAGCTTCCTATCTTGGGCATCGTCTGACTCTGACAGCCAGTGGCCAGCATACCAATAATGTCCATAGTTAATAGCTTACTGCTCCGAGATGACGATTTTTACACAACATTCACAGAAGGATATTGATGTGATCAATAAGTTAGCTATAGCTTAATCAGATAATGATCTATTGCATTGCTTCTAGGCAATACAAAGTCAATGTAATGTGAGTGCAGTTTTGCTAGTTGTCGTAAATGTCTTAATTCAATTGCATGGAAAATTAACAGTTGAAAAACAAGGAAATCTCTTGCAGTCACACAATACAGAATTATGTTCCTCATCCCACCATTATGAACTTTTAGAGAAAATCCATTGCAATCACTCTACCTAGCATATTAATCTATTTTGGGGAAGGAAAATGTCACATAGTGATTTCAACTGTTGTCAAATCATACCAAATTTCAGAAGACAAATGCTATTATTAGCAGATGAAATAAGACAACTCTGGTTTAGGAGTATTGACACTACTCAGTGTGAGAAAAATGAGAAATCAATGAATATTCTATTGCACAAATACATGTGTATGTTGTTGGAGTGCTAGAGAATAATGTTTTAGAATTTTTGATCACTGACTATTTTATGCAAAACATGTGAGACTATCTCTGGCACAGACAATTGAGCAATATCTTATGTGGTCTGTGGGGCAAAGATCATGTATTTTTATCAGTTCTATGAAATTTCTACCAACTCAGACAGTAAGCCTTGTAAAGTAATAATAATCTCTGAGCATGGATGGGTGCAAAATTTCAACACTTTTCTTCTGTCATTTGCCACAAAAACCCAACTACTCGTGCAATGAATACTAGTATCTAAATAGGATGTCCATCACAGTTCAACATAATCTCAAAATTTTTAAAAAAGACATAATGAAGGTGTTCTAGCAGCTCTGTGTACTAAGGGCTCATGTTGTCTGTTGCTGTGTGTACAGTAGGCCTATTTCTTCTTTTTTTACAGCTTTTTCACACAGGCAAGTTTTACATATTTTGACAGTGATGGCCAAAGATGTTCTTATGCAGAGCTATAAGTATGCTAGGGTTGATCATTCTTTAGCTCAATAGACAGCTGGAAGAAGGCAAAGTTTTATTTTATAGAAATCTACTTGACAGGCATATCCTCACACTAAAACCAGAACCAAACCTTTAGGTGCAAAACTAACGATTTGCCAATGATGAAGCAAACTTCAACGTTTCAGGCTCTTCTCCAGGAACTCTCCCTCACTGGATGATCTTCAGAAGATGGCAGTATAAGATACTCCACATCAACAAATTTTCACGCTAGTGAACTGAGAAAATTGCAGATGTGGGCATACAGCATTCACAATTAAAGGCTTCTGTGACATTGTTAAAAAAGAAGTTGAACAACTCTTTAACTAGCCTAGCACTTCTGAAACTCATGTTCATATAGATGCAACTCAGGAGAGAATTCTGCCTATTATTTCCTTAATGCCTTCTAGTCCTAAGACTTCCATGAGTGTAGGTTAACAATAAAGCACTTTGTCCACAATAAGTAAGTTTCTGTATTAGAAATCAGAAGCCGAGAGGCTTGTGAATGTTTCAGGTAACTGCTAATTTAATCACTTAAGGTCTCCTAAGAAGGAATTCTGATTAATATCAAGAATAAACTTTTAAATACCTTTTCTGATGCACCATGAATATGATTACAACAACCATTCCCAAAGCAGTTCCAGGCATATACTGTGCTGAACAGGTAGCACATATATCATGCCATGCCCCAGAAGCAGCAACAGACTCACACCATAGTGTCATTTAGAATAACAGTACACCCGGAAGCGTTAGAAATGTATAAAAGGCAAAACTGGATAATGCTGAATTTCTCTATGTACTCTTTATAAGGCCTTATGAAGTACAATTTTATTTCAAAATAAAGTCATAAGAATTGTGCCACAGACTCACTTGTAAGATCAAAAAGGTGTCATATGCCTTGATATTAAATAGATCATCCTCATAGTCATTCTTTTCTTGAAAAGATGTGGATGCATCACCTTCTCTAATATTTAAGGTTCACCTTCTCTGCAGAATATACATTTTTGTTCTCTGGATCATTGTTCAGTTTACAATATAAGTATTATCTCACCTATACTTAATCTTGCATGTCATTTTCCAATATTTGGATCCATTTTCAGATTATTTTAATTCTGTTAAACTTCATACGTGCAAGCTGAAACTTTCCATGTGTATGTACCTCATTGTATTAATACTTCCCCTCCCCCCCCCTTTTCAAGTAGCAACAAAAAGAAGCTATTGCCATAATTACAATAAAGAAATGCTACTTACTCTTTCTTTGTTTGTTTTTGGGTTTGTTAGGTTGTTTGGTTTTTTTTCACAATTGCTTCATTGAAGCTCCAGTAGTGTGAAATTGAGCACACAGTTGCCAGTTTGTCAGGAATGTACTCTTTGCCATGCCTCTGGAATATGGTACCCAAGTGGAGCTTTTCTTCAGTAGACCCTTGCAAAGGCTTTACCTTTGCAGGTTGTCTGCATAGAACTTCTTTCACTCACCTTCCTTCTCTTCGTATACCAAAACCGAGACGTTTCAGAAATTGCCACCCCGGCAGCAGGCAGCCCCGGCTGTGCCAGCCCACGGGCAGGCCCTAGGAAGGTGCGTGTGGTTGCCCCATAGGCAGCGTGGGCTGACGCTGAGGCCCCCACGGTCTCTCCTCCTCTCCCAGGCGCTGCAGTGTGCTCATGCCCACCTTCTCACACCAGCCCGGGCACAGCACAGCCAGCCAAAAGCTTTTTAGCAGTGTTCACTTTCAGCAAACCCCCCAGCACGAATAGAAATTACGTGAATACACATGGAGACACAGTGGAAAAGTGGGGAGAGCGCTGGCTCAGAGCTGTCATGTGCCGCACTCAAACTCTCATTCTCCCCACATTTCTTGTGCCTCCACCTCCCGAAAACCACCTAGACCAGGATGAAAGGGGAAGCAAAAATGAACGTAAGAGGTAGTGGAAACAGACTACAATTTCTCCTGTTTCTAAACACAAAAAGATCTGACTCTAAACGACGAATTGTGATCTATGATCACCAGCATTCACTACCAAGCCAGTAACTGTTAATCTCATAAATCTCTCACAGTTCTTACATTGGTTTAAGTTTTCAAATGTGTAATTTTCTGATCCTTTTTAGCACATATATGAAAAAGGTCACAAAAATAAGGATTACAAAATTTTAGAAGATTAGAATGAAAATTGCCTGTCCAATTCCAATGGGCATTTTTCTTAGTATTCAGTAGTCAATTCTCTGCAGATTTTTCATGTCTCCTTACACAGAATGGGCCACCTTTGAGGAATAAACCAATGCCTGCATGCTGAGATATTTAATTACAATGGGAAGATGCTGACAACAACAACAAAAAATAATCCAACAAATCAGAAAATGCATTACAGCTATGGGTAGCTGTACTTTGTCCTGGAGAAGTAGGTGCTGTCTTTTCTTTCAGCATTTCTGTGCAATAGTAAACAACTTTTTTTCCCCAGCAATACTTTACATACAGGCTATAATTTTAATGTTGCATTTCTTTAAATAAACAAAACACAGAATGTATTGGCAGAGCTTGCTGAGTACCCATCACAACCATTAAACTGGCTCAAAGTTATTAAATGCTATTCAAAATGGTAAATTACTTGGAAAAAAAAAGCTTTTGTTATTTCAGATTAAGACTCAAAAACTGGACTTTTTGAATGATTCCTACATTGCCTTGTGCCATTTCTCTGTCTGTCAAATGGGGATGATATTTCTTACCTCTCCTGGAGAGAAAGTTTCAAGA
This sequence comes from Falco rusticolus, assembly GCF_015220075.1. Lineage (NCBI taxonomy): Eukaryota > Metazoa > Chordata > Aves > Falconiformes > Falconidae > Falco > Falco rusticolus. Next base: position 7,280,343 of record NC_051189.1, on the reverse strand, counting down.
TGAATAAAGTTTTGTGAAGAAAAGCCCACCTGTTATTCATTAATATAGAGATGGTATAAAGTCAAATATGTCATGGCAGTAGAGAACGAATTATGACAAAATGAAATTGAGTTCCAAATACCTCTTAGAACATTGTTCTTTCTACTGAGTCACGATTCCTGCAGAAAAACATGGCACTGTAGATCCCTCTGCACGTGCATTCTTATGATAAAACCCAGGTTACTTGAAACAATTTCTGATCTGCCAAAACATCTGAATATTTGAATTATATATGCTAATATTTGATAATTTAGATATGTATGAGGTTGTTAGAACTAAATGAAACACATACTTCATGGTGGATGTTTTTTGTTGTTCTCCTTCCAGATATTGCTCATTCCTCATCCCAACAACTTTCATCGCTCTTTTCTGCACCTGAATCTATTTTATAAGTAGCATTCTGGTAGGATATTGTAAAAAAATCCAGGCAAAACCCCAGCTGCAATAGAAGTTCAGAGGTTAAAAAATATTTTTTTTCCTTCTCAAATTCATAACATTGGTGAAAGTAGCTGAAAATCAGAATTGCCTTTTTCGGTACAGGTCATATTAAAATCCCTTGTCAACATGCTATCTGATTTTGACTTTATGCCCTTCAGTAGTATTTCTTTCTACATTTCTTCTCATCCTTTGGATTTATTTTTTAAACCAGCTGCACAATATTTCCACCTGTTGAATCAATGCTTATATTTTTAACTCCTAATTTTCTTTCCATGTTCTTAATCTGCTACAGAGCTGACTTGTGAGTTTACAGATAAGTTATCAACTATACATCTTAAAATGCTCTAAATATACAGTAGTTAATAGTTGAAAATTCTGCTTGCATTTTCAACACGATTCATGAGTCTGAAAGGACAGTTAGATCTTGTCTGTCCCTTCTGCCTGAAAACAAAACTTGTTGTGAGAACTAAAAAGCACAACAAATTCAGGTTCTTTGCTGCATCAAAAAATACCTGGTATTGGATGCGCTCCTGTCTCCCTGCAGGTGGAAAAAGGGGCAGATATTTTAATTCTGGAGCATTTCTTTGTATGTTCTATTTTCATTCATGCAAGAAGGAAAAGGCAGCAGCCCAATATTCAGTAACAGAGCAATGAAAAGGATCTTAGTTTATTGTCTCAAAACCAGAAGTCACTAAACGGTCACTAATTCTATGTGCTTTATGTATACATTTGTTTTAGAAAACAAATAAAACATCAATCTTTAGCTGTTATCTGGAGAAGACTGAAGATGTCCATAATTTTTAGCATGTGCATACTGTAACTGCATTCAATCTGAGTGCTCAACACGTCTCCAAAAGCATCTGCAGGAACAGATGCTTACAGAATTTTACAGAGTTCCTGCATGCAAAACACTATATAAATTGTGTGAATTTCTTCAGGGAATCTTCTGAGAACATCAGCCATGTTAACATAGCTACATGATTTGCAAATGTAAAAAAAAAAAAAGGTTTAAAAATTACCTTTCCTTTGCATTTCCCTATTTGTGTAGACCATATATCTATATAGTCCATCTGTGTTCGTATGTACACTGTCATAGACTCACACTTACAAATAAATGAGAAAACTCAGAATTATTTTTGTATCCATATATTGGTTACAGTTTTCTCAGGCAAGGATAGGGAGGAAATACTGCATTTAGAAAACTGAAACCAGTAACTGTTATCACTTCCACTGATATCAGATAAAAAGAAATTGTTTGTTTCATGCTGGGCTTCAGGAGAAGAAACTAATAAATATACATAGGTAAGCAAAAGAGTTTATGCTACCAGCAACTGCAGTAGACCTTCAAAAGGGGTTCATTTTTAAGTTCTTTGGTCTGATATACTTTTATTTTCCCAAATACTCACTTTTGCAGTAAAAAACAGTATAGGACATTCCTAAACCAACACTTTAAGGTTTAAAGCTGAATATTTTAATAAGGTCATCCCTTTTCCTTATCTATGGAACAGTTTTTACCATCCTCCTTCCTGGATCTCCGATAATATTAAAAAATTACTCATTTTAAACTTCAAATTTAGTGTATAAATTGCTCCTACTATAACACTACAGCATTGAATTGTCTAATAAAGATTTTATTAGTGGCACAGTAAGCAAGCCAAATACAGTGATTGACCTGCTAATCCACTGAAAATGGAAGAACCTCTGAAGACAAAAAAATAACAAGTCTAATTTTTTTCTCTCACTTCAAATGCAACATGATTAGAAGAAAATCAGGCTGAAAGCACATCAGGCTTGCAGAATTAGAGCTTGATTTACCCCTTCCATTGCAGAATCATGCACAGCTGTCCAGAAAGAGCTGGACATTTTAAAATGTCACCATATCAGAGCAGTGACATATAGTGCTGGTTCAAGTGTAAATAATAGTTCAAGACAGAAGGCGGCAGCAAGTCTGTTCTTAACAAGGGGATAATTAGGATAATTAGCTGTGGCATATCTCATAGTGCCCTGCACAAGCCTGAGTGAGAGTTTCCCCAAGAAGCTCTCCTTCAGATATGGTGGCACAAGGTGCGGGGTGACCAGCTTAGAGTCCCTGTCATGTGCCAAGGCGCTGGCGTGCCCTGCCCCACGCACATGGCTGCAGAGCTGCTCACAGCAGAGCCTATGTCCAGCAGCAATCCTGCCCATTCAGCATCCCTTGGGTCCAAACTGGGGAGAAAACAAAAAAATTCCCCCACAAAACCAAAAAAAGAAGTCTGTTGAAAAAAGCTTTCACCTGTTAAAAGTATTTCTTTTGGTTTATGTAATGTAATATTGAAACAAAGTTTAAATAAAGTCAGAGCGGGGCTTTTGGGTGAACACTGTCATAGGACGGACTGGCTGACTGGCTGCCAGATTTAGGCATCTAAGCCTTTAAAAAGTCTCTCTTTTCTGGCTATGGTTTGATTCAATCTTTAAACAAAGTGCACCAGCCTGCTTAAAATCAACAACAACAACAAAAGTCAACCGTAAAGACGGCTTTTGTGAGGAGTATGAAAGAAGAAAGCACATTAAAGATAAAAGAAAGAAGTACATTGGAGGGTTAAGAGGTCAGTCAAGTTTACCAAGTGTCTGGAACTAAAATCGAAGACAGAAAGCTGAGGCTGAAAGATGAAAGAATATGCTTGTCTGAAACAATAAATAACATCAGAATCATCACTAAAAATCTATTTAACCTTAAATTTATTTCTCCTTCATTTAACTGCATTTAATTGACCACAGAAAATTTGTCTTGATCTATGATACTGATTGCCTGTTTCTGGGAAAGCTAACCATCTCTTCTGAGGAAGAGAGAACTCCTAAGTAATGCCCTGTAATCCCTATTACATGCTAAGCTGTTGAAAGTGTAGCCATAAGAAAGCTAATTTTGCATATGGAGTTTATGATCAAGTCACTTGCATTCTTTTCAGGATGGATTTTTCTCTCCAGTAGAGTTGCACTGCCATACAAACATCATATTAGCAGGACAGTTCTGTGCATAGCTCAGGTTTGTGTGCTCTGTTCTCAGAAATGTTCCAGTCTGGTTTTAAGCAAAAGGCAAGTAACAAACCTGAAATGCATTATTTTTATTTTCCAGTCAGCCATTTATGTTTGAACTGCTCCATTCAGCTCCTGTTTATTAGCATACCCTTGCACAACATCATGAAATAATCTCTGGCAGAAATAATTTAGAGATTTTGCACCTTTCCACATATATTTCATAGTACAGTAACTGTTATGCAGTTACTGATTAATGAATTACCTATCCTTGTACTGGAGAGAAAGAAATTTGGAGGCTGCGTGCCTTTGTTATTAATAGCTAAAAAGAAGAGCTATGGTTATTTTGCTTATTTTTAAATAAATGAGTTGTCTCTGATTCCACGTCTTCTCACATCGGTTATCAAAAGTAAACTTGCAAGTCTTACAACCTGCTTACATAAACAAGTAGGTAACAGTTTACCACAGCAGTTAATGTGAAATATTGGCTTCTATCATTGTCCTCCATTATCCTCCAAGCTTTATAAAAGAGGAAACAATTAGTTTACAGAAATTTACCTTTGAAGGATTTTTTTAGTTTCCTGGTACATTTAGAGGATGGATTGAAAAGCTGGTCTTCTATAGTACTTTGGCAGCCAGACCTCGGAAACTGAGCAGAAACCTGCTTGCTTTTCACACAGGAAAAAGGCTCTAGAAGCTTCTAGATTTGTGGCAGCATAAGCCAATTTTAACGAGACATGACTGCCACGGTTTCTGACCTGTACAGAACTAATAGGTGGTCCAGCTTTTCTAGATCAGGTGTACAGATCACAGCAACAGTTGCATTTCTTCTAATATAAAAAGAAGACAACTAAATGATATAATAAGTATGAAATATGTAATAAATATTTTTTAAATCTTCTGAAAAAGGTTTCTGAACAAAATGCTTGTATGTGCATAAAAAAACAGATGACTAAGCTACCTCTACAATCTACAAGCATGTACAAGGTGTGGTCCATCCATACAAGCCAAGCAGACCAGAGAGGACCACAGGACATAGTACTGTAATCCCCCTTGGAGGGGGCTGTGTGTCACTTTTGCTTGGGAAAATTTTCTCATGTTTGAAGAGATTCTGTGAGAACAGAAAAAACCATCTAAGGAGTAGAAAGCAATCATTTGTTGGCTAATTCTCATACAAAGATAGATAGAATTAAAAAGTTAGGCTAAGCACTAGTGTGGTCGCCTCCACTAATGATGTCCTGTGCATCTTTGCTGACTTCCTTTTATTTATTTATTTTAAACTTTTCTTATTTCACTAAATAAGAATCTATTCATTAAATAAATTTAAACGATTCTTATTTAGCTTATGTGTTGACTCATACTACAATATGTTTCTTGTCAGTTTCTGAGCTTAACCAAACCAATCTGCTGCACCAGTGCTGATGGTTACAAGGCTGCACTCCTTTGGTGTGCAGCAATTACACCTGCATTACATGAAAACTAGATGAATCCCCATCCTGGTGCAGCAGCACATCTCCTTAGCAGCATACATCACACTACACCCATCAGTCCTTATGCAAAATGATGAGAAATATTATAAAAGTAACATAATGTGCACTATTAATTTTTTTTTTTCCAGTTAACACTTCAAAATGCATTCTGTCAATGCAGGACATATCATCAGGCACAGAGGTTGCTTTGTCAATCTTCTAGTCAGTGCTACAGCTAGCATGGGACCTGGAAGTGGATTCCATCTGTGAGATGAAAGGAGGAATTAAGACAGTTCAATTTTGTTTTTTTTAAAAAGACCACAAATATTGAAAGACTTCTGGTGGCAACCTTCTCTTTACTGATACACTAGCTCCAAGACAGTGAACTTGTGCTCTGTAGCAAGAACAAGGCACTTCAGGGAAATCTCCACAAGTGTGTCTTCTAAATGTTAACTGTCATCTTGGGTGCAAACTCCTGCCCAGTCCCAGCCATGAGTATTGTCTCTCTGATCAGCAGCTTCTGAGCAACGGATAGGAGATGTCTGTTGGAGATGACCCACACTACTTCACTAGTAACATACAGTGAGTGATGGGTTACCACATACGTATCGTTTTTCTCCTCTACATGTGGTAGGCCTGGACGTAGCACTTCCTACAGGTTACATCCCTCTTACAGCACCCTGCCTAGCATCATCCTGAAAAGTTAGGTTCCTCAACTTGAAACAGTGAGAATACCTCTTCCATTAGGAACATGATTAATGAAAGCAACTGGAGAAGAGTTCAGAACAGAATGAGGAACAAGAGGCGGTGTTATGTAGTCACAACTATCATGAGTTGTAGCATTACTGGTGGTAGCTAGGGCTCACCTCGCTTTCAATGTATGATGTATGTGCAAACTAGAGAAGTGTTGTACGTGTTACATGTGTCCTGGTTTCAGACAGGATAGAGTTAATTTTCTTAATACTAGCTGGTGCAGTGCTGTGTTTTGGATTTAGTGTGAGAACAATGTTGATAACCACAGTTGAAACCGATGGTTTTGGTTGTTGCTAAGTAATATTTATGCTAAATCAAGGACTTTTTGGTTTCTTGGGCCCTGCCAGCGAGAGGGCTGGAGGGGTACAGGAAATTGGGAGGGGACACAGCCAGGGCAGCTGACCAGAACTAGCCAAAGGGATGTTCCATACCATATGACATCATGTTAAGCATATATAAGCTGGGGGAAGAAGAAGGAAAGCAGGAACATTCGGCATTATGGCGTTTGTCTTCCAAAGTAAGCGTTATGCGTGATGGAGCCCTGCTTTCCTGGGGATGGCTGAACACCTGCCTGCCCATGGGAAGTAGTGAATGAATTCTTTGTTTTGCTTTGCTTGCATGCACAGCTTTTGCTTTCCCTATGAAACTGTTTTTATCTCAACCCAGGAGTTTTCTCACTTTTACTCTTCTGAATCTCTTCACCATTCCACCTTGTGGGGAGTGAACAAGTGGCTGTGTGGTGCTTAGTTGCTAGCTGGGGTTAAACCACAACAACATACTAGAAAGGATTACAGGACAGTAAGTGCAAAGGTGCCTGAGATGTATTCCTCATCCAGAGTTGGCCCACTAGTGCTATTCAGTATGGATTCAGCCAGTCTGCTGTAGCAACAGCCAACTCTGGAAGTTAGATGCACAGGGCCAGTTGACTAGTGGGACATGATCACCAGAGCAACAGCACAATCTAATTGTACCTTTTGTAGTATTTGGAAAAGACAAAGTCCCTTCCAAAGAGAATGTTAAGAAGGAAACCATGTAATTGACTGCTGGTGGTAGTAAATTAGAAACACCTTCCTTGGCACATAGAGCCACTTTAATACCTTAAGTCATACAATCAAAATGAGGTTCAATTATAAGAGTTCTCACACTCAAAGACTCTCCTCATCTCTCATTCCGCTATGGAAAAACCTTTTACCTGTCTTGAGCATCTATAGGAAACTTTACCTCTGCTGTACCCTACTACTGGAAGCAAAAGAACTTGTGTTGTTCCCTTTGTTAAAGAATGGAAATATTGTGCTTATCATCCAAGCAGTTTTGAAAGAGCTGCCATCTAAGGTGGCCTGTAGCTTACAAAGGCTGTTTTTGTTGAGTACAGCACTCTCACCCTGGGCAGAAGGTCAAAAGCAATGGCCCATTAGTGCTGATTGATCAACACAGATCTTCTGGCACAAGAAGCAGCAATGTAATGTTAAGATACTGCTTCCTTAATCTTGGGGTGTTTTTCATTTGGTCTTTCAGTGCTAGAGCAGGTCTGATGTAACTACTGTTTTTTTCTGACAAAACCTGAGTCTAAAGTCACATTATGCCACATTACCATATTTTGGTATAGCAATTGCATATAAATGTTTCACTTCTTGGTGCTTCATATCATCTGAAAATGGTCAAGTTATAGATACCTATCCTTAAAATACTGAGAGCACAAGAAAACAGGGACGACACAAGATTCAGGAATGTGTATCAAGCCAGTCAAGCTCTAAACTCATCTAATGACCTTCTGCATTAAGTTCATGAAATTTTTCACTTATATATGCAGATGTGAAATATATTTTTTCTAATTAAAAGCAAGAAACACAAGGAGTTTCAGACAATAATAAATTCTATGAAAAATTCAGCCATAGTACAAAAGAATGCCCATATGGAAATTATCTCATAATGATCATTAAATGAATAGAAAACTATAGAGAAGTGAATATATAATGCAAAATTACATAAAGCAATCTATAATAATTGGTGTTTCACCAAATATCACTAACTATAGCTTTAATGCTAGCTTTCAGTATTGTCTATCCACAGGTCATTTTATTCTTTTTCATCCACAGAGTCACCTGCCAATCAATACACTACAGTTTCCTGAGTTATGACAAGTCATTTGTCACTCCATGGGGCAAAATGTTATTTAAAATAAACTACAACAGTCAGATGAATTTGCAAAAAATAATTTTTCCATCCTGGAAATTGAAAGCTGTTCAGTCTTAAAAAAGGTTCATCATAATTTTCCAATACAGAACAGCAGAAAGAAAACCATCTAAAAGCAGCCTTCCAAGAAGCACACAAAAAAAAATCAGCAAGTTGCTTCCTGGGAAGATGCATGAGTCTATAATACCCCAACAGGCCTTGATCTCCCTGGCCACATGGCCTCTCAAATAAACACATACACACATGCATACTCCTGTCCAAATTCAATACCTGTGAACACAGTTTCATACCAAAGTAGGTGTTGTTGTAAACCAAAACCACAAGCAAAACAGCAGAGCTGCCGCAGTGTGCACTTTTCCAGTTAAAGAGCAGCCAGAATATGCCCCGTATAACGAATATGTAGCTACACTAATCAGGTAATAAGATAAAGCACTGCTGGCTTTCTATCCCTCTTTTGTGAGGTCTGGGGAGATTTCATCATATACCTATTTTCATTCAAAATGGTGCTAACTGAAAGGTGTATCATTTACAAACAATCCTTGAAACAGGACACAGAGCCTATATGAAAAGCAGTGCTATGTGCATTTCCCTTAAATCTTTCCCCTAATGAGCAAAGCAAAAAGCAGGTATCACATACACACTAAAAAAATACCTGCACTTTAAACTCTGAAATACTTCAAGGCTTTGTTCAATTGTTTTTGGCAATTTTAATTAATGTTTTTCTTAATTCCTCTTTAATTCATGTCTTGTTCTCTGTGTTTTGAAGATTCAACACCAGAGGCTGACAGATGAAGTTTTCCAAAAGGGAAACTCCATGAAGGACTATCCAGTTGCAAAATGGCTGCTACCTCACACTCTTCTCGATGTGACTCTGACTCCTGGCAATGTTAGACACCTGAGTATCTCCTAGGTTTTTTTCTTCAGGGGAAATAACAAGAGGCAGAGGATTTTTTGGAAGGTGTCAGCTTATTTTGGTGCCATTGAGAACAGTGAGCTGCAGCAGCCATTTTGGAAGGAAACTGGTTGCACATTTCTTGGAATTGAAACTTCATATAATTCCTCTAAAGACAAATAAATTAAGTTGCAAATGTCTAGCAGCCCCATACAACCATATAAGTAAAAATACTTATTTTCAGTGATTCTCCATTGCACCCAACTCTACCAAACACTTTTGTTCTCACACAGATAGTCTAATGCTTAGAAATACTGCTAAGTATGCATGCATGCATACAACTAGTACATATGACAGTGTGCATATAGAAAGAAATAGGGTTTGGCTACTTCACTCCCAGATTATATCATGTTGTCACCTGGTTCCTATACTAGTTTGGCACCTTAAGTTCCAGAAACGTTATTTACTTAACTCATTTTTCTCACGGTTTCAGGCCAGCATCAACTCCCTCTTTGGCAGCCATTAATGACCTTTAGCCCTTCCCAGTCCCTGGGAAGGTGACTTCAAAATGTCTTTTCTTCTTTCTTTCTCAGGGCTGCTGTTAGAGTGTTAAATAAGAACAGATGAGCTAGAGGAAAAGGACAGAGATAGCAATGGATAGGATAAAAATAATGAAAAGGAATATGCAATGTCTTTGTGAGGGATGACATGGTTATGGAAGAAAAATGAGGAACTGACAGGAGAGTGGTTGAGAGATATTGGAGAATGCACTTCAGCTACTTTAATGCCATTCTGGCAAAAAAAAGTAGCTGCAAATGTAGTTTAGCTGGTGACTATAATCTACTCAACCTGCACTATTTGATACTGCAAAGCAGAACAAAATTGATGCTAGATTTGCCATGAAGTTGACACACAAGTTACTAACTTCAGATTAGGATTAACACAATCAGGTTTCCACTGCCTTCAAGCAAGCTACATTGTGGCTTAGTAAACCTGGTGATTTGAGGAGGATAGAATGTCAGGAATTGCTGAACACCTGAACAACAATTAAATTCAGGTATTTCTATGAGCAAGTTTTGTTCATGATATCACCCACTTTTCTTTTACAGGCACCTCCATAATTACTGTTCTATGGAGAGACTCTTTCAGAATCTAAAATTACCTCCATATGCATTTCTCAAGAATGGTAGAATACATTTCAGGAAAAACCACCTTATTTTCTTTTTCAAATAGCATCTAGAAGCTCCCACTTAGGCTATAGTAACAGTTTAAGCATTGTACAATAAAAGGCAACCAGTAAAATAAAAAGTTTTTCATTTAAACAAACTAAAGAGATTGAAGAAAGATGTTATTATGCCCATTTTGCAAAATTAACTGAGTCACCAGCAGACTGGCTTACCTAGGTTACACAGTAGTTTGTGACATTAGGAAACAAAAAGTGGAATAGAAATCAAAATCTTCTGATTCCCACTATACTGCTTTAACCAAAAACTAGTTTCTCCCCCAAAACTCCAAAGTTTTGGTGTTTTTACATAAAATAAATTAGTACCCAAGGCTATATCTTTATTGCATAAATAATAACAACATAAATCATAAATTATTTCATGTATTATAAGTACTTTTTCTCTTCTTATACCTTTTAACATCCTACTTCCATAATGATTAGTTTTCATTAATTTTAACACATGCAAATATAATCACATGAAATGCGTAATGTTGGAAGAAGAAAATGTATAGAAACAAAATTTTTATTACTCATTATTTATTCATAGATTCTCTTGGAATCAGAACAGATGTTTTAATTAAGAATAACTATGAAATTATTAAACTGTAATTCTAATACATGTTTCTAGTGATAGAAACTGAGTTATATTTATCCATTCAGCCTCACTATGTATTTCTTAAATTCTTCATGTATAGATCTTTCTGCTATGTGGTTGTTCTCTTCCAGGAAAAGGTCTTGGGGGAAAAAAAAAAGTCTTACAAGACAAAATTTCTTTTGCTCATTGATGGATTTCCTCCAGTCATTGCTCTTCCACTAACTCTGTGGTTATTTCCTTTATCACACATTCATTTCCACAGCTAATAAATATTGTTATCTTTTTTCCTAAGAAAACAAACACCACTAATGCTGCCCATTACTGTCTACCTATGTTAAGAATTATATCTGTTTAATTCAATCACGGTTTTCCTTTTATTGAGAAGAAATTTTGTCAGATTACAGAGGCATCTAAATAGAGTTTTCAATGCTTTATGATTTCATTTAGCCTGCAAGGATCATACTGGCAGCGGGCATGTCAGACATTTTGTCAGCTCCTATTGCAAACGTGTTTTCCTTTAACATCAGTATCTCTCAGGGGTTTGTCTGTTTGAATGTATTTCTTTTTGGGAGGAGGATTCCTGTCATACATAATGATCCTTATAATTGCTTCATATAGGATTTCTCTGCAGAATTAGTGTGACCTTTATATTTCATTTAAAGTGCTGCAATAAAACGCAAAATGATAACATTTTCCTCACTGACACAAAGCCAGCAAAATTTTCATTTATCAATGGAACAAAACAGATCAATGGAAGATTAAAACTGCAAGTTGATGTGTTATGCACAAATGAAACCCCAAATGGTTGTTGATGCATGGACTTCACTTGCTCTCCCTTCCTTTGGATGGGATCTTTATCTTGTGGGGAAAGTTGGGTCACAGAACTATGTAAAGAGAGTGTTAAAAACAGTGAACATGCATGGCATGGCTCATTAACTACTACAGTATAGAAAGTGGTGCAATTGCTAATAAAACCAGTGCATTATTGGAAACTGCAGGGCTACACAAGAGATCTAAAATTCCTGCATCTGCCAACAATTACTGTTTATTTACTGTCATAACAACTGTAAGTTCTATTCATGGAAAACAGTCCATTTAAACATTTTTCAGGCTGGCAGTGGAGGAATGATACTTTGTAGGACAGGTTGTCCATTTGGATACTTAAAATAATTTCTTCATATTAAAAGTTCCTTGACCTATGGATTACTGTCTTGTTATTATTCTGTTGGCTGGATTTGAAAATTGCTTTGCTTCTTTTCTGTCTTCTTACCCTTCTATTAAATAAGTGCATTAATCCTATCAGCTTCAGCTACTTAAAGTTTCTTAAGCATGGGATTTTCTCATCACCTCTGCTCCTAAGAATTTGATTCACCTGATGACAAATTCTCCTGTGCATGATTAGGGCATATATCTTGCCATTTTAGGGCAAAATAGCTCTATATTACAATGCTGGTTGTGCCTGGCTGCAAATTTATTGTCTGGGGGATGAGGAAAGAGGGTCTCCAGTACTTGAAAGAGAACACATTGTTTTACTTATGTAGGAAAATGATGTATGACATATGCTAGATCTTGTCTTACAAAGATTTTGATTGTGCTAATGGACCATCCTAATTACCCACTATATTTGATGGAATATGTCATTCCATTTTCTTCCCGGTTTAATCACCATGACCAACAGTGGTGGTTCCACCAGTTTCATAGCTCTTCAGCTGCTGTGTTCCACCACACACCACCCCACTACTCCAAGTGTAAGTACCTACGAGAGATGACATCTGGAAAGCATCTCAATAATTAGGAGGGACTCACCTTTTCCTTCCCTTGTCACCTCTGCAGCTCCCTTCTGTGGCTGTCTACTCACTGCCGTGGGATGCTATCCACTTCCTAATCTGAATTTCATCCTAAGGCTTCTTGAGGAGGATGATTTGGACGTAGGACATTTTTAATTCTCCCTCACAGGTAGTTCTTCTTGAGATAATTTAGAACTGGACACTTGAAATTGGATGAGTCCTCCAGTATTCTTACTTTGTTTGCAAACAAGATGCTGTTATGCTTAGCTAGAGACAGAAACATAGGCAAATTGCAAGGCATTCTCAATGATTCTTTAGTACTGCAGAAAGTCTGGATTAGCACCACCACTGATCATTTTACTTTCCCCATTATATTCTATTAGGATCTGATTGTTTTTCTGCTTGGTCCAAAGACATATGCAGTGAAGATTGGCTTTCCAATCTGCTTCTTAGTTATTTTCATATCAGACATCTAGGTTCAGGAGAGCATTTAAAAAAATGCTAGAAAGGTCCTGCATGGCTTCTCATCACAGAAAGCAGAGCTTTTCCTAGTTATCAAAATCTATTATATTGAGTCATTAAATTCCTGAATCTGAAGTTTAAATGTCAAGTTGAAGATAAAAATTTTTTGCCTTAATGACCTCTCATACTAGTTTTTATATGTGTATAAAGGCATCAGTGAAAGTCAAGAATAGTTGGAGATAGGTTAATTTAATCACGTGGTGCCTGAAATGTGGCTTACTGCATGAAACAGAGCCTCAACTAATGTAAAGTATTTCTCGTTTTTACTAGAATCAGTAAGTTCACTCAACAGAATGAATCTGCTGCTTAAATTGTATGATAAGAACTTCTTCTTGTCACAGGAGTAAGAGAGAGGACTCAAGGAGATGCAGGTTCTATTTGCAGTCTGCTATGGACTTGACAAGGTGCCAAGAATATCCAATTATTCTTATCTGTACCTGTTTTCCAATACATAAAATAAAAATTCTATTGACTTCTTTGTATAACAGTGAGGTGTTCTGGCTAAAAAGAAAACTAACAGAGCTGGGCAAAAACTCACGAGGAGATTTTACGGATTCAAAAGTCTCATCCACTTACTAACACCACATCAGCTGACTCATCTACAAATTTGCATATTACCCTCAATAATTATATTACATGCATTTATTGTATTTCAGTACTTACTTATTTCTAGCAATGCCGAACTGTTTTATTACATACACTTTTCTGTAACTACTCTCGATTTACTGGTTTTTGTCAGTGAATGTTGTAATTTGTGAAAAGCTATAAATAGCATTAATGCATAAAATAATATTTCCCATGTCTTAAAAACAAATCAGCATGTTGCAGTGGAATATGAATCAGTTAATCAGAGTAATCTTTTATTTGCATTCAATCAACTATACCTAATTTTTTTATAGTATCTAAAATACATCTAAAAAAAAATGCTGATATATTTTTCTAGCAAAATGCAATTACAGAATCATAGAATGGTTTGTGTTGGGAGGGACCTTAAAGATCATAAAGTTCCAAACCCTGTGCCATGGACAGGGACACCTTCCACTACAACAGGTTGCTCAAAGCCCCACCCAACCCTGCCAGGGATGCGGCATCCACAACTCCTCTGGGAAACCTGGTCCAGTGTCTCACCACACTCACAGGAAAGAATCTCTTCCTAATAGCTAGTCTAAATCTCCCCTCCTTCAGTTTAAAGCCATCCCCCCTTGTCCTATCACTACATGCCCATGTGAAAAGTCCCTCTCCAGCTTTCCTGCAGGCCCCCTTGAGGTACTGGAAGGCTGCAAGAAGGTCTCCCCCGAGCCTTCTCTTCTCCAGGCTGAACAACCCCAACTCTCTCAGCCTGACTTTGTAGGAGAGGTGCCCCAGCCCTCTGATCACCTTTGTGCCCCTCCTCTGGACTTGATCCAACAGGTCCATGGCCTACTTATGGTGGGGCCCCAGGGCTGAAGGCAGGACTCCAGGTGGGGGCTCACAACAGCAGAGCAGAGGCAGAGAATCCCCTCTCCTCAGCCTGCTGGTCACGCTTCTTTTGCTGCAGCCCAGGATACAGTGGGCTTTCTGGGCTGCAAGTGCACATTGCTGGGTCACGCTGAGCTTCTTGTCCACCAGCACCCCAAAGCCTTCCTCCTCAGGCTGCTCTCAATCCATTCTCTGTCCAGCCTGTATTTGTGCTTGGGACTGCCCAGGCGCAGGAGCAGGACCTTGCACTTGGCCTTGCTGAACTTCATGAGGTTCACATGGGTCCACTTCTACAGCCTGTTATTTCATAACATTATCAATCACTTATTCACTTTCAGAACTTATAGCAGGTAAGATTTTCACATCTAACCACTTGGAAAAATAGTGATCTAGTCTTACATATACTAGGAATTATCAGGTTTTTGGTAGTTAAGCTTTAGAAACTTTTTCAGTGGTTGTGTTTGAAAACAATTTAGAAGCACTTATTAGGTGGGGATAGGTAGGAGGAAAGGTCTACCTCAAAGTCAAACAAAGGAAATACCTGTGATTACCATGTGCAACAGAAGTCACATACTTTAAGATTGTCTTTGAAATAGAATGTTTGAGGAATACTTTGAGGAATGTTTGAGGAATGTTTGAGGAATACTAAATGAAGTGATGTTAAAAAAGCCTTAGCTCTATTACCTTAATTAATGGAGTTAGTGGCCCATATAATAAATCAAGAAATAAATTATTTCTATGTATTTTTTTGCGATTGATGAAAATTAGCAACAAATTTATCACTAAAATCTGGAATACAGTTTTGTAAAAGAGATTAGAATGACATAAAACTCTTTGATGGAAGGTCACCGTTACTATTTAAATACTCAGTCAGTGTACTGTATCATTTGGCCTCTAAAGATGCAGGGGTTTTTTATGTTACTACTTTTTTCCTTGCATCTTACGGATGGCTAACATCTATCAGTTTCTTTCCTCCTCCTTATCCACAGCAGCTCAATGCTTACAAAGGTTTAACACCTAAACATGGAGCTGTTTGTTTAGAATCTAAGATGATAATAAGTAATTTCTTGATACCTCCATTGCTTACCTATGATATTCCCCTTCTACGCTGGCAGACATTTCCCTTGAGGAAATTGAGTGTTGTTAGCAAAAATTAAAAAATGCCACTGCTACCTATAAATTCACTTGCTGTTTGAACATGATGCCTTTTTTCCCAAAAGAAAAAACCTGAAAATTCACAATATTTCCTCTTTTGAGGAGGATGCTTTGGGATGCGTTAAATCATCAGTGAGATCCAGAGTATCTCAGCTGAAGCGAGAAGAGAGTAGGAATTTACAATAGCAGCAGGCTTTCTCAGAAGATTGGTCTGGTTGATACAAAAATGGTGACTCACCTTTTGGATGTACAGTCTGTGCAGAAAGAGATACAGTTCAAATCCGATTAGATTTGTGACCTTTACAGTTACAGAGTGTTTCTCACTCTGCTTTGGAAAACATAGATATAGAATAAAGAAAAGTAAAATAGTGTATGTGTTCCAGGTAGAATCTTTGTATCCCAATCTCCTCTGGGTGGGCAATTTTTGTCTTGCAAGTTAAATTTCTAAGACAGCTTGCTATGTGACTTGTAAAAATAGAAATAATTTACATGGAGCCTGTCCTAGTAGGATTTTTTATGAGCTTGCTATCAAAAGATAATAGTTAAAAATCCTCATTTTTTTCCTTTTATGTTACCTTAACTGACGTTCAAGAAACAAGCAGTAATACATAAATATAAAAGTTCTACATGCTCTCATAATTATAAAACTTCTCTTCTTATGTCAAGGAGGAGAATTAGGCGTAAGAGATACCTCTTTTTTTGGGTGTGAACTTACTTGAAATAAGTTGGGGTTTTTTACCTCAACTGCTTTTAACAAAGGAACCCAAAGCACCTTCCATATCGTTAATGGTAAATTCTGTTTACCATTAAAAATCAGCATTTCTTAGCTGTAACTCAGGAGCCTCTGAATCTCACAAGCCATGCATGCTAAAAAAATGACAAGCAACTAAATGTACAAATCAGACTTTCAAAAGCAGTAGTCTTCTCCATGAGAGAGGTAAGACTTTATTCAATTACTCACTACAATCAAAGCCCAAAAACTCACACAGGTACGATACACGTTAAATAGGACTCCTTAAGACTGATTGTACTAAATACCACAGCAATGGCATGAAACCAGCCTTTTTTGTAGTTAAGATGACTATCAGAGTAACATGGGTGCTCGATTTGACTATATTAATTTGAAAACTAAACAGCTGTTCAATTTTTGTCTCTATGAAGGCAGTATTAGAGTGGCATAAAGGTGTAAGACAGACATCTGTTCAACTGCACATACCACTATCTTGGAGATTTGCTAATTTTTGTGTTTCTAAATAAATCTTCATTTAAGGATGCCAAATACTTAAAAAAAAAGAAAGAAAATTAAATGTAAAAAATCTCTGTAAGGTATACAAGTACTACGTTCATTTAATAGAGAAAACCAGACAAGAATAAGGAGTTTGCCCACACTCAAAGAATATATTAACAGCAGAGTCCAGGTGAACAGTTGATAGTCCTACAGCTCAAGCCAAGATGCTAGCTACAGGGAAGTCTGTGGCTGCTTTCCAACCACATCCCCACAGAGAGAACTTCACACAGAATCATCTACCCCAGCCACTAAAGAAAACATCGTCTCTATTTGCTCGCTCCACAGTTTAATTCCAGAGAAAGTTACAAGACAATATTGAAGTACATTTGCTATGTAAGAACACTTTGAAAGAAAGTAGACAGGAGGACACTAGGTTAACTAATTCCTTATATCCTACATTGAAGAAATATATAAAATTTATATAGTTTATACAAATATGTTTGTATAAATATATCAATATCTTGAGGAAAAACATTTCCACCTTTCATTTGCTGAATAAAAAGATTATAAACAAGGGTAGGTAGGCACAGCAATTACAAGAAAACGCCAGTTCAAAACTGGAATTACATAAACATGGCATATAGAACTGTGTAATTTCCCTTATAGCAACCATATTTTTAGTAAAGATTCAGATTTGAATACAAATATGATACAAAAATAGCCCCCAAATAACATTTGAATAAAACTGGTCAATTTGTTCATGACAAATATTAGTCACATAAGGAAGTTAAAAAAGCAATGGACTAAATATTTTTAACCTTTATGACTGTAATTAGAAATAAGCTACTAGTACTAGGGCTTCCTGAATTTTTTGACTAGATATTTATTTTTTGAGAAATAATGGATATCACATGGAACATTTAAACATTTAAATTAATGTTAGATAGTAAACCAATTGCAACAGAGGTGTAAGAAGTTCAGATTTTTTCATTCAGTTTTAAATACAAAGCAGGAGACTGCCTAAGTTGTTGGAATTTAACTGATTAAGCCTGTCACATAAAGAGGCTTATGCTTCTTAAAAATAATTCGAATTGGCATCAGCAATATTTTCATCATTGCTGTTGAATTACTTTGTTCTTGACAAATATTCATGTTGCAAATCACAATTTACAATTGGTTTAAAAGAATCCTCTAAGCCTGGCAAAATAAAGGTGTGTTTACCATATTTAAGGAAGTTGTATCAACTTCTTTGACCTTCTTGATAAAGTCTCAGACAAGCTATCCCTAACCGCAAAAACCATGGTTGACTTTCGTGTATGATACTATGAGTTTATATATTTATGTATTTCAAAGTTGGACAGTGCTATTACATCTTTTTTTATTCTTTACTTTTTTTTTTCTTTACCAATTTTTAAATGCTTTACCAAAAGTGCTGCAGCTTTTCTGACCAGTCCCCATTTTGTAACTAGTGATATTTATTAACAATTTTTCTTGAGCTCCTATCAGCCAGGTGTAATTGTGATTTATTTGTTTACTATACTCATATATGCTACTAATTCAGGATTCATTTAAGATCTGGGAGAAATCTGTACATCTTTATTCTACTCCTTCCTCTGACGTTAAAGGTGTACTTATATCAGGAAGAACAGATAGGAAACATTCTGTGCTATAAAGACATTTTTAATCTTTTATTTTGCATGGCTAATATTACTGTTGACATCTTGGGTAGCAGCAGCAGCTGACCAAACTGAAGAAGAAATACTTAGGAAGGGAATGTCTGCCTCTGAAGAAAACAGCTAAATTCAGACCAAAAATCTGGTTATTTCAAATACCCTCTTCTGCCTCTCAGTATCAAGGTGCAATGATACAAGTGTACTTTGATCGTTTGCTCTACAATCACACAGCATCTTCTGCAGGCAAGACACAAACCATAGACAGAAAATGAAAAGCATGCTGAAACAGAAGCTACAGCAACATAGATACAAACCAGTTATTAGCTGCATTTTGCTGGCTGCTTTTTCATGCAAGAGAAAAAAAAGAGAAAACAAAAAGAGTCACATGGTTTATGAGGCAATTTCTGAAACAGAGGCATTAAAAAGCAAATAAGAAAAAATGCCTACGGCTTTTGATGGAAAAAAAAATCACTTAAACTGATCTGGGAGTGGAAGGAATGCGTTTAAAGAAACACAGCAGATGGAGAACAGAATAATGTCTCAAGTTAATTTATTTTTGAAGTACACAATGAGTTTTAGATTATAATTGAATTAAAGAGTCAGAGGATGAAATAACCTCTTTCTTGTTCTGCATATTGTTTTCACAAAAAACAAGCACAGTAAGTTGTCTGAGATTGTTAGGAAAATCAGCCTAAATTTAAAAATGTTTACTTAGTGGATCTAAAATAAACCTGCTGATTGATGAATATGTCTAAATGTAGCAGCAAAATGGCCAGTCACCAGGTGCCTAGACTGCTTCATTATTCAGGCATCACCAGGATACAATGCCTGTCATGCAGGTGTACCAGTTATGTGATCCAGCAACAGTTGCAAGTGAAATGTTTCTTTTGCTTTATAGAGAAGTGCTTTAGCAGCTTTCTTCTTCACAACGTTCATAAATGCCTATGCTACAGTGATCTATAAGAGCTACAGTCTTCCATACTTAGACTCATTTCAGTATTAATTCCATGTTCTTAGAATTAATATTCATGTGTGAACGAAACAAGTAAGTTTCATCTCTGGACATACATACAAAACCAATCTGCTTTATTACTCCAGTGGCTAACATCTATTGCTTCATGGAAAATGTCAAGACAATCAATTAAAGAAATTCATCCACCCTGTCAGAGTTGTTCTCCTTTACTTATCATGCGGGTAGGTGGGTTCACCACCAGATCGTGGTGCGTACATAGTCCCCACTGCCCCAAACCACATATAGCTAAAGAAAGACTTCTAGTCAATGTGTGAAAAAGAAATTACTGCAGATTAAAAAAAAAAAAAAAAAAAAAAAAAAGAAAGGATCTCCTTCAATCAGCTTCAACTTTGTTTCTTTTCAAATTGATTTTTCAGGAAAAAAGGATAATCTTAGTGCTTTTTTTGGATCAATGTTCCTATAAATCATACTCCTATCACTGGTTCATATCTTCAGTGTGAAATTTTGCAGTGATAGCAGAATGCTAATCTATGTATGTCTTTAGTGATTTGCTTGCATGTCCTTAGCATTCAAGACACACTTAGTATCCATGAAGAACAAGTTACAGTTGTAATGGTGCAGAAAAACTTCTGAAAAATAATGATACTGCATAAATAAATCATTGATGTGAAAATGAAAACCTTTGCCTTAATGACGCATTAGATTATGGCTGGGTTTGGATAACAGTACACTAACAGAGAGAGAGAAAATACCAGGCAAGCATGGGCTAAGATGAGAGCATTCAAGAGAAAGTTTTGCAAAATAGCGTTATGTTTTTTCTCCTATTTTGTCACTTCAGACTCTGGTGAATTATGAAAGGATGAATGGAGCTGAATAAAGCAAAGACAAAATGAATAGTCTTTAAGCACCCAAAGCATGCTTTGGGCAGGGGAAACTGAATATTACTTCTACACTCTATGAATTATGGAAATGCTGGTAGGAGAGACCACCTTGCCTCTATCAGACAGATCTCAAAATAGAACATATATTTTTCTCCCATTTGCTTTTATTCTGAATTGGGCTTTTCAATAGTAAGACACATTCTCTAGGAGTTTTGAATTAGCTTATTTAACGTAATGCTTTACTGAGGGCTAGAACAACCCAGGTCCTGAGACTGATGAAGTGACAAGGTTTTTTTACAGCACAGTCTACAACATAAGTCTATCAAAGCATCTAGACAGTTGGCATTCAGATAGTGAGCAACTAAAACTTTACATGGCATCTGTGTAACAGCCACATCTACTCTGTGACAGGTAGGACCAGGTACACTGAGATAGTGTTTTTGCTACAACACTGAATTATACTCCAGTTCTTCCTCTTACCTTTGATGTAAATTTACTATGGGAAAAATTTAGAGCTGAGATGTGCAAAGGTATGTCTGGAAGGACAGGTAAATTTTATTGAATTTAAATTGGAGCTTTTAAAATCCATTAACAGATTTTATCCTTTTCTAAAGTGGGGACAAAACCAAAAAGCCTCTTGTAAAGCCTATCCTAAAAAGCCTCTTGTAAAACTGAGTTAATACCAATACCTGTACTAGCTCCCCCCCAGTTTTTTTCCTTAGATTTTTAATCTACTCCCACTTAGGTCTAATCTATTTTACTGATAAGGGGGCTCTCCCAATTCCTACCCCATCATCCAGTTGTCTTTTTTTTTTTTATCCCCTTCTGGTGAGGGCCATTTCTGTTCCCTTGAGCTGATATACAATGACTTCTCTGGACCACTTCCCTCTCCTCAGTTTCATGACAGAGTAGACAGTAAAATTTACAATACAAAGGTTGATTCAAGGGATTTGCACAAAGATCATGTCCTGGCAACACTTCACTTATAGCTACTAGTAAGACTGAATTTCATTGTTTCTTGAGAACAATGGGTGCAGGATAACCATATATTCTTTTCAATGACAAAAATGGCAATGGTCTGTAAACTTACATAAGTGACTAATAATAGTTGTCACATGTTGTTCACATGAAACTTTTTTTCTCTGCAAAACATAATTAGCATTATTTACTTAGAGATGATATAGTCCAGTAAAGTGGATGGTAGCAAGGGGATTTCAATAAGTATTCTCAAAAGAGGAAAAAATAATTTTACTTCTGTCAGTTCTTCAATGCATTTGCATATTCAGCTATCAATTATAATAAGTGAATTATATGCTCCAGGCAGACTATCCAAGAGAATAAAAATCTGCATACAGCACTGGCATCCTAGAATTGAAACAAAACTGAATATGGAGAAGAAGCATATCTACTGTCTCTGCCACTTATTGTTTGATAACCCCTCTGAAAAAGTCTGGCTAAGAAGCCATTGCAGAGTTCATTGTTTTGTAGGCTGTTACAGCGCACCTAGCTATGACTTGGTATCTTCAAGGGCAGAAGGTTACTGGAGCTGGGCTCCATACACACCCACACACCTTTGTTTTTTGTTTTTTGATTTTTTTTAAATTTTTTTTTAGCAAGGGCTATTTTGTGATATCAGGTGCACAGTAAAAACTATTAATACCTATTCAGCATATCTTTGGATGACTGGTAACTTGTCACTACATGCTTCACTTTCCTTCCCCTGCTACAGACTGGCAGCTTCTGCACACTTTTCAATGTGCAGGTGCTTTCTTTTGGCAGACTTGTTCCGATAATAGAGCAATCCAATCAAAACATCACTGGGAACTCTTGACAGAACATTTGCTGCTTTAGAAACATTTGCACTCACCATATGGCAGGGGCAGCTTAGGCTATGAAACTCTGATAATTTTGGGTTTTACTCAGTGAGGGCATCTGAGATTTATGATGGCCAAAATTCATTAAGTGTTGACAAAGCCATCCAAATGTTTAAAGCAATTTTGTACGATAGTTCCAGAGCTGAGTAAAGAAGAGGCATTTGGTTTTCATTGCCATTTATGCAAGGACATATTTATTTCAACAACCATTCTGTACCTTACAACCACCAACCCATATTAAAGTGAGGCAGCAGCTTTTTATATCAGTGGAACAAGATATAACAGCTTGCAATACTAGTCATATTGTTTGCATTTGTTTCAGAAAATTGAGTAATGTGCTTACCAGAACATGAAAAAGAAGGATAACATGACAGACATGATAGTTAGATTGCTTCTTTCACATTTTAAAGGCACAAGAGTTATTAAATATACCACACTCTTTAATTCGCTTTAAAAATAGAAGAGGTTACCTTGTGTTTACTGTAATACTTTAGAATCAGAGTCTTTTCTATGTTCCCCAACATGGAAAATATGGATAATATGTATCTTTCATCATTCAATTCCTTCATCATAAGATCTCACCATAAATAGTTGCAAAAGATACACTAGCATAAATTATCAAGAAGCGATTAAAAATCCTCACAGATTATTGCTTGTTAGTTTATCTATCTACCAGATTTCATGGCAATAGCATTTTTACATGATCATGTAAAAATCAGCTAAAGGAAGAGCAAATGAAAAAATACCTTCTGAAAAACACCTCTCTGAAAAGTCCTCTCCTATGGATACCTGGTTACTCACTAGCCAGGTCTTCAATATTATTGTTGGGGGAAAAAGAAAAAAAAAAGTTGTTCATAGTCATGTAAGTGGTGTAGCAGTAAGTTATACACATCCCACACACAAGGTAGTGTTTTTTCCCTTTCATGCTTTCTTATCATGACTGTTTATTTTTGTATTACAAAGTTAATAGATTATCCATTAATCATTCCCTTTTACTTGTGCTTTAATACGTATATTATTCCATACACTGGTGTATAAAACAAACATTTCCTATTAGTGACTGCTTCACCTTCCTCAGCATTGGTTCAAACAATTAATTTGATGTCAGAATACTAATTATCATAACCAAGCAGAATTTCTTAATTTAAAACAATTTTGTGAGATATCATTTATTTTAATAGGCAAAAGAGCAAACCCATGTTACATATGCTCATGTTTCCTGAGAGATCCAAAGACTAAATCTCACCTACTTGAGAGACTACTCCAAAAGATGATGGACTCCAGAGGTCACATTTTCTTCCTCTACTGACTTGAGTCATATTTGAATGACTCAGTTTCTGCCTAGCTCATCCTGTAACATGAAAAATTAAAATGGCATTACAAATAAGCAGAGTGCCCTGTTCCAAAAACTTCTATAAACTGAAAGGGAAAGAGGATTAAACATACAAGGTCTTGGAACATGGAGTGGGAGTAATGCATGTTTTGTTTAATCTCTGAGCCAACAGCAGGGCTACTCTAAAAAAAAATATAAAAATATTGGATGTCTGTCTTTCCCTAGCAGGCCAGCTGAACAGCATATCCACAGCCTGGAACAGAAGCTAGTTTTACTGGCACTGAAAACTTAACACTGATCTTTTCCCCATTGCCAAAGAAAAAGTCAAAATTACAAGCAACTAAAAAACCCCATTTCCTACCACTTGCGCTGGGCTCTCTGTCCATAAAGATGCTTCACCGTTTTGCTGTCCTCAAGTGCTACAGCTGTGCTATATTATTGCAAAGTATCACAGTACCTAGTAACATCACTGAAAGGCTTCGGGCAATTGTATTGGAAAAAGCATGGTGCTGGGGACTGATAGTTCTGAAGTGCCATACTGGTATGTTGTTTAGTGGTTAGTATTTAGATGATAAAAGTCTGGAAGCAGCAATCAGGGAATGGAAATACTATAGTGATAAGATTGTACTTGCATGAGCTGCAGCACAGCTCCACAGAGCTGAGACAAAGGGTTACAACAATGTAGTAATCAACTTAGGCCATCTAGCTTTCTGTGAACCAACTCTCTTAGCTCAGATGAAGATAGTGAAAGACATGTTGTTTCTACTCAAACTCACCCTTGGGTCAGAATCCTTATATAGCCCTACTGTCTTCCTTACGCAAAAAAAGAAGTTTCCTAATGTTACCAGCCTTTTACAAACTACAGAGAGTTTTCACTTGCTAGACAATTAAGCCTGGGAAAAAAATACCCAAAATTGAAAAGAGACCATAACACTAAAAACCTACATTCTATTTATATATCCACTGGGGAACATTTCATAGATTTTATCTACACAAACTATTACAAAAGAGTACTTGCAAGTTCTAAAGTGTTATTTTAAAAAATTCTTTTTCTAGACAATCTGCAATGCAAACAGGGCCATAAGAGACCTTCATCTTTGCACGGGAAAAAATTTTGCAGCAATGAATACAAGCGGAATTTGAGACACTAGTTTGTCATACAAAATCATTTGCAGTTTACTTTGAAATGATTGGGAGACAAATACTTCTTCAAATATTGCTAAGTTACCTCTAAATACTTCAGCACTTGCAGGTCAAGTTATCTATTCAAGATTCATTTAGATGTAATAGTATGAGAACACAAAAATATTTTTTATAAAAATGAAGCAAAATACCCCAGATTTTTAAATATGAAAAATACTATACATTAGAAGCAGATACTTACAAGAAAGAGGTTACACTGCCTAGTCAAATAACTTTTCTCCTTCCCCATTTTATATATATTATCTTACTTTGTATTTTAAATATTGTTATCCTATTTTATTGTATATTGTGAAGAAAGTGTAAAATGAGGTTTTAAAGGACTCTGGTTTTACAAAATCAAATTTCCAAATGAAGAAAATCCTTGACACACCCATTTCCACATGAAATCTTGTTCACATGTTACAATTTTTTCCAATTATTTGTTCCCATACTATTTTCCCAGAGTAGCTGGACTTAATCACAGCAGCCTTCATGTGTACTTTTGATTATTACTATTACCATCCAATAGATCAGATCCATGCGATATTTACATAGGTAGTGAAAACAGTAAAAATTAAAATTACTCACTTTCTCATGACTTTTCTGCTAATTCTGTCATAAGGGTATCTATTTTTAAAATTCTAAAGTAATGTCTAGGTACCCAATGTACCTAGTACCCTTGGCATAAGCAGATAAAAGTGCTGTGATCAAATGTATATATTCTTTTGGACTATTCTAGCTGTAAAATGAAGTGTATGAATTAAGTGATTTACTTAAGAGGACCATTAATTCCTTACAGTGCTTTGAATGATGTACGCTAACAGAGTGCACTTTAAAGAAAGTGTGGTCGTGCATTAATGCAGCAAAGATTAATGTCTACAAAGGAGATGAAGGTTCTGTGTTTTCCCCAGGAGAGGGATCATTTCATTACAGTCACAGCTCAAGTTATACGATCAAGATACAGAACACGGGTTCAGAATTTAACACATTGGAAAGAAAGAATATGCACGATATGCACACTGTCAGCTTTAAACACTTGAAATAAGGGACAGAAATATTTAAGCTCCTCCACAGCGTTACACAGGTGCCCTTCCTGTGTGAGATTCCTTCTCCCCGTTATTCATCCATTTGAAGGGACTTTTGCTAGCTATTCATTTTAGAAAGGACGTAAAAGTCTTGCTCTAGGTTCCTGAAGTTAGGCTGTTAAAAGTTGGTGGGTGAACACTCCCACAGTCTCTGACATCAAAATCAGCTTTACAAGTTTTAGAATATTGGCCTTTGTTAATTTTATTCATCTCCATTAAGTGTATTCAACTGGAAGAAAGCATTCCCATGGCTTAGCTACCTCTCTCCATCTTCCTCCTATTAAAGAGGACATTCTTCTGTTCAGTCCTGCAATCTTCATAGTTTTATCTAAACAGATAATTCTGTATGTTAGAGGAATCCACAACCACCTCTATGACCCATTTTTAATTGTAATGATTTTAAAAAGCCCCAGTCACTATGGCACTCTGGACTCCAAGCACTATTGAAATTAAATGGAAATCAGGTGTTTAACTTATTTGTAATCTCTGTTCCTAAGTATTTGCAAGCTAATGTTATAGTGCTCTACATTTAACCTCAGTAATTCTTTCTAAACATTAGGAAGCACTCTAGCATATAGATCAAACCTTGTTTATACTGCTCCTGAACGTAATGCATTTGCTTTGCTAAGGAACATGTAAAGAAATTGAGCTAACCTCTGGATCTATCTAGATCAAATTGAAGCCTGTCAGATATATCTAAATACACAGGCCAGGTTTACTCTGATTCATTCAAACCCTGTAGCACATAGCTGCACATACAGGTTTGATTGGTCTTTTATAGCAGAAGCGATAAATCTTCATAGACTTATTTTAAAAACAAGCCTTTACCCCAGTACTAAAAACAGATATCACTGCAAAATTGCAATACTAGAAGGATGTATATGAAAGTCTTATGTAGATCTCCTACAACCACTTTGAAGCATTTATCATTGAAAACTACAGCTATCGAAAGTTAAGCAAAAGCTCCACTTCAACTAAAATCACAGTTACGGAAGGAAAAGATATGCAGATAGAATAATTGCTATAAGGAGGTGAGGGCAGACTGGAAGATAAACAAGTTGTGCCTTTCTCCTAAAAGTCATCTTTTGAGTATATTGTGTCAGGCTTGTTATTTTTCACATTTTAGCATTAGACTAGAAGCTTGGGGTGGGGTGGGCGAATATTTCAGAAGTACGTCCCATCTGGTCATGAGCATTCTACAAAGGTAGAAATAGCTTTAGAGTTGCTGCTGTGTGGGTCTCCACCCACCCTCGCCCTGCTTAAGACATCCCCGTTGTTCCCTGCCTGGATCCTGGTTAAATGCTAAGTGTTACAACTATGAGAATCAAAGTATGACATTACATGCATGCTCAGTTTCACACTGAAGGAGTTTCAAGAAAATATGACAAACTCTTGAAAGTAAAAAAATATCAGGGGTAATATAAATCTACTCATGGCACAGACAATATACTTTTCTAGTAGTATGATAATATTATGCAATTCTATGCTTTTATTCAAGTTCTCCTCCAAAAGGATTCTGAAATATTTTCAGACCTTCGATCAGCTATTTCATTTCTTGAGACAGGAATCAACTGAATACTGACAGAGAAAATCTAAGATGAATTATTAAAACCAGTTGTTAAGTCCTGATTTCTTAAATGTAAATAGATGCATACCTGCATACTCAGTTTATGACTGAAAGAACAAAAGTGTTTAATCCAAAGGTTTTATTAATATGTATAAACAGACCTCAAAATACAACAGACACTTTGTGTGTTTTCTACATCATAGTGATATTTCCAATTGTGCAAAAAGATTCATCCAGAAGAAAGTGTCAAAACAGATGTTTTCTTGGAGAAAGAAATGTCAATATTTGAGATGTAGATGATTGGACCATGATGTTTGTTTTTAATTAGAAGTGAATAATTGGCCTTCAACTGTTTACAGGGGATCTGTACACTTAAAGGAGGGAGTTTATTACAGTGCCAGGGCTGTGTTGTCTCAGCTGTTTTTATATTGATTAGCTGTGCTGTCATGGGATGTCAGGTGCCTCCCGAATTGTGTTTGTACTTTGCATGCACTTCCCTCACCCATTAGAAGTGAATTAAAACTAAAAGCCATTAATATAATTCTTAGAGATGTGTATGTGGCTGACAAGGCAAAGAAAAAGTGTTATGAAATACTGTCAATTTCTACTCCCCTGATCACATGAATTGTCAAGTTATATATTGTTTTAATAACTAACATCGTAACAATAAAATAAATGGGAACACTCAAAGGAAAGACTAGAATGCAAGTCAAAATCTGGATCCTGTTCTCAGCTCTTGGTCAGCACTTTTGGCCAAACCATCTGTGTGTGTGTTTCAAAATATTCCCTTCCCCTCCTGCAATCGTCTATTTGAATAGTAAGGTATTTGTAGCAGAAAATAAATGTTTCACATTTAGCACATATACTAGCCTAGGTCAATTCTGAAAACTAACAAATAAAGACATAAAAGAATTTTTCATGGAGTGGTAAGTGTTCAAGAGATGCCTGCAATCAGCTTTAGAATATTTGTATTTGCTTCATTCTATATGATAATTTCTCAAGGAAGAAGCACAGAATTTTCCCCCTGAATCTTCAAATTAAGTAGAAATAGAAGCTTGGAAATCTTTGTTATCAAGAGAGTAGAGTGATCCACAAAATCCTTTCATACAGTTTGTTGTGATTTGAAGTCACAGCGTAGTTTTTTCCTGTTAATTTTAAACAGAATGAATGTCCAATAAACAAGCAGTTGAGGAGGGGAAACATTAAAAGATGGTTAGTTTCTGTCTTCATGAAAACCAAAGGAATGCTTTTCTAGCATTTCTTCACCATCCAGGAATAAATTCCTAAACATGGTTTCTCTCTATAGTAGTTTACTGTTATTTTTTTTTTTAATCTTGATCTTTCTTTTATGAGTCTTTTTAATGTTTCATTAATAACAATATGGTCTGCAACTATAAACCCACCATGAAGAATACTAATAGTTGGAAAGATTAATCCACTTTCAAAGCTAAGCACGTGATTCATTAAAATGAAGGGGTCACCATAAGGGACTACTAGACTAAAGTTCACAGTTAAATATCTTTTTTCAAAAACAATTATCTTTGTACAGATCAAAAATGTCATTTGGTGCATTGATGGGATGGCATACTAATTGCCAGCACTATAACCAATGTTCTTTTAGACCAACTGCTCTCTCCTTCATTCCAGCTTGACAACTTGATAGGTAGATCACCCACATTTAAACTCTCAGTTTTAAATTGGTACTTAGTTGGGCACACAAAATGTTTTTCTTCATAGTGTTCTCCAACTCTCATCCTCTCTTCCCCAAGTCTACGGTGTTTTTTAAGCCTAAAAATTAGATATAAGCAGGATGCTAGAACTATCTTATTTTTAGTGCATTTCAGATTACACTATGAATTGTAGAATCACAGAATGGTTTGGATTGGGAGGGACCTTAAAGACCGTCTAGTTCCAAACCCTGTGCCATGGACAGGGACACCTTCCACTACAACAGGTTGCTCAAAGCCCCACCCAACCCTGCCAGGGATGCGGCATCCACAACTCCTCTGGGAAACCTGGTCCAGTGTCTCACCACACTCACAGGAAAGAATCTCTTCCTAATAGCCAGTCTAAATCTCCCCTCCTTCAGTTTAAAGCCATCCCCCCTTGTCCTATCACTACATGCCCATGTGAAAAGTCCCTCTCCAGCTTTCCTGCAGGCCCCCTTGAGGTACTGGAAGGCTGCAAGAAGGTCTCCCCCGAGCCTTCTCTTCTCCAGGCTGAACAACCCCAACTCTCTCAGCCTGACTTTGTAGGAGAGGTGCCCCAGCCCTCTGATCACCTTTGTGCCCCTCCTCTGGACTTGATCCAACAGGTCCATGGCCTACTTATGGTGGGGCCCCAGGGCTGAAGGCAGTACTCCAGGTGGGGGCTCACAACAGCAGAGCAGAGGCAGAGAATCCCCTCTCCTCAGCCTGCTGGTCACGCTTCTTTTGCTGCAGCCCAGGATACAGTGGGCTTTCTGGGCTGCAAGTGCACATTGCTGGGTCACGCTGAGCTTCTTGTCCACCAGCACCCCAAAGCCTTCCTCCTCAGGCTGCTCTCAATCCATTCTCAGTACATCCAGCCTGTATTTGTGCTTGGGACTGCCCAGACACAGGAGCAGGACCTTGCACTTGGCCTTGCTGAACTTCATGAGGTTCGCACGGGCCCACCTCTACAGCCTCTCTTGCTCTCTCAAGCTCTCAAGAATCATCTAAATATATCTTAATCTTCTCTGGATTAAGTAACTATGCAAGAAACCAAAACTTTTAGGTATGATCCCCCTCAGACAGGAAACAATCTGAGTATCTTGATAATATTAGACTTGCCTCAGTTGCAGTTGTTGGTGAGTTTTTCAGGTGGAAGATAATGAGATGTATTAAGCTTAATGGCATTAGAAAAAGTGAACTGAGAAGTGCCACTAAAAAAAAATAAATGTTTAAAAGCCTTTTGTGTAAATGTCTGATTTGGACAGCAATTTGAAATGTAGGTACATGAGTAAAGCTTGCCTTCTTAGAATTACCTCTAATAGTTACCTTTTTTGTGACAAACCTGAGGAATCTTAGGAAAATACTTAGGATTTTAGTAATTTCAACTCTTGTAGCCCATGTTTCTTACTTAATTTTTCCTGAAACCTTTGATTCTTGTTATTATTTTTTTTTTTCACTGCGAAGAAACATTAAAATTTCAATACAAGAAACGAGCAAGTTAAAGTGTAAAATCTTCACAGTTCCTGACATAATAAAGTAGGAAATACTACAAATATTAAGAGCAAATCAAACATGACCACAGCTTACTTTTATGCTCCATTGCCGTACCTATACTTCTCATCCTCTTTGAGATACGTTACATTAGTCTAGTATGGAGACATACACTCCAGAAAGAGTTTCAGCTCAATTTTTACATTTATGAAAATGTAGAATGGGACATAAAATTGCTATTACATATTCTTGTACAGATATGCTAGAGCTCCTAACATTCATGCCTCTTATCCTAGCACTGAGAAACAGAGAAAACCAGCTATTTTTAATCCATACATCTACTATTTTCCCCTACTTTTGAAATAGATTTTATGCTACACATTTTACAGTAAATTTGATGCTAAAAGTTACCCTGTCATCCTTAAATGTCCAAGTACATATGCCTATCAGTCAAAATGCTTGCCTTGTCCACGTTTGTGAGTGTGAAGGGGCTCCAAAGGAACAACTAATTTTTATTCATAAACATTCAGAACTCTACCTGCACGCATAAATACAAACCAAAACAAATCTGAACTAAAGATTTTTTCCCCCGACTAGTAATATATCATTGCAGTAAAATTTAACACACTTACATGACAGTTTGAAGAGCCAATTAGTCTTACTCTACCAAGTAATAATGCTACATTTTACACAGAAAAAAAAATACTTCCTTTGGAGATATAGATGCATTACAGGATTTTTCTTTTTTAAATAACATTGCTTCGATTTCTGTTGAATTTTTTTCCTGTAGGTTTAGTGATCCTCCCAAAATCTCCACGATATAATTCCTAGTAGAAACACAGTATATTTAGATACAGAGTATCTCACCCTCTTTTATCTTTCATGAATGCCAGAAAACGGAAAAGCTCTGTAACTAGGTTATTTTCTCTAACTGAAGGACTATTCATGTTACTGTATACTCAAATGAATGGCTTTTTAAGTTGCAGAAATATTACAGCTCATAAAAATGGCCTGATTAGAAATGTCTATAATTGTCACATTTATTGTTGCAGATTGTCCTATAATCTTTTTCCCTCAAAATCTGATAGCAGTACCAGAAACCTAAAGAGTTTGAAGAGTTGGCAGCCATACTGTAGTACTGGATTAGCCAGGTAAAATCAAATTATGAGATACCAGTACAAAGTGCTGAAGCATTCCCTGAAACAGCTTTAATTTAAGATATTAAATGTCATCATTTTCATACTTCATTAACTCTGTAATTCAACCGGGAATAACTTGTTTCACTGCACCAGGTTTCGAGTATCATTTTTTGTTTCTTGATGAGGTCTTGTTTACCTCAGAAATTAAACTTAGTAATAATCCTGTTTTATTAAGGAGTACTAAATATAGTAATAAAACCATAAATATTTGCTGCTTATGCTTCAAAAGCTGTAAATTCAAATTTTTATACTTTGTTCAGTTACACCTCTTTAATTAGCCAATTAAGAAAGCCATTTATTCAGCCATGAAGTTTTAAACACTAAAAAATGGGAATAATTAATAATACAGCAGTTCAAAAACAAAGATAAGGCTGACACTGGGGAAAATTTTCATTAAAATGAGATTAAATCATGTCCTGCCTTCACAGTGTACTTATGCAGTTACAGTTACCTAAGTATTTGATTATTTAAATCTGAATTTTTAATATCTGCATCCAAGTAAACACTAGATATTAATGACAGAGAACTGCCCATCCCTACCAAGTCATCACGTGGTCAAAATCTTGAAGTCTTAGACTTTTAAACATTCTTCAGAAATCAAATCACTCAAAGACTATATCAATGCAATCTGGATGTATAACTCTTTTGAAGCCTCTACCAACTTCCAACAACAATTGACTGTGCTAAGGACTACATTATTGAAGTGACTTATTACAAGAACATATTTGCTGTTTCCCTGACTTTTAAGAACGGGATATAGATTGTGCTTATCTGTATTCATTCTTGCCTTTTTCAGGATAATTGTAACAATGAAATATTATGGTAAAAAAGATATCTGAAACTGTCATGGGTATACTCTTATGTTCTTCTGCAAAGGACTCATGAAGTTCTTACATGGCTGAGAACTGTATAGCTGGCATCAAATAATCCACAGCTGTTGGGACTTCCATGTAGAAAAGTGGTTAGGTGACAGAGTAATACTAACTTATTATGTGCAGTAGTATAACATTCTGCAAGACCTGTTCAAAACCAAAATCCCACTATGCAAGGTTTCATATGTTCCTTCCGCACCACATCTCTAAGAGAACTGAAATCATTAGACAAGCTGGGCCAAAACTAGAAGGAAGTGCTCAGGTGCAGAACATTGATGGGTCTCCCAACCAACGGGTTATCTCTTCCATGTACTTTTCAAAGGAGTTGTAACCAATGGGGGTATTAGTGCTACCCACTGTTAAGTAAAGGTGTAGCCAGTCAAGCAGAAACACATTTTGTTGACTAATCTACACTCCTCCCATGGAAAAAGGAGGGAAATAGAAAGACTCCCCCAGAATAATTCAAAACAGTGTGCCAGGACTACAAAGGAAACACAGGGAGAGATTAACCGTATTAACCAAATTAATCAGGTGCCAAATTTAAGTGCTGTGCATTTACTACTTTATTATTTACTGTAGTTTGACTGCTACTACTTTACCTGAAAACATGAGAAGTTAAAAATCCCAAATTCCTGTCCCTCCAATTCTTCTTTCTGCTAAGTCCTAGAGGAAAGAGCAAAAAGTCTTTCAGGTAGAGGAACTCCTCCATTTAGTGGCAGAGCCTCACGAGGAGGTCAGTAGGTTGAGGCATATCGGAAGGGGGGGGAGTGGGGTGGAGGAGGGAGAGAGGAGAGAGAGAGAGAGAGACTACCGCAATCCCACCCTCCCTTCTCTGGGACAGGCCCAACAGGCAGACAGTACACATTATATGGGGTATCCCCTATCCTCTCTCTATCTCACTAAACATGGTGACCTCAGGGATAGGGAGCAATGGCAACAAGCTCCTGCCCAGTGCAGCAAGAGTGTCTCCTCTGTGACTACCCCAGTTGACTGGAGGTTAGCCAGTGACACCCATTTATAAGAAGGGTAGGAAGGAGGATTGAGGGAACTGCAGAACTGTCAGTCTGACCTCACTACTGGGGAAGGTTATGGAGGAAATAAT
Organism: Falco rusticolus; assembly: GCF_015220075.1. Taxonomy (NCBI): domain Eukaryota; kingdom Metazoa; phylum Chordata; class Aves; order Falconiformes; family Falconidae; genus Falco; species Falco rusticolus. Next base: position 7,246,654 of record NC_051189.1, on the reverse strand, counting down.
CCTGAGTACCATCAAACATCACGTTCAGGACAACCAGGAGATAAGACTCAGTCAGCATAAGTTTATGAAAGGCAGGCCTTGCTTGACTAACCTGATCTCCTTCTATGGCATGATGACCTGCTTAGGATATTAGGGAAAGGCTGTTAGATATACTCTAGACTTTAGTAACATCTTTGACACCATTTCCCATTACATTGTCCTGGAGAAACAGGCTCCTCATGGCTTGGATGTGCATAATCTTCACTGGCTAAAAAATTGGCTGGATGGCTGAGCCCAAAGAGTGCTAGTGAACAGATTTAAATCGAATTGGTAACCAGTCAAAAGTGGTGCTCCCCAGGGCTCAGCTCAGTACTGGGGCCAGCTCTCTTGAATACCTTCATCAATGATCTGGATAAGGGGATTGAATGCATCCTCAGGAAGTTCACAGACAACACCAAGCTGGGCAGCAGTGTTGATCTGCTCAAGGGTAGGAAGGCTCTGCAGAGGAATCTGGACAGGCTGGATCAACAGCCCAGGGCCAATTGTACAAGATTCAACAAGGAGAAGTGCTGGGTCCTGCACATGGGTCACAGCAACCACACATAACACTACAGGCTTGGGAAAGAGTTGCTGGAAAGCTGCCTGGCAGAAAAGGACCTGGGGGTGTTGGTGGACAGCTGGCTGGATATGAGCTGGCAGCATGCCCAGGTGGCCAACAAGACCAATAGCATCTTGGCTTGTATCCAAAACGGGGTGGCCAGCAGAGCTAGGGAAGTGATTGTCCCCCTGCACTCAGCACTCCTAAGGCCACACTCAAACACTGTGTTCAGTTTTGGGCCCCTCATTACAAGAAAGGCATGGAGGCGCTGCAGCACGTCTAAAGAAGAGCAATGAAGCTGGTGAAGGGTCTGGAGCATGAGTCTTATGAGGAGCGGCTGAGGGAACTGGGTTTTTTAGCCTGGAGAATAGAAGGCTGAGGTGTGACCTTATCACTCTCTGCAACTACCTGAAAGGAGGTTGTAGTGAGATGGCCATCAGCCTCTTTTCCCAAGTAACAAGTGACAGGACAAGAGGAAATGGCCTCAAATTGCACCAGGGGAGGTTTAGATTGGGTATTACAAAAAAAACGTCTTCCCCGAAAGGGTTGTCAAGCATTGGAACGGTCTGCCCAGCGAAGTGGTTGAGTCACTAACCCTGGAGACATTTAAAAGTTGTGTAGATGTGGCACTTAGGGACATGGTTTGGTGGTGGACTTGGCAGTGCTAGGTTAACAGTTGGACTTGATGATCTTAAAGCTCCTTTGCAACGTAAATAAGTCTATAGTTCTAAGAGTAACACATTTAAATAATAGTTTTGCCATTGTTCCGTAATCCTAGAAACTGAGATCTCACTGAATTTTTATGTATATTTATTTCAGAATGGATAGAAAAAAAATACTTTTTTACTCCATTTGCATTGTGTAAGTCTAAAATTAGAGGTAGGCTATTATCAGTAAGAGGTTTTCTAACAGCAAACTAGTGTCACGTAGTGCACTTGATATCAAAATGAATTTTAGATTTTCCTACCAACACCACTCTCTGTTCACCCTTACCACTCGCTATTTTACACAAATCTAAAATTGTTCCAGCTGTCCAGGGCTTTGCAAGGGTCATCTATATATGACAATTGGTGTTGTAACTATATATGCTGGGAAATAAACTAAGAGTTATTAACAAAACTAGATTTCGGAGTGTACTATTAGTGTAATGTCTTTCCAATCATCATGTGAAGCAGCAAATATAATTCACGACAGAAATTGAAACCGAGAAACAAGTTCAATTCCTTCTTCTGGTAGCTGTATTCCATAGATATGTGGTGTTTATTTTATTCTTATTTCAGAACCTCACCATGTTCTGTGGTAATGGGGAATAAAATAATTTTATGTATTATGATCTATTTGAGGCTTAAATAAAATATTAAATTGTGTGCTGATGTGTTCAAAACCACATAGCTGTATAGATCTAGCTGCCATTGCTTAGGTTTGGAGATGAGTTGTCTTTAACATAAATACTAAGAAATGATAATTATTATTTTTTTATAAAACAGTAACTAGTGACTTATTTTAAAAGATCTGGCATAACCTAACAAGTGGCTTGGAATGACAATGTGTTTTTTAAACTCACATGAGATGGTTAATAACTGTAACAAGTAATTAACAACAGAAATGAAATCTCAAAGTTGGAATAGTTTAAGGATTATCAACCATTTGAGGTTAATCAGCAGGCATCAGCACCTACCATTTCTTAAATCATCTCCCAAAGATGATTCAGGACCTTAGTCTATATTAATCTTCCAATTAATTAAGCAAGGGAGATTAAGCTTTCAGCCTTGTTACAAAAGTCATATCTTGCTACAGTTTGATAATAAATGTTCTCTAGCAAATAAATCTCCACAGGAAGATATAATCCTGTATTGCATTGACTGCACTGCGCAAGCTGCACAGCATTTGCAATCAGCAACATTTTCACTGATTTCAACATATTTACAGTGTCAGGTCCTATGATCAGTGAAAGTTCATCAAAAAGTAACGGACATACTCCCAAGGCTTCCCCAGCCAGCTGAAAGAGATATAAAACTTTCAAAACTTGATTTTACTATTTAAATTATACAGTTGAATCTTACAGTTTATCAGAAAAGGTAAGATTATTATGAATACTCACGTTTTTTGTTAACAACATCACGAACTTATCAGTATCTATGAACTGTTGTCCTTTATCAGTTCAAGGCATGATTTCTCATTTAAGCAGACTTTCTAAACAAAGCTGATTCTGTCATCAGATGACAGCAAACATTATTAAGGGCATGCTATAAGATTATTAAAAGAAAAAATAATGATGATTCAATTGTTCAGCTAGTTGCAAAGATATAGAATATAGAATGCTCTGGGATAGTCCACTAGTAAAATAGTTTTCAAAAAATTGTGTTTGTTTTGGTTTTTTTGTGGGTTTTTTTTGTTAGGGCTTTTTTTTTTTTTTTTTTTTTTTTTTTTTTTTTTTTAATAACAGATAGAATGAATGCACAAGTACTGTAGCAATGGTAGAAGTTCTGGTAGAACAAGAACTTCTGTATCCTCTGCGAGCAAGGGCTGGCAAATTTAGAACAAGTGACTGCATTTTTTTATTTCCTCCCGCACAATGTACCACCACCTTATTGCACATTGTCACAGGATGGCAGAATAAAGCCATGATCGTCACGGAACTCCAAAAAAGTGAACAGATATTGAAAAAGGACAAAGTAGTTATTAATACAAAACATATTAGAATAGCTGTTATATCTGATGATTCAAGCTTCATTCACCATATCCTATCTAATTGCAATTACAACCTCTTTTCTCCTTTGTTGAGCACTACTGCAGTCAGTCATCAGGAAATGAACTGCAAGTTCACTTCAGAGATGCAATTATTGTGGTTTTATGTATTTTGGATATGATTGTACAAGACATCACTAGGACAAAAGAAAGATGATTGTCAGGAAAAAGGGAAATTGTCCACTTATGAAAATGAAAAAATGAGGTAGTATTTGTACTGACTGTATTTTAAAAATATAGTCCACACTTCAAATATTATATTTATGTACTTTATAAAAAGTAAATATATTTAGACAGGTGACTAGTAAAGTAACAGTTAAATTTGTTTTGTTTTTCTAAAACTTTTCATTAATCAATTATCTTATGTGAGTGTGATGCTGCCCTTGTGACTTTGAAGTTCAAGTACATAGCCCAATGCTTCACTGTATGCCACAAAGCCTTGTGTTATTAGAAGTCAATATTGAGCTTGCCCCTCTGATCCTTTTGAGCCAGCCTTCCACCAGGCTCCTACCACTTGTATTTGGACTGCTTTACTGTTTGGATACAGTGGAGGGGTGGGGTGTGTGCTAGTGACATGTGGTACTTCATAAAGTGTTTGAGGATCGTAATTTATAAATTCAGCACATATTTATGTCAAAGGTGTCCTGTTTTTTTAAGTAACTTTAAAAACAAATTAGCTTAATCTAAAATAAAAAAATGCAAATAAAAGGAGTTGTTTAACAAGAAACAGAAAACAATTATCAATACTTATAAAAGGCAAATAAAAGTCTATGCGTAGCACTGTTGCACTAATGTCATTAAACATCCTGGCTCCCATACCTTTTCCTTCCCTATCCAATGTGCATGATCAGAATTAGGACTGTGGGCTTTGGGCTTCCTTCACACTACAGATGATATTTATTTAGGAGATTAAGTAAGGCAACAAACTAATTAGCTGCTTTTAGAGACCTTCAGGATATTCACACAGGGAAAGTGTGAAGGAGCTCCCTTCTCAGACCCCTTGGCTAGGGGTGGCAACAGCAGTGGTGTTAGTTCTAGAGCTGAGCTTTCCCTTGGATTCCTCTACATAGGGCCCCTTGCAGATTAAATCTTTCACCCTAAAACATTTTTTCTTTCATCCTGCAACATAGCCCACTCACCCTCTTAGTTAAAAAGAGGCAGGGCTTTAGTTACAAAAGAAGTTTTGTAGGATTGGCAATCCACTCCTGGATAAAACTAGCAAATTCTTACTTTAAAGAAGGGTAAAACTCCTTTTGGTGATTGCTTAGAACACTTCAGGGAGAATTCATGTTTCACTGGAACTTATACTCTGTAACAGCTGGGGCATTAAAAATGATGCAAGCATCTAGGTAATTATTATTAGTTCATTACCAGTCAAAACTAGGTGGCATGCAAACAAATTTGCAGTAACTGATCCTTAGCTTCTGTTCTAGGTGTGGAATATCAGTACAATATTTTCTTCTAGTAAACAACATGGGCAATTAATTTTGTCTCAGAGAGTGCATTTCAAGTAGAGATTTGAACTAGAAAAGAGTAAATTTATTTGCTACAGTAAGTGTTGGATGTAATACTGTTTATACATTGGGCTTATTTCAAGACACCAGCAGCACACATCAAAGGCTTTATTACTACCACTTAAATGTTTCCGTTCTTAAAATTCCTTTTTCAGACTGGGCAAGTTTTTCGAACCTAGTTGAAAATACTCTTTGCTGAAATGTCATCTCTCACAGCTCCATGAAAAGGCTAATAAAAACAATGCATGTTTGAAATTCTATCTCATTTCACAATCATTTTAGAAAAAAACCCTAGGACTAACTGAAAAGGATGCCTGCTGATGCAAAACCCTACTTAGACCTAGAAATAGCATCTGCTCCAAAATTGCTAGTAATCAGTAAGTGCTCGTGCCTGCCTCAGACAAACAGAACAAAAGGTGGTCTCGTGGAAGGATCATAAAAACAAGTTATATCAGTAATCTTAGCTTTGATAGTGCTTAATATGAAGAATTCAATTTCATAAGATTTAATTATCTTAACTATCTATTATGATACAAAAAAATTAGGAGATTTATAGGGTAGCTTATATTTTATGACCTGTGTTTTGTAATATAGCACAAAAGACACAGCACACAACACTGAATATTCAAGCAATTCATCCATGTTGTATGAAAGCTGAATTACTGAGACGACAATTTCATGGTTGGCACTACATATAATTCTGTGGTACTTAGGACTTCATCTCAAAATGAGTTTCAGTTGAAAAGCCATTTGCTGAAAAAAGGATGTGATTCAGCCTCTTGATCTGAAATATCTTGCTAATAGATAATGAAAAGGCTAACAATGAGTCAGACATCCCTTCATATTTTTCACATTGTCTTGCACATCATTGATACACACAAAATACACTGGTAAATGTGGAGCAAGGCAGCAGCTTTTGTCTAATAAGGGTTGGTGTCACCATTGTGGGTTTTTTTTTAACAGAGATCAGAGCTTCTTATCAGGTGCTTAATAAAGCATCTCAGAGACATAGCTAGGGTTACTATATATGCATATTTGGCATTTCTTATCTAGCTGTTCTAACAAGCAATAATTTCTGTCACAATTGTTACTTCTTTGTATTTTTAACATTTCCCAAGAAACATTGGTTTAATATATGTTGGTAAGGTAACATATAACCCTGACAAAGTGTGCTATTCTTATATTATTTCTTCCTCAAATTATTTTCTAACTAGCCAGACATTAAAGGCAAGCTTTTCAGAACATAGACCTTGTTAACTCCTGCGGTAAATACCAAGTTCTCTGCTTCAACCATCCGTCAAATCATCCATGGATAATGATGGATTTGTATATGTCAGTTTGGAAAAATATAATTTGTATTTCAATTTCTGGGTGCAGCTTAATGACTTGTAACCGTAAAAGGAGAGAGATGTCTGATTCTCTGAAGATCTTGGTTTAAATGCCTACCCTGTCAGTCACTGCCATGCATGAATACTTATACTCGACTCTTGTGTTTCAGTCCTTCAGTTCTTAATGAACATGACACTTCTTTCCTCCTAAACTTCTGTTTATTAATTATAAGACCTTAGGGATGTAAATATTCCTGACCACATGTTTCTGGAATTTCACAAACTGATTTTTATCCTGTTGGCATATTTACAGTAAAATTAAAGTTAAGTCAGCGGGGAAGAGAAGAAAAACAAAATAAAAATAAAAACCAGACAACTTTTCCCACATTTAAAATATTCAGATAACTAGAACTACAATCAAGAAAATTGGAAGCAAGAGCTATCAATTAGTTTACAGGGAGATGACTTGAGCGTTACATACAGAAAAAGAAGGCGGCAGGTAGGCTATACATATCCCAGACGTAAGAACAAAGTAACAGCAAGTAAAACAAAATTGAAATTTGAATTGAACCAATGATCCTATTTCATACAGTCCTCCTTAGGAAGCATCCAGCTATGGGACAGTATTGAATTCAAGCAATTGCATGATTTCAGAAGGAGAGCTTGGGATGGAGAAGGAAGATGAGATCACTGAAACACTTCCAGACAAGTAGGATTATGTCCTTGCTTTGCTGTTCCAGGTAAATAAATTGTGTAATCTTTAATCCCGTCTTCCGTGCCTGAAAAATTACATTCATAACATCAATAATCCCAGGAACACCACCAGAAATGAACAGAAATATTTATAAATGAGATTTAAGAAATACAATTTTATAAATGAAGCTGAAATCACTATTTACAGTACAGGTTTTCTGACACTTATGGAGTTACAAAGAAAAAAGGTCAGTTTTAACAGAGATTTCTCCCAACCCACAACCCCTAGTGTGGTTGAATTTTAATAAATAACAAAAGTAGAAGAAAAATTCTGAAGCCCTACCCCAGTAAGAATATTACATTCGTGTTAAGTTATGATTTCATATATGACACAGATCCAGATGTAAAATGCTTTTGGACCAAAGCTATGGAAACTTGTCCATGGAAAGAAGTCACTTAATGTCAGGGTGGTTTCTTTTCCTCTTCCTAAGAAGTGGATGGCTGAGCCCAAAGAGTGCTAGTGAACAGATTTAAATCGAATTGGTAACCAGTCAAAAGTGGTGCTCCCCAGGGCTCAGCTCAGTACTGGGGCCAGTTCTCTTGAATACCTTCATCAATGATCTGGATAAGGGGATTGAATGCATCCTCAGGAAGTTCACAGACAACACCAAGCTGGGCAGCAGTGTTGATCTGCTCAAGGGTAGGAAGGCTCTGCAGAGGAATCTGGACAGGCTGGATCAACAGCCCAGGGCCAATTGTACAAGATTCAACAAGGAGAAGTGCTGGGTCCTGCACATGGGTCACAGCAACCACACATAACACTACAGGCTTGGGAAAGAGTTGCTGGAAAGCTGCCTGGCAGAAAAGGACCTGGGGGTGTTGGTGGACAGCTGGCTGGATATGAGCTGGCAGCATGCCCAGGTGGCCAACAAGACCAATAGCATCTTGGCTTGTATCCAAAACGGGGTGGCCAGCAGAGCTAGGGTAGTGATTGTCCCCCTGCACTCAGCACTCCTAAGGCCACACTCAAACACTGTGTTCAGTTTGGGGCCCCTCATTACAAGAAAGGCATGGAGGCGCTGCAGCACGTCTAAAGAAGAGCAATGAAGCTGGTGAAGGGTCTGGAGCATGAGTCTTATGAGGAGCGGCTGAGGGAACTGGGTTTTTTAGCCTGGAGAATAGAAGGCTGAGGTGTGACCTTATCACTCTCTGCAACTACCTGAAAGGAGGTTGTAGTGAGATGGCCATCAGCCTCTTTTCCCAAGTAACAAGTGACAGGACAAGAGGAAATGGCCTCAAATTGCACCAGGGGAGGTTTAGATTGGGTATTACAAAAAAACGTCTTCCCCGAAAGGGTTGTCAAGCATTGGAACGGTCTGCCCAGCGAAGTGGTTGAGTCACTAACCCTGGAGACATTTAAAAGTTGTGTAGATGTGGCACTTAGGGACATGGTTTGGTGGTGGACTTGGCAGTGCTAGGTTAACAGTTGGACTTGATAATCTTAAAGCTCCTTTGCAATGTAAATAAGTCTATAGTTCTATGAAAATAGAATATTTCTCTGAAAGCCACCAGTTCCCAATGCTCTGCAACAGTGTGCAAGACCAGAAAAGTTTTCCAAGTGCCATGTGAACACAAAGATTCTCACTGTTTCTCTAGAGTATCCTCCAGAGCTGCTGATGTCCAGAATTTGTCCTTTTATTTATTTGGTACCTGCACACTGAGAAGAGGCAGGCTGATGACACTTTATCTCTTGTTGCTGTCCTCCCTGAAGAATGAAAGAAAGATTACCTTGTAGCCTGAAGTCCATTGCTATGGAGAACTTGATGTAGTGGAGCAAAAGATGAAAGAACAAAACAGGATCTGAAACTGACCTTCAAATGCCACTACAGCAAAAGAAATTCCGCAAATATTAAGGCTGACAAAGAATAGAAGACCAAGAAGTACTTTTCCTGTCACAGTTCAATGTCTACAATACAAGTTACCAGCAAGGCCATTCAGGAAACAGCCTACCCATGCTTTCTTCATAAATGGAAATTCAATTTTAACTTAACTGTCTTAGTCTCTCGGTTTGCAGACCAGGAATGAATGGTAAATCTAAGAATATTTTAAAACTGGTTTAGGCAATAAATATGGTTCCATTTTTTAAGACCATAAAATGTGTATTTTTCATTCTATATATTCACCCTATGCTCACAGTCTGGAGAAGGTTATGTATTTCTTATGGTGCAAAATTACAAATGTATTTTAATTTTTAGCCATCTGCAAAGTCTCCATGGAAAGGTAGGAAATACTCTGTTCCTAAAGCAAAGTCAGTACATTTGTCTTTGACCTTAGTGTGTGTAAGTATGTTGTATATTTAATTCCTATGCAGAAAAAAAATTAGTAAGAGGCCACCAAAAAAACCATCCAGATATCAGTTTTTAATCACAGTACAAATAATGCAACTATTATAACTCAAAATTATGTCTCAATTAACATTTATGGCATACCTTTTTTTAAAATGTAAATACATTACACAAATACTTTGGAATAAAAGAGGCTGAAATTAGAAGCAAAACCAGTCACATCTATGAAATGCTCAGGTTGTCTTCTCCATAGAGCTATGTATTTACCAAGATGTTTTATCATATTTCATTTAAAAAACTATTCAGGATATTGATCTTTACTAGAATATTTTTGTTGCCTGCAAAAAAAAAGAAGTGCTATTCCTTCAAGCAGTGTAATTCAATTAAATAAGTGAGATTAATTCTGTTACAACAAGCTTATAATTAGTTTTTCTATACTTAATATGATCCTGGAGCTGGAGAATAGGTTAATTAGAACCATTTCCAAATAATGACAGGTCCCACACATTGCATGGAATATAAATGTTACTGCTGCAAGTAAGGATGTTGGACTTGCAAGCTGAACTCAAGAATTGGTTGAGTTGTTCTCCATGAAGAAAGGAAGTGGGGAATAGAAGTCTGACATTTTTTCCAGCTAATCAAAACCAGAGCGGTTTCACTTCATAAGTAGTTCCTTAAAAATATAAACTATTCTGGGACACACTCAGTATAATAAAAATTAAAAATTCCAAGCAGGTTTTTGGACTTAACTGCATATGAGTTAGATTCAGAAGGAAAAAATATTTTTGAGACCGAGGAGAGGAATGTGACTCACATTTCAATGAATGAAATTTCCCTAGCATACATGTACCTTAATATATTAAGCATAGATCCTCAGTAATCTTGATGATTGCTCATGATTACTTTCATCTCAGGACTAAAAATACTTTACAAATACTATGAGGTTCCCTAAGTCTACTAGAAAGTAAGCATTGATTTTTTTTTAATCCTCATTTCATAGTAAGTAGTTATGGTAGAAACTATTTTGTTTGTTAATCATTCAGTAGCCTAATAGATTGAGGTGACCAAACCTAATTAAGTTTTACAGAAGTAGGGGAAGACAACAGGGCATAAAAATTCCACAGAAGCCAAGATTCTTTTAAGAACTACATCCAGGGGTTCAGCTACTTAGAGCATGGGACTTGCTTTGAAAAACCTGGTCTGCTGGGGACTGATGGGTTCCATCTGACAGAGAAGGGGAAGAGCATCTTTGGTCATAGTCTTGCCAAAGTAGTGAAGAGGGCTTTAAACTAAAGTTGCTGGGAGAGGGGAACCTCAATCCAACCCACTCCTATTAGTTTCATGCCAGTGCCAGCAAGAGATGCCCAGAGCCTGGAGAGGGATAGCATGGCAGCAGGGGAGCACCTTGAAGAGCAGCACAAAGGGATTCCAGCTCCTCCAGCCAGTACGTCCAGAGGCCCAGTTTAAATGCCTCTATGCAAATGCGTGTAGCATCCGGGGCAGTGAACAAGAGAAGTTAGAGATGTGCATATGCCTGCAGGGTTTTGATCTTATTGTCATCATGGAGACATGGTTGGATGGCTCCTGCTATGGAAGTGTTGGAATGGAAGGATACAGGCTCTTGAGCAAGGACAGGCAGGCAAGATGAGGAGAGGGTGTCACCCCCTGTGTCAATGACCAGCTGGAGTGCACAGAGCTCTGTCTGGAGATGGATGAGGAGCCAACTGGGAACTTATGGGTCAGGATCAAAGAGAGGGCAGGGACAAGTGACATTATAGCGGGGTTTGCTACAAGCTGCCTGACCAGGAAGACCAAGCAGATGAGGCCCCCTCTAGACAGATAGGAGCAGCCTCTCATTCACAAGCCTTGATCCTCATGGGGGACTTCAACCACATTGATATCTGTTGGAGGGACAACGTAGCAGGAAATAAGCAATCCAGGAGATTTCTGGAATGCACTGATGATAACATCCTTCTCCAAGTCACAGAGGTGCCATGCCGGATCTTGTTCTCATTAACAAGTTGGGGCTAGTGGGGAATGCAACACTCAAGGGAAGCCTTGGCTGCAGTGACCATAAAATTTCAAGATCCTTAGGACAGCAAGGAGGGTGCACAGCAAGCTCACTACCCTGGACTTCAGGAGATCAGGCTTTGGCCTCTTCAGGGATCTCCTTGGTAGAGTGCCATGGGATAAAGCCCTGTAGGGAAGGGGGGTCCAAGAAAGCTGGTTAATATTCAAGGATTACCTCCTCCAAGCTCAGGAGTGATGCGTTCCAACAAAAAGGAAGTCAGGCAAAAAAGCCAGGAGTCTTACATGGATGAACATTTAGCTCCTGGAAAAATTAAAAACCAAAAAGGAAGCCTACAGGGTGTGGAAGCAAGGACAGGTAGTCTGGGAGGAATACAGAGAAATGGTCCAAGCAGCCAGGGACCGGGTTAGGAAAGCTAAAGCCCTTATAGAATTAACTCTGGCCAGGGACATCAAGGGCAACAAAAGCTTCTGTATGTATGTCGGGGATAAAAGGAAGACTAGCAAAAATGTGGGCCCTCTCTGGAAGGAAATGGGAGACCTGGTTACCCAGAACATGGAAAAGGCTGAGGTACTCAACTACTTTTTCACCTTGGTCTTTACTGGCAAGTGCTCTAGTCTACACTGCCCAAGTCACAGAAGGAAAAGGCAGGGAGACTGGAAGAATGAAGTTCCCACTGTATAAAAAGATCAGGTTTCAGACCATCTAAGGAAGCTGAAGGTACACAAGTCCATGGGACCTGATGACACGCATCCGTGGGTCCTGAGGGGACTGCTGGATGAAGTGGCTAAGCCACTATCCATCACATTTCAGAAGCTGTGGCAGTCTGGTGAAGTTCCCACAAACTGGAAAAGAGAAAAATTGCACTTTTGAAAAGGGAAAAAGGAAGAGCCAGGGAACTACAGGCCAGTCAGTCTCACCTCTGTGCCCAGCAAGATCATGGAGCACAACCTTCTGGAAACTACGTTAAGGCAAATGAAAAATAAGAAGGTGATTTCGGATAGCCAACATTGCTTCACTGAGTACATTGCGCATGAGAAATCTGGTGACCTTCTACTCCGGGGTACAGCACTGGCGGTTAAGGGAAGGGCAACTGACATCATCTACATGGACTTCTGCAAAGCATTTGATACTGTCCTGCACAACATCCTTGTCTCTAAACTGGAGAGAAAAGGATTGGACAGATGGACCACTTGATAGACCAAAGATTGGCTGAATGGTCACAGTCAAAAAGTTGTGGACAATGTCTCAGTGTCTAAGTGGCGACCAGTTGACAATCGGTGCTCCTCAGGTGTCTGTACTGGGACCAGTTCTGTTCAACACTATTTTCGGCAACATGGAGAGAGGGATCAAGTGCACCGTCAGAAAGTCTGTCAACGACACCAAGCTGTGTGGTGCAGTCGACACACTGGAGGGAAGGGATGCCATCCAGAGGGACGTTGACAGGCTATAGAGGCTGGGCTATGCGAACCTCATGAAGTTCAGCAAGGCCAAGTGCAAGGTCCTGCTCCTGCGCCTGGGCAGTCCCAAGCACAAACACAGGCTGGATGTACTGAGAATGGATTGAGAGCAGCCTGAGGAGGAAGGCTTTGGGGTGCTGGTGGACAAGAAGCTCAGCGTGACCCAGCAATGTGCACTTGCAGCCCAGAAAGCCCACTGTATCCTGGGCTGCAGCAAAAGAAGCGTGACCAGCAGGCTGAGGAGAGGGGATTCTCTGCCTCTGCTCTGCTGTTGTGAGCCCCCACCTGGAGTCCTGCCTTCAGCCCTGGGGCCCCACCATAAGTAGGCCATGGACCTGTTGGATCAAGTCCAGAGGAGGGGCACAAAGGTGATCAGAGGGCTGGGGCACCTCTCCTACAAAGTCAGGCTGAGAGAGTTGGGGTTGTTCAGCCTGGAGAAGAGAAGGCTCGGGGGAGACCTTCTTGCAGCCTTCCAGTACCTCAAGGGGGCCTGCAGGAAAGCTGGAGAGGGACTTTTCACATGGGCATGTAGTGATAGGACAAGGGGGGATGGCTTTAAACTGAAGGAGGGGAGATTTAGACTAGCTATTAGGAAGAGATTCTTTCCTGTGAGTGTGGTGAGACACTGGACCAGGTTTCCCAGAGGAGTTGTGGATGCCGCATCCCTGGCAGGGTTGGGTGGGGCTTTGAGCAACCTGTTGTAGTGGAAGGTGTCCCTGTCCATGGCACAGGGTTTGGAACTTTATGATCTTTAAGATCCCTCCCAACACAAACAATTCTGTGAATTTCAAGGAAGTCAGCAGAAATACTTTCACAATGAGGCACCACTCAATACCTATCAGCTGCAGAATCAGTTTTTGCCATTTAAAGACAGAGGTTGTAACTGATAGATATATGAGCTGTCAGATCCTTAGGAGTGTAACATTTTTTTCCTTCACCACTTCTAATACAAATATTTTTAATCTTTAATGGACTAAAGAGCTTTAGAAGATTTGTGTGTTTCTGATATACAACATTGGTGTACAGTTCTAAGCAGTACCGAATTGAACAGGTTTGTCGATAGCTATATGAAGAGTAACTCAACTTTGGACTGTTCAAGACAACCAGTTTTCTTGAAGAGCAAGAGATCAATTAGATCATCTGGACTTATAACACCATATACCTTCTGACAAACACCCTCTCCTGCTTTAGAAACTCATTTTTCTTCTGCACATTCTAGCTACATTTCTCAAATCAGCAGGATGGAAAATCTGTGTTACTTGCAAAGAACAGTTTCAAGATAAAAAAAAAAAGTGAGGGCCTGGAGTTTAAAGGCCACAAAAATCCTTACAACATGTCAGAAATATTTAACTGTGTGAAGGACAGAAATAGGTTAATCAAATGAGTTACAATCATATGTGAATATTCATCTTAATTTCATGGTCAAGAAGGAAAAAAAAAGTATCGGGGGAAAGCAAATAAGCAGCCCAGCAAAAAAAAACCAACTACCTTATCTTCACCAGTGAGGAATGTCCAAGGGAAATTCTGTACTGTGATAGCATGAGATAGCCTCTGTAATGCCTGCATCTCAAGATAAAAACCATGAGCAAGACTGAAGTATTATGAATGCTACCTTGTTACAGACAGGGAGTATAGGAGCTTGAGACTGAAATAACAGCCAGAGAAGGTTATTAGAAACTAAGTAATAAGAGAAAAGCCAAGGTGTAGGATTTAAAACCCTTGAAAAAGTGTGGGAGGAAGATAAGTGAAGGCTTTTCTATTATTTAAAGTTAAAGGTCTGAGATACTTATTCTTAATTTACCATGGAATTACAAGGTTTAAAGACATGTTGCATGATCATTTAACCCTATACCCTTACCTTAAGGCATTGTTCTATCTGCATAATATCTGAGACCTGCTCGTCTACTTGTCCTCCACTGTTAGAAGCTACATCCAAGCAATTTATTTCAGTGATCCTCTACTCAAGCATTTTGAAAAATTTAAAATTATCTAACCTTAATCTTCCTTACCATCTCATGAATTTGTTATCTTTTATCTTATCATGGGTATAGCAAGGGATTATTCTAGCCCTCTTTCCAATAGTGTTTTACATATTTAAGACTGTTCTTGAAAGGAGTAACATGATTTAGATCATATATTTCTTGTAAGATGTGTTTAGTAGACCTATGATCATTCTTATTTATTCCCTCTGAGCTTTCTCTAGTTGGGCATTGCAAAGCTCAGAACTGGACAGAAGCCAAAATCTTGCTAGTACTCCATAAAGGAGGATTACTTTAAAAGACCTTCTAGACTGTAGGCTCACTTACACAAGAATATAGTATTTACATTTTCCAGAACAGCAGGATTTCCCCGAATTACAGCTCAACTAGAGACCCACTATTGAGCTTTTTAGAATAGCTGTCACATGAACATTTGTTTGACATCCTATATTTTTACATTTTTTAAATTTCTGCTTTAATATATTTCCTCCCAAATTTTTTATCTTATTTTTTTTCATTGACTGCAATTTCAACATTTTCAATTCTCAAGTGTATAGTCTCTCAGTTCAGTGACATTACATTTTTATTCTGTATCCCATCACACAGATCACTATCAAAGCACTGAAGAATTAAAATCAGAGAATTAAATGTTGTACAAGTGGTCACACTTTAATGTTTACATATTCTAGGCTACAGTACAGAATAAGCTGTTACACCTTTAAGTTATCCAAATAACTGTTTTTCTCACTTTGGTAATATTAAGCCACTATGCGTTATTAATTTGATCTTTCAAAGTTAGTTAAGATTGTCAGGTTAAGACTTTACATGCTAATAACATCTGATGTTTGGGTGGGGTTTTTTTGTGATTGGTTGGTTGGCTGGGGTTTTTTTTGTTATTGTTGAGAGTGTTCATGGTCATATTACACCATACTCTCCAGTGGCCCAGCCTCAGCAACAGTGTGTCCTGTTTTCATTCTGCTGCTTCATCTTTTGGCAAATTAACAAGATTTTCTATGAAGAAATGTTCTATGAACTATCTGTCCATGGACAAGCAGTAAATACCTGTATCATAATCTAAAATTGTGCAACTTACTCTAGTTTGAAAATGTGTCCTTGGTGAATAATTAAGTAGTCATAGATTTAAAAAAAACACTTTAATTTTTTTTTTTTCGTTTGTTTGTTTTTACTACTAGGGCTCAAGAGCTCAGTAATTCAGGAATAACACCACTAAAAGCAGAGCTTTTCCTTCATATTCAAACCTCATGACACTGTTCATAATTAATTTGATCACTGTGGAGCCATGACTTACTAAGTGGGATACATACCTTTTAATATATGCACAATATAGCTAAAGATCACCGTTTTCCATAGTCAGTGGAAAAGACACACTGTCTTCTTAAGTTCAACAAGAATTCTGCATCCTAAACATGTTCTGTGCTTAATAAGAATATGGCATTGATAGTTGTATCAAGATAATGCTGCCTCTTTGATCTTCTGAGTAACATGTTACATTAGCATCAACAAGAATCAAAAATCAAAAAATAAACAAAATCTAGGCCAAAAAGAAAGCCTAACCTAAAAAGAAAAAAATTAGAAAAATAAATCCTGAAATAAAACTAAACCCTTTTTTTTTTTTTTTTCCTTTGGAAAAAAGACAGATTATTTTCCTGTAAGGTGATAAGCATAAGTAAGATTTTAAAGTTTATCTATTTTGCTATATCTGGTTCTAAAATACATCAGTTTACTTTTGGGAGATATTGTGAATTTCAAGATATTGTATACACAACTGTCCACCTTGCAAAGGACTTGTTTTGTTTCTTTTTGGCAATACATTTATGAATTCAAACACAATAAATGACCTGCCTTATGTTAAATATATGCATTTCTGTTGAAACGAATTTGAGTTAGCACTCTTTTTCAGAACCTAAGCTAAGTTAGCTTGGGAAGTCTTGCAGCTTCTATGTTGTCATAGCCTGCACTACTTCTTTACAAACAACAGTTTACTTGTTCACTTGAACTAATTTGAAAAGTTCTGTATAAGAAATGTAAGTAATATATATGTAAAGTAATAGTGAAACATGTAAATAAGTATTTCTCACTTAAGCCTAGAGTATAATTTTTCTCCTGATAAGTTTATCTTAGACAATAATACTAGATGGCTTATAGATCACTTATTCCTATCAAGCATAATTGCTCTGAAAGCCAGCATGAAGACCTGGACACAGTTAAGTGGTGTCTGATTAATAGTTAAGACTTGAACTAGAAAATATCTTGGGGTTGCTTAAGTGTGTTGAATGATCATCAGATGAGTGCCATGAGTCTAACAAACTAGTTAGCATTACAAGTGCTACCAGTACTCAAATATCCCATGTAAACCATCTGAAACCAGGACAGTAAGTCAGTCTGCTGAACAGAGCAGTTAACAACTTGCATCTGGCAGAGTGCATTTGACTAAATTCCATGTATCTCTTCTCAATCATGAGGCATGTCAGAGATATCCAGGTGTTTACTGCTAATACACTGACCTGAAAAGTTGAGTGTTCTACTTGAAAACAATTACTTCCAGTTTGTGTATTCAAGTAGCTTTTCTCACTATAATGCCCAAATACTTCATAAATTTACTTTACCTTCATCTCAGGACACAGAAAATTTATCAACTATAAAGAAAGTAGGCAAAACCCTAAATTCTTATGTTTAATAAATGAAATAAGTAGTAACTTATACAAGTAATCAAGGTGCTTAAAGATATTCAAATGAACAAAGTCAGTCACTTTTTGGTCACTACCTACCTGAAATAAAGGGCTAGAACTAATACTTGTACTAGAAAGAGCAGTCCATTGTCAAATACTTTAATTTCACCATGTTAGCTGATAATTAGGGCACTGTTCTCGCATTACATAATCAAGTCACAAAAAACTGCTGTAGTCATGTGTTTGTGGTAATGTAAGAGTGTATTCTGTGGTAAATACTTTCTCAGAAGTTTTATGTGAAGAAACCTATAATTTCACTGCAAGTATAGGACATATTCAAAACACTACACCACAAAGTAAGTTTCAATTAAATGATTCAAGGATTATTTTTTTTTTCCTATTGAATACCAATAACTATTTTCAGGGACTGAATCTCAAACTTTAGCATCTTAAGCTGCAGTTTCAAAATGTGGTGAGAGTGCCGTTTGAAGTATGCTCCTTTCCCTCAGTGGTTGGAATAAGAGGTATAAAAAGCATCACCTTTCCTAGAGAGAAGAGCACCTGAACACTTCCAAAACTGATTTCAAATGCACTAGCCATCCTATAACCTTTTTTTCAGGCACTGCTTGTTTCCACAATGGCTAAGTGTGGCTATGGCACTGTTTCTTTTCTGCCTTGTAACAAATGTCTAGTTATCTTATATAGAAAAATCTGAAGTGGATTTCAGAAGGCAGCCTCCCAAGATGCCTGGAAAAGATTGCTTCAGTTCAGAATCTTAGAAAACAAGGAGAAAGTTGTATAAACCACGGAATCCTACAGGATCGGGGTAAAATGAGATCCCAACTACATGCTGGACCCGCTACATAAAGTCAAAGAACTCATGACAAGCACAAACCCAAGGGAATAACTTTGGGAAAATGCTGATCTGTGTCATTAATCTTCACTAGATTTTTCCCAAGTTGTTACTGTAATTTAGCAATCTTCATTGAACTCTTCCTGTATGTAGAATAACTTCCTTGCAGATGTACAGTAAGACCACAGGCATGACAGACATGCACCTTTCACATCATCATTTCATTATTTTTCAAAGAAGGTTCTTGTTATAAAGACCTTCAGGAAAAATGACCCAAATTGGAACATAACATTTCATATACATGAGAATGGCTAAGTGCAGAGAGACCACCCACCAAGAAAAGAGTGTTTAAGTGTAGCAGCATAACTGTCCCTGTTCTTATTATTTTAATACTTTGGGCTTTTGATTTTTCTTTCTTCCCCCCCTTCATAATACAATAACCATTCTCCGGGTTCTCCTTAATGCATCATAGTTAGCAAATAAGTGTTGTTATAACTGATTTGCAGAATATATCTTCTTGAAGATTTCCAGTTCTCCTCAGTTCTTAGTTGTTTTAAGGAAAAATATCATTCTCCCCTCCCCATCCCCCATTTCCATAAAAACAAAGTTACCAAAGGAAGATCTAGAACACTGCTGAGCATCAAGCAAATTCAGTTAGAAAAAATACCTTCCTCCAAAGTTTACATTTAATCAAGGTGTAAAATATAAAATATCAACGAATATCAAATCTAGAGTCAAATTCAACCATGATGTGAATGGGAGTAGGGGAGGAATGTGTATAATGCATAAACAACTTTGTTACATGTCCAAGACAGCCACATCATACCAGAACAAGCAGGTAGCATTGAGATATTTTAGTACTTCACGTGATTGTTATTTTACTCCCTTCAGTTTCTTCTCTTCCCCTTTTGTTGTGGTAAATTCACATCTACATTCCATTTAAAGAGGTAAAAACTGCTCTATAAAAATCAATCACCAATACAGTTTCCCAGCATTTATAAAGCCAGTGTATTATACACAATTTTAGAAAGCTGCTGTTGTTTTCTTCAGTTAACTATTTCAGGACTTTTTAAAGCTGATCCCAGGATGTGTGCGCCTCTTCCCTGATGATTTTAAATCAAGCGTGTGATTGCCTTTGTATCTCAGAGCCCTCAGTGCTTGTCTCAAGTGCAAGGTAGCATATTTTACTTTCCTATTAATTTATTAATTTTATTTAAATCTATTTGGATCATCTTATCAGACTGGTACCACCACATACTTTGATACTGACCTTTGCTTTTTTGTCCTATACCAGCTTTGCTGGATAGGAATGACAAAGACATGCAAGACTTATCAGAAAAACAAGCATAATTCAATGAATATAATGGAAAAGGACTGAGTCACCTCCAGTAGACCTGCAGATAACAGAAGCTGGCCAAAACACCAACATAACACCATGATTTTAATTGAGCATTCTGCAGAATCTGAATGTGCAAGGAACACAAACCAGGTAGTTGAATATGTCCGGGAAATAAACCTTAGGGATTTTTATTCTCTTGGTACCTCAGAGCTAACTTCAGATGGGCTAACCACACAGGAAGTTCAGCTGGGCTTTCATTGTATGCCACTAAAAACCTGCTGAAATATGATTCACTTCACACGAAGCTGTTTGTAATTTTTCACTGAACTATTTCAATTAAAGACCATATTAATATGCAGCTACCAAAAAGTATTATTCAGAGAAAGGAGGAGACCTACAAAGAGGAAGAAGATTGAGGTAAATACATCAGATTTCAAGTTCTAAGAACTCTAGCTGCTGCTGGTCCTCCTGCTTTGAAATACTGCATAATTAGAAGCAAGCATATGAATCTTATATGGGCAAAATGCTCAATACTGCTACTAATCACACAGAATGGCAATGTAAGTATCATATTTTTATTACAGATGGAAATACACCTTTCAGATTACTTAGGATGCAGAATTTTAGGAATACATTGCGTATTTGCTGGACACAATAGAACATATTCCTACTTGTGCAGACTTCATACTAATTTCCTTCTGTTCTAAGGAAGACTTCCACTCCTGCCTTGAGGTCTAAGATAGCTCCCTGATAGACATTACAAGAGAGGCCATTCTGGCTAAAGATATGATTCTGTGCTAGGTAATAATTTCAGCAGTGTCAAGCCAATTTAATGCCTGCTGGCTCCACAGCTTAACATGTCAAACCATTTGTATGCAGATGTTTCCTGTTCCACAATGGTGGTCTGAATAGAAGTCGGATTGACATACATGACAAGTCTTACAACCTGCAAACTGGAATGTATTTAGATTTTTTCTTTTTGTTAAAAACAAAAAGTAAAGCAAAAAGCTCCTAGGGATGCAGATTGCCTCCTTTATCCATATCAAAGGAGACAGCAACCAGCTGTTCTAGCAAGGTATACTGCTTGAAAAAGCCAATTCCTGGCTTTGCAGCCCCCTCCTCCTGCTGTTGAGTTGGCAATTTAAGTGTAAGGGCTGGCAACTGTAGTAAGAATTAGTGAAGGCTTCTCAAAGGCAGGCTTTCTGCATTCTCTCCATCCTCTGGTTGCAGACAGTTTTGGTTTTTTTCCCACATCTCCCCTCCATACCCCAAGTTACAAGCACTCAGTACACCAGTAGGAATTTTACTTCCACTAGATTGTACAGAATACAGGACTAATTATTTTGAAAATGCAATTTGCTCTCCTAATGGTGCAAAAAGAGTTACAGGTAAAGAAACACAACTTCTCTTCTGCACAGAGAAATTAATGAAATAGATGTATCTATCATGGCGGAACTCTTCGAAACAGCGAACAGAAAGCCAGAAAGACTTTGAAACACTTTTGTGCCTTTTCTGAATACTGTGAATAACTTCCATTCTTTAAGAACATACATGCTTCTTCAACTGTAGAGTAAGTTTCTTACTGTCAGGTTTGGGTGGCACTGTTTATAGCATGACTTGCAGCACTTGCAGTAATAATGCAATATTGTAACGTGAGGGAAAGCCCAAGATGTTTTAAGTTAAGAGATGCTCTTCTGTCACACTTCTTTTTTGCTTCACTTTACCCCTTAAAGACATACTTATTGTTTGGGCCTCCAAAGCAGGACAATTTCTTCCAAGATTGTTTCTTAAAGCAGAGTGGAAAAACTGACAAGACTGGCATGCAAGAAAAATTTTACTGTTATGGGCTTCAAAGATGAGACATTTTTTTTCCTCTTGCAAGAGCTGTTGTAACTGACAAAAACATATTTGCTATTTCCTCTGCCCCCTGAGAAAGAGCATAGGATCTCTACTCTTAATAGAACCAGAAACTGTGGCAGGTACAGTAGCACAATAAACAATAATCTAACTGCATAAAGGTCTTAAATTGGCATCAAGTATTATATTTAACTTCAGTCAAACACCACCCTACATAAAAGTGACTCCAACTCCCTACCCCTTCCCTACCCACCCCACTGCATATTCCATCAGGGACAAGTCCAGAACAAAAGGCTGAAGGAGAGTAGATATATTTTAAAAAGCAGGGTGTGTGAAGAAGATTATTTGGTATTTTCTTTTATTCCTTAACATAGCCCCTGACTGTAATGAAAAAGTAGGCACCTGTAAGTTTGTTATTGAAGTAACACCCTAACTATGCTACATTACTCAAAAATGATGTGTGAAAGGCTTCTCAGTTATTTCCAATTGATGAAAAAAATAGTCTATAGAATTTATCTGACCTATTTCACATACGTTTGTTTGAAAATGCATTTTGGGAGACAGCAATGACACACCAACCATAAACAAAACAAAACCCCACATCTTCTTATACTAGATACTGAGTCAACCTAAAGCTATCCATTACAAATCAAAGACAGTTTGGGTTATTAAATATCACATTTCCATGAAGTCACACTCTGATACAGAAAGAGTTCAATTATAATTCAAGACATCATCCTTCATTCCTCTGACACAAGATTATTTCATTTGGGCATCATTTATCCTGTTGGGGTTTCAGTCTATTTATCCCCGTCTACTAGCTGCTGGAATAAGAAATATAGATACCTGGAAGAAACCAGTGTGCTAATAAGACACTAATCAATAGAGCCTTAAAGACAATTCTCATTTAACCAACTTCCACCATCAAAAATATGATTTTTCAATTGTATATCCAATGCATTTAGAAGCAAAAAAAAATTAAGTGGGCAAATTTAATGAATTATTTTGCATGAAATGTCAGATCATCAGGAAGGACCTGCAAAATAATATATTAATATTTTTTATTTAAAAGATTTAAATTATTTTTACAAAAAATTTTCTACCACGACAGAAACAGAATTATTAAAGTGATCCTACAATCAGTGATTCTGAATGCCACTACTCCTTAAATCATTATGTTATACTCTGATAAAATGAAGGCCTCACATGAAGTGTTGAATATCTTGCTGACAAGTCTGACTAGGAAACTGACACATTTTAAACAGGCTATACAGTAATAAATGGTGATACTACTGCTGATATGTAACAACTTTCTATTTTAGTACTGCATGCATTTAAAGTTTCAGTAAAACAATACTGCAAAATACCATTTCCTTTGTCAACTCTTTCCTGCTTCTTAAATTTGAAGCATCCTAATGACAGTCAAATTTTTCTAAATAATAAACCAGCACTGTAAAAGAAGCAGGTATTTATTCCTGTAGTTGCATATAGGCCATTTAAAATGCAGAAATCCTGAGTAATTTGTCTGGGATGTTCCTATACCTCTCCATAGGATATTAATGCACCACAAAATTCCATTTGACAGGACAGTTTAAAAGTTATTGTGAATACTCTGCCCGCCAGTCCCTGATGTAGGTTTCATGTAGTAGTAAGCTGTGAAATCCTGCGTGTCAGATCTGCTTGTTATCTAAGAATGCCCTCCCTTCCCTTACCCTTCTGTCCATCTCTGGGGAGGAGATCAGCTGTGGTTAGGGGATTCCATGCATTACCTATGCATTGGAATGCAGAAGGCAGGAATCCTGGGGTCAAGGCATTCAAAGTTTAAAAAGATTTGACAGGGAAGTGCGGTTACATAAATGCATACATAAGTCTACGTTAGAGAGCTATTGTAGATACATGGGTTGATCTGTAAATACAAATATTTTTTAAGTGTCTGAGAGGGTTTTTGGTTTGGTTTTCTTTGCTTGTAGTATATAGATAAAGAAAAAACTCTTCAGCTTTTGGCAGATTTGTTTCTAGCAGACTGCATGTTTATTGCAAAGCAGTGTCAAAAAGGGTGTAGTTGTGCAATTAGGATTGCTGGTTAGAAACAGAGGCCCCACCCTTCCCCTCAGACTCACTGTGACCTCATTTTTCTGATTTCTTGCTTGTGCAAAAGGACTTCGTAAGATTATGCTTGTAGAGTTGCTTTCAATCAAGAGAAAGAGCTCAAGCTTGTTATTTACACAGCTAGCTTTCAGCCAGATCCAGAAGTGCTGTGGCTGACACTAGAAGGTGTGACTGCCTTTGGTAGCAGCTTGTTTAAATCATTCATAAAACCATACACAAATCTTTCCTTTCACTCCTGTTTTTCTTAAACAGATCTCTACCCAAGTGGTCTGTATCACTTCAGAAATCCTTTGTTAGAAAATACTGGTGGCTGAGGTTTTCATTGCATTGTAAATCTACCCTCCTTCAAAATATTCTGCTTCTTATAGTTAATGATCCACTGAAAAGCTAACTAAAAGCCACATATTTATCAGCCCACACTGCTTTTAAAGCATTCCTTTTTATAAATTCTTCACAGAATTTTTAGGGTTGTAAGTTATATCAATATTCAGAAAAATTCAAAAGAATAATCTCACATTATCCCCTTGAAAAGGGAAACCTGGGTATATAATATGCAGAGAAGGGATGAGAAGATTTGTGGTATGGACTGGGGAAGACAGCAAAGACCCACAGTGAGAATAATGTTTTCCAGTTTTCCACAAAGTATATACGCTACCAGTATATCAGTTACATCAGCTCTCCTTCCCTATAATCTCATAGTACAGTGAAGTTTTTACTAGAGCTTTTTTTCTAGATTATTTGCTACAACGTTTTTTGCTAGAATTGCAACAATTAAGTGCTCAAGAAACAATGATGAGCATTTAAAGACTGAACAACTAAAGACTGGACACAAGCTATAACAACTCGAAATTTGTACAAAAGTGGATATACATGCTTGATCACTGGCTTAGAGAGGACGTATGTCACTGGATGTAGTAGCTGAAAGGCAGTTCTGATTTCAGTTCCTGCTCCTACCAAGATGCTCAAAGAGGGGAGAACATTAATAGGAAGATTATATCTGCACAGCATCTTCATTGGTTTATCCTGAGCCTAAAGCTGCTCTTCAACACTTCGTCTAGCACTCTGACATTTGAAGCAGTCTTATCCAACAGCTAAGGCAGAGAAACAGAATATTAACAGAGAACAGATAATAGACAGAATAAACAAAGGAAATGTGCTGTTTTAGAAAATCTTAGTTAACTTGTAACAGAAGACTCTGAACTGTTCAAGGCTGTGTCCAATTAATTAGGCTTTCTACAGTCCGAGGCAACTTAATTAGATTTTTTCCCTTTTAAAACTAAAGTTCTTGTGCGTGGCCCTAAGTGTCATTTAAGTTAACTGGCAAGTTGATTTAGTGTTATTAACAAACCAAAAAAAAACTTCCTAGCTTATTAAATTGACTAGCTCTATATTACTTAATTAAGAAGTGCTAGGAAGTGTTCCACACCATTGGAATTCAATTATCTGTCCTTTTAATTCTTACAACACCCATCTGGCATAGTTTTTGGCCTGGACTAACCAGTGCTCTCCCAAAACTGTTCCTAGCGTATAATTCAGCAGTTGACAACATTCAGAAACTACTCCCAAAGTCAATTAGGCTACAGCAATTTTATTTTTAAAGGGTAAGAGTTTAATGCTCTGGCATTAAGGTCAACTGACACAGTATGGCTGTCTTTATGAGGTATCTTACACATGTTTAATTTACCAATATTAGCAGTAGCACAGAATTCCAAGGCACAGCCAAACAATACAACTCAAAAGCACAATACCACAAAACTCAGATGCCAACCAAAGTCTGGCATCACTCAGATGACTAAAATCCTTTTATATAATCTAAGAATCAGAAGTTTGATGAAGTTTGACAAGTTTTCTAAAGGGTATTCATAAAAAGAATAAGCAATGAAGGAGAGAGGCCAGAATTGCAGACCTTTTCTACCGCATTAGAGAATCTTAATTTTAGATTTGTTCTTATTTTCATTTGGCAGCACAGAAAAGAAAAAACAAAAAACAACAAACCCACACCTATGGTGTGTTGGAAAAGTCAAATTTCTTCTGGCCTAGCAAAAAGGTGCCCCATTAGAACTGCATAAGGGAGATGTTGATTAATCCTAAAGAATGACATGACAGGCATCTTAGGATATATGATAGAATCAGACTGAACAAGAGAAAGCCTCTTTCCTAAACAGTAAATTTTAACAAAACTGCTTAAGGACACCCTTGCATAAAAACTTTTAAAAAGAAGATAAGAATTCACCTAAACATTAAGAAATCCCAGACCCTGAAGTGTCTTCAAATATCTACTACACCCATAATGCTGAGACCTTCAGAAAAAAAGTGTGTAATACCTGTCAACCAACCCATAGACTAATAGTAAAATTCTTCCCTTTGAATAATTTGAAGCTCTATTACTCCCCTTATGGAGTAATACGGCTGAGAACTCTTTGAAACAAAACTCTTCTGGAAAGTAGAACTAGGAAAAAACTGTTGGTTTCCGTGCCTTTTTTAATCCTCCATTTTAAAAATATTATAAACTTTTAACATCTTCGAATTGAAGCATCATAGTGTATTAACGTAGGTATTATACATAGTCTTTTAAAGTAGCATTCCTCTTTCCCAGTGATTAAGAAGTAAACCAAATAACATATCTTGATGTCAAAACAGTCACGGTAAGAATTAATTTATGTCTTTTTCGGTATCTGCCTCCGTCCTCTGACCCTGACTAATAATCATTGCTTAGAGTGATGGCTTCCTTCAGTAGACATGTTTTGCTCCACAGTTTAAGGTGAATGTTTAGTAAGTGGAGCTTGGAGTAAAGTGGAGCTTTTCCACTCTAAGAGGAGGGAAATTACAAGTGGGGGCAGGATGGTATAGGAGAATACTGTACATTTAATACATTTCAATAGCACCCAACTACAGGTATGTGTCCTATTATTTCCACGTGAATTGTGGAAAAATCCTAACTCACCTTATCTGATAGGAAGCATAAGAAAATAAGTGCTAATGAAGATCTCAATAGTCTATCAATGACGATGCTATTACCACTACTGTAGGGCTGTTTCCACAGAAGTTTACGCAAGATGTCCAATATTATCTTCTACATATTGGCACTAGTTTTCAAGCAATTTTAAAAAGTTATTGAAGATATTTTTTCCATAAAAGCCCAATGTTTTGGAACACAACTCTCTATCTTTTAATTACTGAGTGTTTAGATATGCAGCACTCTTCAGATCATGGAGGCTGTTTTTCTGATATCCCTTTTAAATTTCCATATTTCTTCTAAAGCTTAACCTTGAAGTCACAAGTCTATCTAAACAATAGATCTGCCAGCTGTGTTTCAACTGAAGAGCACAACCTGTAAATAAAAATTTAGTGCTTCATTTTCCTGTTAATATTTTCCTCTGATACTCTCCAAAAATAGCGTTATTTCCCTGTATATATACATGGCAATGAATTTGAGTAATCCCTCTGCCCAAATACTTTCTACTACTACTTTTTTTTTTTTTTTTTTTTTTTTTTTTTTTCCAATTAATGAGCATTTCTGGTCAAATTAAGGTTATTTTTTCATATTGTAGTAAGTATTATATTTAACTTTGTGCCTTACAAAGTACTGATTTTGTGATCATCACCTCCAGAAACAGAGACTGCTGTTTGTGGAAATCAATACCTCAAACGGGTCAGTCATGCTTGTAGAATTTGTCGATGCCTATGTTAAAGGAACAAGCAATCAACTAGAAAAATATCTACACATTTAAAATAAACCTAAGAAAAGGCACATAAATACAAGGTCAAAAAGCCCAAGAAATTAATTCACTATGTTTTACAGAAAACACTCTCAATGAAAGTCAAAAGCAGCTGTGCATTTGGTTAGGATCTGACTATATTTCCCAGTCTGGCTACTCCATTGCTTTCTTTAGAGTTCCATTACTAGTGCCTTGCTACCACCTTATTGCTTCTGGAAGACCATATACTGCACTAAGGAATCACTTCACAGAAAATGAAGTCACTGTCTAAAGCAAATGAAAACTGATCAATTTTGCAAGTGTCACAAGGTTTCATATTTGACAAAAAATAGTGCCAGAATTAGAAAATAACACAAGTTCACTAAAAAACTACAGTGACTTATAGACTTACAGAACTTAAAAGCATATTTTGAACCAAGACACTCAGGGGGGATCTTATTGCTCTCTAAAACTACCTCAAAGGAGGTTGTAGGCAAGTGGGGGTCAGTCTCTTCTCCCAGATAACAAGTGACAGGACAAGAGGAAATGGCCTCAAGTTACCACAGGGGAAGTTTAGACTGGATATTAGTAGAAAAGTTTTCACTGAAAGGGTGGTCAAGCATTCAAACAGTCTGCTCAGAGAGGTGGTGGAATCACCATCCCTGGAGGTAGATATGCTGCTTAGTGACCTGGTTTAGTGGTAGACTTAGCAGTGGTAGGTTAATGGTTGAACTTGATGATCTCAAAGGTCTTTTCCAACCTAACTGATTTATGATTCTAAGATCCATTTAAATACAGCTTTGAACCTGTCAGGATTCACATTTGTAAGTTTTCTTCCGGAGAAACAATTTCATTTGTAGCTGTACATCACTTCTTAGCATTGGGCAAGGAACTAGACCTTCCATAAGCACAGTATCCATTTGGCTTTTGATGTTGGGGGTTGTCAAATGTGATAGCCCCATAGAAGCAAGGCTGCTGCAGCTTTCTGACTCCCAGTCCAACTGATGGTAAGGGCACACACACAAACATATATGCAACATATACATGGCTGGCCACATAGATAAACACTCAATTCTCATGCACCAATGATCTCATCTGCTCCCTTCTCTGGCTGAATGGACTTCTATCCTAATAAGAGATACATATATATATACACATACACAAACAGTTAACCTTTCCAGAGCTGGCCTTAGACGCCAAGTCTGTCGAGTAGCTGTCCTATCTGCTGGCACCTGGACATAAGAACCCAAAACCCCTGCACCCCTCCAGCTGCTGATACAGAACCTACTGCTTACACACACCAACACACACAGACACACAGTGGATCCCTCCACTAACTGGCCTTGGACACTGCCTACCCAGTAGCCAGTCTGTGGAGACTTCTGTCTCCACATGTCTCATCCAGAGACACTCATACACAAGTCCACCAACCCCCATGCCTTATGGTCTCTCCAGTAGCTGGCCTGGAGTTCCTGCTCTCTCTAGTAGACAGTTCCTACAGTTTTAGGACACATATATGCCCAATCCAGACTTGCAACTGCTTTGATACATGGGTCCCAAGACACTTAACCTACTTGTTAGCTAGTTCAGCTTGATATAGCAAATAAAACACTGTCATGCACACCCCCAGTCACTCCAACTGCACCACAGGCACATAAGCCCTTCCTACCCATGATCCTTCTCCAGTTGCTGGCACTCAGACCTGCAGACACAAACATGCACACAGAGAACCTCCTCATTAAGGGAAATAATTGAAATAAAGTTTTAAAATACAGGACATATTGTGCTGATCTAGTGTGGTGTGTGGCCAGACAAGCACACTAACCACTGGCCTATGTACAATCAACGTGCCTCTCATTCCTTTATCCCTCTTTTGACATGCTTGTTGCTTTCAAAACAAGTCTTCCCTTTCCCCTACTTCTTGTCCTTCCTCTAAGTATTTCATAAGAAGTCCTGTGCAATCCCAAAACACTCTATCCCATCATGAGTCCCATAACCCTCTGTGCGGTAACACTTCAATACAAAAGGTGACAAGGACAACTATTCCATTGAATAACCTTGATGTGTTTCACCCCCCAGACCATGCGTCTTATGATCCTGCATGGACAGCCCTTGGAGGAGTCAGGCAGGGGCTCCCTTTGGCCATTTGTGTTACTGGGGTTACCTTGCCTTGCGCTGGACCTCTGCTCTTTTGTGTGTAGAGACAAGCTTTTCATCACTAAGTTAATACTCGGTAAGTCTTGCAAATATTTTCAAATCTAGGTCAGTAATCACTGATTTTGGTCAGCAGCCTAGCTTTAACAAGTATTGAATTTCTTCTACTAAAGATATGGGTCACAGAAGTAGTTATTTGGTCATACACCTCATTATAGACTTCAGTGATAAAAGCCTTGTTCTAAATACAGAACTTTTCCTTGAATTTGTTACTAACAGGCTTGCAATTCTGTTAGAAAAATACTTAAGTAAAAAAATGTTGAAAAGCTTAAGATTTATTTTTTTAAGGAAGTATAGTAATATTTACTGAATTTTATTAGTTGAGAAGAACTCAAGGCTAACTTTAAAAAAAAAAATAATGATATATTCACCGTGCACTCCAGCCATAACCATGATTATACTACAATACATGCTCATCCAGTTGGTTAAAGAATAACTGTTCCACCCTATGAAGTAGCTTAACTCTACAGACAACCTGTAGTACACTTAGAAGAGACCCACAGCCTGACCCTAAAACAGCTGCTGTGCATGGGAAGTAAGATGCCATGTCAAAGACAGTGTTTCTTCCACATCTGTGCAATAGCAAAGCCCACATTCAGCAAGGATGTGTCCCGTGGAACCTCACTGCAGCACCACGGTGGTCTAGCAATGCCGACTCAATGGAAAGTCACCTAAGCACTCATGGGAATTTTAACCTGCAGGTAAACTAGCCACATGAATTCCTTCCTGCACCCCCCCAACTCCCCTCTCTGCCACCCCCCCCACCCCCCGCTTCAAATCAAGAAATCTTACTGCTTTGCTGGCTTACTGTACCAGTAAAAGATTTGTGATTTCCTCCGACCCTTTCTTGCAATAGAACATTTTTCCTTATCCATTAAATATTTAGAACATTAAACATTTCTATGCAGTGGCAGAGAAGGACCTTACTTGTTAAACCCCTGCATGTACTTTGACAAGATGCATTAAGCCTAGCACATTGAAGTTCACATTTTTATTTGAAGTAAAAAGTGAGAAGTAGGTTCTGTGACAAATTCAGGCATCTGACTTAAATATGTGTGGAAAATTGCAAGCTCGGACAAGAAACAGCTATGTAGGTCTTGTCTCCTCTCCCTGCCTGTTCCCTGCCGCTGCCTGCCATACCATTGCCCCCCTTCCCCCCATCTTTCCTTTATAAGGGTCACCGCAAAGAATGCTTATATTTCATTAAGCAAGTGTGTTAATTAGAATGTTTCGGGGGTTTGGGGGTTTTCTTTTTTGCTAATCAAATAACTAATTGATCAGTACATTAGGATTTCACGTCATCTGCAACTGTCCAGACATCAACAGAGAGGGAAAACTTATTTTAAATGTTCACATAACTACTGAAGGAGGAAGTTGCAGTAGTGAGAAAAAGGAAACAGTTAATTCTTAGCTCATCCTCAGCATACCCGCATTTCACCCACTGCCTCAAATGAAAGTACACTAAGCATTAGATTCTAAAAATAGAAAAAAGATTATTTTTCACCACGTTTTTCCCCCTTGTGTTATTACATACTTTTCTTAAGGATTTGTGCTAACTGCCCCTGCTTAGTGATGCTATTATCTCTGACTGGAGTATGTTGACCAGGTGCACATTAATTTATGCATACAGGGACTTAAATATTACACAACAGTAAGATTTTAAAAGACTAACTTTATTGTCCACTAATATCTATAAACTCAAAGCTACAGAAGTAAAAGGACTAGGGAGGAGAAAGATGAATCTTATAGCAGCAACAGTCACTTGCCTTATGAATCTGTGAAAACAGGATTAGCAGGGCTTGCAGGTGCAGAGCACAAGATCAACAATCTGGGAATAGCAACATGAGAAAAATGAAAGCAAGACACCCCCACAGAGGCTGTGGAAAAAACTACCTTAATTTCAGTGAAAGTCTATAGCACTGCCTTAGTAATGAGGCTCAGCCTTAGTAATGCCGATGGATCTGCTATGTCTAACATCACGTTTTTGATATGAGGGGATTTTCCCCCACCCTCCTATGTAATAAACAGTGTGTTATTGTAGTTTCCACTGTGTAAGAACAGTCAGGATTTTGCATCAAGCATAGCTGGAAAGCTTTGTCAATATTGAGAAAGTACAAGTTTCCATAGGATAGTGCACATACTTCTTTCTAGAAATTAAATCACTGACTTCAAACACATCTTGACATAGTCCATATGGGCTATAGAGAGGAAAACACTTCCAGTGTGTTCCTTTTCTTCTATTTTTGATGTCTTCATATAATTGCCTTGAAAGTCATGTGTGTGTCCCCCCCCACCCTGTTTCAAGAGCCACTTTAAATGGATAAAAAGAACACTCAAGAAAACTCTAATGCAGTATTTTAAAAGGAAAAAAGATTTTGACCCAAACCAAATTAAAACAGCGATGAAGGCAACCAAAGCTGCAGATGAAACTGCTAAAGTCTCATTTTCTGAAAGGTTCAGTATTACTACCAAGGCATGTTTTCAGAAGAGTTCAGCACTAAAAAAAAATCTAGAATCTGCAGCTTTCTGATTAGGCTGCAAAGTAGCATAGCAAGAAGTATCACACCACTTTGCACAAAACAGTTTTTTACTGAAATAACCAAGTGAGAACTGAAGTCTTGA
This sequence comes from Falco rusticolus, assembly GCF_015220075.1. Taxonomy (NCBI): domain Eukaryota; kingdom Metazoa; phylum Chordata; class Aves; order Falconiformes; family Falconidae; genus Falco; species Falco rusticolus. The sequence goes on along the minus strand of NC_051189.1, from coordinate 7,214,599 downwards.
AAGAGCAACTCCATGTGTCAATGACTTTTTAAAAAAGGTAGCTCAAATTTCCTTGGAAAAAATAAAATAGTTCAGCATTTCTAGCACTTATACCACAAAATAAAAGGTTTAATTTAATAAGCTCCCTTACTAAAATTTATTAAGGCTTATTAAGCCTTATTTTATAAGTTCCTTAGTAAAAGGAGCTTTTGCAACAGCTCTTGATATCCACAATACTGTATTTAATTCTAATTCTTAAGTGTTGAAAACACTGCTCCGGAAACTCAAGTGTTATGCTTATTCAGTTCCATCTGCAATGTATTGCTTAAGTCACAATCTAGAGCATCTCCAGTCATCTTCACTAAGCAGTTATGACTGATAAGAATTCAAGTTTATAGGATGCAAATTCCTGATATACTTTTGTTCAAGTTTCACCAGCTGAAAAGTGGCAATCTGAAAAAAAAATTCAATACCTCTCCTTTAGTTTGTAGGTTTCTAATTGTATAACCCAGTCTTCCCAAGAGATGCTTATACTCCGTATAGACCTAACAAACAGGGAAAAAACCCTACAACATCACAACACATTATGTAGTTACATCCACACTTTTAGAAAATAAGCCATGTGTTTACATAGCAAGAGGTAATGCAATCCAGATAGTCTGGACCGTGTTCCAGATTTAACAGTAGGAATTTTGGAGTTACTAAGAATACCAAAAGAGCTGAATAAAAAAAAATAAAAAATAACCCAACTCTGTTCTGAAAGCTGTTCCATCTAGCTATGCTTAGGATGGAGTATTCCTATTTGCTTTCAATTGAATTTTCAGTCAAGTGGTTTGTGTCTGGTCTACACACTTTCTTGTTTCAGTATAGAAGCAAGAACATTACTATTAAACCAGCCAAGTCACTGCTTAATCCTTTCTGTTGAGGATATCCACCACTTAATAGTCAAGAAACATCATGACATTGAGGTGATAGGTTGACCAATAATATAGGCTTGTTCAGCTCCTGTAAGTACTAAATAAATATATAAAGTTGATTAACAAGCAGAAAAAAAGTTTTGGACATCTTACTCTAATAAGCATGCAAAGCAGTTTGTTTAGAGAACACATAAAACATAACATAAAAAATATTTTCCACCAGGACCCTGCGAAACAGTAAAATTCTATTACTTAAAAAAGGCTAAGACACATACTGCATTAAATAATAATTGTGCCCTGCCATTCTATAACGAAGTTTCTAGACAGAGTTCTATATAGACAGGGTTCTACAGCAAAGAACACTCTTCCTCATTAGAAACCACATAAGTACAAGTCAGCTGGAAGATCACAAACCACCTCCTCCTCCACGTAGGAGCGTAACAGTTGTAAACCATCACTTGCAAACAATATACACAATGTTGACCTTTTAAAAAGAAGTTACACTACTGATGACTGACAGCACGAGGATTCTTGTTTCAGCATTTCCCTTGTTCCCCACCTTGCCCTCTAAAGGACTGCAAAAGTATCTTCATGGTTTTCTGCTTCAAGGGAAAAAAAGTGCAAAGCATACACTTACAGAAGTGTAGGAAGAAAGTGAGCCATAACACTTCTTTCTTTATAAAAAATATAATGGAAAATAACTACTTTTACAGACAATAGAAAGGCAGAAGTAAGATGTTTCTGCAAGGATACTGTAAATGCATAATGTGTACAGTTACTAACATTTACTCACGCAGTGAGAAATCACACTGACAGTACAAATATAACACATTACATACTTAAAGCACTAGCATCTTCAGTTTTCATGGTATGCACAGGGAATACATGATTGCACTAGTGTCAGATATAATTTAAGCTGTCTGATGTTACCTGTGTATAATGGGGTTTCTAGGCAACAGCTATATTTAGGCTGGTTAGTACTCCACAGTCAACGGAGCCTACGCCATCATGAGAAGAGAACACATCTCAGGCATCTCCAGAAGAAGATAGAGTACAAAAAAAGGACACAGCTCTTATGTTATGCTATAGCACTGAAGTGTAATTTCAACACCCATTTACTAAAGGAACTAGATACAGCTATATATAAGCTATCTTCCCTGCTCTATCTCCTTTTACCATGGAGATTAATCCCCTCAGCACATGGAAAGGGCTAAAAAAAGATTTCACTAGTTATACATACAAGCAAGGCCTAGAGAGATACTGAGAAGGATCTAAAAGCGTATTTCTATGTAGATATGTTAAGAAAGCTAGCTTTTTAGATCTCTAAATACCCTAAAAATGTCTGTAACCCAGTCAGTATGATCTACATATGATGACCATATCACCCTTTCCCTTAGCAACCCTAGCACACCTTTCACAGAATCTAATACTAAGAGCATCAGCTAACTGAAGACACCGCACAGAGAAGTAGTAAAAGACAACTCACTTGTCCAGATATTTCTCCCATCTGCTTTCACCTCTAATTTGCCAGGAGTTTGGCTGTATAGGTCACCAGACATTTCTTTCACATTCAGTACTTAGTCTTATTACCTATAGAAATATTGTGCAGTGCCAAAACAACATCAAACAAGTTTTCACAACTGTCATATAGCCGTTTCAGTCAAAAGGACCTAAACTCTTAAACGTTGCAACTAAACATATAAGAAACAAGGCCATATTTTATACAGTTATTGCTTGCAACATCAGGCGTTACAGCAAGTTAAAGTTGGTAGTTCTTAAAAGGAAATTCAGACATTTTGTCTTTCAGGAGATCAGGTACACCCAACAGAGGAGTACAAGTTCAACTTTGTACAGAAGTCTCATTTCCTTCTTTACTTCACTAGATCTTATAGACAAGATCTTTGATGTATTTGGCTATAAAGCACCTTCTTTTCATCTGTTTTCTTGCAAAAGCCAAAGTTTAAACAGCTCTCTAAAGCAATTGTCTTCTTACCAAGAAACAGCCTTTCTTCACCAGAAGACCTGTTTGGGTGACAAAATGACACGCACTCATTCACCTACCAGACTGCAAACAGGTTTTAAAGCCTTTATAGCCAAATACTTGTTATAAGTTTGCTTTACTGAACAACACAGAAAAACCACACCCCGAACAACCACACCACAAATGTATGTTGCCCTTTGCTGCCATCTACAATAGAACCAAGTTTTAAATTAAAAATAAAAATACAGGTTACTTTATTAAGACAGACAAACAATAAATAACACCAAATGGAAAAGGCTCCAAAACAATACTACTAAACAAACACTAAAAATAATAATAAAAAAAAAAACATTAATTTACTAGAGAATGAAGAAATCCCTGCTTTTCAAACATAAATATGTCACTGTCTTATGTGTTCCCTTGGAGAACATTTTATGGAGTAGCCTGATTTCCCTAAGCATGTCTGATTTGGCACAGCTGTGCATCATTACCTTGCCCTGTACAGCTGTGTGAAAGCTGAGGCAATAATTGGTGCCCTGACTGCTGATAGTTGTTAGTCTTTGCATGCTGCTATAGAAATAGGAGAGGATTATGAGGGAGTGAAAGGTATAGTTTTGTAACATAAACATAGTTAATAGTCTGGTGTTTAAAGTGTTACTTTATTCTAGAAATATGCTAATTTTTTTGTTATATGCAGGCTTAGATTACCTAATGAACAACAGAACGGAGCTGGTCTAGATATTTCTCTGCTATGTGCCTCTGGACTAGCAGAAAACCCTTTTTTGACTTATTCTTCGCTCATCTTCCATCTCACTGCAAAGTTACATATATATGATTTGCTGTGTTTCACAGAGGGTGTAGCAACTCAAGCCTCAGTTCTTTAATAAGACTCTTCTTTCCATTGAAATAAAACATGTACACCACTAGAGCCACAGCCATAATGCAAATTCCCACAGCAGTCTAATGAGAAAGCACATCTGCCTCTGCTCTGAGCATGTGTTGAAAGTTATCTGCAGTTGATTTGTATCCAGCAGGGTACCCAATTATTCTGCTGGAGAACCTAAGGCTAGCGGATATAAATCTGGGTATGCTGCTTACCACTTGTACTCCCTGCAAGAACAGGTGTACCTTAAAATGAGTAGGCAATGAAAATCTAGGCTTAGACTTATCTGTAGCCTCAACTTCTGCCATGTGCAAGTATTGATTCACTCCACGATCAAAATTCAGACCTAAAAGACAGTTAAAGGGATCAAAGAAATGTAGGGGAAAAAGGTAGCCACAAGTGGTGATGTATGAGAAGCTCCAAGAACAAAACAGAGTAAAGAATACAGGAGGCACTTTTGAAGAAAAGACAGAGAAAAGAAATAAAGTACCCAGACCATTTATATGGCCTGAAAGAACGGGGCAAGAGTTCTAGATTCAAACAAAGAGGATAAAGAAAAGGTACACATAAAGCATTTTAATAATGCTTTAATATTTTAATAATGGATATATTGTCATGACAAAATAATCTGAATTGGTAGATGAAAACCAGGATTAATATTTGATTTTAAAAGTTAGTGTTAGAGTTCAGTACTTTAAGAAATATTTAGTCATCATACCCATTAGTTTGCTATTTATTTGAGTGAACACTAATAAGGTAAAAATTATTCAGGGTCATTATAACACCATTAATGGCTCTATGCAAGAGCCATTGTTTGCAGCTTTGGAGACTATGCTAACACTTTTATTAGGTCTCTGAGCGTGTTCCACTTTCCCAGAGCATACGGCATATTTTGACCTAGCCGTCTGTTGCTGCTTGATGAAAATTTGTATATATATCGTTACTTTTAATATAGATAACCTGTATCCAAGTATGTATATTATGTGTTTCTTTGACTCAGGCCTTCAAATTTATAATCATAGTTACTTTTAAGGAAGTTTATAGTTCTTTAAGCATGAGTCCTCACTAAAATGTTAGATTACCAGATTTCACTTGCTTGAACTGAGAAAGATGCATTTGCCTCAAGCATACCTAACTGGCTTCAGAAATATTCAGCTTTGAATATATCTCAGACACATGGCCTTTTTTGTCTCCAATTCTTCTCTTTGAAGTTCACTGAAATCTCCCTGTTTAACAATATCTTGTGTACTGACTTTCCCATTCCAAATACATCTAGGGTTTTTTTTGAGGAGCCAAGGCTCAATGTTTCCTTCTAATTCTGGCAGTCTGGCCATGGGTTTAGGAAGCACAAGAGTGATGAAACTTTGGGTGGCTAGAATGCTTGGGGTCTGGGTAAATAAAAACAGGATGGAACCCCCACAATGCAGACTGACTGTGATATGCCATGGTCCACTTTTTGTTGATGCCAGGAATAGTTGCTTTCAGGGATTTGGGGCTGGATTATGCTACAAATAGTTGGCCAAATCTAACTTTTCTGTGTCCTTTTGTTAGTCTCTACCATTCCAGATTAGGATTCACAGACCATTGCTTTGATGGTATACAGGTGATTATGTATTTAATATAAAGGTGTCTAAATGGAGTGGATTGATGACAGCTTTGATTTTCTTAACTGCTACTCACAATACCAGCCACCATTCACAAATTTTCAGCATTTACTATTTCACAGTCTGCTACAGTTTGTTAATGCCTTGGTTCTGGTCTTTTCTGTCCAGCAGCTTTCCCTGCATGATGAGTGAAATCCCACTCAATTGCTTAGTGGGAGTACACAAGGCCACAAAAGCATTAGAGTCTCCATGATGTTGAAGCTCAAGATGTGTAACAGAGGAGCTGTGCAGATACTTAATGCGCTGTATGTGGCACTACTCGGATTGGGTAGGTGAGTGTGAGATGACACAACATGGGTAAGTGGAAGAGAGATCTTACTGAATCAGCGCTCCTAAGTTTCCAGCATCCATAAGAAGAACACAGGAATCTCATTTACAACAGCAGGTGAAAGAAATAGAATGTGTTCTCCAAGAATATCATGGGTTTCATGCTATATAGTTTTAAACAGTGTAGCATTCGTGCTACTTGTCGTTACTATGTTTGCATTCTGCAACCCTGTTTGAGTAGAACTGATTTGCCACAGCTCCTTAGACAAGATCCACATTTCCTAGATGACACTTCAGTATTTTTCCTGAGATCAACACAACTATTTTTATGTGCATTCTTTTTATTACTTATTACTGCCTGAGTCCCACAGCAACTTGAAAAGTCATTAGCTTTCCCTATTATACTGAAGTGTTCTGACTCACTGATGTGAGTCAACGCAAAGTGCCTACAGTTTACCTAATACACAAATCTTCCAGAGTGAAAACATTGGACAGACATAGGCTTCACTTTCAGGTAGGACAGGCTATGCTGCCCTTTGATATTAGATTTTATATAAATTAATTTATCTGAGTAATACCTAGCATATTTACCCAGCAACCTTAATGTTATCTTTGACAGTAATAAACTGGCTTTTATCACATAGGTTGTTTATATCACATTATATAGCTTTAATTTCTTTAATATTTCATGATTTCTTTAATAATTTTCAACTTCTGCCATAGAAATCATGGGCAGTGTACTTATGCATGTATATTTGGTCTACCATAGCAGAGATTTTTAGGCAATATTCTGTTAAATTTGCTGCCATTATGCTTATTAATTTGTGTGAGAACTCCAGAATCATACATACAGTCTTGAGATGGCACCTCAGGAGAAGGCTCTTCAGACTTCAGGGAATTTCTTAAGATAAGACAATAGGCCACAAAATCATACTTTGTCATTCCCTATCCATACAAGGATTGATAAATTAATCTAAAAAGGTGTCTTTTTTTTTTATTTTTTCATTTAATTCATGTAAAGTTGTTTGATACTGAATTTGTGAAACTATAGTTATTAACAATAAAAGAATAAATAATGATTAGTAATGCATTAAGAAATGTTGTTATATTTCCTTTTTTGTTCTTATTCTTCATTGTGTCAAATATATTCCGCTACATATCAACAGAAAATAATTTTGTAAGACATAAATATTTATAGTACATAACTAGAAACACACAGAAACTAACAGCATGACTGCCTCAGTTTCAATATGCAGATTTTTTTCAAGTATTATATTCTGAAATATATTTTTCACTTGAAACACTAGTTTTAGAGCTTAAAAATATGCTTTAATGCCTAAGCATTTATCATATCTTTTTATATTAATTCAGAACTTTAAAACATCTGATTATACATGTAGCAAAAATGTTGCTCCTCTGCTTATGCATCTCTTGGATTTTTCATATCCCTACATCATCTCCTGAGGCCACAGACACAGAGCCTGTATGGATTGTCTCATCTAAATTTCACATCCTTTGAGGAGAGAAGACAACAAGCTAAAAAGCTTGGCCATGGTTAAAGCAGATTTTGCAGTTATTGCTGTATGTAACATTTACGATACTGAATAATGATTTTTTTTATGTCCTGACACAGAATAATATCACTGTCATATCCAGAGAATTGCTCCTCAGGGCATGGATTGTCTTCCAATTTTTGCCTGTTACAACGGTGCCTTGATAATTCATTGATTATTTAAGTATTAACATGATACAAAGGACAAGGTTGTTTGGGAGACAAGTATCTTTTAGACAGACACAGTGATATAGTTGGGGGCGGGGGGAAGCACAAGATTTCAAGCACAAAAACCTTTCTATAGCCCATTCTCAGAGAATCAACAGATAAGTAACAGGTACAGCAGTAGCATTTTAAAGAACTTCATCCAATGTAAGAAAATGAACTGCACTACATTTCATTACCTGTTTTCATCCAATCTTTCATTCAGACTGGACAGCCTTAAATCTGTCATCTTTTCTTTTAGAAGGACTGTAATTCCACACCATATTCCCACAAATCAAGTGCAGATTTCTTTGTTATCATATGCTCCCTCATCTTCAGGTGACTGTTTGATGGATCTTATGAGCTTACACATGTCTATTCCCCATCTTTTCTGACAGACAGTTGATTTTTGTTGTTGTACATAGATTCAGCCCTCGTGAGTCTAGAAGCCTAGCCTAATAAGATCCCTCAAGGGAAACATCTAGCTTTTCCAGATTTCTGGGTGGGAATTTGTGCCAGAAACATCTCTTAATTGCTTAAAGAACCCCTTACCCATTTGAACCTTTTTGCTGTTGACAACACTTGGCAGAAGATAGTTTACGGTACTGCCAAGGCACCAGCCTTTTGCAAAATTGCTGGCTATACATCCTTAACTTGTGCTGAAATGAAAGCACAGTTCTCTTTGAAGTTACTGGCTTAGAAAGTTGCATCCCAGTTGGCATTCTTGTCAGTGACAAGAATTGTCTTGTCTCAGTAGACAGAACCACCTTCTCTCTTGAATAGCTCTTTCCTCTTGGTTCAAGCCCAACAGATAAGTACAGCTGCTGCCAGAGTTGAACTAATTCAGTAGACAGATAAAGGGATTTTATTCTCCAGCTTTCCCAAAGCTGCTCCTTTTGAAATAGCAAATTCAATGAACAGAAAACAAAACATATAAGCCTTCCTAAGATAATCCAGACAATCATCAAATTAAATTTGAGTATTATGTAAATGCATTCTGGGTATTTGACTTGATGTATTTCACGATATTGCCTATAAGCTGTCTAGTTCTCTACATGATATAGTCTTTTTGTCCCTGATATAAAACACTGTAGAGCTGTACTTCCTCCCACATCTTCAAAGTTCAGGAAATCTGGCTACATTATGTAGGACATGCTTTTTAGTCTTAAGATTTTTTTTTCCTAAAAGTTAAATACTGGGTAAATATACACAGTTAACTGAAATTTGCTTACTTTGGCAAACAGGCTTAAGGCCTACTACAGTTTATATATTCTTATAGGATTATAATAAACATATAACAAAACATTAACATGGGGAGCTCTATGATCTAAGTGGTACCCCAGCTGGCGTTCAGCTCTCCTGTGGTAGTACACATGCTCATGGGGTCAGATAATGTTGAGGCCAGTTACTTCCAGCTAACCACCCCATCAGGTATATGCCTGTAACACTGTGTATGTGACAGTTTGGGGAGAATTAGTTGTAGATGTGTGTTTACAAATTTGTAGGTCTTTTTAAACATCTCATAAATGTCTACTATTGTAGTCTGTTCTACTGCTGACACTGATCAGGTGTAGTTCACTCCTTACTGATTAATTACTTGTTGCTAATGAATGCTTCAGCACTGATTTACCTTAAATCATGTGAACTGAGAAGTTTTTCTCCTGACAGCAGTAATATTGAGTTTTATGCCATGTATCATGCAACAGCTTGGGCAGTAGCAGTGGTCTTGGATCAATTTTCCTGAAAGAGGAAATTATTTAAAAAACCTTTGTAAGTAACTGCTGGAATAGGGAAGGCACTTACAATGGAAGGGTACAGAGAGGTGACACCCGGGATATCTCACAGTGCTGGAACAAGAACAAGGGAGAGAAAGCGCCTCAGAATCAAACAATAAAATCTGGAATCTAAGGGAAATGCTTATATCACATGTCCATATAAAAAGAATCAAGGATAAATTCTGAACTTGAAAGCAATCAGCAAGCCAAATTTTATTGTGAACAGTGCACACGGGAATAATAAAATCCAAAGACAGGAATAGCATTATTGTTCAGACAACAAGATCTCTTTTAAAAGTCATAATTTTTTCCTCATTCAGATTCTAAAAACAAACTCTAAGGAAGCTACATAGGCACTGTGTATTGTGAAGGAAGTCTTAAATAGTGTCTTTTGTGTTAACTATAATTTGTTGTGTTTTTGTGTAATATAAAGTATAACTGGCTGAACTATGGGGTTTTTGCCAAATGAAACATCCATGGTGTGCTGATACACACAGGTATTTTTAAGGTTATTCTTCTCCTGCCTGAAGAGGATAAACAGTATTTGGGTCAGCCTGAGGAACTGATTTATATTGTCACAGGAAGAATGTGGTTTATAATGTTCTCTGACTCTGCCTATCTATTTATAATTCCTGGTCCAGCTCACTCCCAGGCAATCACCCTGTCATGCCTTTTCTTCTCTTAATGCGCTCAAAATGATGACTTTGAGCTATCCTTCCTTTTTCACTTTCACCTGGGAGATCAGAACTGTACTACTTTCTAAGTAAATATATTTGAGTACTATAAAACTAGGTACCATTCAAATTAATTTTCTACACAGTTTGATCAGTGCCCTAGATGTTACAGGTTTCATAGCACTTTATGAGGTATATTTCATAGCATTGTATCAGCACTGTATGAAGTATATTCCACAGCTTTTTATCATAAGGCTTTATAAGATATATTTGATAGCATTTTGTGTAGCCACTTTACCAGATAGCATGAACAGCATTTTAGCAGTAAACTTTTAGGGCACATATCATGGCATACAGTTGCCTACAAATATAAATGCACAGAAACTGAGACAGAAGAGGTGAAGAATGTTAACTTATTATTCTGAAGAAAATAATTGCAAAACTTGACTTCCTGTATGGTATATCTTTCATACGAGGAAATGTAACATGGGATTTCAGGCATAGAGTTTTTCTGCTTTGGCTCTTATGTGATAGAGCTGCCTTCTCACAAGTGTCTTTCCAGTCCAGTAGTACCTGTAACATGATATTGCTGTATATCTTGCCAATGTATTCTCACCCTTTTCTGGTATATTTTCTGCTTTCTGTTCTCAAAAATCAGTACAAAGTCCCCTGACATAAGACACTCCTGCAGAAGTGCAGCCCCTGTCCTAACTCATTTAAGCTCCCTATCAGTGCACTCCTGCAACATTCAAAGACTTTCTGCAGCCAAGCTCTCAAGGCAAAGTCCACAATATTAACTCAGGCATTACACAAACAAGTAGGGTACCAAAATACAGAAGTAAAAGCAGTAACGTATATACGGTTTCCCTAGTAGTGGGAAGAAGCCAGAAGGAAAGAAACACAAAATGGAAATTTTTTTTATTATTATTATTTGTTGCCATGGAAACCAAACAAATAACCTACTAACTTCTGGGTTTTTCTGTACTTCTCATAGGTCCAGCGTATTTTGTAGGGTGACCATGAAGCACAGAACTGTTATCAGTCTTCCAACACCTGCCAAATATGAAAAGAAAATAGGGAAGACAAAGAGATTATGTTTGGAGAATTTTAAGTGAGGCTAGGAAGGGTTAGAAGGGGTTTCTTTGGTCTGAAAAGGAGAAGGGCAGAAAAATGACATGATCTGGAGCTTATAACTGAACAAAATCTTGATATGACTTGGTAGAAAAAATGACTTAAAAACCCAACTCAGCAAAGCTTTTGCACAAAGAAGCCACTAAAGATAGCTCATTTATAGTTACCATTGGATAACAAAGCATATTGGAAGTGGCATAACGTCATAGTGCTGAACAAATTACATTATTTTCCCCTAAATACCAGGACAGTGATTTGTGAGAGCAACCATTTCTAGAAGTCCATCATCAAACTCCCAAACATAATCTTTTTAAACTGGCATTTCAATTGACACATTAGAAGAGCAACCATGCAGAAAGCCATGCTTACGTATTTTTATAAGCAAAAAGACCAAACTTTTAGAGGCAAGCCAAGAAGCAAACAAAATTTTTTTAGTTTATGCTGTAACTTGTTTTTCACCAAGTTCTGTTTTAAAAATACAGTATTTTAAAACATTGACTTTTTTCCTTTAATATATACTTAATTTCTTTATTTAATTCATTAAAATGTAAACGAACTATGATTAATAAATGTTTATTTGAAGTTATACAAAGTCAAACCTCCTACATGCAACATAACATACCTTGCAAGTTCAATAAGAAGCAAGATAAAAATACTAACAGTAGACTTTAAAATAGGAATACTAGTACCCATAACTTGAGCAACTAAGATCTTAAGGGTGACATCCAGCTGCCTATCCTGAAGTTCTGCATACAGAGAACTTCAGAGAGACCTCAGATTTCTGTTGAATTCTTTGGTCTTGAGGGTAGTGAGGAAAACATAATATTCAATTATAGTTCAAGGTAAAGACTGCACATAAAATACTGTCTTGGTACATGGCAATGCCAACATGATTTCCATCTGTCAAAACCTGCTTTCAACTTTTATCTTGCAATACTTAGGTGCCAATTAAATAACTATTTGCAGCAATTCTTAGTGTTCAGTGAAAGACTTCATCAGCCAGATTTGTAGAGAGTATACTGACCTCAGAGCTCCAACACCATTAATGTTTACAGGACCAGGACTAAACAAAGGAACAAATAAATGCAAAGATTGAGTTCCACAATATGTCCTTAATTAGAAAAAACACTGTTCATAAACAGTGCCAAAACAAAGCATGAAAAACAGGAATTGGACTTCTTCCTTTCTGCATAGTTGGGAAGCCTGTGTAAGCAAATTAATGCACAACTTGAGCCTGGCAAACTATGTAATCTGTCCCATGGCGTTTTTAAAACAGTGATGATTGTCTCATTGTAACAGGCCCATCAATCTGTATAGTAAAGTCAAATCATGGTATTTTGGCATTGTAGCAGCCAGGGACAATAGACATCATATTGGTTTGCTGGTGATGCGTCAGATAAATTCTAAAGCAAACTGTCATCCTGACACTCAACAGCAATTGCCAGATAACCAAAGTCTGCAGCAGAGTCTTCTCACAGCAACAGCACTGAATCTAAAGAAAATTGACCTAAGAAGAGCAAGTCCTTCACATCCTGCTACTAGTGATACTGGCAGGTCAGTTAGTAGAATGTCTATTGAAACTGCTGTAAAAATTGTTTGATAGCAGAATGGTAATTTGCAATGTGAAGCCAACTGAAGATGACATAATTAATAGTCATGACAATCTAACCTAAAGAGTAAGTGCTCTATGCTGCTAAACAGTCATGATATGAAGAATTCAAGGGAAAATATTAATTATGTCGTCTTCATGCCATACATGAGATTCCTGTGTGCACTGATGATAACTTTTTGACATAGATGACTAAGCAGCTGATAAGTGAAGATTCTCTGCTGGACCTCACCTCATACTTACAAACAAGAAAGAACTGGCTGGGGATGTGGAAGTCAGGGACAGTCTTGACAGCAGTAACTGTGAGATGGTGCAGTTTAAGTTCCCAAGAGAAGGGAACGACACAAAAAGCAGGATCACAAGCTGAGATTTCATGAAAGCAGACTTTGGCCTATCCAGGGATTTGCTCAGAAGAGTTGCATGGGATATGGTTATGAAAGAGAAGACGGTTCCAAGACAGCTGGTTGATTTTCAATTTAACATATAAGCACATGTGACTTCAGAAAGTCCCCCCTGCTAGATAATGTATTTTCATGTTCAATGGCTTTTGATTGATTTCCCTGGGAAGACACATATTATTTTTAATTTGGTTTCCATTTCTGTTCCAAAGCAAACTTTATAATAAACAACTTTGTCACTTGCCAAAAGATTAATATGTTCTCCTTCCCTCCAAAATTTCTCATTTAACATTTCTAGATTTCAGTGACAAAAAAGACCCCACCAAACACTAAAGAAAGAACTCATTGTAACACAGGTGACAAATAACTTGTACCATAAAAAAATGGTAATCATAAAATCTTTCTGGCACCCAAACTGAAATTTAATGCAAATAAGAAGAAAAGTAGTAAAAGCTGATTACATTCTGATGCATTTCCTGTGAATGTATGTTTAAATATTACGTAATGTTCTACTTGCATCTTTTTTTCCAAGAAGGGTTCTTTCTTTTTTTTAATCCATGAACAGAAGAAAACATTAAACTCTACATTTCCCGTTCAACACTGAAGTAACATCTGGCTTATTTTTATTATTCCCCTTTCTTTGTCTTGTAATGTTCACCTTGGCTGGATTGTCAACAAATACAGAGAACAAAGCCATTTAAACTCCATGTGTGAGTGCATATACACATATACAGTGCCTGATTCTGCAACTCTCCCCTTACACAACTAATATTAATCATGTAAAAACGAATCTATGGGCTCAGGCCTAAGAAAGGAAGGGAGAAATCAGCATTGTAAACTGCCTAAAGGAAAGATGAAAGCTGTAATTTTAGTTCTGTAGGGGTCACTGAAAGGGCTACCATAGTGGTGTCTGTTCACATGTAATCTCAGCTGCAATCAAAGATCAGCTACAGAGCCACAGCACAACCCATATTTTAAAAGTTTCAAGACAAAAAAATAGTGAGTAATTAAACAAAAATGCACTAACACAGGGACAGAATGGCAGACATTTTAAGCTACAATGATTATCATAAGTATTCTGTCATCATATAAAGGTTTCAATAAGTATATGGATAAAACTAAACTCTGGCTGATGAACTTCTAAAAGAAATTTCTTGCCTGTTATGAATAACAGAAACAAAAAACCTAGCAACACTAACGGACCTCAAGAAAGGTCAATCCTTGAATGCTGTTAAAGCTCAGTAACATAAGAAGAATAAATTTTGCAGCTTTCTGTTTTTAGCCTTTTATCGAAAACCTTTTGTTAGTATATCTTAGTCTAGCCTGAAAGAGAAAAAAATTAGTTGAATAACCCTCCATGTTTCATATGTTTATTAATGCAAATTAGTAAATGCAAACAGCTATCAGAACAAGCTGCTGGTGAGCAGGCAGCATTTCAGCAGAAGCAAAGGATAAAAATAAACTTCCTTTCTCATATATAGACAAGTGTGGGTAGCTCAGCTGATATTTTTTCTTGCATAGAACAATATTAATTAACAACAGTTAAAGGAAATTAACAAAAATAATTTGTATTACTCATTCCTCTCAAGCCCAGAAGACATCGGAATAATTTAATATATTAACAATATGTTTAGCTAGTGAGCAAACCTTGCAGGCAGTGAAAGGTATATACTAATGCTAATGCCAGTAAAAACATCAGCTCATATTTCATATACTGCTAAAGTGTAATGTCACATGAACTGAGCAAAATCTGATCCAGAGTGACATTCTCTTTGTTTCTGTGGTAGATTATCCAAGAACATATTTGTAAGGTAAAGATTCTTGGGGCCTAATTTTATCATGGTGCTGGGTACCTATCATTCAGGGAAGCCAACAGGAATTGTACATGCTTTGAAACAGGCCAGGATATGCTTCTTGTTGTTGGACCCAAACTAGCCAGAAGTTTGAGCGTCTCTGTCCAGACCTCTTCAAGAAGATCAAAAGAATTTCTAAATTAAAAAAGCTTGTCTTATTAAAATGTAAACTCAGATGATTTATTAAAAAAAATGACTAAGACAAAATAGACATAAATAGGAAGAATGGAAATGCCAATGGAGAAAAGAGAGCTTATGAACAAATTTTCCCAATTTAAACTTTTTCTTCCACAGTTGGTTTGAGTCAAGATAATGTCTTTCTAGTTTGCGGTAAAATCTTCAGTTCTCCTTGGCCCACAGATTTTTTTCCATCACTACACAGTCCTGAAAATGTGGCTGCTCCCTGCCTGCAATTTCTTGATTTCCTACCGTTCTGAAAGCTCTTTTCCTCTGTCTCAGTCAACTAGCCATGTGAAAGCTTTGCTTTCATGTGTATGCTCAAACATATGCAAGGAAAGATATAATCTCTCTTTGTAACACGGTCAATCAGTGTATTTTTAAGGAATATAATATACAAGGTGAGAACAAACACACGAAACATACCATCCATCACACCTCTCCAACTAGTTACAACTGCCCATTAGCAGCCCAGTGGTAAATATCTCCAGCTTTTATAGAAAGCCTAAGTCATTTTTTTTCTTTCATCTTCACAGGTCCTAAGCAACTTGTTACAGCTACTCTTAGATATTTCTTAATTTAGGTGAACACAAGATAGATCAGATATGACGCAAGATCCATCTCTTCTCACTGTTTTTCTCCTTAGCTTTGATGAGGACATTCAAAAGATGTGCAGTTTTTTCCTCTGTCTGATCCTCTTTATGGGTATATGATCTAAAATAATTATGAACCTAATCTGAATATAATTTGTAACATCTATGTGTTTCACTTAGGACCTAACTGTTGTATTTAGTTTCACTAGTATGTATAGTTTTTGGCGACTATAAATAAAGATATGGAATTTAAGTTATAAACTAATGACAAGCATGCAGAACAAATTTGTCCTATGATCTTAATATGCATATCAGGGTATCAGGGTATCAGGGCTGTGCTTGTGTGTATATGCCCAGTGGACTTAAATCATTAATTTCCTGTGTCATGCTGCTAGTCTTCAGCATAGAGAAAATAATGGACTCCTTTGAAACAACGAACTGACCTGAAAGTAGGTGACTGACTGAATTCCAAGCCACCTTCACAAAGTAGAAATATTTAACTGGTAGTTACAGAAGCACTTCATGTGGAATTTTTGATGATTCTGGAGATTTATTCAGGAAAATCCTGCTATGCCTAGTCCAACTTGTATGCCTAAGTGTTGATTAACATCCTGTGCAGTGTGATGCAGAGATATTCCCAGGCAGTTCCAGCTGGTGAAGTGACCAAATTTTACATAGATATGACACTTGTAAAAAGTCTATCTAAGATACGTTTAAATATATAGTTAAGATAATCAGTATCAATGGATTATGCATGTGCGAGAGTGTTCACATAGGACCGTGGATTAAAAGAACTGAGGGGAACAGCAGTTTGGAGTAACTCATCCAATCCAGCTGATGACACTTGTGCAAGGGCATTTACAAGAGGTCACCATCCACACAACTGACCACGGTGTTCAAGAGAGATAATTTCCTGTATCATCATTACCTTATGCCAAGAACCCAACAAATTATTGGAGTAAACCAAACCACACCACTCTTTCCATGAATGTCTGTGCAAAAAGTCATATTGTTATCAGAAAAAAGATAATGTGAGTAATCTTAAGTGAAAGACATAGATGTTCATATACAACAGTAATGGGACCTATCTACAAGCAAGCAGACTAACCTGGTGCACAGTTAGAGTTTAAATGTTTCCAAAATGTTGTTTTTAAGGTTAAATGACATACTGCAGTAAATACAGCTCTTCACCTTTGAGGAATTAGGACCGTTAACTTTAGGTGCATTTTTTCTGCAGTTCCATCTGAAGTCAAAGTTTGGCAGACTATGATTCTGGAAATGCTTGTAGGATTTATATCTACAGCAGCAGCACAACCTAACAGCCAGTATCCTCTGAGAATGAAAGGATGAGTTCTAAAATAGCAGCAGTAGAGCTAAACCTAAGTTTATTTTGCTACACAGAATACACACTGCAGAAACTCTATAGCTTTATAATTGATTAAGCCATTTATGGCTACTAAAATGGCATGCAAACTTCAGAATAAAATATTGTATGATCCGGAAAAGATTCAGTCAAGACAGTCCCCTGGAATAATAAGCAAGGAAGAAACTGTCAAACTTACTAGGAAAATGGAGAAAAATGCGGTCAGTTTTAATTCAGTTTTAAAGTATTATGAAGCAGAGACAGTATCCTAATAAAATTAGTGATCTCATTGGTCTCCCTACGTCTTCCTGAGGGAAAGAAGTGGAGAGGGAGGTGCTTATCTCTTCTCCCTGGTATCCAGTGAGGGGATGCATGGGAACAGTTGAAAGCTGCAGCAGGGGAGGTTTAGACTGGATATTTCTTTACTGAGAAGGTGGTCCAACACTGGAAAAGGCTTCCTACTGAGGTGATTGATGCCCCAAACCTGTCAGTGTTCAAGGGATATATGGACAATGCCCTTAATATGCTTTAATTTGGTCATCCCTGTGAATTGGTCAGGCAATTGGACTAGATGATTTTTGTAGGTCCCTTCCAACTGAAATATTTTTTTTATATTCTAAAATATGGTATGCCCACTGTTCTGCATTGAGTATATCTTGAGCTGAAGTAGCATAGCTAGAAAAACAAGTATAAAAATGAAGATTTTTTGTCTCTTTTCTTGGTAAGGTTTGTTTTTTGTTGTTTTTGTTGTTTTTGGTTGGGGGGTTTTTTTGACACTCAAAAAAAGTTTTTATATATGGTCCTCAGAAATTCATACCTAGAGTGAAATGAAGTTGTCTACAGGTCCCATCACAAACTTAACCTAAGTTTTGTACATCAACAGCTTTTTATCATTCTTTATAGTACAAGCCTTAAACCACTTGTAAATAAAGACTGACGATAAAATAAAATAAAACAAAACAAAATAAACCAAACCAAAAATGAAACAGCAAAAGTTTCAGCTACTGAAGAAAAGGAAATGTCAAGCATCTGAAGGAAGATGGTGACTGTAATGGTTTAACCTCAGCTGGCAATTAAGTACCATGCAGCTGCTCAATCAATCCCCCTTCACCCAGAGGGATGGGGATGGGAATCAGAAAGAAATGTAAAACTCAAGGGCTGTAATAAGAACAATTTAATAATTTAAATAAAATAAAAATGAAAGAGCAATAATAATAAAAAGAATAACTTATACTGAAAAGGAGGGAGATGAGGAGAGGAATGAAATCCAAAGGAAAGGGAGAAAAGAAAAAAAAGTGATGCACAGTACAACTGCTCACCACCCACTGACCAATGCCCAGCCAGTCCCAAAGCAATGATCCCCAGGCCCCAGCAAACTCCCCTGAGCATGATGTCCCATGGTATGGAATCACCTCTTTGGCTAGTTCAGGTCAGCTGTCCTGGCTGTGTTCCCTCCCGGTTTCTTGTGCCCCTCCAGCCTTTCGATTAGCAGGGCCTGAGAAACTGAAAAGTCCTTGACTTAGGGTAAGCACTACCTATCAACAACTAAAACCATCAGTCTGTTATCAACATTTTTCTCACATCAGAGCCAAAACACAGCACTGCACCAGCTACTAAAAAGAAAATCAACCCTATCTTAGCCAAAACCAGGACAGTCACAGATGCAGATGAGGTTGCAGGTGAGCTTACATGTATTGTACGACTGAGGAAGGATCAACTGCACAAAAAGCAATAAAGAATGGAGTCGTACATTGTAGAATTTAATTCAAATCTAGGATAGTTTAGCATTTTGGGAAGCTGGAATCACATCTGAATACATGATGGTTTTAAGTAGTCTTTGTTTAAATTTAAATTTAGACAAATTTATCTCCTGTTTAGGCAGGACACTGTTCAAAGTTGTACCCATTTACTTTTGATTATTTATTTTTTTAAAAATTCTGGCTAAATACGTTGAACCAATAGATAGAATCTAAGAGTAAACTCTGAAGTACTTCACTGAGTTGTGAAAAATCTGGAAAGAAATAAAGATAGACTTGATTGCTTTGTTGAACCAGAGAGAAATTATTTCAGCATGTATATGTATAAACTTTTATACACACAGAAAACTAATTGTGTTGGTATATTTTAAAAGTGAATACAGACTTCATTATTCTGATAACTATTGCCTGCCTGCAAGCTTGTGCTGATACTACACAAAAACACAGAAAGGCTGGTATAGGGTATTGTGGGGACATGACCCCAACGGAGCAGCAGCACTTTGGTCAGGGGTCTGACCTTGCGTTGCTGGGACTAGGTTTGCCCAGTGACAGCAACATGATGTTGCTGGATGCTGACCACAGAAAGTCCCAAAGAAGAGTTTATAAACTGCTCCCTGGGAGCAGATTTGAGCAATCCTGAGGAATGGCTGGTCCATACCTTCATAATCTCCCCTTACTTGGGATGCCAGGTAAGAATACTTCCCTGGGAACTGACTGATTCCTATCAGGTAGCTTTACAAGGAATTTGGAATAGAAGCAGAATAACCCCCACTTACAGGGCAGTGTAAGTGTTATCTACTTAATAAGTGCTTATCCTAATAAAACTCACTTTGTGCCTCGGACTGGGAACTTCATTCCTTCAAGGGGTAGATAGCGGCAGAGGGTCTGACAGTGGCAGATAAAAGGAATTAAAGAATATTAGCAAATTGAATGGGTTTATGGAAAATAGGTCTTTTGGTACAAAATGGAAATTATATACTGTACTTAGAGGCTTAGTTGAAAAAGACAGCTATGGATTTGTGTTCTGTTAAACTCGGGTCTCCATTCAGGATCTCCCTTTTCCCACTTTTGTAACACACAACTGGGAATTCACATATTCCTATACCAGTGCCATAACTTCTTTGAAGCACCTCAGAAGGTCCTGTGAATTTACACAGATTCAGCAAAAAAGTTGTAGCTCCAGTGTAGCAGAGTTAAGCTGAAGTTAAGCAGAAGTTAAGCAGAGTCCTTATTAATTTCCAGAGTCCTGCATTAAGGTATTATGATGTGTCCTGACGTGGGACTATGTATGTCATACAACCTGATGTGAATGAGAGGGATCAGAATGTTCATAGGTGAAAATGTCAAACCATAGATAAAGATAACTATGTTAAAATAATAAACCTAAACCTGTAAAATCCAGATAGCTGTGGCTTTCTTGAGGAGCCTTGAAGCTCATCCAGCTGATCCAGGATGAGTGTACGTCCCTGGGTAACTTGCCCTACTCTGCTACTGAAAATAATTTTCCTAATGTCTAGATGAACCAACCCAGTTGGAATTGGAGACTTCTATTCTTTGCTGTATTATCTTTCAGTACCAATGAGCATTTGGTTCTGTCATTTGCTATGGAAAATCCTCTCCTTATCCTCTTGACCTATGAGATGAGCATCCATGGTCTCTTTGCAGCATTTCCATGTATCTGTAACTTTTTCTCCATAGCCATATTCCATAATAATCAGGATTTTTATTTTTGGATGCAGAGTAGTACATCACATTTATTCCTTGCTTATTTATGAGCTTTACTATCTCTATATACATATGCATGCATGAATAAGACAAGATGTTGCAATCCAAAACTAAAAAAAAAAATCCCAAACCCTAACTATATACATATTCTTAACAATATGAAAATCTGTAATTACATAAAAGCTGTCAATGTTACATATATCTATTAATGATCAACATATGACATGGCTGGCTGGTTTTTCACATGAAATATATCAACATGTTTTTCTTGTTAACCTATTTTTAATCAACCTTATATTTTAAGCAAGAGACAGTAGGAGAAAAAAATTAAGAAAACTGAGAGAAAACTTGAAGCTAACTCAGAAACAAGCAAGGGCTATTTTATTTTTTTTTTGCTTTTATATACTGCTATATCCTTTGAATTTTCTCCTTATTGGTTTTATGTGCAACTTTTTCTTCTCTGTTTCCCTTTGTCCACACCATAGCATGATGAAGCTGCTGAATACTGAAATTTTTACGTGCAGAAGGGAATGCAATGACCTCAAGTGAGGAACAACAGTCTGAGTAGGTAGGCAACAAAAAAGCCCACAAGGATTCATACATCACTTGAATCTTACATATTAAAAAAATATAAAATATTGGTTTCATTATCATCATTATTCTTAATCATCTTAATGTGATCAGCCAAGCTTTCCAGCAATTTTGTTAACGTCAAAGACCGGAACATCTTGATTGAAATAGAAACATACTTCTTCCTTCTAGCAGTTATATTAATATTGTAAAAAAATTAAATGGTTCCTCAATGTTCTAAAGAAACAATAGCTCTGACAGTTAAAGACTATTAATGACATCTCATAATCTTGTGACACTGCCATAATTACCTCTGTCATCACTATATCTTATTAGAAGCCACATTTGCTATCTTTTCACTTCTCATTCCAGTTTTTTATATAGCAAGTGGCCAACACGTGTTGAGACATTACATTTGGGAAAAACTGTTTAATTATTCTTCAGAGCAATTAAGCCCTACATACTTGATTAGATATTGCTGTATCTCAGATTTCTTTAAGTTTCAGACTATACGTAAAACTTAAAATAAAGATTTAAATCTCCCTTTTAATCCATCATTGCACACTTGGCTGGGACATGAATGTGTTACACCAGGAAATTCGTTATTAATCTAGTACCAGTTATTAGGCTGATATTCTACTGCAGAAAGAATTTGTATAGATAATAAAAAAGTAGTATTAGAAACAGTAATTCAAGGCTAATGAAGCAACATTAGCACTTTTATGTTGTACTTTCTAATTAGGAAGTCTGTTAATGAAATTGGGGCATTTACTTAATTGCTGTGAACAATTATTTTCAAATTAAACCTAGCAATTAAATAGCATGATTAAACTCTTGGTACAGGCTCTTTAGAAGAGATATGGTAAGTATCTTGTCTGCTGTATTATGCATGGTAGTCAAAACTGCAAAAATCGTCTGATTAGCCAATGTAAATTAAGGCCAATGCCATTTCATTAAGAACATGACTGAATATGCAAAGAAGGGGAAAATAAAAACCCACCTTTATTATGGAGGCCAAATAACATCCAGAAAAACTGTTGTAAAAATTAATTATATTGGTGATATTTTCTCCTGATTTCTTCTATACAAGGGACAGTCAAAGAGAGGAATGCAAATTGATTGTATTAGGCTGCATTCCATGTAACAGAAGTGATGAAATAAAATGCATTTTCCAGCTGAACCCAAAATAGATGGTGAAAGCCATTTAAACCATTAGATCTCTCCTAACACCTCTCAGGTCAGGAATAATAAATAATAAAAGGACTGTTGTGGCTTAACCCCATCTGGGAACCAAGCACCACACAACCACTCACTGACTCCTCCCACAGTGTGTTGGGGGAGAGGATCAGAAGAGTAAAAGTGAGAAAACTTGTGGGTTCAGATAAGACAGTTTAATAGGTAAAGCAAAAGTTATGCACACAAGCAAAGCAAAACAAGGAATTAATTTACTACTTCCCATCAGCAGGCAGGTGTTCAGCCATTCCCAGGGAAGCAGGGCTTCATCGTGCGTAACAGGTACTTGGGAAGACACATGCCATAATGCCGAATGTCTCCCACTTCCTTTTGCTTCCATACTCAGCATGACATCATATGGTATGGAATATCACTTTGGCCCCTTCTGGTCACCTGTCCTGGCTGTGTCCCCTCCAAGTTTCCTGTGCCCCTCCAGCCTTCTTGCTGGTAGGACCCAAGAAACTGAAAAGTCCTTGAACTAGTATAGTCATCACCCAGCAACAACTAAAAACATCAGTGTGCTGTCAACATTACTCACACTAAAATCCAAAACACAGTACTAAGAAGAAAATTAACTCTATCTCAGCTGAAACCAGGACATGAATGTACTGAGATAGTTGAGTAATCTGAACTAGTTTTATCAGCAGTAGTGAGATTACAAGATGAGGGATATGATTTCATAGCGCATATAAGTTTCCTTTAAAATTTGGAATTCTTATGACATCATCAATACAGAAGACTGGACCTGGTGTTTTGTCTGACATGAGATACAAATCTGTTTGTATCCTACTGCTTGATTCCAATAATAAAGAAAGCCATGTGACTTGAAAATGGATTTTTCTAATGCTCAGCAAAATAAGGGACATATCAAAAATATATGATTACTGTAATATTACAGTCACAGGGAGAAAGAATATTAATAGCAAGAAAAGCTGAGATAGTGCTCTTTTTTTCAATTAATATTTATGTGCAAATTTTTTCCCCTACTAACAGCACACAAAAAGTACACTAAACTTTCCCTCCTTTTCACAAAAACTTCGGAAAGCAATTAAAAATAAACAACTACACAGCTTTTGTTTTCAGATAGAAACCAATCCTAGAAAAATGCTAAACCTTGCTTCATTGCAACAGTTCAGCATGTGTTTAGCTATTATACTTAAGTACTTAAGAAAATACATAGAATTAAATGGGTTCTAAACGTTAAGCACATTGTTAATGTTTTGATCAAGGACTTATAATGTGAAGACTGCAAAATAGCTAATGTAAATGGATGTAGTTAAAACATTTTAAAAAATTAAATGGAAAAGTTTGAATAAATTTGGCTTATGACTTGAATTCATTTTTTCCAACTCAGAGACTTTTTTAACATGGTAAGTTGTCTTGGATTCAGATATCACTTAATATGAAATAAAATGTGAAAATCAGGAAACAAAAGTAGGATAAAAAGCAAGGTGAAGAAGAATTAAGACACAATCTTTTTCACATTCAAAAGAAAGCTAAATATTGGTTATATCTTGCTTACTATTTGTAAGTGTCCAGTTGAAAACTAGGTTTTTGAACTCCTGTGTTTCATTACAGTAATCACCCCAGCCATCTATCTATCTGTTCAAAATTTCTGGTTAATGTCAAAAGATGCTTCTGTGCTTCCTTTAGAAAAATAAGACTAACACCAGGAGATGGTTTTCTTTCAAATAATTAAATGAAAATACATACAGTCACTATAATACTGTATCATTTCATAGAGCATGAGGATTCACAAAACGTACTCAAGGGAGTTGTTACAGGACTAAACCCATTTTTCAGGTTTGAAATGAACGTGGAAAAGGGAGTAAGCTATCGTTAAGTGCTATGAAAAAAAACTGAAGAAGTTAATTATTATTGGGAGATACAAAGTTTACGCATCTTAATGTTCAAAATTGCCTGCCACAAAGATAAACCTCTTACATCAAAATCAGGATTTCTGCAAACACTTTGGTCATGTCGGTTTATTTTATAAATTTCTCCCCTTCTGACTGATCATTGTTTTTCCCCCCCCAACTAAGTACCAGAGCACTGAGTGCCCCAGAGGGCCCTGCAAGCTCAGCACATGTTGGGGCTGCACCTCAGTGTGGGCACCGCATGACAAGGAGGCCGGGGAGGCCTTGGCAGGGCCTTCCTCTGGGCTCAGAAGGCACCTCAGAACCCTGGCCCTTGCCCCAAGCTCTGCTTCAGCCATGGACTGCCCCAACTCAGCCAGCGCCCACGCCCTTCCAGCCCTGGCCTATTCTGGCACCCACCATGTCCTCGCCTGCCCCCTCAGGGGCCTTCCTGAGAGAAGTTACTTACTCAGTGGTCATCATCTCCAGATGCTCAGGGACAGCCCTCATGGAGCCAGCCCTGCAGTGCACCCATGCTCCAGAGCTCCGTGCTCTCTTAACTGCTCCGGAGCTGCTCCTTGGGAGCTGCAGCCTGTATGGCTGCATTCCTGGGCTGGCTCTGGCCCACAGAGAGGGGATGGCCAGGGCTGGCCTGTGCAAGGGTGCAGGGCGGCTGTCAGACATGGCTGCCACCTTGGAGGAACACTTGCCAGAGCATCGAGATAGTGTTCTCAAACGTGCGAATGAGCTGTACACTGCCTTCCCCACCACTCATAATGGGGGGCCACTTATGTACAGGCTGCTTTCTCTCACTACCTGAATATCAAGAGCACAGGCCTAGGGAGTGAATGTGGTTTTATTCTGATATAAATGCCCATCACATGGGCACCTGACCCAACAAATCCTGCAGGGACTACTGAAAAGGGGTGCAGCTGGAGGTGTGGGCATTAAAGTCCTGCCTCACAATACACCTTCCTTCATCATCCCAGGTGAGCACACCATGGGATGCCATTGTTGTGGTTGTGGGGCCTTCCCATTGTTTTGTGGCCTTTTGGTTTGCCCAGACAGCCAGGATTTCCACCCAGCAACTGCTCACACCCCAACCCCAGTCGTTGCCATAGGTAGGATGAGAACCACAGAGGGCCCATCACCTATAAGACCATTCCCTTTAGGGTAACTATGGCACTCAGACACTCCAAGATTATTTGCTCTTCCCCATCCTGCATGACCCATCTTTCCAGTCATCCTTACTCTGTCCTGGCTGTGGATGCACAACTCTATCTCTGCCTTCCTGTAGGAAGGGGATGCCCAGAGCCTGAGGGCAAAACCCAGGGTCTCTCAGGGGTGCTTTTCCGTACCATACCACACTGCATCAGCTGAGCAGTTTTCTAGCCACACAACTGTCACGGTTAATGTCACTAGACCTGTTGTGTGGGACTGTGCCCTTTCACTGAGGCCACTGTACTGCCGGCTCTGTTGTCAGATTTAACGCCCTGCTTGCCTCTTGCAGAGCAGAAACATCTTTCTTCTCAAAGACACTAATACACCAGTATCTACCTGCAGAAATGTTTTGGGATACTTGGAACAGTCTTTCTTGTCAGAAGACACTCAAAGAAAAACAAATATAATCTCAAATACGTATCATCATTATGGGGTAAAACATTACGTAAATGTAGCATAAATTTCCACAAACATGGTACTTCAATACAGTTCTGTAGACTATGTCAGGATGGAAACGACACCACTACAATTACTGATGCCCAAATAAAAAAAACCCAAAAAACAAAGAAACAACTAACCATAGATTAATCTTCCTTTCAGTATAGAATTAGTTAGAAGACAGATATCTAATTTAGAATAAACCCAAGTATAAGACATACATACATTTATATTTTCTATTTTAAAGCCTAATCATATAGATATTATCATAGATACATAAAAACAAGGTCAATATGCTTTATAGTATGCTCTACTAGATGACAATACAGTAGACCAGTTACAATTATCTATAACAAACCGGACTTGTCAAAGTACCTTCAGATTGAGCTTTGTTAGCCTGTAGCCCTGCAATACATAGTATTGTCACTGATAATAACAGACCACAGGCTTTCTACTGACTTTGTAAGGTCTCAGGCCTTGTCAGGCTTGCTTTGTCCGAAATTTTCTTAACCTGCCAGCAGATTTGTTTTATTTAGTTCAGCTGTAATCGTCCTTTTTCTAATTGATCAAGTAGCTATGGCTAATGTGTTAACCTTTGTTTAATATTTGCGTGATGTGTTCATAGTTTTGTATAGATGACAGTAACAAGCAATTACTCTAGAATGCAATATTTATGACTAACATAATGTTGCAGTACAAAGAAATAAATATAGGTCTGGTATGAGAACAAAGGGCTCATACCAGAAGTGTCCTTGTATTAGGAGATACGAGATGCAGCACAAGAGAGTCCTGGTAGTACTGATATGGGATGAGAAGAGATGGGACCCAGGCTGACTCATGGGTACAAACAACTCTCCAGTGGTCAGATAAATTCATTCAGACTGAAGCTTGACAAAACTGCCTTTAGGGGTAACAAAGAGAACACACAAATAGTATCTAACATCCATAAAAGGCACCATATATAGTAAATTCAGATCTGATTCAACACAAGATTTCTCCCTGCAAACAACTCCATTTGATGCTGATGACTCAATGTAACATCCCACCAACACCACCAGAATGAAGCCATGGATCTTACGACCCAGAAGGGTCATGTAAGGGTGAGCACACAATCAGGAAAAGAGTTACAGACTAGGAAATATATGTATAACAATTTTTACTGAACTATAATTATTAAATATTTTTCTGCATACAAGTATTCTTTTTCTTTCCAAAATGATTAGATCTGGAATAATAACAAGTCTTAGATTAGAATATAAAGTTTTCTATTTTACTAACATTAAATGATTGGGTTTATATAGTGTATTCCCTCTTTGTCCACATGGGAAAATTGTGAGCATTAATAGGTATTAATCTGACTAAATTAGAAAGCTTACTTGAACTGGTTCAAGGTGTACCTCTCAAATCAAAGACTACCATGAGGTTAAATACAAAATATTTTCAGCATCAAACTGCTAATACTTTGTTGTAAAATAATATCTATATTTCGTCTGCTCTAATCGGCTGTTTTAAGGGCAAAAATAGAGAAGGACCAATACAATATATAACTAATGATCAATATGGGACCCCTTCTTCAGTATTATGAACCTCTTGACATAAATGGTATCATCTCAGACTTAGATTAACACTAAATACAATCTTTCTACATCTTCCAGGGACTGATATACCATTATTAAGAACTTAAGGGCTGGTTTGTTAGGGTTTTGGGGTCGTTTGTTGGTTTGTGTGTGTGTGTGGTTGGTTGGTTTTGGGTTTTTTTTTTTGTTAAATTACTTCACATTAGTTATGGCTCTGAAGAAAACTGATGGAGAAATGTCTCTGCAAACATCCTGTAAGTATTGAATAGAGCTTGCATTAGCAGTCCCATCCATTACACTGATTCATAATCTCAGATGCTTAGTAAAAAGTACTGAAATGTGTATTAACTATGGGTGCAAAGGGAAAGGAAGCAAGATTTATTTGCAGCAATGCTTTTCATATTGAAACCACAAGCTTCCAGGAAGGCATGCCCAACCCAGAAGGAACTACATCTGAGGACCTGCAAGCATCCTCAGTTTTTACTGAAAGGAATTAATCTAAAGAAAATAAATGTACTTCAGGAAATGTTTGTAATTAGAATATTTTGAATGTGTAAACAACTTACACTAAAGGAGGCGATCTTTTTGAGGCATTAATGATGTGAGCTAGGTCTGAGATTGAATCTCTAACTTTGTTTTTCTAATCTGAATTTTATATTTACTGCATCCACTACTACGTTCTTTTCCTATATCTTGAAATGAAGAAATAAATTGAGGAGAAAACAAGTCATTTTTATTAGTGAATCCCCAAACACACAAACCCCAGGATTTTCTAGAATTGGAGGCTACGTTTATATCACAGAACACCATCTGCTATGAAAAAGTAGCAAATAATCTTTGTAAGACATTTTTCATAGACGGTTCTACTTAATAAAACTTCCCCAGTATTTATGTATGTACAGAAAAAGATGTTCAGAGTTTGACATTATAAAAGAATTCAAAGGTTTGTCATATATCAGATATATGGTAAGAAAAGGGATTTGAGAATTAGGAAGAATCACACTAGTCACACCCAGGTACGTATGAGGCAAAAAAAGACTTAGAAGGCATAATGTTCAATAGCAATAGCAGAAACAAAACCTAAATTCTGGTTCCTGAATTTTTTTTATATATATGTCGACCAAGTAAAGTATTATGATTTTGATATAGCAGAACTAATAAATGAATAAAACCTGTGCTGTGAAAAGAACAATTGTACTGACAAGTATTAAATCAACTGCTTTAGCTGACTCCTTACTCCTTCAAATTAAGCTTTTTAGTTCTGCAATGATTTCATAATTCCAGTGTAACAAAGGAAACATCAACTTATAGATGTCTGGTACTTCTGCTTTCCTTTTGTGTGTATGTGGATATATGTGTGAACAGAATAATGAGGAGTTTGTAATTCATCATTTAATGATGCTTATATTCTGGAATTTCAATTATGCAAAAATATACTGAATTTCTACGTGAATATTATTCTTTGATATATATGTTATAATATATAATTTCTAAACTCATTTTTAAAACATATTTATTGATCTGTTTGAGACATTTAAAAAAGATAGCCATAAAATATCATAGTGTGAACTTTTTAGTTTAATTTAACTTTGGTTAATTCCTTTGCTTTAATTATTTCAGTATGATAGAAAGAAGAGTTTCCAAGAGACGACATATGTTTGGCAACATGATATATCCCAGATTAAAATATGTGACTAGGGTGGCAAGGGCCAGACTTCACGAGCCTTCCTTTCCTTAAAATGATTAGAACTGTCAGTATTTTAAAAGTTGCATATAGAAGCCCTATCTGCAAGCCAAACTTTTACACAATTCAAAAAAATCTTTACATTACGGATGTTACAATTAAAGCATAAGACAATAGACAACAGACAGACACTAACAAAATGAAACGTACAATGAAATAGCCAATATTATTAATTACAAAAGACTGATTCACAACCTTTTAAAAAATATTAAGGATGGAAAGTGCCCAATAGGAATATAATAGATATATTTCTGCATGTTTGACAACTACAACATAAAAACTAGCAGGCATTTCAATAATTTTTAAAAAAGGAGAATTACTTTTCCTGGTGTAAAATGTTGGCAATTAATTCCCTCTTCCCTTTTCTTTTCTTTGCTGACGGGCTTACCAGCTAGTTTAATTTACAGCAAATCCACACTCTACCCATCAGTATCCATGTTTAGTATAATCTCTTACAACAAACTGTAAGTAAAGTTGGAGATCATACAGTGATTCCATTACTAGTGTGTGATATGCTGAAATTCCATTTTGCTTTCCAAGTACAGTATTAATTGTGCATAGGCTTCCTGCTGGTTCTCAGTAGCAAAGGTAAGTCTAAGCAAAGTCTGAAATACTCACATGTGCTAATTTGAGATTGGGTCATGTGATGGTGTGCAGTCACCACCCAGGGC
This sequence comes from Falco rusticolus, assembly GCF_015220075.1. Classification (NCBI taxonomy): domain Eukaryota; kingdom Metazoa; phylum Chordata; class Aves; order Falconiformes; family Falconidae; genus Falco; species Falco rusticolus. The sequence goes on along the minus strand of NC_051189.1, from coordinate 7,184,787 downwards.
TTGGGTGCTGGGTTTTTTTCAGTTCTTTGGTTGGATTTTTTTCGATGAATTCCTAGGCGTGACAACCTCTGGACAAGCTTATAAAAAGGGCAAAACTCTGCTCTCTTTTCTCATTGCCTTTGAAGAACAATGGAGACTAACTGCTCTTTTCTTATGATTTCTTTTAAACTGCCTTGCACACGGAAGAACACTAGAGAATTAATACATTGTCCTCAGTGATAACACAAAAAAGCAGTTGCTTTTTTAGACTAGGGCAAGAGAGTCCTGAAGTTTTCCTTCATTTTAGATAAGAAGTTGCTTGTCTCTTAATTACTGGTCAATTAAATATTTTAGAAAGGTGTTTTGGTTGGTTTTGGGGTTTTTTTTTGGTGGTGTATTTTTTTGAGTTCATTTAGAAGATCATACCTTTGGAGAAACAGATGCCACTTGGAAGCATTTTACTGCAAAATTTGGGCATATTTTTAGATGTATCGCTTCCAACCTCTAATATAGTTGATGACCCAAATTTTTAAAGTATTTGTGACATCACACTAGGCTTTGTAACATGTAAAGGAAGTGGTGGAGCAAATAAAATTAAGAGATTATTAAACATATATTTGTACACATGATAAGTGATAATTTTAAATAATCTACATCTGAATATCATGTAACCGGCTTCTTTCCCCATTTCTGTTTGCAAGATTAGTGCAAAATATTTAGACAAACAAATCTACTTGTGTGTCATTTTGTGTTATCACTTTTTGTCTAAATCTTTGACTTGTAGCATTTGTAGAATTTTGTGGTTATGAAAAATAACAGGTACCTTGACAAATCAGAACGTTGTTCTTACTAGCGTCACTATAGCAAGAGCTGCATTACTTAGTAGGTATGACTATGCCAATATCTATACCAGTGTCAATACCATAGATATTAAAATCTTTAGTATTATCACAGATGAGAATTAGTTACATTACAGGCAACAGGCAGCAATATGTTTTCGGTAATCACTGCCTCTGAAAAGAAGGTCATGTTAGGGGTTACTTTCTAGGGGTTATTTATGAAAAAGGTAGGAATTGCAATGACTAATATTTTCATTAGATGGAGACGGTTTGTACATACTGATCTAGTATGATGTGGAGATATTTATTTGCACTTTTTGAAGATCCCTCATTTGAGTTAGTAATCCAATGGAAATGTTGCATGGGTTTATACAGCACCTAGAGACCTTCAGAAGCATTATTAAACTAGAAGAATTAACAGGGATAAATGCAATTGAAGAAGCCTTTCACAAAGGGAAATCACAAGAACCAAAAACTTTCATGAGCATGTAGAATTAATTCCAAGTTGGTGGCTTGGATTAGAAATAATCTGGAGTTGAATAACTCAAAATGTGCAGTGGGTAAACAAAATTTACAGCAAAGGCTGAAAGATTTTTAACTCTTTATGTAATCACTGATTATACTTGATAAAAACAATAAATTATGTACATCTGGTAAAGTACTAGACATTATTTAACACTTATAATGCAAAGAATGGCTCTAGAAAACTGAAGTAAACAAAGTTTTCTCAAATAGACTCCAGTTAAAGGAATGAAGGGGCAATGCTGCACGAGCAGTGATCAAGAGGTTTATACCAAACAGAAAGAACTTAAGTTTATCTGTATTTCTGTGATGATATTAGTCTGCAAGACCCTTAATTGCTATTTTTCTTTACTAAATTTTGTTGTTTGAAAAACTAGCAAAGCCCCCACACAAACAGACTTGAATTAAAATGTAAGAAAAGTTGCTCTAAGCCAGTGAAGTATTTTGTTTTCTTATTTCCACTGACATTAGATGCTATACAGTGAACTCTTCTGTAAGGTTTAGAAATCTGTAAGTTGCTGGTATGGCATTTTATACATTTAATTCTTTCTCCTGTGGTAAGAGACCTCCTGTGCTACCAAGTAATCTGCCACACAAAGGCAGTAGGCAAAATCCAACAATTCTAGAAAGGAGAAGCTAGAGTGTGAAACGCCAAATGGCTGCGGGAGAGTGTGTGTGTGGAGGACAGGGAGATTACTTCAATAGAAATACATAATGCTAAACTATGTAACACGCAAAGGAAACGATGGAGTAAAATAAAATTAAGAGGTGGTTACTTTAGTAGAAACACCTTAAACCAAGACTTAAAAAAGAGGTTAAAAGGGCATATAGAAACTGTAATAAGGAGTGAATTCCAGCAAGATTAAGGCAGCGTGGTTTAGGGTTACACTGGTAAGAATATGGAGGTGGCTTGTGTATACTGCTGTGCTGGGCTGACCTTGACTGGATACCATGGGCCCACCAAGCCACTCCATCACTCCTGTCCTCAGAAGAATGGGGCAGAGGAGAAAATACGATGAAAAAAAAAAAAACAACCAACACTTCTGGGTCAAGATAAAGGCAGTTTAATGAAGCAATAGAAAAAGTCACGCACGCAGAAGCAAAAGAAAACAAAAGATGTTATTCTCTACTTCCCATCAGCAGGCAGTGTTCAGCCCATTCTCAGGAAGCAGGGCTTCAGTACACATAGCAGTTCATCTGGAAGACAAATGTCATAAATAACAAACGCCCCCCCCCCCCCCCCCTCCTCCTCCTTTCTCTTAGCCTTTATATCTAAACAGATGTCATATGGTATGGAATGGAATATACCTCTGGTCAGTTTGGGTCAGCTGTCCTGGCTATGTCCTCTACCAAGATCTTGCCCACCCTCAGCCTAATGGTAGGAAGGAGGGAATACTGGAGAGAGAGCTTTAATGCTGTGTGAGCCCTGCTCAGCAGTAGCCAAAATGCTGGTGGTGATAACACACCAGTTCTCTAGCTTACAATACAAAGTACAGCACTATGAGGGCTGCTATGGTGCTCAGCCAGACCCGGTACAACTGTCTTTCCCTCTCAGCATCATTATTTGGGTGTTCCAGGCTATCTCATCAATGTGAGATATTAAAGTATGTGGGCTCCTTCGTTACTGTTTTGACAAAGAATTATGCAGTTTTAGTACCTTCCTGAGACTACCATCTTAGTCATGACTTAGCCTTGCTTTCTAGAAAATCATTAAATCAGGCATGCTAATGTATCATAATCCCAAACCATCCCAGAGGATTACCTATGTTCATGTTGTTCAGCACAGTCAAGCCTACAGGAAGACTGCAAGGAGGTTCACTCTAGAGCTTTGCGTATATCCCATGCAGCCATTTGTTTTAGTATTCAGATGATGTATGACAGAGGATATGCTGTTGGTAAATGAGGTCCCAGAAGGCAGAGTATCTTGTTAACATCCCAAACTGTCTCAACAGTTGTTACTGTCTGCTTGCTTTCTCTGTGCCATTTAAGGACTAGTGCACTCTGAAGACATTACTACTCCTTCCACTTCTTCAGCTCCCTCCTCTCTTCTTTCCCAAGACCTTTCTTCTTAAATGCGTTCTCCCTTACTTTATATTATCAATAAATATACTATAAATTCTATGAAATATGAAATACATTATGAGAAAATAATTAAAAAAAAAAAGTCAGGGTAGGTAAGAGGACATAAGACGTCTTTGCATAATGGGCAGTACTTATTGCAGCCCCTCTGACTGCTGACCATTCTATTTTTCCCTGGGGAATAGTATTTACCTGAACTTTTTTGTCAGTTCTTTTCTTTAGGACAAATAATTCTGCTATCCACTGAGTGAATGCTGTTTGTCAAACAATATTGAGACTCTTCCTGTGTCATTTCTTAAAACATAATTTCCACCTGAAAAGGTGGGAATCTATCAAAAAAACGTTGAATACCATACTTTGCGAGTCAGCACAAATTGCTGGCCTCATCACAGGCCTGTAACTAATCTGTGGTGAAATTCATGCTCACTGGTCTGGTCCCTTCCCAGAACACCAGCCTTCTCTCTAGATCTCCCTTTGAGCAAAGCACTCTTGGATCCCTTCCTAGCCTTATTTGCCTTGAGTGTCCTTGATATTGTCCCTATCACACAACTTATCTCTCCTTTAGGATCTTCCCTCCCAATTCTCAGACCTAATTATGCAATCTCTAAAATAAACTGCTGAGTCCCACAAAACTCTCAGTCCATAATTCTATTTTTTTCCCTAACTTATCCACAGTCCTTACCTGTACAAGACACCCCCTGAAGACGGAAGATTTCCTAAATCCTACTCAGGAGTCAGGGTGAGTGGGAGAGGTAGAGGTAAAATATCAGCTAGATTATTACATTTGGATTGGTCACCAATAGGCTGAAGAGAGCTGCTATATACAAGATGCACTGTGAATTACTAATGGGAAATTGAGACAATGGTGTCTATCCAAGCCTCCATTAGCATGTCTATCAGTCACTGTACTTAATCGGATGGCTCTTACACTCTTTCAAGCAACAGATTTTAATCTGCACTACTCTCTTATTTCCCAGTCCACATGTTCTCTTCCCTCATTTGCATGTGCCACTATTTAGACACTCATTCACCGGAAGGCTGTCAAAATCTCAGTTCAACAAAAGAATATAGTGTTAGCTACCAAGAAAATGTTAAATATGCTGAATTTTGAAGAAGAAGAAGTAGTATTTTCAAATGTAATCCATAGTTTATGTATGGTGTGAGGTGTCTTGCATCTTGAAAAATTTCAGAGTGCTATGCTGAGCAAAAACAGTAGAGCTCCCCTGTGAAAGTTTGTACAGCTCCCTTGCAGTCACACTGGGGGTAACCACTTTAGTTCCCCTGTCAAATCTCCATAGTTCCCAGAATTCCTAACAGTTGCAGTCCCTCAGCTGTACAACAGTGATAGTACTAAGCTCAGAGAAAACATCCATTAGAGTCACTATTTCTGCTGAGATTAGAAATGGAAAAAAATACATCATGTCATTATACTCCTTTACCTCATACAGTCTCATGCTGATGGATAATCTATACTTATTAATTTTACATGTAAGGAACTGGGGGGTGGGAATGACAGTTACCCTTGAAATCAGTTGCATTTTGAAATGCCTGTGAGCCTTGACAACAAGGTAAATCACTGCATTTTTTTTGTTTGCCTTATGACAAATTCTGATAAGATTGTAACTTTTTCATACTGTTTACAACCCAAAATCATATGAAGAATTCCCTCTGACCAGCAGGTATGTATAAGATATTAGTGTGCTGCACTAGGCACAAAAGTAATACATAGTGAAAACTGATAGAGGTTTTCAGCACTTATTGCTTGTGATCTTTAACATTAACTTAAATACAAATGTTTCATCATCTTTTTTATAACTCACTCGATTTTACCATTAACTTAAAAGAAATAGCAATAAAATAACTAAGGTATATTTTACCAAGTCATTATCTGTAAAACCTACAAGCTAACTTCCAGATCTGGGAGTAATTCTGCCAGATCCTTGCACTTGTAAGTGTCTCTATAACATCAATAGGACTCTCTGGGGGCCACTTTCATAGAGTGTACTGGAGTATATCTGTATCTTTTTTGTGTCTGGGCAAACTTGTGGTAGATTGCCTATACTATAAAGAGTTGCAAAAGCACTTTTAGTCCTTTTCATCCACGAGTTTATTGGTAGGAATTTAAGCCGTTAGGTAATACTGAAGGGACAAGTAAATGTTGCTCAAAATTTTTTAAAAAAATCTTTTCGTTTAGGCAGTTGCCTATATTATAAAATCTTGCTCTAGTGTGCCTACATAAGCACTGAGTGCAGTATCAAATCAAGTAAGTTATTTTAAAACAATATTTTGATCTGAAATTCTGATTAACTAATCCTGATTTACCATGATAGCCATCTCTGTTCCCTATTCCTTCAGTAAATAGCACTATTGTAGTATAGGCAAAGAATGTTTATTTTAAATATTCCTAACAATATTTCATTTTTATATATATGCAACAAAAATGTTTGTCCCTGAAAAAAAAAAACAAACCACCAACAAACAAACAAACAACAATGAAACCCCCACCACCACAAAAAATTAAACAACAGCAAAAATGGACCATATGAAATAATTTTTAAAGGAACGTAATTCCTGGGCAGATACAGCCCAGGATCAGACTTGTCTGTTACTGCAGCATTTGCACTGCTGACTCATGTTTAGCTTGTTCACCAGGACCCCCAGGTCCCCTTTCAAGCAAGGCTGTTCCCCAGCTAGCCTGTAATGGGCTTCTTGGTTATTTCATCCCAGGTGCAGGACTTTGTACTTTGCACTTTTTTAAACTTCATAGTTCTTGCTAGCCTACTCTTCCAGCTTTCCCAGGTCTCTCTGTAAAATGGCTTGCCTTTCTGAAGTATTCACCTCACCACTCAGTTTGGTAACAGCAAACTTGGTGAGGGTGCTTTCAATCCCAACATCCAGATCATTTATGAAGACGTTGAACAGCATGGGGCCTTGTATCGATCCCTGGGGGAACCCACTTGTGACAGGTTGCCACCTGAGTAAAAGCCATTGGTTACCACCCTGTGGGTGTGACTGTTAGCCAACTTCCTACCCACCTCACAGGTCACCCATCCAATATGTATCTTTCCAGTTTGTGCAGGGAAGACTGTGGGAAACAGTGCTGAACACTTTGCTGACGTCCAGGTAAACAGGTTAAATAAAGAGATATTTTTATGTGTGCAGTATCAGTAAAGGTAATTCTGGCTATGATTTCGTTGCTTGCTTTTCCAGCTGGAATGTGAGAAAACTGAGAAGGCAGCAGATAAAAGTTTTAAACACATTTTGTAGCTTGGCAAAAAAAACTTTTTGTATAGGAAATTATAGTGTAGGAAAATGCAGTACTTGTAGCTTGTTACAAAATAAAAATAGATAAAAAATGAGAAGTAAAGAGGTTACAGTGTATAACTGCCTTCACAGAGAAAGATGTGTTGGACAATGTAAGCCTCTGGAGTCTAGTAGCCAAAGGCAAAAGAAAAAATCATGAGGAGAATTTAAAATAAGAACTAAAGATGAATACACACTGTTACATTTGTAGTTAAAGGTTGAAATTCAACTAGTTTTTAAAAGACACTATATTATTTTCAACATACCATGACTAAAGGAAATGGTCAGAAATCTATATCCTTTACCTCTTCATGTCCTTAAATGAATGTAATGCTTTTCTAATTTAGCTCTTTGGTAAATTAAGCTCTAGGTAAACTAAGGTCTGTTCTGCATTTAACTAGCTCTTGTGTAGTTTATCAGTGAAGAAAAACACTTTCTTATCCAAGTCAAAGGTACTATTCACGTTTAGCTTTAGAATTTAGAGGGAGTGGATCTGAGCTGCATTGAAAAATCTTTTCCCTTTGGAACTAGGATGTCATGGCAACCCTATGTTTGAGTTCAAAGAAGCCACACTGCCACAGGAGGTCCTATTCATACTGAGCCTCAAATAGTCACTCAAACGATAATTATCTGATCCTAGAAAGGCATTTGTTAAATATCTGTAGTGTTGAGGTTGTCAAAACCTTGCAGATACTGTATTTGTAGAAGGGTGTTAGAATGTGTGAAAGGTAGAATGTGATCGTCAGCTTTGAAACCTATTATCCAGCAATATAACTTGCCTGTTCTTATATCCATGAATTGTGTTCTGCTCATTTACTACAAAACCCTTTTTCATTCCTTTTCTGTGGTACCACCATGGCCTTTTCTATCCTTTTTCATTGCTTCTTCTCTTCTAGTATTAAGGTCTGAGCCTTTTTCCTACACTTAAAGCTACCTCACCTCCTCCTGATCCAGCGCCCTATCTGCCCTGTGCTACTTCAGATGTTGAGCAGTCTTTAGAGTAGAAGTCTCTGAAAACCTGCACATTTCATATTCTTAGATCCTGTAAGGCAACAGAAACAGCAAACAATACCTTGTCATTGCAGATGTCATGCTGTTTTGGTTTCTTGCTCTATTAATTTTGTTATTGGAAAGATCAGAAAGAAGTGAAGATCATTATGCTGAATATCATTTCACAGCACGAGCAGGTGTAACAGAGTTGAGGATGTAGAAATGAGGGAACGGGAATATTACTTAGCCCAAGCTTGTGGTGTGTTTGTTCTTTTGACAGTACCCTTTACCTGAAGAAAATGTAAACATTCTAGAAATTATATTTTTTTCAGAAAGAGAGGAGAATCATGAAACACAGTGTTGCTGAGACAGTGGGTTTTCCTTACTATGAGCTGCAGTGGAAGAGCAAAACTACCAATTTAAGAACCAAAGGGGAAGCAGGCCAACTTGCAATAGTTTGCTTGCACCTGAATAATAGCTGTTTTTAAAATGCCATTTCACAGAATCCTAGAATCATTTAGGTTAGGAAAGACCTTTAAGAGTAAGTCCCGCTGTTAACCTATCACTACCAAGTCCACCACTAAACCATGTCCCTAAGTGCCACATCTACACATCTTTTAAATACCTCCAGGGATGGGGACTCAACCACTTCCCTGGGCAGCCCGTTCCAATGCTTGACAACCTTTTCAGTGAAGAAATTTTTCCTAAAATACAATCTAAACCTTCCCTGGTGCAACTTGAGGCTATTTCCTCTTGTCCTATTGCTTGCTACTTGGGAAAACAGACCAACACCCAACTCACCACAATCACATTTCAGGTAGTTGTAGAAAGCAATAAGGTCTCCCCTCATCCTCTTTTTCTCCAGGCTAAAAAACCCCACTTCTCTCAGCCACTTCTCATAAGACTTTTGTTCTAGACCTTCCACCAGCTTCATTGCCCTTCTCTGGACATGCACCAGCACCTCAGTGTCTTTCTTACAGTGACAGGCCCAAAACTGAACACTGTGTTGGAGTGTGGCCTTAGTAGTGCTGAGTGCAGGGGGACAATCACTACCCTAGTCCTGCTGGCCACCCCGTTTTGGATACAAGTCAAGATGCTATTGGTCTTGTTGGCCACCTGGCACACTGCCAGCTCATATCCAGCCGGCTGTCCACCAACACCCCCAGGTCCTTTTCTGCCAGGAAGTTTTCCAGCCACTCTTCCCCAAGCCTGTCGCTTTGTGTGCGGTAGCTGTGACCCATGTGCAGGACCCAGCACTTCTCCTTGTTGAATCTTGTACAATTGGCCCTGGGCTGTTGATCCAGCCTGTCCAGATTCCTCTGCAGAGCCTTCTTACCCTGAAGGAAATCAGCATCTCTCCCCAGCTTGGTGTTGTCTGCAAACTTACTGAAGATGCACTCAATGCCCTCATCCAGAGCACATTAAAGAGAACTAGCCCCGATACTGAGCCCTGGGGAACACCACTTGGTACTGGCTACCAACTGGATGTATCTCCGTTGACTACCACTGTTTGAGCTCAGCTATCCAGCCAGTCTTTTATCCAGTCAACAGTACACCTGTGCAAGCCATGAGTAGCCAATTTCTCCAGGAGAATATTGTGGGAAATAGTGCCAAATGCTTTACTAAAGTCCAGGTGAACATCCACAGCCTTTCCCTCATCCACTAAGCAGGTCATCTTGTCATAAAGGGAGATCAGGTTACTCAAGCAAGACCTGAATTTCATAAACTCGTCAGATCAAGCTGACTGGGCCTGATCACCTGGTTGTTCTGTACATGCCATGTGATGGCACTCAGAATGTTCTGCTCCATAACCTTCCCCGGCACCGAGGTCAGACTGACAGGCCTGTAGTTCCATGGATCCTCCTTCTGGCCCTTCTTATAGATGGGTACTGCATTTGCTAACCTCTAGTTAACCCAGACCTCCCCGGTCAGCCAAGGACTGCTGACAGATGATTGAAAGTGGCTTGGTGAGCCATTCCACCACCTCCCTCAGTACCCTCGGGTGGATCCTATCCACCCCCGTAGACTTGTGTGTAACTGTAGCAGGTTGCTAACTATTTCACATTGGATTATGATTGTTATGATTATTTTTCTTAATATTTTTCCATGAAACTTTAGAAGTGGTTCAGGTCTGATTAAAAAAAAAAAAAAACCCAGAAAAACACTATTTCTCTGGAATTTTCCATTTTAATAATGCACAATTGGGTTAGTTGTTAACACTTATTTGGGATGGCATCCAGTATTTATGTGATCCCCAAAGTAGTAAAGATTGTATAGTAGTACTTCATTTGGGAAAAATGAAAAGCAGTCCTGAAAGGAAGATGGCGGGCCACCAGCATATTTCATGGTAGAGAAGCACATATGTATACCTAGGTGGGATATGTAACATTCATGTTGTGTAGAAAGTGTCTTTTCATAGATTAGTGCACGTGAGCCTCAGCTTGTTAATTCTTCCTATAACACTTCCAACAGAAGCATTAACAGAATATCTTCCAACATCAAGGATGTGAGGTAAAACTGTTTTCTGGTTTGTCTACTACTTTGATTAAAATTATAGCTAAGAAAATTGTTATAAAAATCCAACCTGATTCAACATACATTTAAGATTGCATGACCTTCATGATTCTCTTCACTCACTCGATTGGTTTAATGCTAGCACATAAACAAGATTTAGTAGAGTTTTCTATTCAGTCACAATTAGAGGAGTTTTGTTTGTTTGTTAGTGAAACACATTACATTAGAAAATGCTGCTTCATTGAAATAACGTGTTGCACAGAAATATATGAATTCTGACAAAGCTCTGAACAGATAATCTTATAGAGAATTCAGAATAGGGAAAAGTATTTGTTTTTCTTTCTTATAATATGCTGTAAAACATGAATTACAAATACATTTGCATTCAACTTTGTACTCTACATTTAACATTGTCAACTTTATTTCAAACAAAAATCTCTGTATCTCTGGCATTCCTAACAGCTTTCTATCATTGTAATATTTTTTAGTGTACACAATATATAAAATAAAATTCTGCAATCCCTTTCATGTAACAGTAAATTATGTGCTGAGTGAGCTTTGCTTTTAAGAGATACTGACCAGCACATGCTTTGTACAAAGCCCTTTGCACACAGGAGACATAGTAAGTGGTATTGAAACAACCAGTGCTGGGACAGCAGAGTGTAACAAAAGACAGATTTCAAACAATATGACAGTACAAAATAAAGGGAACAGGGGAAAGTGGAAAGCTAGGGCATGAAGTCTTTAATAGGAATAGAATAGAAATTCTCCTTCTCAGCCCATAAACAGAAGGGCAGTAATTTGGGAAAGTGAGAGGCATGTTTACAGTCAAGAATGTACTAAAGCTCTAGATCTGGATATGAATCTATCAAATTTGTATAAGCCTGTTTTATGGTATTTCAGCATTTCCATTTCAAGCTGTAAAGCAAGAATGAAATAAACACTGTCAGAGCCTAAAAAGAGCTTAACATGAAGTTGGATGCTAAACATGAACGCAATTTTAAAGGTCTATCCTTGCATTCTTTGTCAACGGATTCATCAAAAAGTCCTGAAATTAAATGAAATGAAAGCAAAATAGCTCCTTATAAATGCTGTTTAAAGACAGTGCTTGTACCTACAAAAGGAAAGACAATCAAAATGCATATTCTGTCCCTTTTCTCTTTGTTGTCTGTTGCACAAAATACTGCAGATGCCACCATAAAAAACCTGGTGAAAAGCAGCATGCACTGCAATACCTTGCACAATAGGGCCACTACAGGTTGAAATAATTTTTTCTTGAAGTTAATGATATACAGACACCTTTGAGTGTCACAAAGGAATCAGTTCTATGTCAATTCAATTTGATGAAAATTCAGTACAAAGAAGACTCAATATGAATGTTAGATATATTGAGTTTCTGTTTAGACAGAGAGAAAAAAATGGTCTATTTATTTCTTTTTACATTAGTTAAAAACAAGTCTTTGATTTACAAAATCCATGTCTGCATTGATCCTTACGGAATCAAAAGCAATGCCAAGAAAATATAAAATAAGAAGAATGAGAGGTGGATACACATCAAACGCTTTGCATTCAGAAAATGGCAGGACCAGACATGTTGCCTGTCTTCCAGTTTAAGTATCTGTTTTCATTCTAAATTATTTTGTTTCTCTCTTTCTAGAACTGAATATTTTGTGAGTTGAGTGCTACGTGTACCTTGTGACTGCAACAAAGTAATTACCCCATCAATGGAAAGATAAGATGGAATAAAATAGAATGAAGCTGAGGCTTAGTCCTGAATTAAGGCCTAAACCAGTACAGCAGTGAGACACGTTAATTTTATTTGTGTGTCTCTCTCCCCAAAATTTCCACTTAACGTACGTCTTTCTGATTTTATCTTAGGAAAAACAGTATAGACAGTAGCTACTTCTATTAGCCTGAAACAGAGACATTCTGAGCTAGAAACTTATGAAAAAATTACCACTTTTCTGAACTTAAACTCTAAATCAAACAGATTCTAATGAAAAAAAATCTTAGTCTTTTCCAGATTTGGGGGCTTATATGAAGCATTGCTTTATGTATCCAAGTACTTCAGCCATCTCCTTAATGTGAAAGGCTAATTTCTATTGCCATCTTCTGATGCTTTGGTACCAGGAGTCCAAAGGAGTAAGCAAGAATCCATACCTCCTCACTCCATAGAGTCATTCCCTGTCTTTCTTACCAGCATTGGCTAATGGTACAGAACTTGCATGGAAAAGCAGAGGTTGCTAGAGAGTGAAAATACAGTTCTGCTTGTAACAGCCACATTTTGCTAAGAAATGCTCCTAAGAGAAAGGAAAAGAAAAAGTCTAATTTGGTGTAGTTATTAAAGAGCACACAATACAAGAAACATGGTATCAAGAGCCAGGAATATTGAGATCTATTAAGAAAAAAAAAAATAATAGTCAAACTGCAGCATTTAGAAACTTAGACTAGAGAGTAGGGGAACTCAGAATAGTTTGTACACCAGATTTCAAAAGGAAGAAAAAAGGGAAAATAAAACATTGTAAATGGTACCAAGAAAAGAGTCTGCATGTCGAGTTAAGCATGGAAGATAAAGATAAGTTGATGAAGGTAGAGTCTTTTCTATTTCACCAAAGCAGCAATGAGAAGTGAGTAAAAATGATGTTAAAAATAAGCCTGGAAAACATATTTACAGCTGGTGAAGGTGTTTGATGTGTGATATACCCCTCAAGAGAATGAGATGCAGTTTTTCTTTTAAAATCAAGAAGCAAAAGATGAAATAGACTAGTTAATGCTGGCCTTCATATAGAACTTCTGGAATAGTACATCTTCAGTAATTAGGGAAAAACTCAGCATCTAACAGGAGTGATGGCTTGGAGAAGAGGAACTAACAGAATAGTTAGATAAAACAAGCAAAGTTCCCACAAAAAAAAAAAAAAAAAAAACAACCAAAAACAACAACCAAACAAGTATAACTGAATTATTCAAGATTAAAAAAGAATAAATGCAGTAAAGTTACTTTTAAATGAGAGACATAGCAGTAAAGCACCACAACATAAAGCTCAATGGGAATTTGGGTAACTGCTCATGCCTGTATAACCTCTATCCTATTCATCTTCACTGCTGGCAAGTTTAACGATAGTTCACATATATCTGCATTATACTACTACCTAAGCATAAGTATTTGTAGCTACTAGTACAAAGTTAAGGTCAAATGTAAAAATATGGATGCAGAATGGATAGCCCAGTCAAGAACATAGAAAGAAATACAACACATGAAAGGAAGAATATCCAGAAACTAAGCAAGACAGAAAAAACCCCAACATATAGAGTAAATAGAGACTGTACACCTGCAGAAGAGGAGAGCATCTGCACTGGACTTTAGTAGACACAGGCATCTCCAATATGCACATTATGCAATAAAAAAGCTGCCAATCATCCAACTGCCATATTTACAGACATGTGATTGGATCAACAACCCATTTCTCTTCAGCTGCATTGTAAAGTCAACAGCAATGTAACCCCAACAATACAAAGCTGTAACAGGCTGGAAGATTGTGACCAAAGGTTAGGGGATATACAATAAATCTGTTCTATGGTGGGTGGATAAATTCAGGCTGTCAGTAAAAACTCACAGAACAAGACATGTTACTGCATCGAGTTTATAACAGCTGACACACAGAGGTGCTGGAAGAGGGAGGGCTTCACTGTAGTTTCTGATCAGCTTTCTAATAGAATACAGAAAGAATATATCCTCTCAGTAAATCCACATGGAGAGCAAGCTGCATTGTGTACACCAACAAAAGTGCAAAGATAAAGCCAGTGAAGAAAAGTTAGTAAGCCTGTAAGGAAGAAGCAAATTTCATCCCTTGAGATTAGCACAGAACTCATCAACCAGCTTCTAATAGCAAGACAACCTTTAAGTAAACTGAGAATCTACACTGAGGCATACTTGCTGATTTATCCATGGCAACATCATTCATAGTGCTTGTGACACTAAATATGTTCTGACATTTTACACGTGATGTGTCAGTTTTCCTCGTGTCTTATTTGTGGGTATTACAGGACATTAATCCACTTATAAAGTTTTTCTAAAAAAACACAAGACTCTCAGACAACCAAGATTATAGATCCTATCCTGTAACAGAAATATAAAGAAAAGGCAACCGAAGACTATGGGCAATCATAAGCTATCTGTAATATAACCACTCTTAAATGGCTCCTAACATTTAAATGCCATCCTAGAAGATGACAGCCTGAAACTGACATAAGAACATAAAAGGAAGAATGCTGAATCAAAGAGTCAAACCAAAGGGACATCTAGACCTTTTTATTATTTTTATTTTTATTTTTTTCCTCTTAAAATCTGTAAAGTTAATATTTGGAAAAGCTGTGTGATACTTTATTGTGAAAAGAAGGGAGCAAAAATCCCAGGAAAGGGAGTTTCAGTCAGTCCATAACTTGCAGCACTTGTAGCTGGATGCCTGAAATAATGAGGAATTGAACATGCTCCTCACACATGTCATTAATGCATAGGCTGGAGTTCTGCCTAACGTTTAGGCTGGACGACTTGAGAAACGACTAATGAAAGACTTATATGCTTAGTTATTGGTATATAAATGAATTACTACTTTTCCTAAATAGATTTTTTTTGCCTACAACAATTTATAGGTGTGTTTAAACTCCTTACTTCATAGGTCATTCTTCAAAGGAAAAATATAAGTGCTTATACTAGACATAAATATGTTCTACTTATGCATTGAAAGGATACCTAGGACTACTTTAGTACATGTGATTCAAAGATGTGTATTGTTTTATGGTTTATTTTTTATCTTTTTTTTTTTTCCAGAGAGCAACTTTGGTTTTTCCAACAGATGTGGCTTCTATTTGTTGGGTTTCTTACAGAACTGTTCAGTTCTTCCAACTTGCTTTACTCTGTTTCCATATATTTTTCAGTTTCTTTGACAATTCATTAGTTTTAGTATGCAAAGTCATATAATATGTGAATGTGAGAAGCATGCTTATTATCTGAAAAGTGCCAAAATGCATATTTTTGCACCTACAAAGCTAAAGATATAAGTGCGTGAATGGAGTTAATTTATGAAGTGAATAATAACATGTTCATATGAGTAATTAATATTTACTGTACTTATGATCATTCTTTTTATCCCTAAAAATGACTATTCATATTTCTGGGTTTTATAAGGCAATATTCCTGTCTCTTAGACTTTCAACATCTGCAGAATCACATCAGTAGCAGTTCTTAGTGCTCTTTTTTTTTTTTTTTTCTCAGCAGTCAGCTTCTCTGTTACAAGTCAGTGGTTATGATTTTTTCCGTGCTTGAAAAACCTTTGTTGTAACACACTGCTAGTCATCATACAGGCAGATCAAAAGTGCTACCCCTGAATGAGTAGTTGCCAACAAAGAGGGAATTACTCATAGGAAACGAATCTGGTTTTAAATTAAATTAATTCCCAAGAAAATACTTAGGTGCCCTGAAATGTCAGGGCATTCTGCTCTCAAGGATTACTGTTGAAAATGTCTTTTTCCCAATTAATTAATCTATGCATACTATGTTGTCTTCCGAAAAAAAAATTAGTCTAAATATTTGAAATTCTTTTCAGAGTTTGTAATTTGCTAAAATGGGATTTATTTGACAGGTTATTTGGGGTTTGCATTAGTGACTCAGAGCTGAAAAAACCAGTCCCCTACTACCTCTAGTCATTCAACATGACTTGGACTCTTTTCCTTACCCTGAAAACCATAACCTAACTTAGCCTAGCATGATGCTATCAGAAGGTCCTGTTTGGACTTGGACTTTTATATCTGAAGGCTTAAATGGGACTCCTGGCTAATAACAATATAAATAATCAAAGGACAAAAAGTGAAAACCAAAAAGAAATTCTGTAAAGACAACACAAAATCCTGACACTTCTAGTACTATGTTTCCAGTAAAATTCTTTGCTCTTATCCAAAAATCTGCATGACAAAAATCTAAATGAAGGTTAAAAAATTCGATTTTAAGGAGTGCTGAAAAGATTGCGCATTGGATTGGTACAGTCTCTGCAGAGTTTTATGTAACCTGATAATGGACTGAAAAGACTAGTCTTGTGACTGATGGTGTAGATTGCTTCAAATCCAGTTAAAAACCTCCTGTACCAAATCTATCAATTCTATACCTCACCTGCACCCTCCTCTGTGCCAGTACAGCCATTATTGAGGCCACATTGTAAAACAAAAAATGGAACTTGTAACAATTAAAATAACCTGCCTTTGGGGTTATATTTAAGATAGACTCTTTCAGTATTATGGTGTATAACACTGCCTAGAAACAGTAACATTAACACAAATGTCATGGCAGTGACAAGTGGCCAGAGGAGGAGCAGGAGTTGGCTTTGCTACTAAAGCCAAGTGTATAAATACCTACCTTTCTGGTCTAGCCTTGAAGGCTGACAGCAGAAGATACAAGTGGGGAGAAGAAGGACCCATTTTTCCCAGAAGCTTCATTCACTGGGCAGGAAGGGAGATGCAAAAGCAGGAGATATATATAACTCAAGGGTTGTAGATACTCTTTTTACTATTGACCATATAGCCTGTATTTTGGCACTGAACATAAGCTGAAATGAATCCAAAGTGACGGCTCCACACCTGATTGCATTCAGACTATTATGAATGTTCGAAAGGCAAATGTGAAATGCAGATCTTTTTACTTAGATAATTTCTATGTTCTGCAATAAGCAAGAATATAAACTGTCTCAAGCTATATTTACTTAAATGCCTGAAACGTTAGTATAAAACAAAACTTACGCAGAGAAGGCACTGACAACTGAATGTCAATAAAAATGTAATTAAGCTTAAATAGATGTTCGTTTTGTCTCTAATGATCTTTGTTATTTGTTGTATTCAACGGTAGTGTACAAATATAGTTTCACAAGTTTTTTACTGGTTACAATGCATTTGATTTGCCTCTTTTTAAGTTTCATTATAGTAATTATAGGAACTCAAACAAACATTGTAAATCATCAGTTAATGAAAAATGGGATCGTATGTTGCACTTAATTTTTTTTTCTATTATCCCCATCTGAAAAAAAAAAGAGCCATTTTAAAATTAAAGAGATGAGAAAACATTTTATCAATAGACACGAGTATGTGCTACATCAGAATAATTTATTCATTTGATTATTTAAAGCCACAAGATATGCAACGGCTATATAATAGGACCACTATCGGCCAGTACTCAGAGAACAGTAAATGTGGAGTGAAAGCATCCAGAGAAGTTCTTCTGTATTTTGCTTTTTATTTTTGGTCAGAGACATAGCATCAATAAACATTCAGCTGAAGGGAACAAAAGGTTCATGTTTTTCAGCACCCTGAAATACAGAATTGGCTTAGTTACATTTTTCCACATTAAAAGCTTTATGGGGTGATGTAAAGATAGGTAAATACATACAAACACATGGGGTTTATATTTATTCTTTATATTATAGGTGTGTGTGGTGGGAAAGACAGGAGCCTACACAAAGCATATATACAAGCACACATTAACACTGCAAACATGTAATATCGGCCCTAAGTTACACACATGCTTGCATTTAAAAAAAACACAACTCAAAAAAACCCCAAACCCAAAAAATGACAAAAAACTGAAATGAAAAAATCCAGTTAAAATATGCATTTTGAAAACAGAAGACTATGCTTTTGCAGTTTTTAAAATATCATAGTACAAATATTACTGGTATATTGTCTGTTCTTCCTACTAACATGTGAGAAAATGGAAATTTTTGCTTCAAGGAAAAAGAGGACAAAAGGAAGGAGCCTTTCCTTTCTGCTTTTGTATTGCCAGCACCAGCTCCCCTCCCCCACCACGCAGCCTCTTTTGGTGCTTTGGCAAGTTGTTTTGCTGTGTCTGAATGAAATCTTTGCTCTTTCTGCTCCATTAACATTACAGGTGGAAATTGTATCTACTCAAAGTGGCTTTAATGTGCATAATCTGCCTCTTCCTGTCTCTCCTTGTTATACAGCTATGTAGGTGGCCTTTAGTTAGGCACACTGCTATCATTTCAAGGGCAATGGCATACGCAAGTAAGTACCTGGGTCCCTTGCTGGGATTTTAAATGCATTAAATGGCTTTTCAGTTTCAGCAAAAAAGTTTGGGGACAACTTGAAAGTTTCTATAGTGGATGAGTCACCATGTTTTGTTCCCACAGAATGACAAATATCTGACAAATAACCTGCCTAGAAATGAGGATACTAGAGCAAACATTATAATCACCCCAGAGAAGCAGAATTTCTGCAACATAGATCTTTGTTTCTTAACTATATTCATGACTGAATAATGGAAAAGGCTAAGGAGGCATTAATCTGGTCTATTTTATATAGAAAATAAAGTGATGAGGCACTCTGAAGCTGTAATGGCAATTTCTGCACTTTATCTGATTACTTTTGAAATATAATAATATGAGAAGTTATTGCATTGTTATGATATAAAAAGTATTTTCAGGAAATTATAATAAACAAGAAGCACAAAACACATTTATTACATTTTATTGCTGTGACTTCTTTTATAGTTAAAAATAAAAATCATGAGAGACATTCAGAAAGATGACTTATGCAGGAGGCATTATGACTCATAGGCCTTACAAAACAGATGGGCCTTTTTATTAGGGTTGGGCAAATCAAATAACAAGTATGCTGAACAGCATACTTATCAGATATATCGATGACAGGAATAGGGCTTTATTCTCTCTATGTCTTTAGTAATTTCACAGCAGTGCAAATTCATTCACTTCAGTGGGACAACTCCACAGGTAGATGTTAAGAAAGATTTATCACATTGCTACGTATAAAGGGCTATATGTCAAAAAGTTCTCCTGATCCCATTATTTCTTACATTTTTCTTAAACATCCATAAATAACTTTCACCATTTCAGCACTTTTCTCCATCTTTTTATATGAGATCGTCTAATTTTATAGAACAAAATCATATAAATACTTAAATACATGCTCATTTTATTCTGATTAGTAATATAATTTAACTGGATTGTTCACATGAGCAAAGGAACAAATACTTAAGTGTATTCCAAATCAAATCCGCTGTGAAGAAGTTGCTCTTATTTCTGTTCTGTGGTTCATCCCCAATGAACACAAAACTCTGTGAATATCCTACCTTGTAAATTTGAATATTGCTGGGTTTGTATACATTTAATTCTACTACAGGGATAATACTTTCAAAAATGCTTTACAAGTTTACATAACAGTTCCCATTGTCAAAACTTAGGTTAAGCACTTCAACATTTTTTATTTGGAACCACCAATTTTCAGTGAGACTTAATATGTTACATTAGATAGCAGAAGTCAGATATTTTAAAAGTGTGTCACAAATTCTCATTTGTTTGGAATTAATCAGTATGAAAGAATGACATGAAAATCCATCCAATATACCAACATTATTTTTTAAAAAATAAACGTTCCTATTCTTCCTTTCCTGACTCCAAAGTATTTTCTCTACCTGTTCCTCTCCTGGTATATTTTTGGAAATCTTACATACTGCATAAGGCTACTGTGTTCTGCTATTATCCATAAAAACAATGTTCAGAAACTGAACCGAATAGAAATAGAACATGAAATTTCCAAATATAAGATGAACAGAAAAGACTTACAGTGATTCCGGTAGGCATCAGATTTCCTTGAGAAGAAACACGCACCTAAGCTTATTAAATTTAAATACAAATCTCTGGGGAACAAAATCACTAGTTTCAGCTGATGCCAATGGGAATTTGGTTATAAAACAATATGTAGTATTTTTTCCTATTCTCAGAAATAAATTGGTAGACAGAAATAGTAACACCTAGGGCTGAGAAACAGAGGAAGTTTTCCAATATCATTCTCTTTACTCTATACTACACAACGAAGTTTCACAGAGATGCACTTGGAAGATGATAAGTAACATATCTTCTTCTAGAATGGGTAACAGATATGAAGAAATCTCCACTAGCTTTGGCTGAATGCACAGTTATGCACTTCATGCTACTTGTGTAAAGCTGAATGGGCTAACAGATGTTGTTGTACTGGGTATAAGCACAGTTTCTCCTTCTCCAGCACAAGAAATAACAAAGTTGGAATCATGCTTCCCAGAAGGTTTTCCTTCTCTCAGATTGTTTGCTTAGAGGGGCATCACATTCTGTTTATGCCTTTTGCTCACTAAGAATAACAATTTACTACTGCCAGTAGTTTTACTCAAGTTGGAGAATGATGCTTGAAGACTTTGAGCTCCAAATTACACATAGACTTGGAATATGCGGGTAGATTTTCAGGTTTATTTGTTGTTTTGGTTGGGTTTTTTGCGGGGGTGGGGGGGTTTATTTCTTTTTTTTTAATAACTCTTTGAAAAAGCAGTTGTCATTGAATATAAATGTACCCATCATACTAATTTTCTACTATAGTCAGTGTGAATTCACTGGAGTTGTAACAGGGCTTGAGCCAATATTATAAATTCCACATCTAACCCTGTCTCTCACAAAGAAGATAAACAGCCTCACACTTAAATAACATCTCCTAGGTTTCTCTTAAGAGACCGTAAATGGGAAAATCATTCTAATGTTTCTATAGATAATTAAGAATTCATGCAAGGGAGAACATGATGATGATAGTTGTACTATATAGAAGGGATTCTTGCATTTTGGAACATAATGGATCTGATTTCCTATCTCTGGCTTTATGAGGCATTTCTTCTAAAAACCGAAAACACTCACTTTATCTCTGCATGTCACAAATTCCAGTTTTTCCAAACCAATATGATATTTCCATCCTTTTGGCCTTTTTATTTCTATAGACTTCCATCTCTCCAAAGAAATGACAACATAAGTGGACACTGAAGACAAAGAAAGGAGTATGACACTTCCCAACAACTAGGCCAGTTTTAACTCTTCTTCTCCAAAAAGCAGACAGACAAAATTAGGTTTCATATATTAAGCCTCATAAAGGTCCTCTCTTCAGAAATCTTAACCATTGCAGTCCTCATGCTTTATGTGAGGTAGCCAATCATGTCCTAGGCTGCATCAAAAGAAGCCTGACCAGCAGGTTGAGGGAGGTGATTCTCCCCCTCTTCCACTCTTGTGGAAAGTGGTGGCACTAAAGGGGGTCTACAAGAAAGCTGGGGAGGGACTTTTTACAAGGACATATAATGATAAGACAAGGGGAAATGGTGTTAAAATGAAAGAAGATAGATTTAGATTAGATATTTAGGAAGAAATTCTTCACTGTGAAGGTGGTGAGGCACTGGAACAAGTTGTCCAGAGAAGCTGTGGATTCCCCATACCTGGAAGTGTTTAAGACCAGGTTGGATGGGGCTTTGAGCAACCTGGTCTAGTGGAAGGTGTCCCTGCCCATGGCCAGGGGGTTAGAAATAGATGATCTTTAAGGTCCCTTCCAACTCAACCCATTCTATGATTCTGTGATAACTATAGCAATATAAGAACATTAATATATACATGACATTAAAAGATGTTACAACAGCATTACGAGGATGAAGTAATGTTCACCAAAATTAAAGCAAATTTATCTACATCACTTTGTGACTATAATATATAGTCACATATCTCCAGGTTTCATTCTATCTTTTTCACCATGGTATCTGCTGTAAAGTTTATAATGAATGAAGAAGCAGATTTCAGAAAAAAAACACATTAAGGAACTTGAACATGATCCTAAATAAGCAGATTTTTCCCCCTTTCCCTTTCATAGTGCTCAGAATAATACAAGATTTATTACTTACGCTAGATCCTGAAAAGTAAAAACCTGAGTTTTAGTCAGAAGCATAATTCTCATTGATTTCTCATTGATGGGATTTAAACATCTAAATAGCTGTAAGTATCTATGTCATAAACCAGACATTTTCAGGAAGTCAGTAATTGTATGTTCCTCACTAATTTGTCCATCATGGAGAATACTATATACTTGTAATTGCAACTGTGACCAATATAAACATTCTTCAAACTGATGTAACATCTAATAGTTTTGAAAGTATAGAGACAATTTTCAGCTCACAAGTATTTCTGACAATTTTTATTCATAATATTTGTTTCTTTGTTCTCCAACAGCTACCTGAAATATTAATAATAACATTTGATCTTTCAAATATCCATGAAAATTCACAATTTTTTAGGTGCAAAGGAGAGAAAAACTTTGTTGATAGTTCGTATAGTGTTTTCACTGCAATAACTTGTTTTTGCTGTAAGGTTGGATGAGGTCAACCGAGTAAGTCCTATATATAATGGTAGTAATATAACATATAAAGGAAAGTTTAGGAAAAATAGTGATAAATTATATTTATTCTCTTTAAGAGAATATATAAGAATAAAATCAGTATGCATTCATGTAATTAATGAATATACTTCATGGTAAATAAAGGTTAATGAATAAATTTTAATTCTCCTATTTCCCAAGTTTCAAGGTTTGATTTTCCAACTTTAATTTGTTTAAAGGTACTGCAGATATATAAAAGTAGAATAGTTTATAAGCATGTCACTTCAAATATTAGTCTTTGCTTTGAAACAAAGGCAAAAGAAGGAATGTGTATGCTCATAGGTGACCAGATTGGGGAACATTTCCTGTTTAAGTATTGCATCACCATCGTGGCTCAGCAATTTAATGCTCTACCCACTTAACCATCTGTCCTATCCTACATTTATTTAACTTCAGAAATGAAAATTCTAACTAGTAACATTTCTCATTAATGTAAAATGTGTAATTATTACTTCTGCATAAAAAGATAAATATCATCATCCATTTTAAGTACATGAATTAGCTCTGATGCTATAAAGACTATAATTCTTACAATAAAGCAAAATAATTAGAGGAATTGATGATAGGAAAGAACAGTAACTACACTTTTTCCCCATTTACAGTCACACCTGCTTAGAGATTAAATTGTATTTTTATGCTACATTAAAGCAGCATTTTCTACAGGAATGCATTATGTTTCTGAAAGGCAATTACAAATGCCTTTGTGAACTCAGCATTATTTTGCGTTCTGCAGTAAGCATTTGTGTTAGTAGCAATTAATCTGTAATTCCACTTCTGAGAGAGGAAAAAAAAAAGAAATTAATTTGAAGCACCACCCATATACTCCTATTCTATGTGAACTTTGTTGTGAGAGTTTTATCATTCTTTGCAACCTCCTGAATCAGACAGATGAAACTTTAATGTAATGTTTAATCTGAATGCAACCTCCTAGCATTGTCACTCTCAGCTGATTTCCAGTTCAGGAATTCATATTTTTATCTAGGCAGTCCAATGTCTCTGCTGCTCTAACAACTATGCCAATTTTGATCATCCCATTTGATTACATAATTAATACAAAATATTTTAATTTAAAGATAAATCTGCTATCATTTTTTATGGCAAAATAATCTTCTTCAGGAACCGCTGGTCATTATTGCTGTCAAACCTAGTCTACCACTCACTGAATTTCTTTTCATCTAGCTGCCTTTCAAGAACTTAGAAATGTAACCAGGTATTACCAGGCTGTTCTTTCTCCTAGCATCTTAAAGTACAACAGGGTGAAAAGAATTGCAATGAGTGTGTACTTACTATGTTTTCTGTCTCAGAAAGAAACTGAATAGGTTGTTTAATGTCTCCTAGAATCCAAAGAAACAGCAGGAGAACATCTGTTCTACAACTCTGCCCCATGGGGAAAGAGGTTATAAAGCTGTTCTACCTGGCTGGAGTAGTTTCAATAATTTTAAAAGGACATGGGTTTATGTGGTCATTCTTCATTTTGTCAAGTACGGTGTTGAACTCCTTGGCGAAGAAGAGATAAAAACTTTTAGGACTGGCTAATTAATTTCATTGATTTCAAGTATTAACTACTAAGTATTTGAAATAGATTAACGATACTGTATATAAATAATAAACACACACACCCCCAACAAATTATAAAATGCTCTACAACCGTCAGCAATAAAATCTCATCTTAATAAGTGACTAACATTCAGAAGTATGACATTAAAAAGGATTAAACGACTTTTCAGGAATCAGCATAAGGGCTTGAATCAAGGAATCCTCCTATACATACCTCTCTGGCTTATTTCCTGCTAGGTATTTGTATTTGCAATTACTGAAGTCATTCAGTTCCTTATCTGATGGTGGATAAAGAATTCTATAACTAGTTTAAAAAAATATCATTTATTCTATCAGAACTTTGAAAGAAGTACACTCAGCTGCTGAGCTGGAAAAGTACTAAGAAGTCCACAGTTTATTCAGCAAATTATAAATTCAAGAGACACAGACTTACTTGATGAGTTCTACTTACAAATAGAGATTTGAAAGGGCCCGTCAAATCTGGTGAAACAACAAATGGTTATGTGACTAGTGCCACAGCCATGGGTTCAGCTAGTTAGAACATGGGACTCACTTCGAGAAACCAGGTCTACTGGGGGCTGATGGGGTCCATCTGACAGAGAAGGGGAAGGGCATCTTTGGTGGAGCTTTGAGCAGCCTGGTCTACTGGAAGGTGTCCCTGCCCATGGCTGCAGCAGTTGGAACTGGATGATCTTTAAGGTTCCGTCCAACCTAAACCATTCTATGATTCTATGATATAATGGGGAAACATTGCATATAAGAAGTCCCTGAGCAACCAGAACATGTTTTGCTTAGAGCAGAAGGTGGGACAACATGACTTTCAGATGATCTTTGCAACCTGAAATTTGTATGACTTCTCATGTAAGTTCATGTGAATAATTAGCATCATCCTGTCTATATTTACAAATATAAATTAAAAAAATATGTATATAACACTGTGGTAGATCATTGCAACTTGACAGTTTAGTTAAAAGATCAGGATGGAATTCCCCTTCCCCATAATCCTGTTCATTACTTTATTGAAGCACCAAGCTAGCACTCTGCAGAGGTACTTCTAGAAGATCTTTTTAAATGTTACTGAAGAAATAAGTCACTTGCAAAAGAATTTGTACTGCACAGCACTAATTCACATTACATCTAATTACTCAAGAACCACTGGTTTAACGTGGATTTCATTTTCTCAATTATTTTTGACAGACTGTTTTGTTAATTATGGCAGTGAATTAAAACTTCTTAATTTTTTTTAAAGTATGACAGCATTTACTATGTTAGTCGTCTGTAAAAAAAATTCTCAGTGAACATCATTACTTGTGAGTATAGGAAATGTGAAATAGAAGAATGAACTGGGTTGGAGTAGTTCTTAACAGCACTGAGAAAGGATCTCTTGCCTGAGCTGTCTAGAAGAGCAAAGGCTAAAGATGTTAAATTGGTGAGGTCCACATCTTATTTTATAATTACTTAGTACCATAGAAACCAACATGGAACACCAGACAAAAATACAAAGCTCCCACAAGACTTCCATGTGATACAACGACATGGGAAATAAACTTTAAATAAAGGCATTTATTTAATTCTGGCAGAGTGATTCTATACATTATCCATATATAACACAGTAGCCTAGCTGTTGTTTCACACACATGATTTATGGTTTTATTAGTGTCAAATTAATGTCTATGATCCAAGAAGTGTGGATCTTTCTGTATTTGAAGACTAAGGTAATCTAGGCCATAAAAAACTATCTTAACTAGTATGAAGCACAAAAAAGCCACTGAAAGCATAAAGGGGAAAAGTTTGGTTTTATATAGGTGGTTTCATCTGAACTTCCCCCTTTACAGTTTCAGGAAAAAAAAAACCCTACTAAACAGAAAAAAACAGAAAACCCAAACCATCTCTAGATAATTCCCCTTTATTTGCCTTCAGAATCAGTTAATGGTGCATGATGTTCAAAGGACAGAGTACAGATTTTGAGTAGTGCACATGCAAGGGAATCTCTCTGAAATACTTGTTTGTCCAGGTGACCATTGCTTTAAATATAAATCTTAAAATCAGTCTAAACCAGCATACCTAGTAGAAATCCACTGTAAAAAAACAAACAAACAAACAAACAAACAAACAACTTGCATAAAGTTGCTGGTGTACTAATCAATGTCTCTGGGAAAAAATATTTCTGAACCAATTTTGAAAGCATTCTTAATTGATCCTCTCTTTATGTAAGAAAGGGCTACAAAACATCCTAGTTTTCCAAAACCAGCTCTTTATCTTTCCTACATTTCTGGCCTGAAAGGGAAAAAAAAAAAAAAAAATTGATATTTTCCTGAAGTGCATGGATGACACACAGCTTCGCAGAAAACAGCTTCTGTAATTAGGCTGAAGGACATACAGAACTCCCACACATGTCCATCACAAATTAAGTAAATCTATAAAAAGCATTTCCAGTGTTCCAGATGCCTCAAACTGAATGCATGTGTGGGTCATGAGAAATTCCTGACAGAAATGTTGAACACTGTAAGCAGAATTTGGTGCACATACCTAAAGCCATTTCAGGTCACTTTTGCATATTCACTAGACAAGGAGAACTTACAGAGATACTAGATAAAGAAATTGTTTGCTCATTATTCTATCATCTCCACATACAGCTAGCTAGCTAAAGAGAATCACCTGCACATATAAATGCTTGTGACTGATAGCTCTGTGCAAGATCTTCAAGTTCAGAGGTTTACCTTGCTCAGTGCAGCAGTAAGAATGCAAAACTGAAGGAAGTAACCCTCTGCCAGATTCCTTGGTGCTCAATGACCTCTGAACAACTCAGGGAGGCAGAAATAACAGAAGCGCTTCTGAGTCAAAGAACAAGGAGCAAAAAGCCTCAGTAAACATAAAGGGAGTAAGGGAACTGGTAAGAATTTAACAGTGCTTTGCCACATTTCAGACATTATGGCTAGTTTCACATGCACAGTTCATTATAATTTAAGTATCTGAGTTGTATTTTGTGATCCAAAAATAACATAGTTTTTGTACTCTTGCAAATCTTCACTGTATAGAAATTCTAAGTAAAACCTCCCAAGAGTCATAACAGTAGCTTAAAAAGAAAAAAAGAAAAGAACTTTCCAAAATTTATAACACAGGTCATATTTTGACTTTTTTAACATTCAGGAGGTTTGCTGTTCAATACTTCCTAAGAATTGCTATACTTTTTCTGGAAAGTGTTTTGTTTGTTTGGATTCTATTTATTTTAAGAAAGTGCTATCAATGAATCCATTAAGCTGATTATCCATGAAAGTACCACACATTGTTTAAAAGTGTCTCCTACTGCTCGTTTATTTATAAATTGTTCTAGCTGAAAAAGACCTCATCTTGAATTTCTCAAGCAATTTGCATTCGGTGACTCAAGCTTGTGCTGGCTGATTCTTCAACTTGACACCAGCTTCAATAATCTTGTATCAATTGTCCTCCCCAGTCTCTTCACTGCCTAGCTGGTTAAGGTCTCTTCTTAATCTCCTCTTTCTAAAGAATTTGAACCTTGACTTTCTAACCTTCTGAGTAACTAAAATCCTTGAGTCTCAATTATGAATGCCCTTTCCTACCTTTTCCGTTGCTGCCTCATTTTCTTAATACCTCTATTATAATGAGCTGATTAGAACTGCTCCCTGTATTTCAAATGTAGTCTCAATCACTGCTGCCTTTTACAGTGCCAAAATCATGTCTTTTAATATTTAGTTCACATGCAACAGTCCTATTCCATTTTAGAATCAAAGATATTACCTCAATCTTTTTATATTTATTTTTTTCCCAGTGAGTTCTAGATTCTGATATTTTTGTACATGCTGAATGTGACTTCATTCCTCAAATACTATCTCTGATTTAAAATGGGAGGCTAACAAGAACAAATTTGTGGTGGAACATGATTTGGAGAGTCAGATGATATGTAGGATATAAAGTTTCTGAATTTCTACCTCTCCAGATTTCTGCCAGTGTAGTAACTGGTATGTGCCAAAGTGGATGTATTCCCATGTGACATTATCGTAATCCCCAAAATTGATCCTCTTGATTTTAACGTCCACTCCCTGGGGGTCATGCTGTATATTTGCTTCTATAGTGTGATATCCTAACAACAACAACAGAAAACGTTCTGAAGGATTACTGTAGAGAACTACAATAGAAATGTTAAAATTGGTATGAATGGAGAATGAATGGGAATGTCTGCATGTGGAAAAAAACAGAAGGAACAAACTGGAGAGGAAGATCTATAAGAATAACATGTATTGATGGTGCCTAGATGAACGCATGATCAACATCCCAGCACACCTTGGGACAATCAGGTTGGGAAACGTATGACAAATTAAAACAAAGAAAACCCAACACTCAAATTAAGCAGATTAAGCTGTAAGAGATGAAAAAAATGAAGTTAAAGAACAGAATAGGGGACATAAGACACCCAAAACAGGGAGAAAAAGGAGAATGAGCCCTGATGAATCAGACATGGGGCAAGCTATACAAACAAAAGGCTGCAATCGTTGTCAGCTTCTAGATGGCACTAAAAGGCAGAACAAAAACAAGCACACACTGCCTTAGCCTCCTAGTTCCCACTTCTAACTGTACACGTATCTTGACCCTTCCTCCCACAACTCTTTCCAGCTTCTATTTCTGTTCTGTCTGAGCAATGGAAGCAGCTGCAGTAACAGCCAGACAGGTTTGGGCTTATTTTCCCCCGCTTGGTACCCTTCCATTTTATATATCTGTTTGAGTACTCTGCATGAAAGAAACTTTCAATCTGAATTTCTCTCAGATTTTTTTCTAAAATGTGTCCTTCCATCAATTCGCAACAATGACAGCTCCAAAGTCAAAGAATGTCAGTTTAAAGTGGCAGTGGTTCCTGACATTTACAATGCAGTACTGCATGAAACAAACAAACAAAAAAAATTTAGAAGATGCCTGTACTGGTTGTGAGGACAAAGCAAAGACAAATCAGATGAAGTGCCTAGAAAAAAACCCTCTGGGATGCCCTTTTTGTGCTCATTGTTTCTCCCTGCTAAGTGTTGTCCCTCTTCCCAGATCTAACACTGATTTTTGCAATTATTGTATTAAAGAAATCATGACCACATCCTGGGAATGCTTTAAAGGGTTTTCTTCCCATGTTTTCTGCTTTGCTTATTGTCTAAGAAAAGACTTATTAAATATTTATCTTTCTGGGCTGGATGATGGATTTCTTGAATAGACACCAGTTTAATGCTGATTTAATTCCCACCCACTTAAATGTTTTCTAAGAGAATTTTTCTCATCTCTTTCTATCCTAAATTTCAAGGCCCTTGACCTGTATTTTTATTTTATATATGGACTTCAGAAAGAAAATGCTTGATCTGTCTCAAAAGGTCGTATCTGCAAATCCACTTTCTCAGCAGTCTGATTTTTGGTGGCTGTACCCTATGCTTCCTTCCATTTTGGAGAAGAAGTTCTCTTGCTGCTTCAAGATGAGACTGATATTTCTAGTAGTCTGTCATCTTCTGAAAATCAGCATATTGTGTGCTTTCTTTCTTTGATAGTCCTTTAAATCTCTCCTTTAATACAAAATTTGCAAATGCCTAGCAGCTTCTTCACAGTCTGATAGTACACAATAGATTTCTGAACAATTAACCCTGCAGGCTGAAAAGCTTCTCCAAAAACCAATAGCCCAAATAAGAAGCATTTGAATCGACGCACACCCAAAACTGTTTATGGATTAGGGTGATCAGTAGGCACAACATATTCATCAGATCATGTATTAGATTGTTTAAACTGATGCCTGCTTTTGACTACATTAAAATAGTTATTTTCACCCTGTGCACGTCTCTTCCAACAGCGGTAATGCAAGGGTATCCAACTTTGCCCTTTCTCATTAATCTGATTGCTATGGTGTATCAAAACCCATCTTCAGAAATATCAAAAACAATTGTCTTCAATAGCACTGCTCAGTTCCGTACAGAGGGCATGTAAGGTGCATGTGCTGAGAAGAAAGCAAGAGTGTACAAGCCATGTTCAAGAACTGTTTTGGATATATAAGCAGGTTTTTGTCATCTTTTTTTACAGAGAAACAAAAATTAAACAAGAACACACAGAGAAAATACAGCATAAACATACAGACTTTTGTTCTTACTGAAGAGTATTTCCACATCGGTTCCTTACTGTCATGTACTTCACCAGATTTCCTGTAAGACTGTAGAGTCAGACAGAATAACTATGAATTTAACATTAACCCAGTATATTCTAGGACTGCATTTTATCAGATCGCAGCCAAATCCGATCAGAGTGTTGCTTTCTTTACTAAGAATAAGGTTCCAATCCTGTTTTGTACTTTTTCACCGTGAATTTACATACAGATTAGATGGTCCAAACTGAGTGGATGTATGAGGAAAGGTTCTAGGGATGGTACTTCTGCTTTTGTTCCCTGTCATTAGAGTTGAAAGCAGTAGTTACTAGTTTTTGTTCCCTCTTTCTATGGCATGAATGTCATCTGCTCAGCAATGCATTTACACTACTGATAAAAAATGGGGGAAGGGGGTGGGGGTGGGGGGGCAGGGGCAAATACCATATTTTGCATTATCTTTTCATGCTCATTCCATTTTTATTGTAATGTACTCCTTCAGATATTTGCAGTTTAAAGGATTGCAGACCACACTGTGACTGACAGACAACACTTACAACAAAAATAGCCTACATGGCAAAGAATGGTATAAAAAAAGGGATCTTATAATTTATGTCAGCAAGACACATTCTTAAGTGAAATGCTAAAAAAGGGCAAATCCCATTCTTCATATTTGCTTATGTTGTATTCACCTGTGCTTTTTCTCAAGATGTAAAGGACTGCACGCTATGATTAAGCAGACCACAAAAAGTTGAATTACTCCACATTATCTTCTACTGGATTTTTCGAGGAGCTGCTTGAGGAACTTTGTAGGGATGGACTAAAGAACTGTCATCTCCATCACAGTGGTTTAAAATGCAATTTCCCTGAAAATCATGTCATTATCAAACAGAGAAAAAGTTGAACTCCAATGTTTGCCCTTAGTCCAAGATAAGCCAGCTAGACCAGTATGAAGGCAATAATAAATTTAGATGAGATTTTTCATAAGTGAATAGGACTCAATTAAAAGCCCATTTAAACTTTGCAGTGAAGAAAGGTCTGGCAGATGAAGACATTTATGTGCTTCAGAACAGAACATATAAGGGTGCAAGTATCACAACAAATGATCAGCACAGATATCAACTACTGCCTATTTTTCACAATTAATTTTATATAGAGTAAGTAGTTTATGGGAGAGAGTATGCAGTCCAATAGCCTTTTAAAATGAAAGGAGCTTTCCATTGGCATATCTGAACTTGGATCAGGCTCTTAAGAAAAATAAACAAACCGAACCACCATCACCACCACCAACAAGCTCTAGTTCAGCAGATTTACATTAACTCTTACAATTTATATAAAATTCTTCTGTCCGTGGAACAAATCACTCATGATCAGAATACAAAGTACAAAATATGTTAATTATTGCTATTTTAGTTATATTGTATTAATCTTCAACAATTTAACAGTTTATATATGTTGGGGGGGGGGGGGGTTGCCTGTATGTAATTTTTCATTTATATTGGCTTACATAAAACCTTCATAATCATTAAGAAAAGTAGAGTCAAAAAGGGCATGAATTTTGAGATTTATATTCCTTTGGAATGCAAAATATTCATGTTTTTTATTTTCATCTTAAATCAGAATAAAATCTAAAAATATTTAAAATTTGTGATTTAATTCAAATCTAATGAGGGAAACATTCTCATTTCTTTTCAAAACATTTGAACGTTCTATATAATTTCATTCTTGCAATATTATTTTTTTTTAATTTCCAATTACATTGACACTAAGTGGTGGTTTATACAAAGCATAGTTCTGCTATTTTCTTATGCATAAGACAAAACAAAGCACGTTATTTTATTAAAGATATAAATTCTGATTTTCTTATATACTTATGAAGACTACCATGGCTACAGAGCATCACTAATTCAGAAACCTGTTTTTAATTTCTTTGCAAGAGATTGTATGAGACTGAGAGCTCTTTATAGTGTCCAGTGAAGATAATAGAGTCCTATTGATGACAATGGTCTCTGGATTAAATTCTAACTGTTCTCACCAATGACTTGGAGAGGAGAGGACATGAATTCTCAGATGTCTTTCTGAAATTTCTCCCATACAGAAGAAACCGCTTGAGATCATCTCATGAATTATAGCAGTTTCAATAATAAATGCTGGCCTTACTTCAAAAGACAAAAATTTGGAAGACAATTTGTGTCTTACAATGTGCTTGAACTCAGTTTTCAGTAGCTGGTGCCAACCAGTCTATTCCACATAAACTGAATTTAAGTTCTCCAAGGAGATTTTCTGTTCAGGTTCCCTAGAGAGGTCATAGTTGCCAGAACAGTCCATGTCAAATTTACAGAGGAGGGAAAGACAGTCAAGTATGAAACCAGCTGGTCTTCTTAGAAACATATTAGGGACAAAAGGTTTTTCATTCAAGTTCCTTGTAACAATTAAGCCTCAGAATTATGAAAATTCAGCACGGGCATATGAGAGTCAGAAGTATGAGAGTCCTAAATCCTTGCGAACTCTATTTCATCATTGCAAGTTCCCTGTCTTCTTATCCCTCCATAAATTGTTTCTCTCTGTCCTCTCATTTCTCTGCACCTTTAGTAGACATAACACCCTTCCTCTACTGCACCTTGCTCTGCTTTTTTCCATTTCAGCCTTACAGTATATATTGCATGGTTTCAAACAAAAGTAAAATTCTATTTTCTGTATCCATCATTCAAATTCTTTGCTGACAGAAGGACAAATTTCTTAATTTCTTACGGTTAATTAGCTAATGTTTGCATTACACTTAAAACATAAACAGCTGTGTCCTTCAGGTGCCAAGTGTTTCACTTCAGCAATTATTTATGCAGAGTGCCCCTGGATTTTCTCAGAATAGGCACACTATGTTTCTTTGTGCAGCCCATCTAAACAACAATATTAGCTGTTCAAAGACACTTTTATGCTTTGTTCCTTGTTGGAACCAGTCCACACATGGAAGCATAACACTATAAAAAGTTCAGAGGCAGCTTACACCTTCTCCCAGTCTACGTATCTAAAAGTTTTAGGGAGTGCAAATCTGATCCTTCTTCAGTTGTCTGGAAAGCAGACTCTCCTAAAATAAAATATGAAGTGCTAAACCCATATCTTAGCTGTACTGTGCACTGGGCCTGTCAGCTGAGCAGTCATAATCACTTTTTGTGTCAACTTCCCTATGTTTGATGTGTAATATCTCTGGGAAAAAATCTGTACCTCAGTATAATACCTCCATATAACTACTCATGACTGCACAGATGCTTTATGAAACTACTAATAACAATACTGTTTTTAATTCTTGACACTGACAAAATATATTCTTTAAATTTATTTTAAAAGTGCTAACCAAATACAAGCTTTAATCCAGCAAATGGTTCTGTGTGGATCAATCCTGACTTCTGCAAAGCCTGGGAGGGAAGTCAGAATGTTTGAGCTTAGGGAAGCTGGCAAAATCAGAGCCACATATCTCAAATAACATTTTGGTACACCACGTTGTAACTTCTATGCACACAGGCTAAAATATCCTAAACTGGTTCTTTAAATGATACAAGTTTTGGTTAAATTCATAATTATTGGTCAATGCTGCACTCAGGCAAACGCTTAGCAAAACAGAGACGTGCACACGACCAGGCTTTTATACTGTTAGCATTCAAGACTGACCAGTGTGAATGAACTTACTGGAGAAGCCAGGTAGCTGCCCTTCACTGGAGTAATCAGCTCAGACACACTGCCATGTGAACCTGCAAGCCAGTGAACACAATACTATGATTGCTGATAACATGCCATAGGTTTTGCTTGTGCTGGGCTAACAAGGGCTTCAGGATTTGTTATACTTTGTCTTGTTTTGACTTGCCTGCAACTTCATTTAATTTGTTTAGCTGTAGCAGCAACCACCTAATGATCAGGTAGCTATTGCCTGATTTGTTTTAGTTTTGCTTAGTGTTATATAATTGTGTGGTATAATATGTACTGTTAAGAATTTTTATACAGATATGAATAACAAATAGATATGCTGTGTACAATGAACTGCCTATGACCGCAGAATAATGATGAACCATAAAGGAGTACAAGCAAGATGAGATAGCAGAGGCCTTGAAGGTGATAACAGAGAGTGGTACTTGAGGTCCCAGGGATACTGGAAACTCACCAGGGGTTGGTTACTGAGAGTAATGCAGACTTAGGAATTGGAAACAAACAATTCCACCAAGGGAAGATGAACTCTTCTATCCTGAACCACTTCCTGGTGAGTATCTCAGGATGCTCACAGTTCATCTTAACATTGCACCCCAACCCACATACTGAAACCACTGACCCTATGACCCAGATGAGCAGTGAAGTGATTAGCATAACTCCAGAGTAGAGGGAGAGCTCGCCAGAAGGTTTTGTTTGGTGGTTTGTTTTTTTTGTTTTTTTTTTTTTATGGCAACCTTTAGCTTTTATATTGTTAATGAGATTTATTTTGTATAACATAGATTACTTGGACTGTGTTTGTTAGTATCAACTGAATGTTACAGTGTAACTGAGTCGTAATAATAAGGGTTCATAGTATTTTATCTACAGTTCAAACCTGTCATTATGCCAACAACGAATTCCTGGCTTCACTGTAAGGTGCCTTGCTTTTGAGAGTAACACCACATAGTCACTTCGGCTGGAAAATGGGCCTGATGAATGCGTGGCTCTCTGCAACAAATGCTCATTTGTATTTAACTGCAAAGTTCAATAACTTTGCCTAACCCCTTTCTGTTCACTAATTACCTTCTCTCTTCAAGGAATGCTATACTAAGATATGTCAACACAGTTCCTCAATCAGTGGGGCCCACATAGGCAGACATCAGTGTGTTCCCATTCAAACACAGAATCAACTCACTAGAGTGCACTTAAAAGAAACCAGCTCCATTCCTCTCCATCTGCAAAGGTGTCCTATAGAAATCACCAGAAAATTCAAACTTCCAGTATCAGTATGTTTTCACAAAATGATATGATGCTGATGAAACTGTATTTGCTAATGTAAAGCTCTTTTAGCTGAGCGACAGTGAACAGCCCTCGTATTAAGCTGGGGAGGATCTGGGTGGGGATGGAAAAAATAAAATGAGAAGAACAGAAAACAAGTATATGCTTTTTCTGTTGTGCCACATAGATTTTTTCAGGGACTGAAGAAAAGATTTATAGTTTTCATGCTGCAGGGTCCAAATGCAGGGTCTCTCACCACCTCTAACCACCAGCCACAGCAAGCAAGAGGATACCTCCTGCCTTATGGCATTGAACCCTGCATGGACACAGTGGGCACTCTGCATCCCCTTTCAACATTAAACATCACTTAAATGTTGACAGCAGCAGTTCTTCTAAAGCACTGGCAAAGGATATATAAAATTATCCTGCAGGTGGGCCACCATTCGACTGTCTTGACTTATGCATACATATAGCACAGTGAGTGCTATGTATGCACCTCATGTATGTGTACCTCAGCTAAATTTAAACTAGGTAAGATGCTGTTGTCAGTGTAGCTGCAGCAACAGAGGATTCCACACAGACTGCAACAATTCACTAGCAACACCATCAGGACCTTTGTGCTACCGTGCCCAAGATGTCAGCAGTTTGAAAGGGGTTCAAATACAGCTTCTCTTTAGCCTAAACATTGTCTCCTACAGCTGTAGCCACTTCAGAGACAAGGAGCGGAACCAGAATCTATTTATTGTGTGTAAAGGTTTTGCCTAGGGATAGGGATCTCCAGTGAACCTGCAATAAAATACATGTTGATTTAGCAGTTTAGTGCAGGTCAGTTGTAGGTCATTGGTGGGATGGGGAGAAGTTCCTGACCTACTGATCTGACAATGCTAAGACCATGTAGCTGGAGAATTGAGGTTATGATGGTTCAGCTATCTTATTTGAACATTTAGAGAAATAAAAGTTTAGCTACTAAAATGTTAAACATATTAAAATTTATTTAGCTGCTGCATACGCATAAAAGCATTATTCTTTGGTACATATGATGGGCTTAATTAGGGTAACCTAACTTCATCAAGACAATTATAAAGGATCTGGTGAGGGCCATGGAAGCACAGCTTTACCTGCTTCAGGAATTTAAATTGGTTTTGCTTTTATCATTGACAGAGTTATTGCAGATATTTACTTCTTAAGAAAAAAATAAGATAATCTACATCAGCATCTAGTTATCAAGGAGGTAAATTCTTTATAAGGAGGAAAGATTGTAATATTTCAGAGTTCTGGCATCCTTTCAAGAGAAATAGCCTAAGTCTCACCCCATCTGAAACAGTTCTTATGGAACATGAAAACTAGTTTACTGAGTCTTGTTCTTTTGCCCTAGTACAATACTTCAGTGGGGTTACTCCAAATTCACAGTGTTTTACATAAATTAAAAATGTAATGAAAATTAAAAAAAAAAATAATCAAAAAGATCAAAATAAAGTCAGCAGATGTACCAGAGGCATTTTCTTTATTTTTAGTAAGTAATCTTGTTCTTACTGATTTAATAAACACCATAATTGTATTTGTTCATACTAATCATACAGTATTATTCGCCAATAAAATTTTTAACACCGTAACTTAAATATAAATTGTTGACAGAGAGTATTCAGAACTGGAATAATAATGGTGAGCTGCAAAATGTGTTCTTTAGTTCTACGATTGGATAAGGGCATGACAGTTTCTAGTGTGAATATTTTGACACGTAAGTATAAAGCCAAAGTTCTGCTAACTACCACAAATGTGATTTTGAACATTAATTTCAATTAAATATCATGCAGGTAGATCCCATTGCTGGTGGAAAAAAAAATCAGGGACAGATGGAAGAAGTAAATATATTTAGAATACAAATACAGTAATTGCTTTTTTTTGCCCTGCTCATTTTACTCTTCACTGACCTCAAACAGAAGGATAAAGATCACTGAAAATATTTGATCACGTTTTTCAAGAAAGTCCAGTGATGCTTTTTAATAGTTGAAATCTTCAGAACTTATGAAAATTGAGGTAGAAATCATGACAATGAAACCCCATGAAAAGCTGAGTAAACACAGGAGTCATTAACCATAAAACTTAATTGTTTAAGAAGAAGCTTCATTTAAAAATAAAATAGGTGCTCCAATGAACTCAAGTATTTCCTATATTCCTTGCACTTTTAATGTTTTATTGGGAAAAAAACCCCAACAAACCCAACTTGGAAATATCTAAATTGAAATTCAATTACTATCCACTAGGGAGACCAAAGGTTAATCTTTGAATTACAAAGGGGAGATCATAGCTAACATTAGATGTCTACAATTAGACATGTCCAACTCTTCTAGTGATCCTATACTCCTTTTGTAGTCAGTGGAGAGAAACAGGCTTGTGGATGCAATTTTCTTTTTTCCACTTGTTCTCTTAATCTTTTTCAATGAAATTTCTCTGAAGGGGTATTTTATTTCTCTACTAATTTTAGCATACCAGTCTGTAATTAAATTAGTAGCTCTGGGGTAACAAGGACTTAAAGTGTCAGCATAAAATGTAAAGTTGTCATGAAGAGTTACACTTCTCACAGTGTTCCACATTAAGTAAAAAATATGAAGACGAAGGAAGATAGCTGGGTTCACAGAAGCACCACAGCCGAGGTAAATAGACGTGTCTTGTTCATTAGCTGAATGCAATTATTCTGAGACCCATCCCACTCATTATGCAAACAGCATAGCACTGAAGTATGACCAGCCCTTCCAAACAGCCTCCCTCATCAGACAAGTGTGGGAGACATATACTCTATCCTGCATGTTATTACAGTTGAACAAATATTTGTATCCTGAAGAAAATTATTGTATTTCAAAATTTGTTGTTCTCTAATAAGGGTGAAAAGTCAAAGTACTCTCACAGGTCTATGATTGTGTTTGTGTTCTGAAATGTACTTTGAATATAGTTTCCTAGGAATACACTATGAATGGTGAAAATTGCTTTTGACCTTTCAGTTTAAAAGTGTGACATATTTAACATGGATTTTTTCATACATATGACCTATTTTTGTCAAGTTTATCTGTTCAGAAATAATTTTTAAAATACAGGCAGTTCTGGGGTTTTTTATTTAAAGAAAGTTTTTGTTTTTAAATATAAATGTTGCATATTAAAGATAATTACATCAAACAAAATGTTAAAAATGGAAAAGAAAAGGTAGGAATTATTTTCTACCTACTTTTAATGACTTGCTTTTACCATTGACCATTATTTCCATTATCTCAGAGGATCAGAACAGCTGGTACTTCACTGCAATCAGCTTTCATTCAAAAGTGACATTTTTGTGTAATTTGTAACTCTTGCAGTTTAGCAATAGTCCAGATAAATGGATATCAGATCTAAATAGTATTCCGGAAATTCTAAATCAAGTGGAAGTACTTTACTTTTGGAAATAATGACTTGTGAAAGACTGGTACACTCCCAGACAGGAGTTTGGTGCATCTCTGTCTTTGGTATTCAGCTAACCCTGCTGCATGGAAATAGTTGGCCACTGATTTAATTGGAACACTTCTCAGAATTTACTGCTTTCTACTAAGCAGTTCTTTCTATTTCATGCCGATCCAGGAGTCAGCATGTTTTGCTGATTCCTACCACATCAGGCACATAGACTGAAGTAGTTTTTTTGATTTTTCCATTAGCTGCTAATAGATCTAAAAGCATTTCTCATTATTTTCTTTACCACCCAATTTAGACAGTTATTTAGCTTCACTGAATTTGCAGTGATGTGTAATGTCACTTTGGCAGAGCTTGTACTAAGTTTATTTGGTCACAAAGCATCTATACTCATTGCTTTGGTACCTGTGTTTACAAATAAAATTTCAGGATTTAGATAAAAGTTTGTAATATGCTTTCCAATTTTATTAAGATAAAACAAGTAATATTTTAGACCTTAATGCACATTAAAAAAATAAATAAATAATAATTTAAAAAAGATAAAAAGGAAATTAAACTGCAATTTGGTTGCACAAATTTTCCATTTTATGAGACTTGATAAGATCCTTAAATTTGGATTCAGTAAGTAGATCAAAGCAGCTAAGAACAATGACTATTTAGTGTGTGTTTTAACCTGTGCATAACTCTTCTATACACACTAGAACTAAGTGCAATTGCAAAGTGAAAATTATCCATTTAGTTTACCAATAATCTGTCCAATTAATCAGGCACAGAAGGTCATTCAGCATTAAACAGACAATGACAGTCTTAGTGAAAATCTTTTGCAGCATTCATTCACTTGGTGTTGGACCTGACCAGTACAGTTTATTTGAAGTACCATAAGCAGAGGTAAGACGTTTCCAGTTGATAAGGTATTATCCCAAAGGGTGCATTTCTCACCATGTCTGTATTTTCTTTTTTTCATTATGTTGCTTAAAAAGCCCCAAGACGGATCACCTTAATAATGGAAACAAAAAATATTTAAAAAATCAGATTCCACTTCTAAAAAGATAACCAAACAACCTACTAAAGAACCATAAAGCTCAGGATCAAGAATCATATTTTTCCTTCATTCCCAGCTCTTTTTCTGAACAAGTCAGATCACCAGCTATCATATTTACTTTTGTTATAAGTGTTGATAGTATGTCTGCGGGCAAAACCGTGTTGGGCTTTTTTACTAGGAAAAGCTACACAAAGCCATGCTGGAGTCAAATTACAGGTTATGCCACCTGGGTATATCGTGTAAGTCATTCAGACCTCTAAGTCAGACCCTGCCAAGTTTATTGCTGAGTGTAGAGTCTAGTTATGTGAACATAAAATTTTCCTTCATGAAGGGATCCTACTCAACAGATCACATTCCATCTACATACATGTACCAGCACCAGAAGCAATAGTTCCTTTGTTCTCTGTATTAGCATTATTAATATGCTTATGAAAATTAATTTGAACATTTAAAACCGGTATGTGTGATCTCTTTACATACACATGCAACAAGTATAAAATAATTGTTAGGACTTCAAAAATTCCAGTGAAATTTCTTAGGATTTTGGACCAACATCACAAAACATTTAGGGTATCTACTGAACATATCTTCAAAATCACCATCAGATGCTTAGAAACAGAGTACTAGTCAAATGGAAAACTACATGGTAAAAATAATTTTCAGGATATATCATCACTTTTTTGTTATTTAATTTAATGATGAAACATTTTTTCAGTCAACAGTTTTGTCTGAAAATATTTTCCATATATTTGAGAGAAGTTTATGCTTGCAGAGATAATTTATGGAATCATCAGTTAGCCTTTCTTCAGCAGGAGAGGCACACTTTAAAAAACAAAGTGATGCAGGGGTTGCTAAAAGCTTTGTACATGATGGTTTTGTGACAAAGCTGAAGCCTTGAAACAGCTTTGAAGTAGAGGTTTGGCAATGCTTCAAAGCTGAGAGAGATGACACAGCGTAAAGAACTTACCCCTCTTTTCCCCACGATGAAAATACAATGACTAAGGCAGAAAGATAGACTTAAATGAAGGAAAGATTAAAACTAGTTTTACCAAGTGGGTAAAACATAAAAATAAAAAAGATGAGTTTCCTCAGTTTAAACAAAAAAAGAGGTAGAACTTGTCTGAAAAAAAACTTTCGAAAAAAGAGCATGGATGACTGAATTGTCCAAGTTTAAAGCTAAGAATTATATAATTTTAAATAGATGTAAATTAATAGTGTTTAGAACAGACAATTTCTCATATATCATTTATTCTTATACAGGAAATTTGAACTATGTGATTTTTATCAGTAGATCTTTTCTACAGAAATCAAACAATTAACATTTCCTCCACTGACTGTTCTTCAGTAACAGACATTCAAATTTGCCTCTAATGATAGAAAAAGAAGCAATTAAATTAAAAAGAAAGCCTTTCCAGATGTGCTGTCAAAAATGACAACAACTCCAAAGAGACCCACACATAATGCAATTAAATGATAAAGAATTTGAAAAATAGGTTAAACAAACATCTGTCAAAGAGTTTATGTACAGCTGTTCAAATTTTGGGGCAGAGAAATGGACTAGATGACTTCTCTAACAGTTACAGTTTGGTTCTTTTGGGGTTATAACAGACAGAATGCATATTTTACATGCATATTTAGGTTAGATTGAGTTGTTATTACTATGCTAAAACAATACATGCATTAAAAAAAGCTGAAGGAATCTAATCTGTCTGTCAAACTTCTAAGGCATTGAAATTTCTTCCATTTAGGGCCAAGGGAAAACTAACAGAAAATAAGACAAAATCATCTGTACACAGAGTAATCCCAATAGCCAAATTTTGTAGGAAGCTGGAGGGTTGTAATTTACATAGGACAGTTGAGGGAGGACTACATTTCATTCATCAAGGCAGGAGATTTTAAAGGCACAATCATAGACTTCAAGGTACGGAGACACAATTCTAATCCTAGACTTGTGTTCATTCAGTGAATTTATAATCTCTGTGGAACAAGACAACATTCTGAAGCAATAAAAAATGATGGTCCAGTAAAGGGTCACTCTGCCCAAAGCAAAGTGCAATGTGTCTTAGGACAATAACAAGTTCTCTTTCCCTGCCTTACTAGGTTTGCAGCACTATTACAACTTGCCTAATAGTACTGCATTAAAACATAGCTCACATTAACAATGCAGAAGCCCATGACCTCATAGCACTGTTCCTTAAGATTGGCTAGAACTCCTGCTCATAATAATCCAAACACCTCAGGCCAAAGCATCATCCAAATGCCTGTATCCAAAGTAAGACAGATACCTTCAGTGATCGTATTTTTAAAAGCAGTCTATGGTTTAGAGCTTGTCCTGCATCACAGAAAACCCTACTGTCTGCTGGCATCTTTACAGCTGAAGTTCTTCATTCAAATTGTGTGATATTCAAAATCAAAACAAACAACCTGATAGCCAGATTTTTCTAAGAAAATGATACAAACAAATAAATAAAATTTATGTCAATAAAAAAGCAGGGGAAAATCCACAACACTCTTAGGGAATATAAACTCATCTTTCTGCAATAGCTGAGAGAAGGGTAACACTACCACCACCACCACCACCACCCCCCAAGACAACAGAAGTTCCAGATTTTGCTATTTTAACAAAATCTTCTCTAAGAAAGTATAAAGTCAATTATAAAAATTCAATGACCTTCTGTTATCACCTAATAAAATATACCCCAAGCTACTTTCACTTTCCTCCTTCCGAAGCAAGCTGCACTATTATAACCCCTTCCTAATTAGCTAGGACTTCACACTGTGCTGATGTTTCTCTACAGCTTTGGTTGCAGGAGCCAATATATTTCCAAGCATAATATTTCTTGTATCATAACAAAGGGGTATGAATTATCATCAGGGCAATGTTACATTAGGATATTACATACTTCTCTATTTGAGTAAACTGACTACTGCCCACAAAAGGAACACTCAGAAATCTTTGATTATTCCCTACAAACTATTTATATGCCATCTTTTCACCCCTTCGCCCCTCTTGATTTCATGGACTAGCTGCTTTTCTCGCCTTCTACTTTTCAGTAATCATAACTGTCAATAGAGCTCTGCCTACAGTGCTTACAAAATTCATCAAAACTGCACAACTAAGCAGATGCAACACTTAAATTTTTTCACTTACTGACAACCATACACAGAAATACTAAGCTCAGCTGTTCATTGTCTGCTAATCATCAGATTACCAGTTTTTTAATTCACTAATTATTTACTAAATTAAATTTAATAAAATAAATTTACCGATCATTTACTAAAGTCACTAATTATACCATGAATCTCACATTATAAGGTAGCTAGAACAATGGTTCAGTATGAGATTGGCAAAATATTAATCAATGTGTCTCCTGTTATAAAAAACTAGTATATATAATATTGCTTAAAGGAACTAGAGTTTAAAACTGATATCCATAATTCTGAAGACTAGGTAACTGCAAAATATTTGCTATTAGGTCTGACAAAGAATACAACTGAATTTCTTTGCAACTACATTACTGGAAACTTGCAAGGCAACTTGAAAATTCCTTTGTACATTTAGGGAGTAAAAGAAGAAAAGAAACAATCTTTCAGTGAAACAGGCAGATTATTTTGTGTCCCCATACAGGAATTTTTTACATATTTTCCATGCTTTCTTCCTGCCCCTGCCCCTGCCCCATCAACACAGCATACTTAAAGAACAGACTAATCAAAAGGACTAAGTAGCAGCTTTTTTTAACAAGTTTGGAATGATCTTTCTCTGCATTAATTGGGAGCTTCCTTGGGTGTTCTCTTATAGCATGTACTAAAGCTTTCTATCAGAATTAATGTTATAATCTACCTATTATTAGAAGTATCATGCTTCCCCCCCCCCCCCCCCATGTTATGATCTCCTCTACAGTGAAGGATTAATGTGTTTAGCTTGTCAAAATGTCAACAAGCAACTTTTATAAATCTAAGATGTTATACAACTTGTAAACATTTCCTGGCAGTATGAAAATGTTGCCAAAAGAAAATACCATGAGTCCATTAGTACCTGAAGGGTATTATCAGCTACATCCACAAATATCCTAACTTAAAAATGTATTTGTTTAACTTTAGAAGTGATAGCAGTTATCTTAAGTAGGTCCTACTTTATATACAGGCTTACATTCATGCAAGAAGATTCAGCAATTACTATAGTGAATGTCATCTACTTCTCTCCTGCCAACCCATGCAAACACAAAACTCAGTGCTTGTTAGCATCCTGCCATCCTCAGGCATAGCAGGTGTCAGTTCATTTCTTCTCATGCAGATGTGATGACCACCCTTTACAACATCTGTGGTTGGTTGCAGACACAATAGGAAGCACTGTTTTGCTTCTCACACTGGTACAAGAGCAGTGGGTCAGAAGGCATCATCTCTATGGGCCAGATACCACTGAAGGAATAAAAGTTGGACTATCCTGAAGTATGGCTCATGTAAGTGCAATGTACTACTTTGAATTAAGAACTTTGGAGTTAAGAAATATAGATGCTTTCAGAAATCTTGCAGGTATCTAATAGTATCTTGCAATGACAAAAAAAAACCCTGCATACTGGGCTGTATCAGCACAAGTGTAGCCAGAAGAACAAGGGAAGTGACGCTTTCATTCTGTTTGACATTACAGGACCACATCTGGAGTACCAAGTCCATTTCTGGGTTCCACTGTATGTATAAAATATTTTTAAAAAGGGGTGACTACAACAGAGGTCTAGCAATGTGGAGATGGAACTGGAGGACATGAGGTAAGGCAGCGATAGCTAGGTTTGTTCAGCCAAGAAAATAAGGCTAAGGGAGAGATGAATGTCTTCAGGGGCAGAACAAGTAATTACAGAGGATGAAGACAGGACTTTTCTTAGAGGTGTATCACAAAAAAGAATCAATGTTCAAAAGTTGTAGACAAGGTCATTCTGAATAGATGATAAAACTTTTCATGCTGAGGTCGGTCAAACACTGGGAAAGGTTGTTCAGTGAGGTTGTGGTGTCTCCACCTTTAAACATACAAAAAATTGATGATTAAGCTATCCAACTTGACTTTTAAGTTAGTCTTGCTTTGAGAAGAGGTTGATACAGATGACCCTGAGAGATCCGATGACCATCTATAAAGAATTCAAATGGGTATAGGAAATAACACAGGCTCTGTACTTTTGTTGATCCACATACAG
This sequence comes from Falco rusticolus, assembly GCF_015220075.1. Lineage (NCBI taxonomy): Eukaryota > Metazoa > Chordata > Aves > Falconiformes > Falconidae > Falco > Falco rusticolus. The sequence continues at coordinate 7,139,988 of NC_051189.1, read as the reverse complement.
AGGGCATGGTCAAAGTAATTTTGTTCAGAACAGAATTGGTATCACCCTTACAGCTACTTAAGAAATCCTATGCCAAATTCCTGCATTAACTAGAACTGTTATTTTTAAAAGACATTTCTCAGTCAAAAGGGAGGAATTACCTCTTCTGATAGATCATAGTTTGTTTGCATATAAAACGATTGCTGTAGTGGTCTAAGAGGTATTTTCTCTATCACCAGATATCAAGATAAAAATTTCAGCAAAACTTGTCATGTACTCTTTTCTTCCAGTTAGCTCATATTTTCACAACACAAATATTTTACTTAAATTCACTTACCTTCTTATCTAAATTACTCTTAATGCCATTGTTTGTCCAGAGCTACCATACTGCCTTTTTGGATATTTTATTTTTTTCTTGTGGGAGAATGATGTAAATAATCAGCTGAAACTCTTTCATAGGGAACCTTATGAGTAGCTTCTTGTTCATATTTCACAGACTCTAATGGATGTGCCAATACCCAATAAAGACAATTTTCATTTTGGGAGTGGCATGGTCCTTTTATCTCACTGCCAATGACATTTTCACAATTTTCCGGCAATACATGCTGCCATCAATCTCTTCTTTTTTGAAAATAATTATTTCCAGTTATGTATGTGGAGTAAGAGTGACTGAGCCATTACTACTTTACCCATGAGTAGTTGAAAAAGGATACTACAGTGGCTATATCTCCTTATATCACCTAAAGAAAGCCTTCAATACCACGCTAATCTCATCTACAAAAAGCCATTTTACTAGTATGACAAGAAAGGAGATGACAGCATGTTCCTTTCACAAGCTATCATCTTTTTCTTTTCTCCACTGCAAATGGTACCTCTACACATGCTACTGGGCAGGAAAAAATATCATTTAATAGATCTAAACAGATCATTCATCTTTAGAATTGAACTGAGCGATCGGCTCCACCTCTCCACCCCCAAAAAATATGTATTCATGCACATATGCATAATTTCCCCCATGTCATAAAAGTGAAGTGTAGTTTAAATAAATGCTACATCTGATTCCATGCTCCCTGGCAGCAAAATGAGATTTCTTTATGTTATTATGAATACAATATTAACAAAATGTACTCCATACAAATAGCACTTAATTGGGTAAGGATTGAGACATTAATTTGTATTCTCCAGAACTCTTTATTACCTTTAGTTACTTTCAGAATGCATCAGAATTATTCCCTTCACATCTCTTACAGTGCTATCAACAAAACAAGTAACAAAATATAAAATATGGTATTAACATCTTTATCTATTTGATTTAAAATATACATACCAAATGAAATATAAAGCCAAGGGGATATTAAAAATGCAATGGAGTAACATCACAAAAATATCCCTTCATATTTTGGTACATTTCCACTATCTGAACAAGTTTATTTACTTCTAAAAATTAATGGTATTCATTGCTTTTTCAATTAATGTTACAGGCATATGACAAAACAAATGCAAAAGATGGCAAAACAGAAAAAGAATTAAGGTTCAAATATTTCAGCGTAAAGATGCAAATCCTCCATGGATATAAATTAGTTCAGAAGCTTGGAAATAAATAATATATGCAAGTTAATGCTCCAAAATCCAAATCAGAAAAATCATATGACTTGTAGACTACAGATGTTCGCAATTTTCAGTGAATCAGGTGCACTACTCTTTTGGGGGAAACTGCAAGAATAAGATTTGTTATAAATACAGCTACACAAAATTTGAATGAAAATGTTCAGAGTAGGATCTTTTGTTTGGGATTGAATGGCTATGAAATGTACAAGCAGAAATTTTCAGTTAAAATAATTTTGCTTTTCTTTTCCCCATCAGAAGTCTGTTGCTATTGGTGAAACTTGGCCAACTCAATGGAAATAACAAGAACATAATTAGGAAACATATATATCTAATACTTTTTCTGTGCCACTTTAAATAATGTTCATTTAAAGAGAAGACTAAATCCAAGGTGGCATTCCTTTGTTTTTTCTCTCAGTGCACCTCATGTTTACAGCAGCTAAATGAAGTAAATACGTTTCATTTCCATCAAAGTTATGCTCCTTCCATATCTGCAAATAACACAAAAACTAATAAAAGACATGACAGATTATTTCATAAATTTCATAAAAACCCCAGAACAACCCGGTGACATCTTTTATGACATAAATACAAAGCAACAGGTTCTGATGCCTCTGACATATTTTGAAATACCACTAATGAGATTTTACTGATTGGTACAGATATTAAAATTTGATGGGTCTGAATATAAATACCTTTCATTCTTTCTTCTCCACAAAAATTATTTTATTTAATATAGAATCAGCTGCTGAAGATCATTCTCCTTCTAACTTTGCTAATGATTTCAGGGTGTGCAATAAAATTCTCTCTACTACTGCCGAGTGTCCTCAGTAATAACAAGTGTTCAGCAAAATTGATGGTTAAAGGCTTAGCCTGTTGAGATAGATTCTTGATAAATAATGAAATGCTCTTAATGAAGAAGTTTTAACTTCTGCTCCTGGGATATTGAAAGAAACAAAAAAGTGTAAGGATTGCTCTGTAGGATATAACTTTCTCTTTACCCCTGTGCTGTAAGAACAAATACCTATGCAGTCAATAAAGAGCAGCAGCTCATCAAGACAAAGCATCAGGTTGCATTTCAGGGTTCCATTCTGCTAGCAGAAGCAAAAATCTATATGAGGACACCTGGGATATGAGAAGAGAACAAAATTGCTCTGAGCCACTGCGCTGACTGATAAATGGCACACTAAGAAAAAGACATTACTTTCCTCCCTCACAAGTAGCACTAATAGAAATCTATAATAAGTTATTTTCAAGATCATGTTTCTTATTATTTAAATTCTCCCTTAACATATAAACCAACTCTGATATGTACAAACATTAAGAAACAGACAGAAACCCAAGCTGTATCCTGGGACACAGAAAGCTTTCAATAATTTACACCTGATGCTACACAGGAGGAGGACGTTGTCACAGTTACTACAGACTAGGACACACGAGGATTAAGTTTGATTTTCTGATCCTCCCCATACTAATACTCCCTCTAAAAGTTAGGCAACTCACTTGGCCCTTTGGCTAAGCTAAACCAGGGGCAAAAAAGTGCAACAGTATTCCCTGTGTGAGTACACAACTCAAGTTTTCTACACTATGTTGCAATTAAATCCATCTCTCCACTCCCACATATTGATTTCAAAGTAGGAAATCCATGTGTGAGGTAGGAGACAAGCCAGCAATCCCAGAGTTCACAAAGGTGCTAGGTCTCCGGATCATATGCAGCATACACCTCTAAGAACGTTCACAAGCCTTTAAAAATAGAATGTTATTAAAACAGCTAAATCTGATTAATTATGAACGTTACGGGCTTTGAATCCCTACAGAGTTTCAAAAGCCAGTTGGAGCCCACCTCTCACTGAAGTTGACTGCATTTTGGATAGTGATCTTAGGCATTACGAATTAAAAGGAACTATGTAAGCACCCAAAATAACCAAAACAACCAACTTTGAAGAAGTTAGTTCAGACATACCTTGTTCTATTTAGTTTATATCTGGCCAGACGGGGCTACTTTAGTACCACTATGCGTAAAAAATGCCTGCACTACAGAAGCCTAGCCAAATGGGAGACAGGAGGAACAATATGCCAAGAATCATGCCAAGCTTTACCCTGTCTGTGGCTTGCAAAGAGATCAGGAATAACCCACTCAGATAAACCTCATTAATTCCCTCCCTGTCCAATACTAAAACTTCCTGCATTTCATGACCTTTTAATACTGCACTGGCCAAATGCCTATATATTGTAAACACTGCCAAATAGGAGTTAAGAGTGATCTCCCTATCCCAGTGATGGACCATCATTTGGACACAGTACATCTTCAAGCACGCAGTAACACAGTACATATTACAAAAACAAAGCATACATTGAACTCCAAGATTTAAAGACTGCTTAGGTGAAATGCTTTCAGCATAAGCAACTTAGAACTGTTTACATTATGTACATTTTTGTAGGTTTTGGTCTTTATGAACATAAAACACATGGACACACACACTTTCTGGGTGAATCCTGTTGGTTATTCAGAAAGGCGATTCATGACTGCCCATAAAATCAAATGTAATTGGTCTCTAAAACAGCAAACTAATTAAATTAAAAGCTATTCTAATTTGTAAATGCCATTGCAAGGAGATGCAAGTTCCTGTGAAGAGATCTGTTACTAATTTCTCCAGATAGAGAAACATGTGAACAAATCTAAAAAGTACTTCCTTAATACATAGGTAAAGAACTTCGGAATACACAAATCAGTATGAATTTGGCTAGGATTCATAAAATCTAAAACAGTGAAAGAAACTAATATAGACAGCTTTATTCAAACTTATTTTTGTTCACATGCTTTTATTCATTTTTTCCTTTAAAATATTTTTTGCAGAAAATTAAAACACTAGAATTCCACCAATCCAGCCATAGAGGGTTGAAAAACAGACATAAAACATATGTGACTTCAAATAACTTTATCTGTATATCCCTGCCATATGAAATCAAGACAATATTGTCCAAAACCATAGGAACTTTAAAGCACTATGATTTTTTTTAACCTTTTTTTGAGAAACAAGTTTAATGACTGGAAAAATTATGGATATGTCTTTTTTATCTTTCCATACACACAAGCACACATATCTATAGTTTTTAGAGCTTCATTTCATCCTGAATGAGGATAAAAATACCAGGTTTTCCAACATTTTAATAGCATCAAAGCTGAAAAAAAAGTTTTATTTCAGACACAGTGGAGCTGATCAAATAATAATCTGGAGCTAATGATTCTTAAAATATGACACTGAAATATTTATCACAAATTTCCAAAATTAAGTCAGTTTTCATAATACGATTTAGAGGGGAAAAAAGCCAGTAGAGAGCTGTTGTGTATCCATGAAGGGCACCATGAAAGACATCCTTAAAATCTGTAAAGAAAATGGGGGAAGAAAACCCACTGGATACAACTGAGAAATTCAAAATAGAAAAAAATAAAATATATCCATACTTTGAGAAATGTCATAAATGCTAAAAAAAATCCCCCAAAACCTCACCTTAAAAATTACCTACAACTTTGTGACAAAAAGGCCACATCCACAAAATCACATCATTTGTAAAAGAAAAAAATTATAATTTGCCTAAGCATTTTAAAATCAGCTCCTGTTCAAATATATCCTTCCCTGTTAAATGACATTTCACTTGTAACAGTTGTAATTATTTCACTTGTAATCAGTAATCCATACAGGTTTGTGGCTTTGAGCTTTTCCAGAAGCAATTCCTCAGTGAAAAAAAGCAAGGGTAAAAGGTAGAAGTATATTTTATTAGAAACAGTTAGTGTTTCAGACTTATTGGGATGGGAAAGGGTGTTAATAAACTCAGGAAGATTAGTTTAAGAGGTAAAATTAATCAGTCCCATTTCTTTAGAAGTGGATTATTGCACTTACTCTTTCAGCTACAAAAATACACCTGAAGCAGTACCTGGCTTCAATGCACGAGGGAAGAAAAACATCTAGAAATATAAAATAGTTTCAAAAAATACATGTAAAGGTTTTAACAGAAGAAAGAATTATATGGTCCATTGCAAAGTGGGGAAACCTATGATTTTCAGTAGCCTATTTCCCATGCTGAAAATTAACGTATGTTGGAATTGTGAGGACATCTTCATGTATAGCAAAGCTGTTAATGTTCAAGAGCCCACATTAGCTTATTACATGCTTCTAGCAGAGTTACTGCAGGAAGAAGAGGAGAAAAGGGTGGGTTTTTTGGCAGGTACAACTTTAAAAGAAGCAGGGTGTTTCAAGCTGCTGAGGAATCTGAATGGTGAAAATAAATCCCTGAGAGATGGATTACCGAGCAGGTAATGGCAAAAGGCATCTGATAAATTGCAGAGTTATGTGGTAAACTTATTTATTACATGTCGATGCAATTTGTCACAGGGCTGTCTCATTTATCACCTCCCTATGCGAGATGCATATATTAATATTGCACCCTGCTATCATTGCCTGAGAGCTTATGATCCTGTTTTTGAAATTCATACATCACTTTTCCTGCTCTCTCCTATCACAAGAAATTCCATTCAGTTATATTTCCAGATAAATGCTGAGAAAGGATTGCAGATCCACCTGGTGTCACGTCTTATGCTCTTCCCAAATTGAATAAATAACGTAGAAAATATATTATGTATTTTCATACACATACTGTAGGGTCCGTTGTTGCCATCCTGTTGCTCACAGACTTATTGTATCATGATATGTCATTGTTCAGCCAGTAAAAGCAACCTGATATCTTCACCCTGTTGAAATGCATCTTGTCAACACTATTCTGGTGCAATACCTTTTTAACATAAATGGCTGAGTCATGAAAACACTTCTTGCTGTTACGGGTTTTTGTGGGAATGTGTTAGCTCTTAGCAAGAGCTAGAATTACTTTTCACTGAAATACTTGACAACAAAAGGCTGCAATTGTATTTCCTTACACTTCATTTTCTTTGCAGTGAATCACAAGTTACCAGTGAGTCAACTAAGCCTGACATGAATACTGAGTCCTGTATGCATTAGGGTAAAACACAAGTAATGGAAAACTGTTGGCATAGTAATGTTGGTTATTCAGCTGGTTCTCTCAGCACCTGATGAGAGACACAAAGTTCTTGTTCTGTTTCTGTTTCTCAAACTCTTTAAGGTTTGATGGTTTTATGAGCTAAAAAGCTCAAGTAGTTATGAGCTCCAACACAAACTCCCTCTTAAAAACATTCTAGGAATGTATTTCTTGTACCTGCATGACACTAGAAGTTTTAGGTGGAAAAAGAAGAGAGCTTCATGAAACAAAAGGGTTTAAATTATAGGTAAAAAAAAAAAAAAAGGAAGAGCAACAGTCAGTTACAACTGGAGCTTTCAAGGAACTCAATGGATGACTAAAAAATATTTAAGCAAGTATTGAATGTTCATGTAGGTATCCAGAGCCACTAAAAAGTAAACTAACTGAGCAAGAAGCCATCACTAGGGAAAAAGTGCATAACTAGTTTTCTGGCATAGCTTCAACAGTCTACAATTAAATGTCTCAAGCAAAGAAACATTTCTTTAAACACTTTTTTTTTTTTTTTTTAATTTCAACTTTTAAAACTTTTTCCCCTCTGGATTTTCTAAGAAAACTCTGTCAGGCTGCCTTGTTTGGAAACGCAATACCTCATTGTCTCCTCCTTTTTCCTGAACAGGCAGTGAAAGTCAAGTTAATTTTTCAGTTTTCAGGCTGTCCTATGGAGATGTGAAGAACAAATTAAACTTGATATATACATATTTTTTGTATGTCATTTTGAAAGGGAGAAAATTTTCACAGCTATTTATATCAGCATTTAGATCAACTAATCACAGACGTATATAAAGGGCTTCTGAAATCCTAATTGGTGTTCAGATCACAACTGAGATCAGAGACTGAGAAAGTAACTGCCAGGAGATTTTAAATCAAAAGGTTAGAATCTTGCAAGCTGCGGAGCACTGTTGCATCATAATACAAGTTTGGATAGGACAACAAGAAAATGTCAATTGTAACCAGGTGGATATACAAAGATACGTAGTAATACACAGGGACAAAGGAAATTCATTAACACTTCCTTAGAGCCTTCCTAATGCAGACAAACTATGTTTGCAGGAACAATATACACATAACATGGAATTTAACAGATGAGCAGTTTTCTGCCTTGGAAATAGGGCCATAGTTCGCAAAGGTTAAAACAATTTTGCAAAAGCACATGGGAAAGGACTGAAAGAGCTGAAAAAGAAACACGGCATACAAACATCGCAGTGTACAATCAGAAAAGTGTTCATGAGAAATCTTCAAGAGGTACGTTCTTAATATATTCAATAGAACTGAGTAATTGTAAAACAGACACTACAACTCAATATGATAGTTTAAGTTCCATTACAGTATTTGCCCCAAAATATATAGGAAAGCTTTAGTTCACTGGATGGATAACTTTACAACTGCAACGGTATGAAAGAGATGCAAAGATGAAGCTAAAACTTAAAATGTTGACATCTGTAATTTTTGTAGGAAACTGACTGTTTAGAGGGGGTCAAAAACATGTCCAATATAAAATCTAATTCTGGGACCATTCCTCTAGAATGGTAGTGAAATGCTAAAGCTGATTCCAAGATGTCCTTAGTATTACAGGGAAGCTGTCAACAGAGTATAACATTAAGCTGACAGAATTCAATTCTCCTGTCATAGAGACATCTAGAAAATACTGGCAGTAAAAATCTTAATGGCAAATTACATTGATTAAACAGGATATGAAAAAGAAAATGGAAGAAACTACAGAACTGATTAATACCTCTAGTATTTAAAAAATGAAATTACTCATACAGCTCCTAATGCACTAAAAAAATGAGAAGAAAACACTTTCACATACACACCACTTCAGTCAAGGCTGGTTCAGGGCAGTCAGACTGGACCTTCCTAAAACTTTAAAGCACATATCGGTAACGTAGATACATTAGAGTACATATATGAAGAGCTACATTCTATTCACTTCAGCTGGTAGCTTATAACAGAGAGAAGACATGGGAACAGGAAATGATAAAATTCACATACGAACACCCTGCAGTGATAGTTAAAGGCATTTTCGATCCTTGGATCATACAGTTACGGAAAATACATGTTTAATCCTTGTTTATTACACCCGCTATCCAGAAATAGCTCCACTAGGGCATAAGAGGTGCGGCACTGAGACAGTGGATCATAAGATTGTTAAAAGCTCAAAAGTTTGGCAAAACGTATTATTTTAAACACATCACTATCAGTCCAATACTTGATTAAATAACCATAACATTTAAAACAAGGCTATTGTAAGTCCCTTTTATAAAACCAAAACCAAACCAGTTAAACACAAAAAAACCCACAAACCAAAGAGCCCAAAACCCAATAATGCCCAAACTCCTATGATCATTGAAAGATCAAAAGCATTTGTAGCCATAAGACAGTGTTCACAGGTATAATTGGAAAACACCCGAGACAGGTATTTCTTGTGAGGTTTGTTTTACAAGTGATAACTAAGGAGTAAGCCTTCAGCCTTCCACTTATTCTGGAGAAAAGAGATAGAAAAATAGACTTTAAGTTCCAGAAATTGAAAAGGCTGAGCTGATCAGTGCAAACAAATATGCAAAACAATGTTGAATGTAATCCATAAAAGGCTTCAGAGATATATGAGGTAAAGGAAGCCAGTTCAGAGACCGACTGTATGCATCTACACTTCTAAATAAAAGAAGTCATGAGACCAAGCACAGGACTTCTGATTGCCTGTTCCTTAATTAACAGCTTTCTCCCTAGCTCTGTCCTGAATCTCACCAAAGGATATTGTCTGGGCATGATTCAATAAGCAGAATGAATGAGACCACAGAAGTTTTTACTCCTTTCAACCTGTGCAGTCCTCCAGTGCTACCAGGTTTGTGCTTTGAAACCCTCTGCATGTCTTCATACTACATGTCAGGTTTATAGCACACCACCAATATTTTTTGCAGAAAGCAATGTGGTGGGCAGTAACACAAGTCTCACATTCATTCAGACACAATTAACTGAAAAAAACATACAACCCCCCCCCCCCCCACTTATGTCTTAGGGTTACAGGAGGACTTTCTGGACACCTGTGTTGTGCAGTGTGGACATGGCCAGTCTATTCTAGGGACAGAAAGCCCCAAGCAGAACGGATGTGAGTCAGTCTGGGACACTCAACTCTAGAATCGGGGACCATTTCTTGTCCTTTCTGATTATTAGGATATAGACAGGCAGGCACTATAAACTGATCATGTATATTAATACTGTGGTTAACTTCATAATTTTCTACTTGGAAGTGAAAGATTTAAAAATAACTATGTTCAAGACTTGAGCTGAAACACAGCATCTTCTGAATGTTCTAGTTTAGCAGAGTCAACTGAAGTCAGTGCGCCACAAATGAGTGATGTGAGTCAAAAACAAAGTTATATGCAAATAAATTACTGATAAATATGCAACTTTTCTCTTTACTCCTCCTAAGTAATCCTAATCCTCCTAACAATGCTACAGGTTTGACAATCAATATGCAATGCAACATTAATAATGGCAATAAGATTATGGAAACCTCATATGCCAAAAACGTGAGCACTGTACTCTGAAGCCTTTCTAAGTTATCTAGCCACAATGATATGCCATTTGGTTAAAAGTAGCATGGTTTGTCATATAGTCTAAGTTTTTTCCAAACAAAAGAACTCTGCCGAGAATTATAACATGGATGAGATGGCACAATGTAAAATTCACCTATGCAATTTAGTAAGCTATTAATTCATGTACTGTGTATTCTCATCATGTTAAATGTGTTGCAACAGGCAGCACATTTGTCCTCTGTAAAGAAAGCAAATCACATCATATTTTTGCCTCCATCTAGAAATCAACTAACCATCAAAATAACAAGTATTACAGAAAGCAGAAAGTGTACTTTTTAAAATAAATGGAGACATTTCCAGGCAAAATCACAGGCATTTTAAGCCACAAATGTTAGACCTTGTTAACAGTTTTTTAGCAGATATCATTGCATACTTGCAAAAGTATGATATGTAGAGATAAGACTGTGGACCCAGTTAACCTCATCAGTCTTAGATATGCCAAAAGTGTTTCCGAGGTGACTTCTTTTGTTTCGGACAGCAGAAATAATCTCAAAGATATTTATTTCTGTGGTTCTGGTACTTTTTATTAAAGTGTTACAGACTTTTACCCAGATAATATTTGTGAAGAAATCATATACGCTTAACCCTCATTCAACATTCAGCCTTGTCATACCAGCTTTCCCAAAGTATGTGCAGAACTACCAACCTTTATTTTCATACCTTACAAAATTTCCTTTGGATCGTTAATTAGCAAAAGCAACCAGGAATAATTTAATCTTGGACTGGCCAGCACTTTCTCTCACTCTCAGGTGCCACGATAACAGGTAACTGTCCCCTTTCACCTTGTGGAAGCTGTACCTTGAGTCTTCATGAAGCAAACTTAAAACTCAAGGTTTCCATCATCTTTCCTTTCTGCCTCAAGTTCCTTTTTGTTTTGTCTTTTAGCAATATAAATATTTTATCAGGATAAACAACAACGTCAAACTGTATGATTTTATTTTGTCAGGTCTCAACTCTTTGACACATAGATCCAGGAGATTTTTAAAAGAGCGCGCTGAAGGCACGATAGACACATTGACCAAAAATTACCACTAGCCTAAAAACTTTTCAACAGTTAACCATACAACTCATTATAGCTCAATTTTATTTTTATCCCACTTTGAATTAGACTTGTCCAGAGCAAACTGTTCATTGACAATTCCCTTTTTTTGCAACAAAAATTTAAAACTCTCCAAAACACACTTCATTGCACTTTCCACCCCGTATCTGTGCATGCCATACAATGGAGAAGTAACAGCACAAAGTTGAGGAAGCAAAAAGAATAGCTGGTGCACTCGGGTTTGATTTTATGCCTCTGTATTGGGTTTTACCTGCCCAGGTGCTGGCGGCAGCAGCAGCCTTGGGGACCTGCGGTGGCGGCCCCCGTGAGGCGGTGCCGGGGCTGCCCCGTGCCGGGCACAGCCGGTTCCAGCCGGTTCCAGGCGGCTCCACCGGCCCCAGCGCAGGGCACAGCTGAGCCCCGCAGCCACGGGCGGGCGCCTCGGGGAAAGCCGGGCTGAGAAAGGGCAAAACGGTGCCCGGCAGCCAGGGCTGAGGGCAACGGGGTGAGAAACAGCCCGGCCAGCCCCGAGGGGGGAGCGGGAGGGGGCAGGGGGCTCCGGGCGCCCCCGCACAGACGCCCCCGCGGGCCCGGGGCAGCCCCCGGCGGGCGGGTGGTTCCCTGCGGCCCCTGGGAAGGGCCCAGCCGGAGCTGGGCACAGCTGAGGAGGAAGGGGGGCAGAGAGGGGCTGCTGTGGACTGGTGGCAGATCCCCAATCCCCTTCCCTCAGTGCTGCTCAAGCAGGGAAAAGTAGTGGACTTGGGGATGAAGAAGTGAAGGTGAGCCTGGGAATAAGGGTGAATGGAAGGAAGGTATTTTAGGTTTTGACTGTTTTCTCACCATCTGATTCTAATTGGCAATAAATAAAACTAATTTTCTCCAAGTCAAGTCTGTTTTGTCAGTGATGGTAATTGGTCAGGGATCTCCCTGTCCTTATCTTGGCCCATGAGCTCTTCCATGTTGTTTCCTGCCCTGTTCTGCTGAGGAGGGGGAGTGACAGAAAATTTGGCTGGGTGGGCATCTGGCAGACACTCAATGTCAACCCACCACACCCGCACTCATAATACATAAGAAAAAACATTACCTAGTACTCTTAATAGTCTGGTAAACTTATAGGACAGCCTATACTTTGTAAATCTGTACAGCAGTAGAAGGGGCCCATGACATGACATGCAGAGAAATAACATGAGCATTTTATACATGAGAGAACTGGGAAGAGAAATTAAGATCTAATTCAGGCTGTGGCTTGAAGCTTTTCCACATGCAGATCTCATGCTGATGCTAATCATGAAGCAGCTACAAGCTGTAGTCCTAGAAAATAAATGTCTCTTAAAAAGATGGTTTGTCATTTTTATGGAGTTAAAAATAAAGAGGAAACAATCCCTATGATGAGATGAATTTGCATACAATAGGTAAGAACTTTAAGCTTTTTTTTTTTTCTTTTACTGGAGATGCTTAATCGGAAGAAAGGACAAGTGGATGGAAACAAATCAGAGACTGGAGTGGCTAAATATCTTCTCCTTGCTTGAACAACTATAAAAGTAGAATAAAAACTTTACTAAAACATGAAGATATATTTGAATACATTCATTTCAAACAACATTCTGTGTCCAAGTCATATCTTGATTTTGATGAAGAAATGCAGAGGATTTACATGAAGCAATGCAAAGGATGCATACGTGCATCATAGAAAACACAGCACTGGGACTTGGTCAAAGAATCAAGAACTCAACAGGCTTGCTCTCATTTCTTACAGAGTTAAAGCTCTCAGCAATGTCAGGCAGAAAAGTTTTGAGGCTGAGCCTCATCAACAATATTTTAGCTACCAATTACACTTTATATTCGCGCATCGTCATCATAGAGTGGGGCATACAAGGAGAACAATCTTTATCTTATCAAAGATCTGAAAGGTTAGAAGAACTGACCACAGCCTGTAAACACCGATACAAGATAATGAATTTTTGAGAGACCATCTATCTGTTTAACCAGAATATAATGGCAAAAGTGGATCAGAAACACATTTCTAAGATAAGTTAACTAAAGGAAAAAAAATTGTTATGAAATATTGTGACTTTGACATCATTTTACATTTTGAAGTTCAGAATGGATATGCTTATTAAGTTATATGAACACAAACAGCTGGATGTAATAAAAAAAGTTCCACATATAAAACTTAGACTAGACTGGCATTTTAGTTTATTCTAGCCCTAAAATACATTCTTTTATGAACTCATGATTGCAATAAAGCTTGACAAATCTGGTAAAGCTAAGATTTTCTTTTGCATAAAAGTTGTCATTTAATTCACTAATCCTTAAGTTATTATGAAGTGCTTGCATTTGATCTTTTCATAATTCATTTGTCTATACATAATAAGAAGTTAACAGAAAGTACTTGAATGACATACCAAAGAGATGTATTGGAATGAATTCTTGCTAAACAGTGAGCTGTATCTGTTATCTAATTCACCTGGAATTTTATAGTAAGCAATTTTTCCATTATAGTGTGTTTTGTCTTGCAACTTTTTAATGACAACTCTTAATTCGCATTGATTTATTTTTAAAGTATGGAGCTATTTCTATTTTACTGGGTAACATTTTCTGTTTAATAAACTCACTTTGTGAGAGATTTGGTTCCAGTTTAACAGGGAAATTCATGAGCTTCACTCTACATTTTACTTTCTGGGTACATCAGATTGTGCTTAGAGACCTAACATTTGTTGGCACTATTCGTGCCTGGACATCATAAAACATTTTAAACTGCTTTTGATATATAGACAGTCACTACAGCGTGTACTTAGCATTTTTCAGCAAAGCAATATTTTGTGTTATATGATATTTTGAAGCAGCATCCTTGTAAAGAATCCCATCGTATGCAGCAATTTCATCTCTGTAGTCACAATATAATTTTATACTTGGAAGAATCTATGCTGCTTCTTTTTGCCATGCATGAAGAATTACTTTCAATCTGTTGTAAGGCTGGATCATTTTATCTGTTTTTGAGCCTAACATATTTCTCTGAAGAGGTGGACAGTACCCAGTACCATTTACTCTAGATATTTCTTCATGCAACTCCCTTCCTAATTTATAGGTTACTTTGAATGCATAAACTTAATTGAATAAATATTCTTCAATTTAATGTTAATCGTTTGATGATATGACATTTCAAAAATTGTTTCCACAAGATGTGTCTGTCAGAATTTACCTCAAATGATTTCAAGCTCAAATAGTTGATGAAACCACTGACAATTAGAACATGAGTTCTTTTTTTTTTCTTCCTCAACATAAATATACTGTGACTCAACAGGAAATCTTACTCACAACATAACTATTCTAGCCTAATAAGAACTAATTAGACCAAAGATATTTTTAAAATTGTTCTATTTAATACAAATACTTGTGTGTATGAAGTCTTCATCAGACAGTAACAAACGCAGTGTATTTTTATGGTGTGCTTTTATATATTTTTTTAAATTTATTTTTTTCTGTCATTTGGGTATCTTTTGTCTTTTTCCTAATCACACGCACTTACCATGACCCTAGAAATTTTCAACAAAGTTCACCAGGAAACGTTGATTCTGTTTCTGTAGAAAACAGTTGCTGTTAAAGCTTGTCAAGAATTTACAGTTTTCATTAAAAGCCCCCAAACTTGAAAGTTTAATTTTCTGCACCGTTTTGTACAACTTTTTAGCTTTTGGTACCAACCCTCTCTTCCCATTATTTAATTTCAGAAGTTTTAAAATTTAAAACCTAGGCCAATTTAATTTAAAAAAATTAGTATTTCATAAAAATATTTTTAATCAACTTCAGTTCTCAAGGTTTTTATGTTTTTGGAACCTTTAACAGTTTGCCAGATCATCTAAATTAAATTTTATTCCACAAGCTTGCCAGTTAGATTTTTTTTTTTCTTTTGCCATTTGCAAATGTGTCGTTACTACATCTTGTGTGAACCAAAGGTAGCTGATCATGTTCAAATTTCTGTTCTTTTATGGTGAAAAAAAAACCCCAAAACAACGAAACAAAACCTCCATTAATAATGAAACTGAACTTAAAAAGTGACTGAAGACAAATTAATTTATTTCATATTGCAATGGACTGGAAGTATGTATACTGTACCTCATTTCAGCTGAAGGAGTAATTCTCACTTTAGATGCTGATTCTGGCAAAGCTATATGAGTTATCCTATGCTATTCCATTTATGTTTTCAGATCAATGTGAGTTTTTTTCCTACTATAAAATGAAGCAGGAGATACTACTGATTTTCCACAGATTGCAATGAGCAGCAAATCACTAAGAGACAATGTTAGAAATTAGAATGATATCTTAAACTGAGCCTGAATTACTATGTCTTGCTATCAGCAATAGTTTTTTGGGGTCAAGGTTTGGCAATGACAATAGGACATGGAATGGGAAATTTTTCATTGCATCTCTTGTGTTTGTTTCACAAGCTGCCAGTTTTTCATAGTATTTCTGCTAGTCAATAAGGTCTACCTTTCAAAAAGTCATCCAGAATTGGTCTACTTAAAAGAATACTAAACCAGAGCTCACATAGAACAGTTCATCACCAGTTTAATCAGCTAAAATACTCTATTTTGTGGTATTACATTACACTCTCAGCAGTTCAGTAGCATACCATATAAGTATGTTAGTGCACGTGTGACTACAGCAAACAGTATGTTAAAAGGTAAATAAAATATTGTAGAGAAGCAAAGTCTCTTTCATTGTACTAACAATTTTTGTAGCCAAATTTACCCAAGTGGAAAGAACAGAAGAGGTGAAAGTTCTGTCTGTGAACTAATGGGTAACAGTTCACCAGCTCCCCAAATTATTCTCAAGTACTTTGGCACATCTCTAGATAAAAATTATTATGGTTCAGAGGATTTGATGTAGACAGCATCATTTGTCAAACTATAACCAAACTTTTTCAATTTACATTAGGGAAGTTATGAAGCTGAACTATGGCAGCCACTTCCACTAATCTGTTAGTTAAGGAAAAAAGCCACAAAGCATGACATGCCTTCAAATTTATCTATATCTGTAAGCAGATGTGTATATTCAGAAATGCATTTTAAGCATCATTAATACTGATACAGAAAGATATCGCAGTCATCTTTCATAACCATAGGTTTCATGGATGCAGTCTGCCTGAACAACCTTCTTCAGCTCAGAGTGTTCATCTGTCTTGTAGAAATGGTTCAGCTTTTTCATTCATCATTTGAATGAAGTGTGGTAAAACGTCTACTTCCACCCCCCACCCCCCACCCCCCAGGCTGAACTAGAGTATTTCCATGGACCATGCTTTCTGAGCCCATTAATAGTAATGATGTTATATGGTTCACTCCAGTCCTTTCCATGGGCTGCTGCTCACATCAGAGCAAGTAATAAAGAGGCAAAGCTGTCCTGCATGGAAATGCATGGCTTCACTACAGTGGGGTGTGTGGAGAGCAATTAAAAGCTTCAGTTAATAGATCCTGCTGTTTTACCCAAACAATGAAACAAGTAAGCAGGCACAAATAGAAGAGGGACCCATCACAAAGAGAAATTAGCTCTAGTATTTTCTTACCCATTTTTATCAGAATTTTGTGCTTATATATGTTCACAGGAGTAAACAATGAGGTCTTTTGTATGGCCTGTACAGGACATTATTTTGAACTGCCTATTTATTGCATTCTGCTGGATTTGTGAATAAAAGTGAAAGCTCATAAGCCTCCCTATGCCTTAGGAAGCTATGCGCTGTGCTAGATTACCACCACATTCTAAGCTACGCTGCATCCTCCATCTCCCCAGTCTCAAAAGATTTTACGGCATCCAGAATCATGATGGTCACTATGCTCTGAAGTGGTCTTCAAATTTTTTATCTGTGTGTGGAGGGATTAATCCATTTATTGGGAAATTGCTCAGCTTCCTTTCTGGACTCTAAGGGCTGGGCTGCTGACACCCATATGCAGTTTCTCCCTCATCTTTTTTCTTCAAATGTCCTTGTCCAAGTAAGCTGTACATTTTGGGGCTGCTAAATATCTTCAAGAGGGCTCTACATGTGTCTTTATGACACTGATCTAAACTGGGAGTCACAGCACTGAAAACATAACTCATGGGAGATTAAACTGATACTCTCAATTCAGGATTTCTGTGACCTAGAATGAGTGAGAGTGCTTAAGCTTGTAAACAGCAGCGCTGCACGGTCACTCTAGCATACTCCACTGAATTATCTGCTTCTTGAGTGCCTATACCCTCCAAACTAGTATCATAATGTCATAGGAGAAAAAGTATCTTTATCTACAGTGAACTTAACTATAGAATCACAGCACAGCTACTAATAGCAAAATAAAAAATAAACAAACAAGTAAAAGCAACCATCACAATTCTTTGCTGACCAAAGTAATATGCGAAAGCATTACATTTGAATGACATTGTCATGTAATCAAAGTGTGTTACAAAAACCAAACAACCCCCCCCCAAAAAAACCCACAAAAAAAACCCCAAAACAAAACACCAAACCCTCTAGACATTCTCTAGAAAATTCCCTGAAGAATTTGAAGAAAAAAAAAACATTACCACACATCAATTTACTTGCTGCACAAAATGAAGGAATTAATGGAAATATTCTGGGTATGCACTCCAGATGCTGACACTGAATCTCTTCCAGAATAATCTGAGCAAGGGGGAACAGAGGTTCCCTCAAAACTCTAAGGAAAATTCATAGATAATCAAACGTAATTGTCATTCAGCACTATACAGAAGAACAGCAACCAATAGGAGGGAAAAGGTGCCACCTTCACTTTATTAACAGTAGTATGCAGAGGACTTAAAAAAATATCAGTATCACTTTTTTTTGTTTTAAATTTATAATTATTCTAGCTTTCATCTGTTCACTTACTTTCACACCATGGACATATCTTCCCCTTGCTCAGAGAATACTGACATCTTTCAGCTAGACCAGACACAGCAGAGTACAGACTGGCAATGATGCCGGCAGATATCTAGATTATATTAATTAGAAACCATATTTGTCTTAATAGAGCCATAGCTGTTGTCTTGGATACCAAATTAATTAATCCAGAATGTTTTTTAAGGGGTATGGCATTATGAATAACCTCCACATACATGTCTTTTCAATGCAAAATGGTCCTGAAGTTTGAATGCCAAATCTCTCTGAAGTCGAAAGACAAAGTGACACCACCTCTGTTTTAAGAATGCAATCTTGATCTCATGTTTACAGAATCATAAGAACCAAATTGTTCAATATTCACAAATCTTATTTGGTGGGGCTTTCACAGCAGCCACCACAGATACTACAAAACTTGAAACATGCACTTTGTAAAAGAAGCTGAACAGAAGCTAAGAAAGCAATACTTTCTTAAAAAATAGGCTAATTTAACAGATGGTTTAACGGATTAAAATGGTTGTGTGCAGAGGATGATGCAGAAAGCATCAGTGAAAACATTCAGCAACAAGTAAATTTTGAAATATTACTGCATAACAGGATGTGTTTAACTTCCTTTCACAAAGCCAAGCAGACACTGAGAGGTCTTTACTGTGAAGAAAGTGTAGAATGACTCCCAAGCCTCTGATCCAGTCATGGTGGAAATCTGCTCTGGCAGGTCTATTTACTCTGAATCCCGTGCTCCAGTCTGACAGAACAGCACTACCAAAGAGTTGATCAGCAAGATGTATAACGTAGATAGGTCAGAATCAATAAGGATTTCCACCTGACACTATAGCACTGAACACTGCACTTCACGCAGCAGTTCCCTTAACTAAAAATATCTTCCTGAGTGCAGGCCATCTCTTATTTTAGCACCAGTGACTGAGATTAAAAAAGCACTCACTGCCAAATGTATCATTTATTTATTAGGATTCTAAGTGGGGGACAGCAGTGAAGCAATTTCTTTCCTGTGGATTTCTGCAGGATGCAAACAATGTTATGACAAAATGCCCGTTTTCTTAGAGTTAAGGTTGAGAAGTCCCAAAGGCCCATTTAGCCTAATGTTCTATCTGTAAGAGTGGACAAAAGTAAACATCCAGGAAAATCTATGTAAAAAATAACAATCAAATAGGAATACATTCCAATTATATCTTCCCAGTCTGAAGATCTGACTCAGGAAGTTCCTGAATGATAGATGATAATTTTGAAACTCTGTACACCTATGCAGATTATTCTTCCAGTAACTTGACCAGGATAAACCACTTCTAATGAAACAAAATTAAAAGAATGGCAGATTATCTAGCACTCACGAGCCAAATTTCCTATTATTTAGATTCCATTGATAACTTCAAACAGTTAGAAATTTGTTGTGTAGGTTGAAGATCTAAACATGACTTTTTTGAACAAGGGGTTCCCATAATATAACCTCTAGTTAAAATTGCATTAAAAAATCTAAACATGACACTTGTATGTGCATGTAGCTGTATTTCATCATGCTTCCCAGAATTACCAATCTGAGTAAAATAATCACTGCTAAAATTATCATTCATCAGTTTCCAAAATGCAAACACAAGCTACCCAAAAATCCACTTCTCACGGGATTCAACTTGCTTAAATGGATATGCCTTTGTTATTCAACCTGCTCTGCCCCCTCAGCAAAAATTTTTCCCAATATTCTAAGGATGAACTATAGGCATACTACTAATACCACAGATGACTGAAGTGTTTGCTTTTATTTTGTTTTAGAATAACACGGGGAAAAGGAATATCATTATTTGATTCAGAAAATTTGGCCTGTTTTAAAAAATATTTTATAGTGAAGGCTATCTTTCAAGAAGAGTGGGAAGATTATGCAAGAAAACAAGAACAGATTGTAGCAGCAAGAAGAAGAGAGTGTGTGAGACTGTTGACCCAAAGTAATGGAATTTGAAGGGATATAAAACATTAGCCACCTTGGAGGGAGAGTCTAAGAGTAGACCTGAACTGCTTTTCCCCCACACAGTTGACTCTCCAGAGATATAAATTCCAGTGTGAGTTGAATCAGAAATGGCATTAAAAAACCCCTCTGAAAACTCAGGAAAAGAAGGAATTAAGGTATATATCAGTCCGCTGCACATTGTGTGAGAGAAGGAGGTTGCTGAATTTGGACAAAGTGGTATAGTGGGTTTGTGTGGCAAGGTTTTGGTAGTGGAGGGGCTACAGGGGTGGCTTCTGTCAGAAGCTGCTAGAAGCTTCCCCTATGCCTGATGGAGCCAATGCCAGTCAGCTCCCTGAATGATCTGCTGCTGGCCAGGGCTGAGACAATCAGTGACAGTGGTAGCACCTCTGTGATGACATATTTAAGAAGGTGTGGGGGTGGGGAACTGTGCAACAAAATTATAGTGGAAGAGAGAAGTGAGACTATGTGAGAGCAACAACTCTGCAAGACACCAAGGTCAATGAAGGAGAGGGAGGAGGTGCTCCAGACATCAGCGCAGAGATTTCCCTGCAGACCATGGTGAAGCAGGCTGTTCATCCCCCTGCAGTCCATGGAGGTCCATGGTGGAGCAGATATCCACCTGCAGCCCATGAAGGACCCCATGCTGAAGCAGGTGGATGCCCAGAGAAGGTTGTGACCCCATGGGGAGTCTGCATTGAAGCAGGTTTTCTGGCAGGACTTGTGGACCCATGGAGAGACTAGCCCATGCTGAAACAGGTTTGCTTGGCAGAAGCTATGACCCTGTGGGGTACCCATGCTGAAGCAGTCTGTACCTGAAAGACTGCACCCTGTGGGAGGGACCCATGCTGAAGAACTGCAGCCTGTGGGAAAGACTGATGTTGCAGAAATTCATGGAGAACTGTCTCCTGTGGGAGGGACCCCATGCAGGGGAAGAGTGTGAGGAGGAAGGACTGGCAGAGACAATGTGTGACAAACTGACTGTAATCCCCATTCCCCTACATCACGCTCACGCGGAGGAGGTAGAGAAATCAGGAGTTATGTTAAGCCCAGGAAGAAGGGATGGGTAGGGGAAGGTGGTTTTAAATTTTATTTTTAGTTCTCATTATCCTACTCTGATTTGAATGGTAATAAATTAAACTAATTTCCTCAAGTCAAGTCTGTTTTGCTGCGACAGTAATTGCTGAGTGATCTCCCTGTCCCTGTCTGGACCCATGAGCTTTTCATTACATCTTCTCTCACCCATCTTTTGAGAAGGGGTGTGATAGAGCAGCTTTGGTAGGCACCTTGTGTCCAGCCAAAGTCAAACCACCACAAGTGGCAAACAAGAACACTGCTTGACCAGACTGGTCAGATGAGTTAGTGCATCTATTTGAATACACAGCTTACATTACATAACCAGGGAAGAGCACAAACAATTAAACAATATCTATGCATACAACCTGCTCTGTCCCCTTGTCTCCTTCCCAAAAAACCCCAAACCAAATTACCCAATAAATCCAGAACAGCAAACCCCAATAAAAGCCAACTTAACCCAAAATCCTAAGGCTCCAGATATATTATTCATGTGGTAGTGGCTTTTAAAGGATTAATGACTACATAAAATACAGTAGGGAGAGTTTGGTAGAGAGGCTAGAGGACTGCTAAAAAGACACCAAGCTCATTCCCTCCTATTTCCACAACACTGTTAAGCATGGTACATTCACTTATCTAGTAACCAACTTCATCATCTCTGCAATAAGAGAGTCACCTTTGCCTTACAACAATACACATTTTCCTTCCCTTTTATGAAAAGAAACTTGGATACTTTGACAACCTTAAAAGGGGCAAAAGACTGTTAGAATTCTTCACATCACAAAATAAGAGGCAAACTGCCTGGATCAACTATTTGCAGTCTCCCCACTGTTAAATTCTTCTGGCCAACCCCCCTGCAATCAATTCAGGTGTGTCTAACATAATGAATGTTAGCAGACCGTATGCAGGTAATTCCAGAAACCAGTTTCTGCTTCTGGAAGGGACTGATTACAGGTTGCAACACCCTGTGCCTTAATTCCACATTTGTTTTCAGAGGCTTGAGTTTTGCTGACATTAATCATCTGGAAGGGCACAAGATATCTGGCGACATTAAATTTGTAACATTCAAACAATAAAAAAGCAGCATAAAACAAGTTGTTAACAACCTCCTTAGATGCCAAACTGTAACTTTGCATGTCCTAAATGATACAGATTTTTGAGATGACAGTTTTTAATTTTGAGGTCTCAGATAATTTCAGGCTTGGAGCAGGAGGGGTTGGACTAGACAATCCCTAGATGTCCCAACTGTCTGGTGATAATTAGTGAAAACATTGTTAGTCATGAGGAAGAGATCATCACAATGGCATTCCAGTTCTTCTCTCTACATTTAATATCTTCTTCTTATGGCACCATTTTCTTCCATTTTACTTCTTATTTTGAGCTTTTGATAAAGCTTTGGATTTTCTTCAAACTTCATGAAATTATATTACAGAGCATCATTCAATGTATCAAGAACTACACAGTAAACTGTCATCCCTTTCAGATCTTTTTTGTCATTAGAAACAAAACCATATTCAAAGTTACTAACAATGTTATACTTCCAATTAATACTAACAAATGGTACGTACCCTGCTTAAGGAAACATGAGAAAGTCAGCTTAATTTACAAAGTAACTATACTTTTTAACTATAAGCCTAACAAAAATACTGAAGTCCTTTAGAGGTGTCATAAAATATTTCTCATGGGATTATTTTTTTTAAACAATAGGCAATACATCATAAAAATGTAAGCCATACTTTGGTATATAGAAACTCCCTCCATGAAGAAGATTATTCTAAATTATCATAAAGACCTCAGTCTCACAGTTCATGTTCCTTTGAAATGCTTATAAAAGTAGAATCTGCAAAAAATAATGCAAGGGTTGAAAAGTCGTATTTTCACAGATTGCATTCTTGTACATTTATGCAGGGAACAAGCAGGAGGGAAGCTGAATACACAAGACTTCATTTAACATAAATATAAAAACATTTTATCTTCAACAGTTTACTCAGATACAATACCTCCTTCCTCCAGTGCTGACCTTCTTCTAAAAATTCAAGGATATTGCTTCTACAGAAAGTTAATTATATAATACTTAAGAAACAAGAATACAAGCAATACTTGGTAGTTGTATAGTTTCAAACACCCAAACCCACCATTGATACTGATGCTAAATGCCTTAGGAGTAATTGTTACCTCACTTTCACAAAACAAACAAAACCAAAACCAAACAACAACAAAAAAGTTTAAACTACAATAGGAAATAAGTGATTTGTGATCTTTTATTACTGAATCCTTCATCACTTACTGAGTGCTTTGTTGCTGGTGTAGATACAAGGCTGTTGAATCAACTTGTGAATTTAGAGGAAGAACTGATTAGAAAAAAAAATGAAGCTTATTCACCAGTTATTTAATCTATCAAGGTCGATACTTTCAAAGCTGCTTAAGGAAACCAAATCTCCTGCCTTTTTAGACAGTTCTGAAATAATTATGTATTTAAAAGATTTGACCCTCAGTATATCTGTTAAAGAATTAATATATATGTATTTCCTCTGAAAAATAGTATGTAAGGGAATGCACAGGGGTTTGGAAAACTCAAGAGATCCTCTGTAACTGAAGATCTCTAAAGCAGACTACCCAAGACCTTCTTAGAAGTCTCTGCCGTAATTGCTTTTCACTTCAAAATAAACTGAGGAAAGTAGCATTAAATTTTTTGTAAGTGAAAGGTGCAAAACCAAGTATCATAGTTTCTGGTAATTGGAGTCAAATTATTCTTTTGTAGTTTGATAGGATTTTTGTAAGAAAGTCCTCACTGGGTAAGGGTAGTAGTAAAGCTGATTAACTGGGGAGGGATGAAAGATGAGGTAGAGAAGAAAGATTAGGTAGAGCAGCCTAACTGCATGAGGGAAGAAACAGGGAGGAACAGTCTGTATTTCCTGGCTTTAAAAATATCTGATCTCCATCAAAATTAGTAGTTGTAGACCCATATCTGGTTTTTTCTGCAATGGGAAAACACAAATATTTCCACACAGAAAATCCAAATGCTTTATCAAGACAGTGATGAAGGACATCACATCAGTTCTTCAGCACTGGAAGTCACTGGAGAGTAATTTTTAAACAGGTGCATGGTTTTAATCCAAGTATCTGTTTCAGTTATAGTAATTTGTAATGACAGCTTGTGATTCCAAGCTCAGACTTGGAAAGAGCAGAAATGGAACAGTTTTAGCTGTCTGAATAGCCACCATTGGTGGAACAGAGAATCATGGACTTTCTACACTCCTGGTCTCCACTGTGCAAAAGTAGACAACTCTTAGCTGGTACTTAACAAGAAAGGGAATTTTCAAGACCTCAACATAAACTTGTATCCTTTTACAGACCTTTTTAACTGAAAGTTGCATGTAATCAGAAATAACACTAAAGAAAAGTTTCATTATAACTATGACATGACAAATAAATAGAGATCATTACCCTGAAAAAAAAAAAAAAAAAAAAAACAAAACCCAAAAAACCCAAACAAACCACTTTTCAACTTTTTTTGGAAAAGTCTAGGCAGAACTTGGCTAGAATCAGATGCTTTCAAAAACCCTTAAAGTGTTTTTATTTTAGACAGAGATAAAAAGGGCAGAGGAATTAGGAAGGGTTATTTTGTTAATTCCTGAAAATCAATGCTCACAATTACCTTTGACCATTACTATTAGCAGCTATGACTTTATCATGCATTTGGTCATCAAGGATGCAATCCAGCTGCCTACACATCGGCACTTAGTGCCATTTAAGCAAGAGCAGAGTATGGATCCTGTCTCTACCTGCTTTTCTGTATAGTCTCCTCTAAGTTCTGAGTCTCATCTGCTTGACCTATGTACAAGTTCTAGGACATCCCATAAAACAGTAGATGCAAACAGTGGAATGTGGAAGAACATCTGAGTTGCAACTGAATTTGAAACAATGTGCTATCTATAAGATAAATGTGCTATCATTCTGGAAGTAATTTTGAAGTTATTAACATAATTCTCTGTGTTTCTGTGGTAAAAGGCTAGGAATAATATTCTATTGGCTTACATGAACACAACCTACAATCTTAAGTAAATCTATGTATGCTTTATGTGTCTTACCAATGAAATGTGCACAGTGCATCATGCCATCGTGGATTTTGGGCTTTTTGACATGCATCAAAACCAAATGTCTTTCAGAAATGGACAGGCCTGGTCTCTGAAGTGCTGTCAGATCCCTAGTTTATCAATGTTGGAGTTATTTTTCTTTTTACTGTAGGACATCTGTACAAAAGGCAGAACAAACCATAAAGCTGTATAATTAAAGTATATTTTCCCATAGTAAATCAGAAAATCAGCTCTCAGGAACAGATACTTCCCTGTATCTTACACTAAGTCTAACTATCCAACAAAAGAAAGCTATCTTTTATTCAAGGAGTTTACAAGACAGTAAATCATACAGTTGCTTTTCATAGGGATAAAAATAACTTTGTGTAGTAAGAGAAAAGGAGGTGAAGTAGAAAGCCATTTGGAGGGTGAGGGAGAAGACATTTTTTTCAGGTATTCATTAAACACCAAATAAAAATAGCACATCCTCAAAAAAAAACCACTGAGATGTTGCTGGAAGGTTTGAAAAATAAAATGCCAGTTCATTGGAGAAGTTCTGATGGACTGATTTCCACGGACATGATTTGAAACCAGTCAGGTTTGTTGGTCTTTTTGTCTGTCATCACATTTATAAATATTCAATCCATCCTTTTCTACTAGCAGAAGTCTTGTGATGAATGAAGTTGTTACTCTATCCTAGGTTGCACAAGTTTTTCCTCCCCCTCTCATAAGCCTTCTTTTATTCTCTCCTTGACATATGAGGGGGGTGGTGTGGTGGTTTTTTTCCCCTGCTTTTCAATATGTGCTTGTTTCTAGCAAATAAACCAAGTTAAAAACAAAAGTAATGTTATAAAACACAGACACAAAAAAAAGCAAAGCACAGTGAGTTTAACGTGTTAAGAACATGAGTATAAAACATAATTATCAAAAACTTTTTTGTGAAAAACTTTTTTGTAAGCTAAAAATGAATCCATGTTTACCATGCACAGACATTCAGTGTTAATAAATATTTTTAACAAAGTATTTTTTAATAAAGTTTCGTCTCTTGTTCAGTTTAGTAAGAAAAAAACAAGCAGATGGCAGCACACTATGTGCCTTTTGGATATTATGATAAAATCTCCATTGCTGAAATGTAAAAATTACCTTGTGGCTACCTCATCAGTATAGTAAGCTACGCTGTTTGAAATGCAGAAACATTGAGAATTAGTTCACTCAGCGTGCAGGAGAGTTTTCAAAGCAAATAACAGTTCAAGTTTTGAACATATTCTTTACTTGAACAATCTTTGTAGTACTGCAGTTAAAAGATTCCCTTAAAGCAGCTATTAATTAGGCTCTCTACCTTCTTTTAATATGCCAATAATCAATATTACAGCTACAATAAACTACACAATACCTGAAAACTGGTGTTATGAGATCTTCTGCAACTCAGAAGTTAATTAAGAAATGTTATACTAGTAAAATGTAGTATGTCCTAGCATGTTCTGCAGCACTTAAATAGTCAGTCTACAATACATCTCTGGAATGCACAGAAGCTTAAATATAGTTTGGAGTTCGACTTTTAATACAAATTTTTCAAGATACTATAGTTACACTTTCTTCATCTGAATCCAGATGACTGGAGAAAAGCAGTTACAACATCAAACAAGAAAGACAATGGCAGATAAGAATTTTTTAAGAAACGGCTGGAGTTATTTATCAACATCATATTTATCAAAGAATAGACTCTGCTTGGCTCCAGACATTAAGAGTCACTTCCTCAGAGGGATAAGCCTGTAAGCACAAAACTTCTACTACATATTTGCAGCTCAATTTTAAAGAAGGTTTAGGCAAAGAAAGGCTGACTGCTGTGGAAAGAAACATTGGGTACAACTACATGCCGTTTTACAGGCAGTTACGACTGCCTTTGTCTGCACTCCAGGCTGGCTGGATGTAAGCCAGCAGTAGACCAGAAGATGCTGAGGTACAATTAACATGGCACTGAGTTTGAGCTAATAAGCCTTGCTGGGAGACAGGGCTTTCAGGCTCATGTGGCACTCGGGCTCAGCGCGGTGCTAACATAGCTACATGGCTTCCAGTTTAGAGCTGGCTTGCTTCCAGCTGGTTCAGGGAGCAAGGAAGGACAGCTGGTATTTGCTCTGAGCATGGACAAGATTTACTAGTGACTGCCACTGCCTGCAGAAAACACACACAGCAGAGACTGTGCTGTGAGCAGGACCTTCTGCTTCTGTAAACTTGAAATCCAGGAGAGATCCAGAGACAAGGCAAGCTGAAGGTATAGGCAAGGGGAGACTTTTATCCAAGACACAATTTCTAAATGTACTTCTTCTGTCAATCTTTGATGACTAAATCAATTACGCTGTCCTTCTGTGACACTGCAAACATAACTGCCCTGTGTTTATAGAAGAAAATAGCAAGAGGATTCTTGTGCCTGACAGATGCATTGCACAGCAAGGTGGTCACATATGCCTGCGACAACATCTAGACATAACCAAAAATCCCCAGATCTGCTTGCACCATAATGTTCTGAGTTCAGAAAACATCTATTAGATTATAACACAAAGCTCAGTCTATGGGCTGCAGGAAGCATGAAAATTCAGCAAAGTGCATAAATCCAGACTTCCAACTTTGGGACTCCATTTGAGATAGATAAAGGAAACAAAGTCTAATGCAAGGCTCAGTTTATAATCCTAACAGTATACATATCAGGAGGTTAACTCAGGAACAGCATGTTATTCCTCTTACTCCAGCAGGTTAGGAGGCAACTAGGAAAAAGTTCTTCACCGAGAGGATGCTCAAAACATTGGAAACAAGATCCCCAGGGAAGCAGTCATGGCCCCAAGTCTATCAGTGTTCAAGTAGCATTTGGACAACGCTCTTAGATATACGGTTTAACTTTTACATCGTCCTGTGTGGAATCAGGAGATGAACTTGATGATCCTCACAAGTCCCTTCCAACTCAGGATATCCTATGATTTTGTGACTCGATAGACAGTGTTAAAAAAAGCTTTGGTGAACCTAAGTGAATATGTTTTTCAGATATGATAACCCTCTCCACAACCAACCATGTTCGTGCACAGTAGGATCCAAAATCAGTCATTCTTATAGTTGGGGTGAGGAGGAAGAAAAATAAACTAATAAACAGTATACAGAGTAACAATGAAGAAAAGAAACCTGATAAAGAAGTTGTGAATTAAGTGGAAAATAAAGTTATTAAGGAGGGTGTGTGGGGGTGTGTGTGAAAAGAATTTTTAAAAGAAGCTTCTTCCTTAAGCTATTACATATAAGGTTTTAAAATCATCGGTTCTTCATGTAGATCGAGTATCAACAGCAAACTACCCTGAGAGGAATGTGCTTAAGGCAAAGCACAGAAAATACAACTACTTGTCCAGGGTATACATGTATTCATCAAATGCAGTCAGCTTGTCACCCTCAAAGCTGAACTGCCACAGTCTAAGACCAATTCTGACCAAAGGAGACAGCGTGCAATAAAGAGTAATGCAAGAGCACGTACGGAAAGGCGTAGAACAGATCTGCCTCAGAACTAGTTGCTGCTGGCATAAGGTAGAGAAAGAGTTTTTTCCTGACAGGATGAAAAGAGATCAAGTGAGGAACATGATTTCTGAAAGGTAATCCCTGAAAATTCTTTCCCAACCAAGGAAATGAACGTTACAAATGTGAGATGAAAGAAGTTAAGTCCAGCAACTCCCTTACTGGAAAAAACAGTAGATCGATACAAACTGCACCAAGGAACCACTTAGTAATGTAGCTTCACAATATAGAAGGTGATAGTTTTCACAAGACAGAAGCTCTACTGAGTATCTGATACCAAACTTAAGAGTCATGAGAAATACTTGTGTGTGCGTGTGCATGCA
Source organism: Falco rusticolus (assembly GCF_015220075.1). Classification (NCBI taxonomy): domain Eukaryota; kingdom Metazoa; phylum Chordata; class Aves; order Falconiformes; family Falconidae; genus Falco; species Falco rusticolus. The sequence continues at coordinate 7,110,837 of NC_051189.1, read as the reverse complement.
AAACTTAGATTACTAAAACTAAGGATTATACTGAGGGTTTCTTTGATACCACTTCCATATCACTGTCCCAAATGCACTTCATTCTGTGTACGAAGTAGCAAGATTTAATTGTAACTAGTTATTTTCTTGCTAATTGTCCACTAAGCGTCCATCAAACTGTTCCAGAGAACTACTGATCAAAGGTGTTTTACAACTGAGGTAGCTATTCCTACTCAATACACAGATTAAAACTGCCTTTCTACCATCCTGAAATTTAAGACATCCTGAGGAGTAGGTTAGGAAGAATTTCTATGGGCTGAAAGTAAACACTTTTCACATGTCATTGGGAATGTGGAAAGTTAAATCCATAGCTGAATACAACGATACCTGCAGTCAGTCATTCACAGCCCTAAGAGACATGAAGCAAGATCTTCATACAAGATAACCCACAAAATCTTCTATGTGTACCACACAGAACTGAATGTCACGTACAGGTAGAACTCTGAAACAGAGGATTTTCTCCCTGTGAATAGCAGGTCTCAGTTTTCAACTAGAGGCTGTGGTTGGATGTGCATCTGGATCTCCAAGCAAAGTAAGCCTAAGTAGCATCTATAGCCTTACTTTCTCCCACAACCATGGGCTAAGAGTATTCAAAAGCCTTTGGGGATGCACAGCCATGCCGTGGATCAAATGGGTAGCTGTGCACTGGAACTGGACTTGGAACTGCTCACAAGTTGTCAGCAGCCAACAGACAGGATAATTCACTTACATCCATGCTTCTGAATTCAAGTTTCTTAAAAAGAAATGCTCAGCTTTGTATCATCTCCAATTACTAATTATGACAATACTTCTGTTATTTTTCTTTTACACTATACTATTAGAGCTTCTACCTGTAAATATTCAGTCTCTGAAATAGATCTTAAAGACAACTCATGTCCCTGTATCTGGCAGTAAAAATATGGCTAAATCAGTGATCTTGCTCCAGCAATAGCTGGCATGGTGTCCCCTACGATGCTTTTATTCATGAACTGTGTCTTGCCACAATTACCAGTTACATAGTTTTCTCTATACATTTATACCCCATGAAATGATGAGACCTCCCACCGCCAAGGCAAGTCAGTGAAGAAAATAAGGGCCCTGTATTGCTCAGGCCTAAATAGTATATCAAATACTTCTACTGCTTTGTTGACTGAAAAACAATTATAGGGGGTGCAGGGGGAAGGAAGATACAGAATGGGGTTATTTAATAGCAGTGAAACTGCATTTCTGAAAGAAGTAATTTGAGTAAGTGCCTTTCCAGTTCTTAAAATACATAAATATTTGTCTCAAATCCACACTCAAGTGCCCTTAAAGGTTGAGGTGCTTTTAAAATCTGAGAGATCATTATTTTGGGGGCCAAGGTTTCAGAAATGCTTCTCAACCTGCAAGTGATCAGGAAGCCAGATCCAAAGGCTCAAATTTGTAGAAAGGTCAAAATATATGAAGTCCATAAGCCTCAACCACACCTCAATTCTGAGTAAGTTTCAAGTTGATAAAGTTTACTTTTAACCAACTTTTATGTATTTTAAAACAAATCAAACTAAACCAAAAACCTTTAATGAAACTAGAAAGCCAAGACTAAATCAAGTCAAATACAAATTTTAAAAATATATCTTTGAAAGAGGAGCACATCAGAATCCTCAGTAGATCACACAACTACAGTGGGTTTAATATAAACCACAAACACTAATAATCTCTGATTTCTTGTTTAAGGGGCTGTACAAGCATGGATCTTGACATAGCTTAAGCTCTATTTCAAACTTCCTCTTCTGCTTTTCACTTCTTTCTTCACCTGTAGTTAACTTTTCTTTAGAACATAGTTATAACAGTTTCTCCTTTGAGATTCCCCCCCCCCCCGCCCTCAAGAAAGTGTAGATTTCCTTAACAGTTAAGCAGCAGCTCCCTTCAGCGTGTGTCTCGGTTCGTATTTAATAATGGCTCTAATTAGCAGATTTTGGAAATCCATACATTTTGTAATAGTCATACAACTAAAAATTAATTATTATATTAAAAAGCTATATAAAATACAAGCATATCAGTATTACCTGGATTAAAGAAAGGGTTATATTGACCATTACCGTTCCAGTATGTGCAGACAATATTAAATAACCTTCATCCATCCTGTGAGCACTCTGGATCTGACAGCAAAGTCTTTCAAGCCGACATTCGCTTTGACATTACTCTGACTCCAGTGGAATAAAAATACTACTTTGCACTTACCTAGCACTTTTTATCTTCAAAGCACTTTGCAAACATTATAATTAATCCTGACAACAACCTGGTGAGGCTTGTAAGAGTCATCCTCCCCAGGTGATAACATGGGAGAAACAGAAGTTGCTAACCCAAAAAGAGAGGTGAGGAATAAAATTTGAGTTTCCAATTCCTTGTTCTGTGCTTTGATCACATCTACAGACAGCACTTTGAACAGTATTTATTGCTGCTATTGCCCTGTTATAATGTATTTTAGTCTGAAATCACGACAGGTAAAAGAAAGGAAAATTCACATGCTGAATATAATATAGACACTCAGTACTGTGGATATACTGGGAAATGTGTTTTCATTACTTACGCTGCATACATATAAATACAAATAAGACCAAGAGACCCAAAATCACTGTGAACCAGTCAAATTTCAATGTAGCAAAAACTATTACAATTTCCATTTCTTTTGTAGGCAAGATTTTCTACTCTTTGAAACACTACTATCATTTCCCTTTTGTGTTAATCTGCCATTTTGTTTCTTGACTATGCTACTCATCTTTTCAAAATCCAACAGCACAAAAGGCACATGGAAGGCAGCTGAAAATCGGTTTTGCATTTGTTTAGTCCCTGAATGACATAAAGGTGGCATGCCTAGCACTATCTCTACTCTTGCAGGCACAGTTGGGAAGATTGTGCAGTAGGAACTCATTTTAGGCATTAAATAACAGCCACTGCCTTTTTTTCCCCCTCTGCATTTGAGGACCAAAGCCAGACAAGGAACTGTGGTTTCCCTCTTCTTCAGCAGATGTTGCTGTAGCTGTCTGTGAGTAGACCCACATCAGTGCAGGACAGAACAGACTGCAGTGTGACAGCCTACACACCAAGTATTAAATTAACATAAAGATGACTGCTAACTGGTAAAGCATAAGACTAATCATCTGCCTGACCTGTGGGAATAGAGATTACTCACCATTATTTTCCTCTCTTTTATGTCCTTATGACTCTACAGGTATCAACAAAATGGTATCACATAAAACTTCAGAAATGCAGTGGAAATGCATGATCAATAGTTGCTGCTGAGAATAAGTTTGAATGTAAATGAGAGTACAGTCATTTTTCAGAAATTTTTAGGAATTACATGACTGCAGAAAACTTCTGTTGATTGTGGTTTAGGATCATAGAGTCAGAAGCACAGAATCATAGGATGGTATGGGTTGGAAGGGACCTTTAAAGATCATCTACTTCAACTCCCCTGCTACGTGCAGGGACATAATTCACTAGATCAGGTTGCTTCAAAGCCCTGTCCAGCCTGACTTTGTACACTTCCAATGATGGGACAACCACAATTTTTCTGGGCAATCTGTTCCAGTGTTTCACCATGTTCACTGTAAACAAATCTACCATTTGTCCTATTTAAATCTCCCCTTTTTCAGTTAAAAATTGTTGCCCCTTCTCTTGTCACTACAGGCATTGGTAAAAAGTCTTTCTCTGTCTTTCTTGTAATCCCCCTTTAAGTATTAAAGGGTCTCCCCAAAGCCTTCTCTTCTTCAGGGTGAACATCCCCAATTCTTTCAGCCTGTTTTCATAGAGGAGGGGTTCCAGCCACCTGACCACTTCCGTGGCCCTCCTCTGAACCCACTCTAACACGTCCATGTCTTTCTTGGGCTGTGTACCTGTAAAGGCCCTTATTATTCTTCACATCCCTTAACAAATTCAACTCCAGCTGTGCCTTAGCTTTCCTAATCCCACCCCTACACATCCAGGCACTGCCCCTATAATTCTCCCAGGATATATGTCCCTGGTTCCACTGCCTGTGCAGAAAGGACAACCATAGCCAGAGGAAAATGTAAACTGCAAAATTTACAAATTTACAAATGTATTTTTCATTGATTTAATCCATGATGCATTTCAGACCTTGAAGTGCACACAATCTATGGCTTTTTAATGTATTCCTGCTAACAGTATTGGAATTACCCACATCTATGAATAGCAAAAATTATATGAATATGTTGATTCCACAAGTAAACTCAGTTTATATGCCTAATTGATATGATTTCAGACACAATGTAAGGAAAAGCATTCTTTCAAAATGCAGAGAAACAGGAATGCAATCTTCAAAAGCTGATGTGCAGAGCAAGAACTACCTAAAGTAACACAAAGCATCTGTAACAGGGCTGTTAAGCCTTCTGCCTTTCAGGAACAATTAAACACTTTACACTGGTTGCCCTTCACTTGGGAATCAGTTCTGAATAACCACCCAGAGTTCAGCACCTTTTTAAAAAAATAAAAGGAGTAGTCTTTCCTATCAAAGGACAGACAAAGGAGGAGGTGATGCTGGCAGAGTTTAATCTAACATTATGTACATCATCACCCTGAATGCAATTCAATTCTCTCCTTTGCCAAAGAAGATTTGAAACACTGTTTTACCTGCCTTGCAGTAATGTCTTAGCCACCGACTTAACACCTGCTATAGGAGATGGCATATGACCTTGTTGTTGTTGGTTTATTTTCAAAGATAATTAAGTATGATTTGGACCTTACAAAAGAATGGTGACAATGAGTTTTGGTGGCTAGATCACTTGCTTGGGATGGGCAGTCCTACATTTTGGACTAGCATGTGACAAGTTTTTAATTCAAATTTGCAAAATGTTAGTTATGTAAAGAATAGATCACTCTGTAACCCACATTATTATCTTCTTATGTGATGCAACCAGACTAGGGTACAAATGAAGTAGTGGAACTCTACCCGCCTCTTCTCAAATCTAATTGGCTTTAATAAAGCATCACTCCAGTGCAGGTACATATTTGGATTTAGCATTAGATAACTAAGTTTGATTAACGAGAGAAGGTAATGCAGAGTATCAGAAAATCTGATCAAGAAAAGACCTATTAATCCTGAATATTTTGCCTGTTCTTAACACACTGTGGATTATCAGGTGTTCAGTGTTAGTATGTGTAAGACTATATTATTTTTTTTTTAATAGGTGAATATACCCTTCTTCCTTTTTTGTATTTTTTAATTCCAAGGTTTTGCAAGCCCACTACCTGGAGCTGAAAAAACCCCAAACAAAAACTGATGTCTTGGACAAGCCTAGACAATGATTCATTTCCTTTTCCTAAAGCACCCTGACCTAATCAAAGTCAAAATAGGATACATTTCCCTAAATTAGATACCTCTGTACCCAGGCACAACCACTCCTCTGAAAAGCAATTATAAGGGTAGAACAATGTTAAGGTACTTGCTTGGCTCCCACAGCTAAGGATTACCTCATGTAAAGCCTGATAACTAAAGAGAGTGATGTCAGACATTTGCCCATTCTGGGTCTGGGTTTTGTTTTTTCTGTTATATTTTTGTCTTCAAGCTTGTTTTTAACCTTGTCCAGTGTTATAAGTAAAAACTAGGGTGCCTTTACTTCACTAGAGATAATGAATCAAAAAAAAAAAAAGTAGTGGTAAATGCCTGAAATCCAACGAAAACATGGGGACTGTTGAACCAGCTTTTGTTACTGTAGCACCAGTGCTATGCACATAATATTACATAATTATATGATGTATATAATAATATATTACACTTGCTAATATAATGCACAGTAAGTTAATAACATATATATCAGTGTATTATATAACATTATAGAACCTAATATTCATATAAAGTGTTCTGCATGTTAGGACTTTGCAGAGGCTAAGATGAATTATTTTTGGAATTGTTGGAAGTTTTTCTGTTTGGGTTTGTTGGTTTTTTTTACTATAGCCAAAATATTTATTCCAAGGTATTGCATATCTGGTTACTTTTTTGTATCAAGCATATATCAGGTGATTCCTTTTGCTTTATACATTTTACATAAAAACTGGATTTTTCAGGTAGCATATGGAATTTGCACAAAACCCCCAAAGAAACTGCATTTACAGAATGTATTGCTTGCTTCTGCAAATCCCTAAAATCTCCTTAAAAAAACACCCATACTTGGATAGAAACCCACAAACACACATACACATCATAACTGCAGGGACACAGAGAAGTGAAATAGTGGTAGACAAATGCAAGAGAGGCAGAATCATTTACACGGAAAGATGGAGACCCATTGATTGTATAGTGGAAAACTAGTAGTGGAGATCTATGTTATAAGTAGTTGCATTTCAGTGCTCTCATTTCAACTATTTGCATGCAAAACTAATACAGCATTAGCATAACTACTCTGCAATATGGCATAATTGCTGGAGCAATATAAAACTCAAACATTCCAAAACCATTTGTATACATAATTTCTGCAATAATGTCAAAGGAAAAAGAGAGCAAGAGCAACAACAAAATATCCAAAAGGTTTTCTGAAAGAGGAGAGTTAAAAATTTGAGTTCAGCAAAGTTTTGATCTCTAGCTGCCTCTTTGATTTTCTTTAACCTACTATATGCACAGAAGAAACTTTAAAGCTAAAAATAAGAAAAATTACAAAGTGTATATATCATAATAGATATTGTTGTTTATCTGCCTCAAAAACTATTCCACAAAACGCAGAGGTTTTCCCGTGATTAAAAAAAATAAAATAAAAGGCAGTAACTTCTTCAAACTACCTAGCTATTTCTCCACCATCAGGGGATACTAGCAAATATAAAGCCTTAGAACGGACAGCTGGGAGGAAAAAGAGCCACGGTACCATAATTCTTCAGAAATTCCTAACTCTAGGTCTTTAAGGCAAAGTCAGATACAATTTAGAAATCTTCAGGCTTTCCAGAAAATTGAAGACAAACTAGTTGCTGGCCTGAGTCAAGCAAAGTAAAAATCCATTTTTGCTTTCCTGGTCATCTTCAACATCAGAGCGCTGAAAATACTCAGTTACATTTTTCTACAATTGATATTTGCAAAGAAAAAATTGAAGTTTATTGTCTCGACACCCATGCTGTCATGGTTTTACTACAGTGAATTGGTTTTATTTATGCCACTGGTTCCAGGGACAGTCAACTCAGTATACAATAAGAAATCATGGCATCATTTTACTGCACAGAAGCCCTTTCTGATTAGAAAGCGCACAAGGTACATTTGAAATGTGTTGGCCGTCATTTCTCCAGCACTACCCCAGTTGCGGTGCTACCTTCTGTGGACAGAGCCTTGCCTCATTTCCCTCACTGCAGGAGAACAGCGATAAATCTGCTTTAGAAAAAGAGAAAACACAGCCGGCCATGCCTTTAAAAACACAGAAGGATTCAGGGCCTTAGGCATTTACCAGTTCTTCATCCATTTCTTATGTGTATATACTGGGCCATATTTTAGCTGATACAAACAAGTAAAACTCTTTGTAACTGCAGCTTACATTTCACAGCAGGAGCTGAGGAACTGCCTCTTAGCATGTCACTCACAGTCTTCATTTCAGAAACTACAGGTCTGCAGCCTGCAGCAGCAGTTCAGCAGTCCACCCACAACACCGGGATGCCCCATCTGTCCCAACACATCTCCCCTAGCTGATGCTCCTCCCTGCGTGTCCTCACCGGGTTGTTTCCCACCCAAGGATGACCACAGCCCCTCTGCTCAGGGGCACACACCGTTCCGCGTGGGCACACACAAGGCACTGAGGCACCACAGCCTTCAGCTGCTATTCCTTTCCCTGGCTGTGCTCTCCCTGCATCCCAAGAACTACCTGGACATTTCCACTATGTCTGGTCACCCACCCCTGCTGCGTTGTTGCCTGTACTGTGGGGGCACTGCTCCTTGCACACCAGGGTGTTCACAATGCCGACCCAGCAGGTAGGGCCTGGGAGGGTGGGAGCGATCGGGGACTACACTGGGTGCAACAGGGACAACACTGGGGTCACCCGGCTCCAGGACTGGCCCCAGGAGTGACACCTGCCTCCGGCAGCTGCAGTCAAAGCCACCAGCACACATCCCACCAGGCAGCCACAGCACACCCCACTGCATTCCACGCCACTCACCAGAGGTGCTCCCAAACCAAAACCCTGCAGGCAAGGATGACAAGGCCCAGGCTCTGCAGTGCCCACAGAGGTTGCTGATGTAATCCAGCTGGCCCAGCAACCAGCAGCAGCGGAGCCTGCGTGGAGACAGCCAGTCACAGTGGCTTCCATGGAGTTTGACAGCACTGGCAACATTGGCAGACATTTTGCAATGACAGTATCTGGGTCAAAGTAGCCACTTATTGCCTCCGATCACTGGTGGCTAAGGCCTCTGTGAGCAGGAGCCTACTTCTGAACAGGCAATATGGCAGGAACTCCTAGTGAAGCGAAAATCTGAGTGAATATGTGTGGTTAACTGTGTACACATTGCCCACACAGCTAGTCTGTTCTTCAGCTCATCCCCCTAAGGGAAAAGACAGCCCCCAGCCCCAGGCAGGTGGTGCAGGCCTCATCTACACCTATAACCACAGTGCCATCTACCCAATACAAACCATCGGTGTTGAGTTGACTGCAGCCACTTGGGAGCAAAGCCTTAGGTTATGATAGCCTGCTCTGAAAACAGCAGCTCTGTCCTCAGCCGTAGGTCAAAAAGTTACTCCAGTACCAGGCATTACTGTGAATCATGCTACAGTATAAATTTATGCTCTGCCCACATCTCAATACTAAGTAAATTCTGGTACCCTCATTTAAAAAAAACAAACCCAAAAACCTGTCCCCCCAAAGAAAACCCCTCACAAGCCAAGACAGAAAAACTAAAACACAACCCATGACAAAACAGGGCTGGAAAATGTTCTGAGAAAGGCAACAAAGATCATTATGTGAAAAGGTTCTGTCTGAGACACAGTAATGCATGGGGAGTTAAGACTCACTGACTTGAAAAGAGACTAAGCTGGAAGGGCTACAAACCTGAAAGTATAAGGGAAAGGTATTATGGAGGCATGATTCAGCCGTTCATTGGTTATTCCAACATAAAAATTATGTACCAGCAAATGAAGGTGTTTGGAGCCAGTCTCAAAATAAGACAGGGTTTTTCACCCTGATAGTAGACCTGTGATCTCCTTAAGAAATAATGTTGATGATGCTACAAGGTTCATACAAGATCAAAGGGAAATCAGAGAAGTATTTGAAAGAGAAGGCCTCTGAAAATTAAAGAAACCCCAACATGCCCAAGGAGTGTGTACAAGGAAAATGTTAATATATTTTCCTTTTTATTTGTCCATTGGCATCTGTTGGTGGCCACTCTTAGTGTGAAGACACTTGGCAAGAAAGGCTGATCTGAACAAGGATGTTTCTGGACTTCTATTCCAGCTGGTTAGCACACATCAGCACAGTTCAGAGTAGACTGTGTCATTCTGGGACAGCATGTTTGCTGCACAGGAGCAGAAGACATAACCTTGTCACCAAATATGCCATATGCAGTTTGCAACACTTGTTACCTTCCAGTGTCTGCCTCTGAGAATGTCTTTGTCTGCTCTGCAATACGGTTGGAGCCAAAATGCTTGGCTGAATCCCATCTAGTGATTTGGTAAACACTGCTTAAATCACTGAATCCATTGTCTGCTTCTGCAAAGCGCTGATTTAGCAACAGCTATTTTGAGGATAGTGAAATACTGCAAGCAATTCTGCATACAAGTCCTTTCCAAAAATGAACCTGGTCTGTGTATGAGAATGACGATAGGAACTTTGTCTCACACAGAGGTTATACTACAAAAAAATCTGCAATCCTGATGTCTGCAAGGCATCCGAATTCTGTTGCTGTTTGGGCTTTTACAATGCAAAGCAATTAAAATATTTAAAAAGTTGAAATCAAGGTAGTGTCTTAATGTCACTGTTTTTGAACCACTGTCACAGAATCATTGGGGTTGGAAGAGGCCTCTGGAGATCATCTTGTCCAAGTCCCTGCTAAAGCAGCTACACCTAAAGAAGGTTGCACAGTTGCGTCCAAGCAGGTTTTGAATATTTCCAGAGAAGGAGACTCCATAACCTCTCTGGGCAGCCTCTCTCAGGGCTCTGTCACTCTCAAGGTAAAGAAGTTATTCCTCACATTCAGATGGAACATCCTGTGTTGCAGTTTGTGCCCATTGCCCCTTGTCCTGTCACTGGGCACCACTGAAAAGAGCCTGGCCCCATCCTCTTGACAGTCACTCTTAAGATACTTGCAATCATTGATAAGGTCCCCCTCAGTTGTCTCTTCTCCAGGCTGAACAGGCCCAGCTTTCTCAGACTTCCCTCACAAGGGAGATGCTCCAGTCCCCTCATCACCTTTGCAGCCCTCTACTGGCCCCTCTCCAGCAGTTCCCTGTCTCCCTTGAACTGGGGAGCCCAGAACTGGACACAGCACTCCAGATGCAGCCTCACCAGGGCAGAGCAGAGGGGCAGGATAACCTCTGGCTGGATAACCCTCTGGCCACACTCCTCCTAAGGCACCCCAGGATCCCATTGGCCTTCTCAGCCACCAGGGCACACTGCTGGCTCAGGGGCAACTTGCTGTCCACCAGGACTCCCAGGTTCTTCTCTGCAGAGCTGCCTTCCGGCAGGTCAGCCCCAGCCTGTGCTGGTACATGCAGTTATTCCTCCCTAGGTGCAGGACCTTATATTTGCTCTTGTTGAAATTCATTAGGTTCCTCTCTGCCCAACTCTCCAGCCTGCCCAGCTCTCGCCCTCTGGTCTATCAGCCGCTCCTCTCAGTTTTGTATCATCAGCAAACCTGCTGAGGGTACACTCTGTCCCTTCATCCAGGTCATTGATGAATAAGTTGAACTAGACTAGACCCAGTACTGACCCCTAGGGAATACCACTAGCTACAGGCCTCCATCTAGATTCTGAGCTCTCCCATTCAGCCAATTCTCAATCCACCTCACTGTCCACTCATCTAACCCTCACTTCCTGAGCTTACCTAGGAGGATGTTGTTGGACACAGAGTCAGAAGCCTTGCTGAGATCAAGGTAGACAACATCCACCACTCTGCCCTCATCTACTCAGACAATCATTCCATCATAGAATGACAGAATAATTTATGTTGGAAAAGACCATATCAGCAAGTCCAACCATTAACTCACTACTACCAAGTCCAACACTAAACTGTGTCCCTAAGCACTGTATCTATGCATTTTTTAAACGCTTCCAGGGATGGTGATTCCACTACCTTCCTAGGCAGCTAGTTCCAGTATTTGACTACACTTTCAGTGAAGAAATTTTTCCTAATATCCAATCTAAACCTCCTCTGGCATAACTTGAGGCTACTTCCTCTTGTCCTATTGCTTGTTACTTGAGAAAAAAGATGTATCCTTATCTGTCTGCAACTTCCTTTCAAGTAAGTTGTATAGAGCAATAAGGTCTCCCCCTGAGCCCTCCCCCTCTCCAGGCTAAACAACCCCAGTTCCCTCAGCAACTTCTCATAATATTTGTGCTCCAGTCCCTTCACCAGCTTCGTTGCTCTTCTCTGGATGTGCTTCAGCACCTCCATGGCCCTCTTGAAGTAAGGGGACCAAAACTGAACACTGTATTCAAGATGCAATCTCACCAGTACCAAGTATAGGGGACAATCACTTTCCTTGTCCTGCTGGCCACACTGTTTTGGATACAAACCAGGATGTTGTTTGCCTTCTTGGCCATCTGGGCACACTGCTGGCTCATACTCAGCTGGCTGTCAACCAGCACCCCCAGGTCCTTTTCCACCAGGCAGCTTTCCAGCCACTCTTCCCAGAGCCTGTAGAGTTGTGTGTGGTTGCTGTGACCCAGGTGCAGGACCCGGCACTTCTCCTTGTTGAACCTCATACAATTGGCCCATTGATCCATCCTGCCCAGATCCCTCTGTGAAGCCTTCCTACCCTCAAGCAGATCAACACTCCCCCACAATCTGGTGTCTTTTGTAAACTTACTGAGGGTGAACTTGATCCCCTTGTCCAGATTGTCCATAAAGATATTAGACAGGACTAGCCCTAATACTGATGAGTTAGATGTAACTCTATTCATTGCTAGTCTTTGGGCTTTGTCATCCAGACAGCTTGTTACTCAGCATACAGTACACCCGTCCTAGCCATGAGCAGCCAGTTTCTCCAGGAGAATGCTGTGGGAAACAGCGTCAAAGGATTTACTGAAGTCCAGGTAGACAACATACCAGCCTTTCCTTCACCCACTAGGTGGGTCATCTTGTCATAGGAAATAAACACCTATGACAGTGTTACCCATATTAGCTTGCCCCTTGATCCTTACCCATAAGCTTTTGACTCATTCTACATCCACCCCTAGGCAGAGCTTGATACATTCCAGTTGTGCTCTCACATGAAAAGCAACTCCAGCACCACACCTTGCTGATCTGTCTTTCCTAAAGCGTACATAGCCATCCATGACAGCATCCCAGTCATCCAAGCTATTCCACCACATCTCTGTAATTGCATGGCCCTGTGAACACACACAGATCTCTCATTCTTCCTGTTTATTCCCCATGCTGTGTGCGTTGGTGTACAGGTATGTCAGAGAGATAGTCGAGTATGCAGGTTTTCCAGGCAGAGTGCAAGAGGATCCACCAGAGCCACACACACCTTTGAGATGGTTAGTCTTCTGGTACTTGTCATGGGAGGCAGCTAAAGAACAGCTAGGGCATTGAACTTCCTTTCTCAGAACCTGTGCTGTTACACTGATATGAGAGACACACATGCCTGTCCATTCATCACTGACTTCTGTCTTCCATGTGCATGACTAGAGGCAGCAGGAAATTTTTTGTCTTAAGAAATCCCCTTAGCTCCAGAAAAAAGCTGAACCTTATATCCTTTCTCCCTTGACTCACCTGAATTCAAATAGCTTAGGGATAACTGATGGGTTGAAGCTCAAATATATCAAACAGAAGAGGGCTCCCAAACCTGCTTTAGAATGGCTTCAAGTCCCTGTAGGGGACCAGGCATCTGAGTACTGGGCACACCCACCAACATCCAGAAGATAAACCAGCCTATTTTCTCTCCCATTTTGACTTGGAAGTTTGAATCTGTGTTTAGCAAGAGACCGGTGATGAAAGATTAGGCGCAGCTTTTTGTAAGCATAGCTAAAATTATTTTTTTCTAGCAATAAACTAAACTGATATTGCCCAACTGAACCATACAGACTGCTGTGCATTATAGTAAAATAAACTTACTGTAAAGTCTAACTGTTGACTGCCATAAATGCTACAACTAATTTACACCCATAAAAGGTATGGCCTCTATAACACATAGAAGCTTTTCTGAGAACTTACTTATAAGCTACAAATCTATACTACCTCTACACTAGTATGTAGACAGGCCATTTCACTGATCCTATCCGTAAGAAATTCCCCAAGGTGCCCTTTGGAACAACCTTCCAGGACAAATTTAGATGTGGCCTTCATGCTTCAAGGTACTCCAGGAAAATATTTAACCACTGCTCTAGATCTAGCAGTATCAAGTTTCAGCGAATGACTGGTCCTCATAGTAGCACAATGAAGATCTTGTCAAGTTATTTGTATGGGGGCAATGAACTCATGTATGAAGAACAGCAAGTGGTCACAAGCAGTATACCTTTTCAAAAATATAAAAAACATATGCCATAAAACATGTTTCTGTAGAATGATTTTAAGCATCTTTGTATACTTGCCAATAAGACAGATATAGAAGACAGTATGAAATTAATCAATTTAATTGTAGTGATAAAAATCCTACACAGAGACCAGAAAAAAACCAACCTGTTTGACATTGTGGGACTTGTCGTCTCAAAACGCACAAAAGATATAATGATCCTAAAATAACATTTGTCATGTTTGAAACATATGCTCCAGTCTGCACTTGTAATTCTCTTGTGTTTTCATGATTTCCTTCCATCTTACCACATATTACTGAAAACAATATAAACCCAGAGGTCTTCTAAGTTTTCAAGGCAATGGGAAGGAGGAAGAGACATACACATATCTCTGCGCCCGTCCACAGAAACTAAAACACATTACAGACTGCAATGTTTATCACTTAGGCTGTTCCTTTATATCATCTCTACTCTCAACTCAAAAACATTTCAGACTTTCCACTCCCCCTAATGATATTTCTTAGGATCCTGCTGAGAACTCACCTGAAAGACTTAAGAAACAACAACAGGAACAAAAAAAATGAAACAAAAAGCACACCTTTAGATGCTCCTGTTTTGCCATTATGTTTTGAAGTACTTTTCTCTCACAAAATGTATTAAATTACCATAATTACATATTAGACACTGGCTAGGATGAGAGGAGGGAAGCTCATTGCTTTTTAAAGGTATTTGGAAGACTTTGCCAGACTCATTTTGGGATTATTTCTCTATAGGAAATTAATAGATAGTTTTGTCTGTAAGGGAAATGATTGGATTCTGCAATTGTGAAGATACTGGACCTTCTTTGTACATGAACACTGTATAATCCAAAGCAGAAAATATGACAAAAGAAAAAGGACATCCCAACAATTAGAGACAGTGCTATAAGCAAAATAGCTAACTCTGAAAACCCTTTGATTTCAACTAAACTATGCTACTTTATACAAAGTTCTTAAAGCTGTGGATCTAATTATACCCTAATATACAATGGTGAATCAGGAACTTAGAACAGCTACATTATTCTGGGCATGGTAAGAGAGACACAGTAGTAAAGTAGTCATAGTTCTGCGTGCACTGTGACATTCCTTCATCTGACAGATTTGGTGATATCTTTTAAGGCAACATCCCCCTCAAAAAAAATAATGGTACAATTCTTCAGGCTATATCCTCTCAAGGGTATTATTTTTCTAATCTAATAAGGTTGATCATATAAATTGCCTACCCTTGTCAGTGTACTGTTTGTATGAACTCCCATACTTCCATTGCAGATAGTAGTTGTATATTACCTTTATCATCCAAGAACCTGATTTCCAAGAAAGAAGCAGGGTAAGATCACTGGCAGTGCAACAGACTTTACCAGGTAACTAATACAGACAGACTAAATACCAAGTAATAGTTTGTATCGTAGCAAAGTGACAGCAACAAGTTAATATGACCTGGACTAAAAGCTTTTTTTAAAATTATTTTTAATTTTAAAAAGATTGAAATATTGGAAATTAACATTTGAATAATTTATTTAGAAATTTAACTGAAATTCTACTTCAAGCTTGACCAAAAATCTCAAATTAGTGTTACAGTATTTTTATCCAAGTTTCTTATTGAGTTAGCAAAAAAAAAAAAAAAAAAAATTGGTTATATATTTGTGTGTGTGTTTGCATGAGTGACACTTCAAACAGAATAGCTGAGATCAGAGAGATCTGGCTTCTGGTAAACCCAGCCATGGCACTAGGCTACATCATGTGATTTGTCTGGCCAGTCAAGATTAAGCAATGGTCCAAACAGAAGCAGATGAAAGGTAGCATTGGCTATTAATCATGAAAAAGAAAAGCTTTCTTGGACAATGAATTACTCTCTAAAAACAAACAGAAGTCAATTCACTTTGAGATATTCCTAAGAGACAGAATAGAGGAATTTGTATGATAAATTATTCATCATAGCTTATTCACAAAATTTTCATTATGATACTCTGCCCATAACAGTCTAATCACAGAAAACCTCAGGGGACTCAAAGGCTCAAGACCATTGATTGTAGGATACAGAGTTTTCACCTTTGTATTGACAGTATGTATAAGGACTGGATTTAGTGAGTAAAAAAGCTGGTCTCATCCAGTAACCTTCATGGTTCATGGAAGAAAAGCAGGTGATGATAAAAAGGAATTAGCAACCCAGGGTTATCTCCCACGAGCTGCTGAGTGAACTCAGAGACAATTAAAAGTATTCAGCCTTTTACAGGGTATAGCCCCAAGGGCCATAACAGAAGCAATGACAAATGGCTGTTTCAAACAGCAGGACTGAGAAGGTGAGGAGATGCATGGACTTCTGACTGCTGCAGTGGTCCCTGCTGGTTAGAGAGTGAAGCTTGGATGCAGTGACTTCTCTGCCACTATCATGCTGTCCTTATCATGAGGTGAAAAAGATGAGTTTCCAAGAGCTGAGGGGTCTGTGCTCATCACAGGGAATGAATGGGAGTCCTTGCCTTAAGAGTAGAATAACCTCAGCACCAGTCAAAAGCTTTCATAGTCTCACATCAGTCACAACACACCTTGCCAATTCTAGATCAAAGCCCTAGCCTTGACTGAATTAAAAATAATAAAAACATTACAGTAAAAGTGAAAACTGCTGAAACCATCATAACTAGATCACTGTATCCCTTTTATACTTTCTCTAATGAGATTTTCTCCCTTGCTTTAAGGAGTGATCCAGGACTTGTGCATGAGAGCAACTGACAGGAAGCAAGAGAAGTTAAGCCCCAAAAGAGCACTGTCAAGACACTTTTTCTTCTTTTAGGCATCAGAATGATTTAAAAAAAAAAAAAAAGAAAAAAAGGAGGTGTGAGAGCATATTCTGAGAATAAGAACAAACAGCCCCACCATCCACCCTATTTTCAAGTGCTTGCTTTCCCTGCAGAAATTTTGTTCATTTTTAGTTAGTTGGCTATTCTGTGAGTGAGACTATAGGATGGAAAAAAAAAATCCCACAAAACTAAAACCACCCAGATTACAACAGCAGCAACACTGTGTTTTCATGTTTGTGCATAATTCACTTCATTATGCCTGACAAGAGTCTAGGAGAGTGAAAAATATTTCTGTAAACCCGGAAAACAAACAGGGCCTTTTATTCCAACTGTTGCAGATACATATTTGCTGTCCATATTAATATTACCCTGACTCTACCAGCAGCATACAGCCACGTTCAGTGAAAAGTTAACTTTTCCACATTACAGCAGAGGCTGAAGTAACCACATGGCCTCATCAGTGAAATTCTCTGACAAGTTTCTTTTTGTTGTTCTGTACTTCAAAGGAGGCCCTCTTTCCCAGAGCACTGTCATAAAGTACTTATGTGGAACGCAGATTAGACAGATTCAAATGCAGTGCAAATGGGAATAAGATAAATAAGAAGCTATTGCAGAGGCAGCTGAGTCTTATTCTGGAAGCTATAGGATACAAGCCAAAGAGGGAGGGAGATTGATTTATCCAACCAATTATCATTTTCTTCTTAAATAAAGTTTTCATAAATAATAGTTTTCCATTGATTGACTGGATGTTGGCAAGACAAAAAAGCTAACTCAGAATCAGATAGGACATGACCTTCAGAAAGCACTGAAGGATACAGATAGTATGAAGTCTTCCCTTCTTACAGCTTTTCTGATGAATCCTCTCTACAGGTATTCCTTTCGCTTAAGGCCACTGGCACTAAGTGGCAGGAGAGTTCAGATAGTGCCATGGCTATGTCCTGTCCTGCCCCCAAAATACTCTGTTACCCAGTAATGTCTGTATGTCAGAAAAACGCAGCAGGTGGCTGTGTTGGGCAGTGCCTTGGAACCTCAGCCTTAGCAATGCTAGGGGCCTGCTGTTTACAGTGCTGCACCTTTCCACCCAGGCTGTGCTGGCACTGCCTCCCAGAGCCCCCACGGCACTATTTTCCCTTACTGCAGATGTTGTGGTGCTTTGGTCTCACATCTTGCATCTGCAAAACCCAGTAGTACTGTTGTGGCTGGTATGGACCCTGATAGATTCACATATAGAAAGACACACTACTTCAACATCCTGCATTACACAGCTGTCAGGCTGCCCAAACAGTCTATGAAATCCCTAGAAACTTGCAGGCATTTTAATGCAGCTGAGTTTGTTTTCATACAATTCCCACCCCCCAAAAACATAAGAGCTCCACCTTATAATTTCTGAGCCATAATCTGTTGTTCAGTTCCTCTTTACCCACTATTAAATGCATAGCTTCTGTAAAATGAGGAAGAACTTCCTCAGAAGGAGTCATAAACAATGACAATCCCTTGGGATAATATAGGATCAACCAGTACAAGCCTCTTCCAGCACTTCACTGGCATAACATATTTTCTGTTTCAGATCTCCTGGAAGTACTCTATGAGATGGAAAGTTTTTTAACATGGGAATTTCATTTCACCTCTCATTATACTAAATTGCTGCCTTTCCAACTCACCTCCAGACATTACTACCATAGCTGTAATTGGGTGGCTAAGACTGTATGCAGCCTAGAGCAGAAGCACATTAACAACGTTCTCTACCATCTCTCTCCTCTAGTGAAACAGTAAAATTATGATTTGCATTTGGAGGTGACCTGCCTGGGTTACAGAATGCTGCAAACACACAGCCAACAAGTTATTCCCACACATGCCGCCTCTTTTGCCTTTTTAGCAAAGGTGCACTTTGATTCCTGGAAGTCCATCTGCATAAGCAGTGTCCTGCTGAGGTAGGCTCTCAACTGAGACGGTGGTGCTTCTGAAGGGGAAATGTCTAACTCCTGCAGTCAAAGCAGCAGAACCACCAACCATTTTGTGAGGCCTTTGTTAACTGCCTACTTCCTTCTCTTAAGGGCACATATTACCAGAGTACTGTACAATTAAGGTAGCTGTTGGGACAATTCTTTCCTTTCTCCCGTGCACAGTAACTGTCTCCTGCTGTGTAAACTTCTGCCCTAGTGCTGGTGAACAGGTCAGTCCATGTAGGAGCTGAAGACAAATAACACTGTTAGAAAACAAGTAATGGAAATACCACAAACTGGCATTCATGGCACTGGAAAGTGGTGTGAAGACAAATATTCCAAGATGAGTTTACAAAGACCCACGTTATTTTTATGCAAAGCAAGCTGACAATCCAGGCTCGCATGTAAGTTATTTTATGTGGAAAATAAGGAACATTAAAAATCCACACTATATATTTGTAAGCAGTGGTCAATTAAGATTAGGACTAAAGTGAATAGTTTTTATAAATTATTTGGCAGATTCTAGGTTTAACTGGTCACACCACTTCAGTTACATTTAGTTTTTTGATATTTCTCTAATTAGCCTAGCAGCAACAGAACTGGAACCTTTACCTTTTGTTTCCAGTAAAAATAACAGGAGATTGTGATGACTATCAAGTGAAAGATACAATCAGTAAAACAGTTACAGATTTTTGTCAATGGACTTCCCTAAGGCCCATATCACTAGGTGACAATTTTCTAAGACTTGTTCTGATTTTCTATAGTATTTGTTGCTTCCATTCACTTTTTAACACATTTAATTAGCAAAAGACACAACCTTTTTAGAGAACATGATCCACTAGTTCTGCTGTTCCCAGTCAGTACCAATCAGCCTCTGCTGCTGTATTATCCCATTTTAAACCTGCTTCTGCTCTTTCTCTTCAAACGTCAGATGTCAGATGATCAGTTATCAGATATCTGGATGCTTGAATTCCCAGTCCCCTGCTTCTTCATACATTTCTCCTAAATCCCAGCAAGTCTTTTTTTCTCCTATTGTCCCACAAAGTGACACAGCAATCTGCTTGAGTACCAAGAACAGAGGTGTCCTGTAAGCAAGAGCCTTGTGCAGTCAGACACGCTGGTATTTGGACAGCTGGAGCTGAACAGGGTACTGCAAAGCCCTCTCAAGGGAAGATCCGATTCAAGTTCCACAGTAACTGCAAATAACTTCACTCAATTACAGTTTTTCTGAAGGCAAGACTAAGCTTAAGATATATAGACTAGACTATATGTATACCTACTAGACTGAGGACAAGGTCACAAACTACTGTGTATAAATCCACGTGGGTTAATACATCTAGCAACTGAGCTGTACCTGAATACTTAACTGTTGCTGAGAAGAATACTCCCAATACTGAAGAAAAACTTTTATACTTATATACTTTATAACAGTTCACTCAGTCTGTGCCTTTGTGCTCAGTGCCCATAAAAAATTGAAGAAAACCATAACTAAATTCAGATGAGGAGCTTTGATCATTCAGAAGATTAGAATGACGACAAGCATATGAATTTTCAACTGCATCTGGAGTGCAACACCACCAAGCCACCATCAACAGCATTGCAGGTATTGGGGCCCTGAGTACGCCCCCAGTCTTGGAGGTATGGCTGCCAAGGCTCCGGGCCAGCTCAGAGCCAGTGCAGCCACAGCCTGTCGTGTTCCTGTAGTAAGCTGGGACAGGGCCTTCCCAGTCACCAGTGAAGGGGAGGCCTCGGCCAGGGCTGATCCCATGGCCACAGGGGCAGCTTTTAGGCTGAACGTCTGCCATTTGGCCCCCACCCGAGCTCCATCTCCAACCATAGCACCGCCCTATCTGCCCTGTTGATCTGGACCCTGACCCACAGGCTGACATCCCAGCCTGGCCTCAGACCTGCTGCACTTAGTGATGAATGGCCTGTATCTGACCCTGGTCACCCCCTCTGGGCCTGATCCTGCTACCTTGCTGAGGGGGGAAGAGGGGTGGGCCCTGGCTGGAGAGGCCCTTGCCCTGCCAGCCCAGGTGTCCCCTGTGGCTCCTGGCACCCTGACAGCATGACT
Source organism: Falco rusticolus (assembly GCF_015220075.1). NCBI lineage: Eukaryota > Metazoa > Chordata > Aves > Falconiformes > Falconidae > Falco > Falco rusticolus. The sequence continues at coordinate 7,090,337 of NC_051189.1, read as the reverse complement.
GATTGAAGCGATGAAATAAAGCAGAAGCATGGTGAATTATGACTACTATATCATCTACTATAGGATTTGGATGGAAAATGAGAGTTCAAGGAGCTTGTTCCTTAAGCAATACCATTTCATAGCCAGTGACTCTTCCAATGCAGATGTACTTAGGGATGTACCACTCCACAATGCATGCAATTAAAAAGCACGCATAGAGAATAATAAGAAAAAAAGAAGGGGGGGGGGGGGGGGAAGGAAAGCTAGGCTGATTTGTTATATTACTTCAATATTTTGTTCTTGGGGGGGCTTGCAGTACCAAGGAAAATTAACGTGTGGCACATGAAGATCTTAAAATCACTGGAAGGTTAGGCTGTTCTTACTTCTTTTAATTTATCTTCTCTTTTTTCCAGACCACTGACTTTGCTACAGTTTAAAGCAGTTTTGGTATAAATAAAAAAAATAAAAGACACTTATTACAAATCTTAATTTCACTTGGATCTCTGTTAATGAGGACAAGGCAAATACCATGGAATTGCCAAGTGTCTTTACTGAAGGGTATGAAAGAGAGGAAGTATATAAATTGTTTCTAAAATTAATGATATCTTGAACTTCCAGTTATCTTCTTACTGCCAAGATTATTTGCATTTCAAATGCTGTGTCAAATGTGGTGGTCTTTCACGGGCAGGTATGGCATGACTACATGCCTACACAGAAACAAATAATCTGTTTTCAGCCTTCCGGAGGAGAAACAAGTACTTCTGCAGAGTGGATTATATGAATGAAGTGATTACACAGACATCTGCTAAACTTGTTTACAAGAACTCTAGTCCTAAGTGACAACTCAGGCTTGAGACCAAACCCATGACTGCCTTTGAAAGCTGCTATTAAAAGTCTGTGCAGATCAATGCAGTCACATTAAAGCCTTTAAAGTATTACTAAAGTTATTGAACTGACAGTTGACTAAGTCAAATCCATCTGCTCTCAGGTTTATCAATGAGATGCAAGTAATTCCTGAAGCAAAAATATATCATTCACCGAGAAAATAAATTCAGCCATTTCTAGAGGTTTCATATTCATTGCGCAGTTTATAGGAAGACAAAGTCTTTTCTGTTTCTTCTCACTTTCTCCACGTGGATAAGGCTAAAATTCCAACATTGTAGACTATTTTTTTTTAAACAGGGATTGGTGGACATCTTTTTTTTCCTCTTCCTCTTTAGTAGTATTTACAAGCCAATAACAGACTAAGTTTTTAGATGTATGTGCATGTAGATAGACATTTAAACAGTACACTGACAGTTATTTCATGGTATAAGGCAAGGATATGTATGTTTCAGTGGCTGGGAAAGTTAGCCTAGGAAGGAGGAATGAAATAGCATCCCAGGTTGGCATTATTAAGCTGCAATGTCTTTCTGCCATGAGTATTTATGGATCTGTTGATGTGAAAGTGAGAAAAAAATAAATATATAATCCAAGCCTGCAAACATTTTTTTTCCCAGAAATAACCTTTTCTTACAGGAAGCAAAAACTCTCTGAAAAAAATAATCTTCGTGGAAAAGTTAATTTTCTATCAAAAGCAGTTCTCTTTAATTTGTAAGAGGGCATCACATATACAAAAGCCTGTGAAGTTTTAAAATCTCTTAATACAGAATAGTTCTCTACACATAATAGCACTGAATAAGCTAGATGTATAATCATTTTAGAGAGCAGAAATCTTAGGACTAAAGACCAATGTTGTACAACAGTCTCAGGTGACAATACTGACCACTTGGCCAGTACTTTGAAGTTAAGCCATATAGAACTTGACCGTGAGGTCACAATTAGGTCAATTGTTGCATGAAATCAGGCCCTTACATCACAATGAGGGGAAAAAAAAAATTACTGGTTCTAATTTATTTTCATTCAGCTGCTAACTGCATTGGTTTGTTGTCAGTGCTTCTCACTGTCTTTATTCAATAAACACAGCTAATATTTCAGAAGTATTGTCTGTAGTGTTTGTTATTTACAGTGAATTTTCTTTAAAGAAAAAGTAATTTTCTTTCAATTAAGCCCAGCATTCATGTGTTTCCCTCCTAACTTTCTGACAGTGCTTGATCCAGTGAGTTCCCATTTAACCTTTAATTCCCAGTATCAGAAGTCACTTCACAACTATGTAATCAGCCTTTCAGAGTAGCAATAAATTCCATCTTCTATTAGTACTCCCACATAAAAAAAACCCTGAAAAACTGTTGAGTATGCATAGCAGCTAGAAAATAAATTTCTCTTTCATCATATCATGATTTCAAAGAAAGCATATCTGGAGATATTCCCCACTTGCCTGGATAAACTGATTTTCCTTACCTCCATTTTTTAAAATGTTAACACACCGGCCCAAATTTTCACTCAGTGTGACAACAGTGAAGTTTCAGATATGAAATTTTTTTCTGAATTCATACATGAATTTTAGTAACACTGAAAATACCACTTTATTATAAAGGCATGTTCAGAGCTGGTGTTCAGTATCGGCAAGAAAGAAGCAGGAAGGGATCTGTTCATTTGATTTAGTGCTCCTGCTGGGCCTCTCAAAGTTCAGAATCATGGAATGGGTTGGGTTGGAAGGGGCCTTTAAAGGTCATATAGTCAAACTTCCCTGAAATAAGCAGGGACAATCAAGTACATCAGGTTGCTCAAAGCTCCATGCAACCTGACCTTGAATATTTCCAGGGACGGGGTATCTATCACTTCTCTGGGCGACCTGTTCCAGTGTTTCACCACCCTCATCATAAACTCCTTCCTTGTATCTAGTTTGAATCTACCCTCTTTCAGTTTAAAACCATTACCCCTTGTCCTATTGCTACAGGCCCTGCTAAAATGTCCATCCCCGTCTTTCTTATAAACCCCCTTTAAGTATCGAAGGGCTGCAATAAGCTCTCCTCAGAGCTTTACCTTCTCCAGACTGAATAACCTCAACTCTCTCATTCTGTCTTAGTAACAGAGTTGTTCCATCCCTCTGATCATTTCTGTGGCCCTCCTCTGGGCACACTCCAACAGGTCCATGTCTTTCCTGTGCTGAAGACTCCAGAGCTGCACGCAAGTACTCCAGGCGGGGGTTCAGTAGGGCACAGTAAGAGGGGCAGAACCACCTCCCCCAGCCTCTGGCCATGCTTCTTTTGATGCAGTCCAGGATGCAGTTGGCCCTCTGCACTGTGAGCACACATTGCCGGCCCATGTCCAGCTTTTCACCCACTAGTATCCACTGAATAAAAGTCTCACTCAGAAGGAGCTTTGTACTTTGTAAGACAGGTGTAATTTTTGAAAGGCATGAATAGAAGATGTGGATCTCTTGTTGATTTACGAAGTAATTTTAACACTTAATTTTCATTTCCTCTTCTCAGGATAGAGGTTGAGCAGAAACATTAAACTTCAGCAGTAAGACCAGTAGAAACCACAGGATAACTTTCACCTCTGGTTGGAGAAGGTTTTGCAGATCTAAAGGCCCTGAATGAGGAGGATACTTGGAAAATCCTAATACGTAAGTTTCATTACTTCTTATCTTGCTGCATCAAGGCACTAACATGAAAGTGGGTTTGCTTTTTTTTGCTTTTAGGGATGATAAATAGAAAATGAGAAAACTACTCATTTGGTATACAAATAGAAAAAAGCTGCTTATGCATATTCCTGACACACGAGTACAATTTGTTGCTCTACAGAAAGCAGCATTACAAATTCTACGGTAATGCTTTTGTCATGGGAAAAGCAGTTTGGAAAACAGGAACCTATCATTACCCTAAGCAGTACAGTTTTCTTCATAACAATGCATACTCTTAGAAATACAAATATTGATGTTTAAAATGAAAGTGCATTTAAGAGGAAATTTACAAATAATCATTTAGAGACACTGATTTTGCGATTTATACTCAGGCTCAAAACAAATATAGAAAAACTGTAAGAACAATTTGTGTTAACATAGCATATCAGAAACAAAGAACATGATTTTTAATTAGATTTATAAGCTTAATTATGTGTAAAATTGGGGGGTGGGGGTGTTTTTGTTGTTTGGAGGGTGGTTTTTTTTTAAAGTGTACTTACCCACATTATTTAAGATCACATTTAAAGCCTATATCATCCCTCGAAACTCCCTGTAGCTCTTTAATACAATGGCTTCCCAAGTATATGGGATTCTTTTTGTCAACTGAAAGAAAAATTGTATGAATTTGCACTGTTTTGCTGAGTGATGTAATATTACAGATCAATTTGGACTTTTAGTAGTCTATATAGGATCTCACAAAACCAGTATCTCTAATCCAGCATTGAGTAACAGGGGATCTTCAATAATTAAGGGTCTCAGTTTCACCTAAAAGTGATACTCTTTTATATGAGATCAGTTACAAAACCAGATTCTGTTCTTCCTGTGATAGGCACAGGATACTTTGAAAACTGTTGACTTTATAATGACCGGGACTGAGCAGGCAGCATGACAGACAACTATTATGAAATCAGTAATAGCTCACATGCAGCTCTAGATATTAGAAATTTATTTCCTCATGCTTCCATTGATCATTTTTTTTTCCTTCTGGATATCTGAAGAGAGGGAAGGTTGAATTTAAGCAGGCCACAGCTATCTTAACTCAGCAATGGAGAAGTACTGGCCACACACTTTGTTTTCTCAGATACCAGGCAGTTTACTGAATCCAGAGAGGTACTATAAAGCTCTTGTAATGTCATCAGTGCTGAGGGGCAGGTTTTCTCTGGCTTATTCCACAGATGTCAGATGAGTTCTCTACGCTTTTGCAAAGGAAAGAGAACTGTAAAGAAAACCACCGTATCTTCAAGCCTCCTTTCTCCTGACAGATAAATAGTTCCCCAGCTCCATCTCAGATACATCTAAGACTGGCTTACTTATCATTTATTTGAAGTGAATAGAGCACAGGAACAGTAAGCGTATTCCTTTGCTACAGAGTTTTAAAATCTGCTGCAATAGGAAAAAATACGACTAGTCTTTTGATCCACAAAAGTCCACGAGATTCACAGAACCTTGGAAAGGTAGTCAATTGTATTGAGACACAGGAAGGCATCAAAAGAATCAGGTCATCTTTACAGTGCCTTGAAGAACTTTGAAAGGCATGGGAGAGCAAACGAGCCACCTTCCTTCATTTTGCTTCCTATACAATCATAGAACTGTAGAATTGCTTAGATTGGAAAAGTCCTCTAAAATCATCAAGTCCACCACTAAACCATGTCCCTAAGCACCACATCTACACATCTTTTAAACACTCCCAGGGATGGTGACTCAATCACTTTCCTGGACAGCCTGTTCCAGTGCTTTACAACCCTTTCAGAAAAAAAAGATTTCCCCCTCTCTGTCATACGCCGAGTCATCTGACCAGCTGAGGCCTGATGCCAGGATGACCCTTCTTTCATATCATTCCCAGAACCTAAGGATCTCTAAAAATATCACGTGCTATCTATTTCCCAGATGGGAAGGGAGATACTAACTGGTATGAGTTATGTTGCCAGAGATCTCAAGGGAGCAAGAGTGACACTTTAAGAAGGGTTTGATCATTTTAGGTATGTCATGGGGCCAGATGAGCTATGGAAAACACAATGGAACAGCCGCATCACAGCACTGACTTTTTAACAATACTTGCAGGTCTTCAGGTCAAGTGTCATATACTCACTTGTACTTTCATGTAGCTTTCTCTGGTACTTTACACAATTTATCAGATACAAAACAAGAGTAAAAAAAGAAAAACAGTTGAAGGATGGGAAAGTTTAAGGTGAAAACTTAAAAATACCTACTATCTCTTTAAAGCTGATGTCTATGGCCTGACAAAATATTTGCAATGTAGTCTATGGTATTTAACAGGAAATGTTACTTTGACCACTTAAGAGATAATATACTGAATTCAGTCTGTCATTTTCTGTGACAACTGAAAACATATACAAAAAAAGGAATAATAAATCAATGGAGAATTCTTCAGCCAGGTATAATATCTAGCAAGAACATAAGCCGAGATAGTTTGCATATCAGCTATCCCTTTTCTCTATAGTATCCCTCCAGAGAAAGATATATGGGCCAGTGACTATACTAGAGTTCTCAGAAGCTCCCACTGTTATCCTATAAAACAGTTCCAGGACCCACTGTGATGCACCAATGTCTGATTGCACATCTTTAACTGCTTTAACCTGAAAATCCTTAGCCAAAAAAGTATGTTTGTAAGAAAATGTAATAATGACCATTTACTTTTTCATCAGTTCTTACATTTGTAGGAGGTTTAATGTTCCTAATTTTGAAGGCTACGTTGATCTTTTGTGAAATACAGCAGTGTGAAATACGCATCCTTGCATACTTACCTGATCTAAGCTTAGTACTTTCATTTCTTTCAGAGTGGTAAAAACTTCTAAGTCACAAGAGTTCTTTACCAATTAGTACAATATTTATTCATCTAAAACTACTATAATGCAATTCATTTCTTTTTAGAAGTATGCTGTAGATCAATATTTTAAACATACCTAGTTGTCTGAATGATTTATGATTATGTAAGTTTTGTTTCTCAGCTTGGAATGACTACGGTTACATATGCTACAGAATTTAATTTAATTGAACCACACCTATTATACTCTGGGCAAATTTGTTAACAAAGTCTGTTATATTTAGCCCAAAGACTTTTGCCATGTTTTCCCTTTTACAGTAGCCTTTTATTCTAGAAGTTTTGTAATTCTGTCATATATTTTAAATTGGAATATTACCAGAATCTTCTCCCAAGTTTTCATTATAATGCTTATTGGTAATTACAATTTCCTCTTGGATGGTCTGCCAAATTCAGCTTGATAAAAATGACAGCAATAAATTCAGATGCCAGATTTTTTTTTTTAAACAACCTGTATAGTATTTATACTGTTACATCCCTACATTTTTTTCTGTATAAGTTCAATGGCTGCCAAGCCTTATTAAGGTAAATATAAGATTATTTTTCTCTGTATTCATACTTGTTTTCAGAATTTATTTATTGAAGAAGTGGTTATTAGATCTCCTTGTTTGCATACAATCATAAAAGCCACAGAGCTGGGATAAGCAGAGCCTTCCTGTAAGTCCTTCTGCAAGACAACAGTCTCATAGTAAAACCCCCAAACATTTAGGGGTGACACTGTCTCTGACAGCAACAGGTACTTCACGGTTTCTTGCCCTCCAATTATATTAATGTATATATAGGGGGAGAAGTTATCACCATTATGTGATATGGGAACTAATCTAAATTTAAATGGTATCTTTTTCTTTTAACCTAGTTGTATTGTGATCTGGATGAGGGAACAGCTCCACAAACAGCTCTGCCATGGGAATGGAGGAGGCAGCACAGGGACAGGAATGATCAGCTGGGAAGGAAGGTTCTTGAATGTCCACAGACATTTCATATCATGGAGGTACTGGCTTGCTCACAGGTAGTAACAGGCAAGATTTTTTAAAACGTTAAAATGCTAAGACAAACTAATTCTCCTTCTTTCCAAGAGGGACATGAAAGAAAGGGAAAACAGACCTTATGTTAAAAGTGGCAGCTATTTCACTTAGGATACCATCTGAAAAGTTCAAACAGTGTGACAGCAGGGGTACAAAAACCTAAACAAAACCATGTTGCAAGCATTCAAGCTTTGTGCTGCTTATTAAGCAATCCACTTCCCCATGTACTCAGAACTTCAAACATGTCTTTGGTCTTAACATTTACTTTCAAGGTTTATAGGCATACTCACTGTGCCTGACATAAATGCCTTTGCACACATTATACTTGCAAAACCTCATAATGGGCATGCAAATTGATATTTATTCACTCAAAGCCAGTAACTACACAAATACTGCTTCTGCAGTTACATTGGTATATCCACTGAAATCTTTCAAACTTTTCCCAAGCAGTGTTCATCAGGGAACATGTATATGGGTTTTTTCAGGGTTTGTTTTTTAGGCATTAGTACATACACAGCCACATTAATATTACTACAGCGCATCACCAGATTTGCCTGCCCTCCATTGGAAAGTACTACACAAAATGGAGCACAGACAGCAGCAACCGTTCTTCCCAGTCTCTTCAGCTGAACTGGTGGTTTGTAGTGTCATTAAAAAACAATTATGCACGGTTTTACTTTCACATGCTCAGAATCAAATTCTAGAGACAATGAGATTCTTGCTATGACAACCACAGAAGCTGGATCAAGAGCTCTGACTCATTCTCTCTACACCCACAAAACTGCCACAATAATTATCAACAGTGTTATGAAGATTAATTAAAGATTGTGACACTGATACATGAATTGTATAGGAAACAAAGTCTTTTAAACGCCAGGCCTTTACTCAAGAACAGTAACAAAAGTCGTTATTTCCTCCCACTACATTAAAAGGGGAAAAAATCCACTATTTTCTGATGCCATTACAGCTCTCATTCTGAATCCATTAGTTATAACACTGCATTTCTCTCATAAGAATAATAGATGCACTTTTGGTCCTTAAAAACAAGAACATTAACATACCAGTGATCTGTACTCTTATTAACAGAATGAAGAAAACAATTGTGAAATTAATTATATTACACTTCAGGACAGAAACTACAACTACAGTTAATGTGCAGAGGTTTTCTCTGTGGAAGACAGAAGATACATTAGCTTCTTTTGTTTAGTTTCCCAACTTACAGAAAGGTTAAATCACTGCTATTATTCTGCTAAATTACTGTTAGAATAAGGTTTGCGATACAATATAAAGAAAATGGATCAAATGTTTTGTTAACTCCCCAGGATGTATTAAAAACAAACCCTGTATTCGCTTTACAAAATGAAACTTCAGCTGTATTCTGCATTGAACTACTTCCATAGTTTAGATTGATCAAATATCTACTTATAAACAACACAACCAAGTAATCCATTTGATTTCAATATGACTGTTAAGAAGCAAAACCAAACAAACCCTACAATGTTTCCATCTATGATTTCACATGCTCCAGTGACTAGCACTCACTAATTCGGGGACAGAGCACTACTTCCTCCTATCATTCAGAGCAAAAATTCTCTTACTTTCTACAGGATTTGTACTGTCAATACATTAATAGGATACAGCTCAAAGTTTGTATGTGTAGTGGGGAATGGCAGGGCCTCATTTTATAGAGACGAGCTAGCTAGTTTATATTTTGAAGATAGGGCATATTTGCTATTGTTTAATTAGGAAATAACCAAAATTAAATTCAAGGTAAAATGTTATTTTATTGATTTGTATTACAGTTTCAGAAGATAAAACAGCACCAACTAAAAGCTTCAAAGAGTGGTGGAAAACTGAAAATGAGATGTTGATATAGTATGTTTTATACTGTGCAATTAGTTTGTATTAAGCTATGCCTAAGTCATAAAGGTCATTACTTAAGTGAATTTTAAAGGTGGGATGCCTTTCTTACAGTACGAAATTAAATATTCATCCTTATATATATTCCAAAATTATTTGGGAATATACATCCCAGTTATTGTTCCAAAACTATCTGGGGTTTTTTTTCAGACTTAATGATGAACACAGCTGAAACTGATAAGTGGTAACTGGTTTTCCTCAGTTCATATTCTGCTGACGTTTTGATAGTGCTGTTACTCTGAATTTCCTTCTTTATTTAAGCTTTCATTGTTATCTCAGGAAACCTCAGGATGCATGAAAAAGAGACACCATTCTGCCTTAAGTTGTGTTCAAAACAACTTTATTGTTTGGGAACAACACTGCTGCCATATTAGACTGTCTCCACAAAAAAAAAATTATCAAGTATTGAGGCTTCAAACTTCTGATTTTGTGTCATGATATTCTGCGCTATGCCCTGAGGCAAGTTTTAATTTTCAGACTGTATGCCTGTTTTCAGAATGATAGTACTATGGCCCTAAGACAATTTTATTAGCTTGCTTTCTTTTTATCTCTATTTTTTATACATAGGTCATAAAGATCGATTTAATCTTGCTTTGTTTACATAGAACAGATTTAGTTCCCTTATGAACCTGTAAAGTGGAAATAAACGCTTGTGATTGTTGTCACGTTTAAGCAATTAGTCACAAGCCTCAGAAGACAAATTACTGGAAGCATAGTTTCAGGAACAGCAGACATTGAAGACCGCTCATTGTAACTCATCTTTATTGTGAAAAAGAAAAGAACAAAAGTGAGCATTGTCAATGATGTGCTATCCTTTTAGCTGACCATTTAAGCAGGGTGTCATAGGAAAGACAAAACAAATGCTTGAATGAAGGCTTTTATAGAATTTATTATTCCTGTGAAAAGTAAGTACTTCTGTCCTTCTTCAGCTTCCTTCTAAACCTTGTAACTGAACAAAGTCCATTCTCCAGGACAACTCCAGCAGGCAAAAGGAGTAGATCAAAGCTATTCACAGACTGATTAGTCTCTGCAGGTGTATCAGGAACTAATTTCTGTTTGGTTTTCCTGTCAGCAGAGGTCACGGATTTGCATCTTGGCTGTACTCAGCTATCCTTCTCACAAAATATAGAGGAGTCTTTGAAAATAACTTTGAAAACTATACCCTTTAAAAGCATGTCCAAAGTTAACCAGTACATTCAAAAGTTACTGCCGGGAAGTGTGAATGACAAAGCTAGTTCATAAAAACTGCATAGATCTCATTCTGTTCTAGAAGTAAAAGAGGGCTAGAACTGAACAGTGGTCTTAGAAAAGCAGATTTCTAGGAATAGAATTGTATTTAGAAGGAGTCTGCAATCTCTTGCTGCTCTAAACTGAGAAACTGAACAGTAGAAGAAGGATAGAGACACAAAAAATTAATTTAGAGGATTTAGACACAGGGTGTGAATAATTTGTCACATCTGGGGATTAACTGAAAGACCTCTTGTGCCTTTCTTGTCATGTCTTGTAATATCAGTTCATTTAGAGATTCTGTTTATTCTATAAAGGTCACAGTATTCTGATATCACAGAATAATATGAGACAGACTATTAAACCTAGTCATCAGCAAATACATCAGTAAAACTCCAGCTCCAGCAGTGCTAAATAACTACAGGGTAGTCTCCAAGCGGTCTCCAAAGTTACTTCGAATCATCACGGTTTCTCAGGCTTTGTGACTGCATTATTAACATTTTCATATTTGGAAGCATAGAATTTTGATAAGCAAAAGCACTACAATATCTCAAGTTACTCTAATACATCCTCAGTCACCTGACGGAGCTCACTGGGGATAATTGCTCCAGACCTGCTCACCAAAATGTTTCATCAAGCACTGTATCTTTGGAACTACTTACTATGTTAAGTCTACCAGCAGTTCCCATATCACATGCATTTGATTTTTAATTCACAAATTTTGAATTATTTTTAGCTACTTACACAGTTTTAAGAGCACAGAAAAAAATATTACACAGTCTGATCAGTAGATTTCACAACAAAGCCATCCTTCCTTTCTCCATCTAGATATTGAAGAAATGGTGTGGGTTTACTTCAAACATTTTGTAGTGCTGTCTCGTTAGAATGCAGAATACAGGAGTGGTATCATGAACAGTTAGCATCAGTATGGTTATTCTACCCTTGAACATCAGTTATAATGGTTCCCAAGTTTCGTCTGTTTTCATATATCAGTCCTGTTTGGTGAGAGGTTATACTTCCTAATGCAAGGTAAGAAAATGTAGAACAGGAATGGACCAGACCTACTTTTTTCCTAGCAAAGCATAGGGGGATTGCCCACATCAAAACTACAGAAATTAAGGCATTTATTGCAGACATTTCAGCTACTCTGCTGACCATTCCCATAGAAGAAGGAAAACTTAAGAAATTGGCCTTTCAGACCTTGTGTAAGAAGCTGTTGATTTCACTAGCCACGATCCATCTGATATCTCACTCTCAGTAGAAAAAAAAAAAAAAAATTACTGAGTGGGGCACATCATTATTACCAGCAGCATCAGACTTTTTCCAGTGTAAGATCACACTAACACATTATTGGTTTCATTGACAACTCCGAGAGGCACAGGAAAGGGTCCTATTTACCAAGAGATTCATAAGTGAGCTCTCACACTATGGCTCATTCTGCAGATTCCCACTACAAAGGATTTATCATCATAATCATTGAGGAAAGTATGTGCCACGTTTACAAACAGGTTGCCAAAGCCTAATAGAAATCCAAACATATTGTGAAACCAAGAGACAGAGTGAGACAGATTGTTATACCTCACAGTTAAGGCTTAATTTAGAGAAAAGTATACAAATACATCTTTATTAAAAAGAACATTAGCTAGATGTTTTTATTCCATTCAACCTTTGTTCATCTGCAATCTTTAATGGTGACATACTTACTCAGCAAGCTATTGTACATTTAAATAGAAAGCATTCTTGAGTAATGGCAAAGCAGTTTTCTATTCCTTCATTGTTGTTTGAAGAGTACTAGGAATAATATGACTCCTAAAGTTTTCATAAGCTTATCAGATTTGCTTTCTATTTCATGAATTACGATTACTCCATGCTCTGAACCACAAATCTGTTTGCTTCCCTTGCATTTTTCTTTAATATTTCAATGTTGAGTATTTTTAAACAAACGATCCTGTCATTTCCTGCCAGAAAGTTGTTAAAAACCTGTTTACATCACTAAGACGACCTCCAAGTCCTAAGGTAAGGATTTTCCACAGAAGAGATTTGTTTTTCTGAAAAAACTGTCAAAGAAAGAGTTCATTAGTAAAAGTAGGAATAATTAGTTACCACAGAAAAGCAAGCAAGATAAACGACTATGGCAGAGACACTCTGCACATGTACCAACAAAGAATATAAGCATAAGCCTAATTATTAGAAAGTGAGTAATCCCAGTGGCCTAACATGACTGTTAGGAGATTGTATCACCAGGATGTGTGAGCTATTTTTCCTTTCGGGGAATCATTGAACTTCTGAGATTCCAGGATACCTTTTGGAAAGGTGACTCTGAGCTTATTAATAAACTAAGAAAACAAATAGGCTGAGTGACTCTATTATAGCTTATATTGAGATGTACAGCGTGCCATTTAAGTCAAATTAGTCATGGACTAAATAACAAAATTGTAAGTCCACTCTACAGACCAAACAAGCAAATGAAAAACTATAAATAGCAGTGATAACTTCAGTCAAAGCACTTGTTGTAGGAAATAATTTTCAGTTACTGAAGATATTTGATTTACTATATGTATAGAAGAAAGCTGTAAGGTCTATAAACCAGTACGATATACGTGAAAATCATAAAGCAGCTCTTAAAGTTGTTGTAGAACTGTTCTATATTCCAAAACACCTGATGGGGCCAGCACAGGCCAGCAGGTGCCTGCAGGCTGGTGGGGCTGTGTCCTCCCCTCCCTGGCAAGGGAATGGGGACAGGGCCACCTGCAGGGATCCTGGAATGGGCTGAGAGTTCAGGGCAGAGGCACCCAGGGTTCTGTGGTGGCTGCTGAACACGAGGGGAGGCTCCCATCAGGGCTTGTCCCAGCTCCCCCTCGCTCAGCTGGCATGAGCACAGGGCACACAGGCCCTGAGCAGGTGCTGGCTGCAGGGCCTGCTGATACTGACTACAGCGTACATAATGGTTCTAAATTTGTAAGCATTTCTGAACAATTTAGGAAGACAAAGTAACTCTAAATAGGCTCTGCACCTCTTTTGTAATCAATAGTACAGCCACAAGGTCAGAGGAATTAGGTAGCTAAGAACAGATGGGACTCCATGGTGTCAGAGAGCTGACATAAATGGAAAAACTCAAATGCAAGGTAGGACACTTGCATTATCCCACCTCACAGGTTAAGCAAGTTGGGTCTGTTCTATGCTAGACAGTACTCATTTCAGCCAACTGCTGTAAACCATTAAGATCACTTTGTTTATTTTTCAAAGAAAACTTGGGTCAGACTGTTAGATTCAGCAATAGACTGCTTACTTGTTTGCTTTGAAATGTCTTGGAAAACTCTTAAACCACAGGCATTTCAGAGCAATGAACAGACTTCAGAATACTCTCTTCCAGCTCTTCAAGTACACCCTTAAACCTTAATGCATTATTTGTTTTTATTATATAAAAAAATACACTCCCAAGTGATGAAGAATTAACTTCACACCACAGAAATATCATAGTGAACTTTGCTAAATGTACCTTTATGTCAAAAGAGTATTTCCACTGTTAACACTTCAAATTTCTTAGTAAAGAATAAAATGCTATAGTTAGGAATACAGACTAAGCACATGGTTTTAAAAAAGTAAATGGCCTACTCTAAAAAGCAAAGGTAGTTGTTAGAGCTCTCTTCCTTCCTACCGGTGTAAAGGAAAAGCAGTTTCTTTGATATTTTCAGTGTTACTCTGCTTAAAAGTTAGTGTAACTGAAATAAAATGCCAGTTTTTAAATTGGTATAAGAGGCCAAATTAGAAGTTGATCAGCATTTGGAATTCAGTTCAGTAACACGAATCAGGCTCCTGTTACCACAAGATTTGCTGTTTAGAGTGTCCGCACAGTTCAAGAGAACTACGTAATTCAGAAAGATGGTCACAAAAATATCCATTTTGGAGTATTTCAGCACAGTTGGATTTCAGATTTAGGGACCATTATCACTTCTGGTTAGGTGTGGGTGGTTAGAGTATCACCAGAATTTCAGTACTTAATCAGTACATGGACAGTAACAATATTGCAAGCCCCAAAGTAACAGAAAGAATTTTACAACAGTATTGTGTGAAGGGCTGGATCATTAGTCCTAAAATGACTGGGGATCTAGGAACTTACTTCAATGGTACTCTGATTACCGAGCATCAGGGATTACTGAGATGGAAACAAAATTAAAATTTTAGGTATCTTTGTAAATCTAGGTACTGCCAAAATCAAAAATAAAACATTTTGGATTGAGTATCAGATATAGTGTTAGTGCTGACCCCTACAAAGAATCAGCAATACAGACCTTAACTAGGTCAATTACATTATGGTAATGATATTTTTTATTTCTGCAGTGAAAAAAAATTATAGACGACTGCTGCCCCATTTGTCCAGTTCTTGAAGTACTGCATCTAGAAGTACCATGAATAGGAATAGACTTAGTTGTTTCCTTACAATAATCAGAAAATCCCTGAAGTAACAAGAGAAAAAAAATTACTTAACATGCTAGGATCTGTTTTCGCCAGCAATAATTTTTGCTTAGTCTATGTTATATAGTAAAGCTGTTCATGCTTTATATACGAATACAGCAAAATTTAGCAGAGGTGAAGTATTGATAGCCTCTCCTACAGCTGCCTTAAAACAATCACTTGTTTCATTCTCAGTTCAAGGCTAAGTTTTTTCTCCTCTCTTTTTTCTCCCCCTCATACCTATAACCTTTCAGCTCATTGTCAGCCTACGCACGTAAGTGCGATGGCTTGTATTTGAAAAAAATTAAAAGGAACTTTATAGCACAGCAGCATATTCATTTTTTTCCTCTAATCTGCATTGCCAATTTACTGTTATTGGAAGTGGTTTTGCACTGTATTCAAGTAATGAAATTCTCAAATGCTGGTAAAAACAGCATGAATTTTTTTTTTTTTTCCTCTTGGAAACTGGAGGCAGCACATTCCACTGTAGTTAGATAGGTTCCTCATTTTCTGCACTCATACTGTCCTATTTAATCCACAGATGTCCTGTTCTTGTCTCATGGCAGATAAAACCAAATAAATTTCTTGCTGCTCCATTTTTCTTAATGTGGTATCATTCCAGCATGATTAGTTCTCTTCCTTTCTTTTTAGCTTTCTTGACTTTTCAACTCCATTAAAGGGACTTTTAAAAAAAAATAAATGAAAGCTTTACAAAGCTGTGCATTTGGAGGGAATTTATTGCAAGTTAATTTGCCTTATCTTCTAGGAAATTATATTGCTGAGTGTCCCATTTCCTCTTGTCTAGTGCTTATTTATAACTGAATATAATCTGTTTCCTGTTCACAACTGTATTTGCTTTTGTTAACGCATTCCATTACTATGCTTTTCTATTAGTATCCCATTCTCAAAAGAAATCTATGGATTTCACAGGATTCTTTAATTTGTCTTCATATTGATGTTAGTTTTGCAGCCTTTATCCATATTGAAAAATCTGTGTATACCTAACTTACGAACCTATTTACTCAGCTGAATAAAAGCTAGAGTCGAAGCAAGAGTAGTCATTGTTTCTTGAACTTGTCTTCTGACAGCTTACTGTATTTTTTCCACTTGAATTTTTTTTAGGCTGTATTAGGCCAAAATTATTGTTCCTCTAAATTTTTATAAGCTATTCTATTTGATTACAAATTATAGAAGTACATAGAATACAACTGATGTAGCCGGTGCAAGAAAACTAAGAACACAAGCAGTCTTGAAAGTAAAGTAAATGGATTCTGTATAGAAGATGGTTTCAAAAAGGCTGCCAGTAAGGAATTAAAAGTGAGTGGTGCAACCCTCAGCTCAGGAGTAATTGATTCAGTTCTTAGTCTTTGTCCCTAGTTATTTTTAACTATATTTTAAGAATGGACCATGGACTTCAGCTTTTTTTTTTATTTCTTCCTTCTATCAGAGCTCAGGTAATAGTAAATCTAACTGCATTCTGCTTTCCTAAAAGCATCCAACCATGTTTTACCACTTGAAACTTGTTTACAGGTGGGACTCAGGATTGGGTAGTGAGGGCCAAGAGCTGCTGGGCCAATATGCATCACCATGTTCCAGCACTACAGGACCAGGGCCAAAGATTTGATGGAAAAATTCACTGTGAGGATGCCTTTCTGTCTCTCTGGCTACCGGGAGCATCAGTACTCTTGATTAGACAGGAGAAATGAATGCATTACTTAACTGTGTGTTATTCTTACATGATGTGGGTCCACATTTGGATTTTCCTAAAACAATGAGGAAGAGGTAAGGGATAGAAGGCTAACATTGCTAATAGCCCATACTCCCTTCCAACAAATCTGGCTTATCTGCAGTCTGTGACCTACATTCGCTCTTATACAGTACGCAAGCTATAAGAACAGGACTTGTTGGTTACATCGTCCTTACATTTTTACCTACTGCCCCCGCCAACCCCCACCCCCCCCCGCAGCTGCCAGTGTAGACCTATTAAACAGCAGTTAATAGTTTCTAGGTAATCACCACCCCTTGGGTAGGCACATGTTCAGATAGGAACATTTATAACTGTTCAGGCAAGACCCTCCTGTTCCCATCTTTATTTCCAACATGCCCTGGCAGACATTCTTGAACCTCACTCACACTGCATAAGCTCTGCTTAAGAACACTGCTGGAAAGCTGGCTGCGCACACCACAGACCAGCCAGCTCCCCCACTACCATGTAAAAATATAATGTTTCCAGCAAAGGACAGGGACTCCCAAGAAATCCTGTCAGTTGGTCCACCAATACAATTCTTTGTGCACAATTCAAAGCATTTAGACCTCAAGGCACCATTAAAGTAATTTAGTTTCACCTCCTACATAAAATGAGAGTTTGCAGGTTTTATTTCACCGTTCTAGACACTAGTGAGTTGTAAGCTAAAGATTATTATTATGTTTAACTGACTTTATTGTATCACAGGGAAAACCCCATACAAACTGAATTTTAGGAGCAAAGGATTGTTATTCTTCTCAAGGCAAAGTTTGATTTTTCCATTTCATTTGTCATTTATATCTAGGCTCTTTATTTAATGCTAGATGTACACACCAGCCAAGTCATCTCAATAAAAGACTGAGCTGATAAGATTTTATATCAAAAGTCCACCCTAATAGATGTATATATTAAATCATTACCCCTGTCTTTCCGGACAGTTACACAGGATTGAAATTCCACTTATAGTGATGTAGTGGATTATGTAAAACAATTAGTTGTAATGTGGTACTCAAAAGGCGGTGGGTTTGAGTGTTCCCTTCCTCCTCCCCAGCATTAAAGTAGGGCAAGTATATATTTTAGTTAGGCTTCAGATTAGCCAAATTAAGCCTGTATGTTACTGAAAGCTAGCATATTGTCTTTACACCACTTACACACTATTGAAACATCTAAAAAGATGGCTAAAAGTGCTGTTGAGACCTCAGTACAGGCTGAGATATATTTTTAACATACAGATCCACTCCAGTAAGAAGGCAGAGTTGTTTTAAAAATTCATACAACATGCAGATGTAGCAAAAGGTGGGATACCATTTGTTTTGATAAGTGTTTATCAAGGTGATTGCCAAGAAGAGATTCAAATACTAGTATGACTGTGCATTTGGCTACTATACAGTGGCACAAGTGTTAATGTATTAAAGCACTTTACTTTTCTAGTTCCAAAGTCCTACACATGAACAAGACAGAAGCCAAAACTAGTGTCTCAGGTTGCTATTTTACTAAAAGGTTGCTTACCAATATTAACTGCAATGGATGGGACTTTGGATCATGAGGTAGCAGAGGGAAAATCCAGACTCATGATCAGAATGTAAGGTCTATGGATATGCAAGAGCTGAAAAGTATGGCATGTTGTTTGGCAATTTCATTTCCCCTCATCCTGCCATGTGTTCATGTGAGGCATTAGGTTTTTGTAGCATTCCTAGTTTCTTTACAAGTGAAGGTCATGGAGGGGTCGCTATGTAATTGATGTGGAAAAAGAATAAGGCAAAGAGTTCTGTGCCTAGAAGAAGATCTGGTTTCTAAGACAAGAATATTATATGTTCAAAACCTAGACTGTTGTAGAATAACTCTTCAGAAAACTGATGCAATGGATTTTTAAGCAGTCTCTCAAGCACTGCTCTCCACCTGACAAAGCCTATCGCCATCTAACTACTGATACATAAACTTTCAGCTATGAGGTTGAAGTTGAGTAATTGTGTCTTAAACTCTTATTTCAAATGGGACCTAACAGAATGTACACAAAATTGGCGAATAAGTTTATGGAGGTTTTGGGTGTTTTGGTTTTTTTCCTTTTAAAAGATATATTCCGTAGCAATGAAAGCAAAGCACAGTCAATCAGGGACAAGTTTAGTGAAGTTGCAGATAGGCCTCTTATCACAAGCTTGATAGGAAGCAAGAACAACAATGTGGATATTTTAAATGTAAAGTAAAAAAGATAACTCCCCTTACCAAAAAAGGAAAAAACCCCCACACATCCCCCTCAAAAAAACCTTGACTACCGTTACAGTTTTCAACAAGACAGTGTAGTCAATTTTAAGAAGAAGCTTCATTAAAACAAAAAATCAGAATAAGAATGTATGACAAAGCAAGACAGACTGACATCAAAAGCACTAGAAGATATCTATATAAAGTCCTTTTTTTCATCAGATAAAAAGTTTCATAACAATCTAGCATTACTTGAAAACATTGTGCCTGGAAGATTGATCATTGTTTACACCATAGTGTATGCAACAGCCAGAAACTCAAAATCAAATGCAAACTGAATGTCTTCAATTATTGGTTGGTTGGTTGTTTTGGTTTGGTTTGGGTTTTTTTTGGTTTAAGACTGAAGTCTGTTAAATTTCTTAATAATTCTCACAGGAAGCAGCAGAAACTCCATTACTTGAATTGGGAAAATCTGGAGTATACGAAACATCTAGTTTACAATATCCTGTTGGGAATAATCCTACACCTACAAGGTATTGGACAAGATTACCTCAGAGGTCTTCCTATCTCTTATTTCTTTCACTTAATGAATAAACATGAACCTCATCAGAATAGGTATGCTGTTTATCTAAGCAACAACATTCAGCTAACTGGAGCACACAAGGGAATTGGCTGCTCTTATGCTGCTGATTAAGCAAGATCAGAGAGCTTTAAAACAGGCTTTGGAGTTTTCATTTGCAGACCTTGGTATGCACTTGTATTGTATATTCTGTTTATAACCTTGGACCTGTGAAACAAATCTTTAGATGAAAGGAGGTTTTATTTTAAGAAAATAGTTTGTAACATGAAGACTACAGACTTAAACACTTTAAGATTACATGTAAAATAATTTGTTTGAAGTCATCAGACACATGGGCTTAAAGAAAATAATTTCACAAAGAAAATGCAACCAGCGATTGTGTTTTATATTCTAAGAGCAGTTTGGACTACATGATATTGCTGGATATTTTTTAAGTTTGTAGGTGATGCATTCCTTCAGAAAAAACTACTTTGCTTATGAATTTAGAGGCAGATATCTTTTGCATCACTATTCATTTTGACTTTTCCTTACTGGAATGTGATTGCTGACTCAATGTCCCACATAGTTTCTTCTTCCCCATTCCATTACTCAAGCTTTATAGGCAAATCAAGCCATTTCAACATGGTATGTTGTTACCATTGTTACTTCCTATATTTACAGTTTTACTAAGGCACATTCTTTCCCTAAAAATCTGTGCCAATACAAGCTAGCATACAGGAATGCTTTTACAGGAAAGCAAACAGAATGTTACAGATCTGGTCAGTCTCACTGTACTCCATATAAATGGATTCTTACTAGTATTATTAGGTCTGTACCAAGTTTGACTTTAAAACCCTGAAGTCAAGCTCCTGTTGAATTATGGATTTGGTTGGGGTTTTTTGCTCGCTATACATTCAAAAACCAAGTCTAGAGGTATAAGGTGAACTCCCTTTGAGCAAGAAAGAAAAATGTCAGCTGGATGGTGGATGAATGAAAAAACACAGCTGGACTTCCCAGTCCACGGGTGAGCTTACAGAGCAAGCGAGGCAGGGGGAACAGCAAATCTTACCACAGGTCTCAGTTTATCAGCCAGGTGTATTGTAGGGATTCATCGCTGTAAAATGCTACCATACAATTCTAGTCTATTACTCAGACATCTTTCAGATTATAATCACATTTGATATCCAAATACACTGGCATTGCTTAAAGTTGTGAAACGTATTGCAGCCCTTCTGACACCAATTCACAGCCTTCTACTTGAGACAACTCTGTAGCTGGAATGGGACCATCCAGGTAGGAGAACATTTTAGACAGTATGTATGGCATTATGATCTGGCCTTTGGGATTGAAGACATTTCAGACAAGTTGATTTATATATGAAGCAATAGCTATTATCATTGTGGAAGGCATTTGGTTTGAGATCAGCAGATCCTCATCCATCAGGTCACTGATTTTTTTAGTCAAGCAGCATCATGTACTTTCACATCATATTTTTTTCATTTGGAAAAGTAAACTTATTTAGATGTGTTCTTGATATTTTTTCCTCATTTTATCCCCAAGGTAAGCTTTGAACCAAACTACTTTTTCCTGCTTTATTAAGTTTTCCATGTTATACTTCGTTTTCCATATCTTTCTTTAGCCCTTACTTTCCTCTTTTGCCACTGTCATCTAAATCTTTGTTTTTCTTTACCATCTGATTTTTGTTCCACCCTTTATTTCACTTTTTTTGAACACAATATGTAGCATCTATAATATTTGCATAAAATTAATCTATAAAACGAAAAGTGTTACCAGAGGTAAGTACAAAAATCAGAAAGTTACAGTTAAAGAAAATTGTATCTTGAAGTGCAACACAATTTCACACTTTGAAAAAAAAATCTTACATCAAGAGATTGGAAAAGACTGGAACTCCTACAAAAAAATGTAGGAAAGCCCTAAACATTGCAGTGAAAATTAAAAAATAAAAGAAAAAAAGAATTTTAAAATAGTCAACTCTGAGCCAAATAAGTTGAGGCAGAAGTCTCATCTGCCCTCCATTTTCTGGTATAAGATAATATATAAAAAGAAGAAATCTCTGAAGTGTTCAAAAGAAGACATGCCAAAGAAGTTAAGTGAAAATAATTTCTCAATAAAGAAAAATCCTTTCAGACACACGCTGGCTAATGCAGAGGAGGGAAAAAAAAAATACACAAAACCCACACAGTGCTTTCTCAACTGTTTCAAGTTGTCAACACATTAAGAATTTATGGTGCTAATACTGCAAGCTATTACACCTGGATGTTTGCTGTACTTCCATGGGGTAAAACCCAATGTTAAACTACTCCACATTTTGCAACTTAGTTTAACAATCACTTCTAATGATACAGCAGACGCTGTATATACTCTGTAATAAACCCCATGAAAATATAGTTACACACTGTTCATAGCAGGCAACCAAGACTACTTTTAATGTATAACTGTGCAAGAATATTTGCTTTAAAATGTTCTATTTTATAGATATGGACTTTAGCTGTAAGGTTAGGAGAGCAATACAAGTGTATACTAACCTCAGTAGAGGAACTGGAGGACCCTAAGATAAGGTCTCAGCTCTTAAGATTCTGTTTCTCAGCCATCAAAGCTATTGACATGCTGTTGCTGTAAAAATATAATTCCAAAACAAAACAACTATTCTGTACTTAAACTTACGTTGCTTCTGGCATGAATTTCGGAATATTCCCAGACAGGCAGAATGATTGCAATATCTGAGGACAGCTCATAAAAATCTATTTGTTTCCAGTACACTCTAAGGACCACAAGGCAACATATTAATCTAGCTGTTCTGAAAACCCACATGAATAGGAAATTAAAAGAATTTGTAAAAATTGGAAACATAATTCTCAGGACTGGTTTGCTGCAGAAGCAGGAACTTCTGACTTTTCAAATTAAAAACTCTTAAATAGATGTAAAAAGTCACTGTTCAGTATTAAGCAATTTTAGAATTGTATTCTTGAATAAAAATAAAAAATAGAGAAAGGAAGAGAAACCTTAAAGCTCAAAGAATCAAGAATAATAATGACTACATGTCAGTCATGCCTATTTTAGTGTGTTGTACTGAATAGTTTCATAGAACAAACGATTGTGAAATAAAGGGATTACCCATATGCATGAAAATTTTCATGGTAGTAAATATGTACAATATTCCCCTTTCTCCAGCTTAACCACTGACCACAATTATCATCTTGCAATAGTAAGGAAAGTTACAGTATATGCTTTAAGTATAGGAATACTTCATTTGCAGAAAAATAAAGATCATTTAGGGAATAAGCAGTAAAAATGACGAGAGAACTCTGGAGATTAATTAGTCTGTCATAATTAGCACAGAACATTTCATTCATTTTACTACTTCCAGTTTTCAGTTAGCTATTTAGATAAATCTATTATGCATCATGAAGTCAATTCATCTTACAATTTGCTTAGTGAATTAAGTGAACAATGATCAGCCACAGTTTCTTTTGAGTCTCTTAAAACAATTAGAATCTACCCAATGAACCAATAAGATAATGGTATAACAAGTTATGATTCTTTACAGAAATCACATGTTGGGGGGCAGGAGAAGCATGATTAGGTCTTATTAGCATGATATCCCACTGTTGATGATTGGTGTTTATATAGTACTTCAGTTCAAAAAACACTTGCAGTGGGAATTTTTTTTTCTTGAAGTATAACACACATCCTGGGACATTTCTGTACCAAACAGCTGAATTTTAAAGGCGTGAGTCAGACAAATGGGGAGGGAGAGGACAGTAAAAACCTGTACTTTCCAATCTTTACAGTTTTATCACTGCTGAGTTTGCCTGAACGTGACTATCTATTCTTAAGGATGTTCTGTGCTCTGCCGGTTTGTGGTAGCCTGCTCATGCTCTCCACTCAGAGCATATGGCACTGAAAGGTTTTACTAATAGTCATACTGGAATATTTGAAACCAAAAATCTTAAATTTGCATTAGGAGTCAAACCAAAATCTGAACAGCTGTGATGAAATAGTAGCAGTCACACAACAAAATCTTCCTCTGATGGACAACCTTAACACCAGCTGCAGAACTTGCAGGAGTTCCCTACTGAGTGATGTTTCAAAGCAAGACAAATCCCCCCATCCGACCATGATGTAGATTACTACTTCGAAGCCACTTAACTCCTTTTATAGACATTGGTGATCAGTGTGGCCTATTCTAAGTCATAATTTTGTCATAGATCAGATGCCTATAACCAGGACAGAAACTGTCCTAAAATGCCCTTGTGTATGAGCTAAAAAGAGAGCCTAGAAAAATTAGCAGCTGTAGATAGTCCCAGCTGAGTCAAATACACTGACAGTAATTTATATCTTAAGAAACAAACTTTTGTTTGCTTGCTTGTCTTTGCAGCAGATTTAATTCTGATCCCTTCAGTTAAAATGTTCATTGAAATGAAAACACTGTAAACTAGTTTTTCAAATTCATAGGCCCTGTTTTCCCCTTTCTTATTTCTGCAATGCAGCATGGAAACACAGCACCAGTAGACTTGGTTTGGGATTTCTGACGTTTGTTTGGGTTTTTTGCTCTGTAAATACATTCCTCCTTGGTTTTCTATGCATCAGTTCCATTTGCTTTCTTCATCAAGATTTGCACACAGGAAAAGGATTGCTCCGATTATTTTTGTATTTCCTGAAATTTCTGCCAAATAGGAAGGTCTCTACTTTCACTTATACCCTTTAATTCATTAGATCAAAAAAGTGATAAAATTAGTGGATTTGTGGACAGGGGGAGAACAGCAGATGTCAGTTACCTTAACTTGAGCACTACTGAGAAGCCCCTCACAATATTCTTGGAAACAAATTAGCACATTATAATCTAGATCAGTGAAAAAGCATATGGGTAAAAACCTGTCTGAATTATTTGATTCAGAAGGTAGCGGTCAGTGGATCATGAAGCAGTAACAAGTAACTAATACTCCACAGGCTCCATCTTGGGACTTATCCTTTTTATCAATAACCTGTAGGAAGTTAGAGGACATGCTGGTCAAGTTTACCAATGACAAGTTGGCGTGCATGAGTCAATACACTTCAGGGCATGGCTGTCAACCAGAGGGACCTGGACAGGCTGGAGGAGTAGGCCAACAAGAAACTCATGAAATTTAACAAGGGCAAAATCAAGTGCTGCCCCTGAACGGGAAGCACCAATGCAAGAGCACAGGCTGGACATGTCTGATTAGGGGTAGATCCCCAGGAAGGGACGTGGGGGCCTTGGCAGACACAAACAGCATCAGCCAGCTGTGTGCCCTGGCTGCAGGCACTGCCAATAGTACGCTGGGTGCTATTCACAGGGGCACAGCCAGGATGTTTGGGGTGCGGGTGGAGGGGTGGCATTAACCTGCTCAAGCACTTGCCTTTCATTCTAAATATGCAGCCAGTCTTGGGCCCCCAGTACAAGAAGAACATCAATGAGCTGGAGTTGAGTGGAGGGCCCCCATGCTGGCCTAGGGCTGGAACACTTGCCATATGAGCAGAGGGTGAAAGATTGGGGCTTGTTCAACCTGGAGAAGAGATGGCCTTTGGGTGAACTTAACAAGCACTCTACCCGTACCTACAAGGGGGTTATTGGAATGGCAGAGGCAGGATCTATACAGAGGTTCACAGTGATGGATTGAAACTGGGAGGTTCAGACTGGATATAAGGAAAAAACCTCACCCTGAGGACTGTGATGCCATGGGGCAGGCTGCCGAGAGAAGCTGTGCGATTTGTGTCCTCAGAGGCGTTCAAGACCAGCCTGGTCTGACCAAGCAAGATAAGAGACCTCCTGAGGTTCCTTCCAACCTGAATTATCTTATATGATCCTAGCCTATGATCCTGTAACTCTTACCATATTCATTTTATAGAAGTACTTCCATTTTCCCACACCAGGTACTGCCAAAAAAACCCCCAAGACACCACAATAACACCAGTAAAATACAAATCACCTTCCAGATGCATCAGAACCTAAAGTCTCATTTCTGCTGTATTGAAATACCAACACCATTCTCTCCAGATGTAAATGTTTTCGTAAAACAAGTTCTCTTGAATTTTTAAAACAGATTGTCACCAGCAACTTCATCCAGGTATATGCTCCATTTCTCCAAAGGTCAGCAAACTATTGTAGATATCACCTGGTATTATTCTTACCCAGATACCTAATTCCAGCTCCTAACTCATATACAGACCCCTGAAAAGTGCTGAGAATGTCACAGCTTTGTGCCGCACCCACTCATCCATAAAACAAAAAACCTTGGTTTCTTCCCTCCCCCAGTCGAGTTAGTAAAAATTTACAAAGCTTAACTATTATAGTCATGCATTGCTAAGCACAAAATAATTCTGGGTTTATAATGCCAGAACTGACTCCCACACTGTTTAGAACAGCTAACCTCCTATGGGAATCTTGTTGTCTTTTAGACCTTGGGAAAAAGAGATAGTCTGAAGGAAAAGGAGACATGAGGAAGGGTAAGGTTAATTTAAACAGTGGTAGGTGTATGAAACTTCTGAGGAATTTGTAATGTTAAATTTCTGTCAGGAATGGATTAATAGAGGAGCAAGTGGTGAAAGGAGTATGATTAATAGTTTCACATGACTAATTCATTACTGCATATGATGCTGTTACATATTGCCTTGCAGGTTCTCTTGGAATATAGGCACATTTTTTATTCTGTAGAAAATGCTGTGCCATGCAGTTTTCTGCTGCATTTGCTGTGCATACCAGCTGTGACTTGTACTTGGAAGCTTCTACTTTGCCTCAGCCTCTTATAAGGATGAGGCTGGAGATACAGTTACTTCTTAGGAACAGCTTATTCTATTGAAAATTCTGAACAAGAATATTTCCATATGCTGTGTGGTAACATCTTTCACTCAAGAGCCAACACATACGTGCAGTAGAGGACCAGATACTAAAAAAATCCCAGGTCAGCAACTTCCATTTAATTCCAAATTCAACCACACTAAGCCTCCCAGGGTCTGTTTCCCTGCAGCCATAGTAAGATGAAGGGACTGGGGACACAACATATGTGTATTATCTCCCTTACTGGACATTTGCAACTGTGAGGCAGAATTTTATATATTTTCTTTGAGGATTTAGAAGCCAAATAGAAGTCTCTTTTAATCAAAAGATTTCCTTCTCTGGATGACTCTGCAACTTCTATATACTTTGAAGTTTTTGCATGAACTTAAACCCAGAAGGCCTAGATTTTGCACAATTTATGAGAAGCATCTACCATTATTACAGTTCCTATTTAAGGAGAAGAAATAATGAAAAATAAATTAACTTTTGTAGCCACTTTCACTTTTGGAAAAGCTATGCATTTATGTTTTACAAATAGCTTATTCTTTATTTTCATTCACAAATTGAAAAACATTCAAAATATGTTCATGAATGTGGAGACAAATAGCTCAAATCAATTGTTAAAGTATTAATGAAACTGAGTAATTACTGGAAGTTATTTAAAATTACTTGATCAAACGCTCTAGAGACCACAATCCTATGACTGAATAAGGTTTCATAGATTTTAAAGAAAATCAATATATTTCTCATGGGGAAAAAAAGCACTCTAATAAAATCCCAGTATACATGTAATGACTGAGTGCAATGAATATGAGAGAAGTTATAAGTCTGGGTTAGGGGGTGGGGAAATCAGTAAAGGAAGCAAAGGACACTGTAGAAATAAATTATCATCAAAATTAATAAATAGGATGGCATGGGCAGAGCACCCTCTGGTTATTTAAGGATTTATAAATAAAAGTAATCAGCATAGTTTAAGTGTCTTTCTAGACAGAAAAGTTAGATGCATTTCAAGCAAATGATAGATGCACTCTTGGGTGGTTTGGTTTTTTTGTTTGTTTGGGTTTTTTTGGTGTTTTTCTTGGTTTTTTGGTTTCTTTTTTTTTTTCAAATTGGAAAGATATGATCTTGTAATGTCACAGGATGGATATACAACTGCAATTCAGATGTTGTGAAATTGCTCCCAGACTGCTTGCACCCAAACAGTCTGCTTCCAGAGGGAAGCTAGAGCAGAAATGCTGAGGTTCAATAGGGCAGTAACGAAGTTTCCAACTCAATGGAAGAGAGCTAAAATTTTGCCTACGTATTTAAAGGTAAATGAGGAAATCTGCATAGTAACAGCTTGTCAGCCTGATATTGATCTTGAGTGAAATACTGAATGGTTGATCCAAGACTATCTATAAAGAATAAGAGGTAAAGGATTAAAGTATAACTACTGCCAGTCAAAAAGAGAAAGCCACAGCATTACTTTTGGTTAAGATATACCTGGCTAGTTCAACAGGACCTCTTTCCTATTATTTATTTAGTGCCTTGCTTATCAACTTATTGTTGTGTAATATTTCAATTAAAAGGATGCATGCAAAAAAAGTGACACATTGTAAGTAGATTAAAAAGCTGATAAATATTTCCTTGAGCTTCCTGTGACAAGGAATAATAATCAAGGAGGGTGTGTTTCTAGCAAGATTTCACAGAACAGTTCTAAAACCACTATTAGTTGACAGAAAGGAAATACAAATTAGTTCCTGGTAACATTTATGAAGTACACAAGAACTCAGGAAATTAATCTAATGAAGAGGACAGATCAGTAATCCAAAGTGATTGGGGCTACTTGATAAAGTAGGTACAAGCTAGCAAAATAAATGCCACAATAGCAGAGAGTAAGGTCATAAAACTTACAGACATCAGTGCGCTATAGCAGAGTCCTTCTAACACAGCTTTTGGGAACTGATGAGTAACCAGTACAATTAGTAGCATAACAGTCAAGAAGTATTGTATTGTATGGCACTTGAGCCTGTTTTTGAGATATACCATTAATCCAAAGAAGAAATTGGTGCTGTAAAGAACAGTCGAACAGCCGTAACCACAAGTTTGCCGATTCTGCCTTGATGCAAGATTTATGTTGGTGTAAAAATCCCTTGTTCTCAAATTCCAAGAATAACTAAGTCACAGTTGCTGTTCACTGTCATTCTGGATAGACTATCCAATTAAATCAGTTTGAAATATAAAGTATAAGAAACTGAACAAATACAAAGTATTTTAAATACAAATCCAAAGTATCTTACCAATACTCCCGTTAGGAGTTCTTAAGCACAAAGATGAAGCTGCAGTTCTAGATTGAACTCCACAGATGGAGTCCCATTATCCCAGTTGCATATTTGCATTATTTTGCCACACTGCCAACTATAATGTCATACAGTTTGGTAGTGGACTAACACAGACAGCTTCAAATGCCATTTTTACACACAGGCAACGTAAAGGACAGGTAGAAGCAAGTCTTACTAGAGCTGGAATGCATAGAAATATTGCTATCAGGATAGTCCCCTTCCCTGACAACAGGGTCAAAAAAAGTTACCTTTTAGGAAATTTCCTTAGAATTCAGCTGATTAGATTTGAAAGATAAAGGCATAGGCTTATATCAGATAAAACTTTCCAAATAAGTCAGTTATAATGCGGTTCAGGAGCTAAAATTTATATTTTACAAGTCATGGTAAACGTTTACTATATTGTCTACATGTATCTGCAGACCTATTTGTGTAAAACCAGTAGCTGCGTAGCTGCCATTACTGGTTAGATTCCCCATACAAAATACCTTGCACAGTAGCTTATTTCTAACAGGGAGTATCAAACTATTTGCCAATCTCTGTAATCTATTTTCATAGCAATGTTTGTATAGCTCTTCAGTTTTGTGGATGAAAGATCATTAGTTATTATTAATATACAATCAGTCAGTTTACTTTGATGTACAGAGTTTAAATCGCAGACAAATGATTCCTCAACACCCACAGAGAAGTTATGATTCCTGACCAATCATGTTTGGTACTATCTCAGTAATCAGACTTCACTGGCACATTAAATTCAGATTAACGTATGACACTAACTGCCACTGCATTTATCCTGTTTGCCATCTGTATAACTATAACTTGTTTCTCATTCTAGAAAACATTCATCTGCTGCATGGGCTACAGCACAGACAAGAACCCAGAACACTAACTAGTAACAGACATCTGTTCTGACCAAATTAAGAAGTCCAGCTCAACACAGCGCCCTTTCACATCAAAGGATTTCACCACAACAAACATGACTAAAATCTGATGAAACATTTGTATAGTTCAACCTTTCCCCTCTTGCCATGTCCAATGAGGGTGGCTAGGGAACACTGAGAACAGCACACATTCAATGATAATTCCCCAGAGTACTCTGTAGTTTTCAGGAATTTGTGGGTCAGACTTCAAGGATAAAGGGATATCCATTATCTCCTTTCCTTTATTTTCTTCATCATTTTTTGTACCCATGAGGCAGGAAGTTTATCCTTATGAAGTCATATTCACTGTGGTATATTTGTTCATCTGTGTTTACTAATTTATTGTTTTGAAAAGTTTCCATTATTAGCACTGCACAGATAGCATAATCACTAGATCACCTCAAACTTTTAAAACCACTGGTGCCACATCAGCTACTTCCTGGCCTCTAATACCACTGCAGCTTTAAGATGGAGATAGCTGTACTATGAATTATAGTAAGCAATTTCATTGGGGTTATTTTAGAACTCTGACAAATACCATCTGGTCATCAAAATTTCTTCTTGTTCCTTTTCTCTACATGTTTCATAATCCTTTCTACCAAAGAATTTAACAGATTCCCTGACAGAATAAAACGGGGATATCTACATACAAAGTCCCCAAGCCCCTCGATGAGAAGCAATGCAAAAAACCCCCTCCCCCACTCCTTTGCTGAGGTATCACCCTCTAAAGTATTTGTTTTATACATTCAACAATTAGCTTTACACATTCTTTGTCAGCTCTTCTCAATCTGAGGTCTTTGGAAAAAGATTCATGAGTGCATTTTGTATTTTTTAAAAATTATTCCTTAAACAGTTTGGCATTTGCCTCAATATATATTTTGCACGTAGCTTCCTAGAGTTTGAGCCTTTCTGATACAAATCAAAGCAAAGGGAAAACAAAGTACAAATTTAAACACAAATTACACATCCAGACCTAGCACCTCAAGTAACAAACTCCTTAATATTGCAAAAGTACCAATGAGCAATAGGAAATACTATTCCCAAAGAATGTATTTAGACTTTCCTTTAAAAATCTAAGCATATGAAATAAACAGAATGTTATTTATTTTCCTTTAAAACATATGCTGTTCAGTGAACTAAGTCAACAGTTGTGGGCCTTTTGTTATAAGAACGTACTTAAGTGCATAGATAATTAACTGTGCTCTAAACTGGCAAACAAAATATGACTGCCTTGATGTGGGATGCTGTGTTTTTAAACAAGCTTGGTTAGATTCTGATGGATGAGTGATCTTTCTTGACTTCAAGGACAAATAATCCAGATATCACAGCCTCATAATCTCCTGGTATATACAGATTACCTAAGCTGTCTGTACTGTACAATTCATTAAGATTTTTTCAAAGGGTTTTCCAGTTAGCTCAAATTCCAGAATACAGCTTTATCTATATAATATTTTGATGGGGCTAAATCTCAGACGGAAATATCCCAGGCAAAGACAGCACTATGCAGCTATATTGCTCCCCATACCTCAGTTTTCCTGCACTGCACGGTGTAATGCCATGAAGATATACTGTCTTAGTTGCCGTTAGCCAGCTTACCTCTACAGGCAATGCAGAGTGAAGCTCTGCAACACAGACAATCCCGCACACACTGCCAATGCCTTAACTATTTGCACTGTGCAGTAATAGCATCACAGACCAATTGTGTGCTCACATACCGTGCCCCCAGTATAAAACAATACAGTCCCAATTGAAAATTCATTCAGTTTACTCTGAAGATAGACAATACCTCTTGCCACAGGTATCATGGCAAAAGCTGACAGGTCAAACTGCTAAAAGCCCCGTTTATTTGTCTTCTGCTCTCAGAGCAGTTGTTGCATTTGCCAGTGCTGTTACGCATCAGCTATGCGGTCAGCCCCAATATGAGTTTAGTAAAGAGGAAGCTATACAGCTGCCCAACAGGAGCACATCATTTAACATAAGACCTGTGTATCACATCAGACAATACCATTAGGACGGTTAATGCCTTTTATCTACCTTCTTCCCAATTAAGCCATCCCTGCTGGTTGACAAATACCAACATACCAAGAAGAACAAAATGAAAAAGACACAGGAGAAGGGAAGCATCTTCAGGACAAGAACTTCCTGAAGCCAAGCCTCAGTGAGAAGGCTGAGATTTGGGAAAGGTATAGAACAGTGAACACAACACATTATGTTCCAGGACTGCGCCTTATACATTTCACACAGAAAATATTTGATATTGTACAGTATGAATTTGTCTTTCAGTTGAAAAATGTATCTAAAATGTCTTAGGGTAAAAATCTGCATTTGTCAGAGGATGAGTTAAAACAGAGTAGTTGGTGTAACAGCATCATATTCAAAACTAAGGTTTTGATAGTGGGGGTTTTTTTTGTTTAGTGGCCAAAAAAAAAGAGACAAAAACACTTCAAGCTTGTTTCTTATCTCTTTAAATAAAAAGATCATGATTGTGAGCACAGTATTTGAACCCACTTAAAAGAAGCATAATAAAGTTTCAGTAAAAGCAGGGGGAACTTTATGAAAGAAAGGAGTATTAAATTGTCATGGACAATCCACAATAGACCCATCAGCACCTCTGGACATACAACTCTTTGTAAAGACACTCCAGCTCTGAAAGAGGAAGGTTTGTATGCTCTTTTCTGTTCACCTCAAGTATATGACAAGGGGCTTCTCATCCAGCAGGGGTATCCATGGTTCTGGGTCACTTTTGCAGCATATGGCAGAGTAGGAACTTTAAGGCTTCTCTACTTTGTATATATATTTCTTTATTTTGAGCCAGCAATAGAATTCTTTCACCTTATTGGTTAAGTCATTCTCCAGGGCAGGGAGAATCAAGTGAGGTCTCGTTGGTTCAAAGGAGGAGTACAGAACTTCCCTGAAGAGAAGTTAATTCAATTTCAGGCCTTACAAATTAAAAAAAAAAAAAAAAAAAGACATTTTGAACCAGTATTTCTCCTTTTCATCCAATTGACTATACTGTAGGAAGAGAAGTATTGACTGTTTCCCTCCCATTCACTTGGTAGTGTTTATTTTTTTTACAAAAATAGACAGAAAACTGAAATATATGATAAAGGCTCATTTAGTTTTTACGAAAGTTGTGTTCCTTTTGTATATGTGCAGAAGTTTTTTTTACTGCGTCCCAGAATAATTCTGAGTTTATGCTTTTGGTAAGAAGTCTATTTTTTGCTTATATATATAAGAATATATAATATAGAAGTCTATATTTTGCTTCTGGAACTAGAGAAAAATAAATGCACAGTAGAAAGCAGTAGAGAATCCTGTACTACCATTCAATCATTCATCTCAGAAACCAGTAAAACAGAACAAAAAAAAAATTGTAATCTCAATACAAACCATAAAAAGAGGATCAATGATAAAATCAATAGCATTGTAACAGTGGTGAATCACCCATAATTATCACCAACAAGTGTTCTAGACAATTTTGTTCTGAAAAGTACTGTGTACAATTTTGATGTGTAAGGATGTAACTAACCACCATTCCCCCTGCTCCTGTTTCAAGTAATCCAACAGCTTCTGTGTTCAGCAAAAATTCTTTTTTGTAGTGGGTGATCCGATTGCAGTCCAGGAATCCCAGCGTTTAACTTCAGGTATGTTACTAGCACTTAATGAGAACTATTTGTAGAGTTTCATGAAAGACAGAGATCAATTCTTCACAAGACATCTTTATCAAATCATTAAGTTCTGTGGTTCAAACCAGGACCTTACTAATTAGGTTGTAGCCTCAAATGGGTCTGTCACCTCAGACTGTCTTCCATCACCATTAACATGCTATTTGAAAAAAGTCTGTACAGCTAAGGTGCTTGAGTTTGGACTTCCCTGATATTTAACTGGTAAAGTGTCATTCTTTAAGTGCTTTCAATGACGTGTATAGTAATTACATAACTGCATATACCTGAGGTAAATATGTTTTAAATGAACAGTGTATACCCAATAATATTTTCAGCAATATAATTAGAACTGTCACAATGTTTTCAGGTGTGACCTGTTCTCATCATGCGTCTTTGTTATGAGAATTACCATACATAAAACATTCTGGGAACACAAGCACGTAAGAGAAAAAGCATTAATGTTATAGAGGAAGAATGCTTCTGGAAGGGTTCCTGTTAGAAGGACATGCAATGAAGTGCACAAAAAAAGATATGAGCAGTTACAGTTGTTACTTATTTCTGAAGGACCCTTTCACAAAAGGCATAGAAAGCAATGGGTGAAAAAGATACAGGTTCATCACTTGGTAGGCTAGGCAAACAACATAGATCAGAACGTAATAGGAAGGGAGTCCTTCTCCTTGTTTAGAAAACTAAAGCAGTAACTCCCCAATGGTTCATCAGCTTCCTGCCATCCCAAAGCTGATGTTGGCTCTAGTGATCTAGGTCCAACCTAGCTGTGATGTCAAGCAGTAGCAACAGTATCATCTGGAGAGGGACTGTTTGCAGATGTTCAAGAAACAACGGCTAAGGAGGCAGTCCTTTGCAGATAGCTACATAACGATCATCAGGCTTGGTCGGTACTAGAGAACTCTGTTCACAAGATGCATGAAAATGCATGATTTACCAGCTGTCACTGAACAAATCTTAAAGTACAGGCAGGAATTGGAGCTCACCAGAATTTACTAATTATACCAAATTGAATAGGTAAACTTTTGTTTGGCAGTATTTTCAAATAGTTAACAATGGTTCACAGATCTGACACCCAATTTCAGACACACTGATAGTAAGGTCCCATTTAATATTTGAATTATTTATCATTCAAGAAACTACATTTCTATGGTATTCTTAGGTGACACCTATGAAGGATCTATATTCTGATCACCACAGTATGTGTATCACATTTACATTTAAATTGTCTTTCACTCTTTGTAGTTTGAGTACTTCAGAGGCAGAAAATCCTAGTAATCTCATTAAGTTCTCAAACAGAGCTCAAGCTTATCTTTGTGTTTTCCTGAAAGAAAATACCAATACCTGGCGTCTCTACCAAGGCATTTGTAAAGCCACATTATTCTTTAGCCAGCTAGGCACAACGTTATGCCCATTATCTGTCCCATTCTAAACCAGGGCAGGACCTTCTACCTGGTTTCTGGCACAGAAAAGCAGCTAAGCCTCCAAGTCATTCAACATACTATTGTTCTGAGCATCAGATGACCTAGATCCCCTGGCTTGTAAACTGGGAAAGCAAGCTGTTTATAACCAACAAAAAGATATCTTTAAAGACAACAGCATGCTCATTTTCTGAGAAAAAGACGGGATCCTGTGTATTTGGTGACATTAAATCTTCAGCAAAGCACACAGGGAGAGACAGGCAATCAATATTCCAATACCTGAAGGAAAGCCACCAGATACCAATGAAATACATGTTTTTATTTCTATACAGCATCTTTTCTCGCCTTAAAAGTCAGTCTAGAGTTCAAGTTTTCACCCCAGATAATTCTCAGATATTATTTTCTTTCAGCTTATTGTCTCGGGTTTTCAAGCAGCGAGCTATACTAATCAGGTACAGTTAAATGCTTCAATGCATCTGCAATGCTTACCTCACCTGTCACATAACCACCTCTGGTGACACGCACCATAATATCCTTGTGAACAATTTCTTCCTTTCTATGCTTCTTGCCATGGCGTTCCTCATCCACTTCCAAGCAAAGTACAGAGTCACAGTAGCAACTCCCCAGGGGCAGCTAGGGCACGGTGGTCTACACTTATTAATATAGTATGGATTTGTTCAAGACTTATGGGGGGGGAGGGGTGTCTTAAATCACTAAGTTTTAGCTATAAAGAGTAATGCATTCACCATTTCAGTAAAGTGGAAATGATTGCCAATTGCTCGTACATGCAGATATTTCACTTCTGCTTGTGTCGTGGTATGCTATCACATAGCTACACTGCTGTGTTTAAAACAAACGTCTGCTGCAATTCCCTGTTCAGCAGGGAACAATTTAAAGATGGTAGATGAACCACATATCAGGGTTCAGGAGAGAAGCTTCCTGAGGGAAAGTTGTTCCATAACTGCTTATTGCAGGATTAATTCCTGCCTCTGTCCTAACTGGTTGTTGCTGATAACTGGATATGAGGCTTAAAGGTTTTCTGGCATGAGTTTAACCACCTGCTTGCTGTTGCCTTGAACACAAGCCCAAGCTGTCTTCAGCACTGTTCTGAGCCTTCACAGTCTGCACAAGTGTTAGCTTTCAGAAGTCTTCTACTACTAATTGTCCTATTATTTCTACTGACTTACAGGTATCTATACTACCTGAGTGAAGTAGGTAGTATGAGTAGTATATTACCTAGATTCTCTGGTTGTAGTATTTGTTAGTTACTTCATATAGTTTCACTTTCATACTGCACCTCACTTTTGCTACTTCTGGCATTCAGGATATATGCCCTATATCAGCTCTTCACTGTTCCCTTAAATCCTTTTGAAAACATGGAGGGGAAATTTTAATTTAAAAAAAAAAAAGCCTGCCTGGACAGAATACCGAGAAGCATACTGTAATATAACTGGGTAAACACAGCAATAAGAAAGCTTGAAAAATTTAGCCCAAAGGCTGAGAGGACAGCAACAACAGAGCAAGACCATCTCTAGTGTTTGCCAATGATCTTGCAGTTGAAATGGCACCAACAACCAGCATTTGGTGCTTGGGAGGTTTGGCATGTAGATGACAGTAATGGAGTCTAAATGTGGTGAATCTTGGTGTTTTTAAAGAGACCTGATGGTGTTCTTGGAAAAGCAGGGCAAATAGATCAAGATCATGACCTTCGTTGTATGCTCCAAGAGAAGCAATATATTTAGAAGAGAACAGTGGACTTGCACAGCAGTAAGGCTGTAATAAGGTAACACAAGTAATTATATTGGTGTCTTGCAGCAAGTAGTGTATTTACCCACAGCAAGCCTCCCTTGTCTGATCAGCACACTGCTTGCTTTCACTGTCAAATATGCCCTGCCCCCACCAGCATGAAATTGCTATAACAATGCATAAAGATGACCGTTTACTAAGCTTGTAAAATACTATTATAGGGAGATGCTAGGGTACAATTTAAGGAGGTGTATTACTAACCAGTTCAGCTTCAATGATTTGAACACTTAATCACCACTGGTCCTAAATACTATGAAATCGAGATAAATTAGAGCAGAGAATCCAATGTGTTTTATAAATATCAAAGGATACTGTCATAACCCGAAACTTTCCAGGTAGCAATATAAAAGTGAGGGAATTAAAATCTCGGACTTGAATACTGGCAAGAAGAAAGTATTAGGAAATCATTTTGAATGACATCAAAATTCTAGTTCAAGACTAATACCAATTTATGATCAGCATACTAGTAATTATATTAAAGGTATAGTTGCACTTCCTCATTAAATATATTCCAAAACCAATGCATACAAGATATTCACTATAATCTTGAAACCAAGTAGTTATTCAGTTGATCAAAGACTCTGCATCAGTATAGAGCAACACACTTCCCTTGGGTTTCTACACTTGACAGCATCCTTATCATGATTATAGTTCTAGTGTCTGATTCTCTTCAGATTTATTTTCTTTTACCTGTGCTTGTGAAGTAAAATGGAAGACAGACTTTTAAAAAGCAATATGTAAAGATGTTCTTCCTGCGAAGTGAATGACTATTTATAGCTCTCTTCAGAGCCAGTATCTCCATGTTACTGCATCACTAAAAAAATTTTTAAAAGTACAATGAGAGAACAACCACTTCCAATTTTAGTTTTACAAATGGAAGATGCTTCAAAATTTTTAAAACCACTGTCGACTCTACAAGACAGTTTCATACTCAGTTGAATCTTTAATACAGAAAATTTGCTTTTGATTTTGGAATTCTGTTTGCACAAACTAACAACTGCTCTGCTTTAAAAAAGTTGATCATTACCACCATCTTTACCTTTACTTCACATAAGTTCCAATTTTAGAAAAATATTATTAGAGATGCTCAGTTATTTCATATCTATTTTTGCATATGCTTCTAGTCTGTCATGATTCCCCAGTTAAATGGATTTCCTTTCACTGACAATTACCTACAGAGTCCTGGTAAAGCTTAACACTGTCAATTTCTGCATAACATTGGTTGAGGTAAATATACATGCAAAACCAGAAGAACTGTTTAAATAATTTAGTTATGTTAGTTTCTTTGCATCTCTTCATGAAGTTGCTGGAAATTACTGTAAAATTACCATGCTTGGAATTTTTTGTTGTGTTATCATAGTGTCCATCCCCCCCCCCCCAAAAAAAAAACCCTAAAATACCACAACAACAAAAAAAAACCCAAAACCCCAACCAACCAAAAGCCAACCTGTAAGCATCCAGAAATGAAAATCAAAAGAATGTCTGAGACAGACCATGAAGGATAAATAAAATTTTTATTAATTAGTACAGATAATAAAGCTGAAAACCTTAAAGGTTAAGGCAACTTCAGGGCCAACTGCTAAAGTTAAAGGGGAATTAAATTTCAGACTTATTAAAGCTCCCATCCAAAGAGTTACTTGAGCCGCTTACTTTCTTAACGTTACTGATATAGTAGTCCTCATATCAGTTTTACATTAGCACGAGTTATTGTGCTTTCCTCCTGTCTCTTTTCAAGTACATAAGACTGTTTTGTACATACGGTATCTTTATAACAGATTTTCATATATCTTTGATGAAATATTCTGCTGTCTGACCACCACCGTGCCATTTCTGGGACAACTCTGATGTTTTGTTTTTGAAGAAATGCCTCAGCAACTACATTCAAGCGGCAATCAAAAAACATGCAAAATCTTTCATTAAATCTAATTTCTCTACTTCACAAGCCAAGAACTTATACAGCCTGCAGAGTGTTTCTCTGTTGTTTTTTCCGTGAAATTTTTTAATGTATTTAATGTACCATGTATTATCACCAAGACATACCTAGTAGACTTCATTCCAGTACATATCCCAAAGAAGAAAAGTAACCAGCAGTAGTAATTATCTGTGCCACCAAAAAAATTACTAGCCTTAGGACTATACCCTATTTTGCAGTGTCCTGCAGAAACAGTATGTGAAAACCAGCAATTCTCTTAAGAGCTTCCAGACATATTTTAAGGCAAGAACCAGTGAACAGATGCTGTTACAAACCCTCAATTCCCACAGTCTGTAACTTCTCATCAGCAAACACTTTGGTTAGAACCACAATAAATAGTAGCGTAGACCATTTTGTCACCAGGTATAGTTAAAACATACCATGCTATCTTACCTGCCCACCAGAAAGCTCTGGAAAGACCATAGCAGCACAAAACAAATCCAGTCTCAGTTACAGCTTTTCTACAACATCCCACACAGGCTTCTCAGTTGTTAACAAACTTCACTGCCTTATCAGACTACATAGCCCCAAAATTTTTTTATTTTATTTATTTCTACTAAAAGGCTGCAAGCTTTACATTAACATGACAGCACAGGATCTTCACATCTTACCTGGGTCTGCGGTGGCCTCAGCAGTGCTACTCCCTGAGGGAGGACCCTGTTGCCGGTACCAAACTTGCAGCAGAGCACAGCTGCACAGGACCTGGGCAGGGTAGGCAGAACCATGTGCTGATAGCAAGTGCCACATGTGTCAAGGTCAGGAGTCAGGTCCAGGTTTTGTCCAAGGCATCAAGTTCAGCGCAACAGGAAATAGCCAGAGTCAGGGCTTAGAGACACAGCAACAGCATAGGTCAAGGTCTAAGCTGGGGCCAAAAGCAAGACTGAAAACAGATCACCTGCAACACAGCTTAGAAAAGAAATAGGTCTCCAGGCATGACCTTAAATAGAGCTCCTGGAACGACAGAGAAAGGATATGTGTGGGAGGGTCTGTTCCAGGTGAGGCTAGTCAGGGTAATTCAGATCAATAAAGGCACTCAGGACCCTTACATCTTTTGTGTTAATTGGGGTTTAAGGAGGCTACTCTGTGACTTTCAAGCTCCAGCTGGGAACCAATGAAAAGAAAGCAGACCAGTAACAAAACATTAAAAAAAAAAATAACCTTAAGTTGCTCTCAAGATCAAGGAAGATACACATTTCTACCTCTTTCGTTGTTAGTATTATGTACCAGCTGATGGAGAATTTGGGGCTGGTGATAGTAGTGTCTTATCATAATCTCTTGCCTTTTCTGTTTGAGGAAGGCTAATACTTTTTACCTCAAGACCCAAAAGGATATTGGAAGAGGAAGCATAGTGCTAAAAAAAAAAAAAGACATACCCTAGAAAGTTTATGCATATTAATCTTAACTGTACTATTAGTAAATGTTGTATCAGTTAACTGGACAAGTAGTAACTTCATGTTACATTTTGATTAGTCTAACAATAAAATCCTAGTTTCATGTACAACATGTACTGCTTTTTTGCTCTTAACAGGATTTCAAGTGTAAAAGTCAGTAATAGAATATTCTTCCTCAAAGTAGGTCTATTTAAATAACTGTCTTACAGATTAATTTACATAAACCTAGTTGAAACAGGGCTTTCTTTTCCTCGCTATTTTTTCGTGTTAACTTGATATTTAATCACTTTAGTATATTTTTGTAACCAGCAATATATCTTGCTGTTATACCACCAAGTTTATTTCTGCATTTTTTTTTCCCAAAGGCAATTAAGGAGGTTAGGTGTAATTTACATAACCTTATCCTAAGACTGTTGGTAGGGATGATTAGAATATGAAGATGCTAGGGTGCGTGCAGTGAGGGAGGGCACCAAGTAATTTCTGAAGACTTTAAATGATATTTCAGATTTATATTCATTCGGAGGGAAGAATAAATTGTTTACAGCAATCCTACATCTGCATCTTACAGCAAGATACAATGCTAAAGCTTTTAAAAGGATGTGCTTTTGGGGCCCCTGACAGTTTGGACAAAAGAGGAAATACATTCTTAGATAATTCAGATTAGCCTCATAGATAATATTACTAACAAGTTAGCTAATTTGCAAGGTCAAGGTGTCACTTTATTAATGCATTATGTGATAGCAGTGATTACATAGCTTTAATCCCACTGACCATCAAGATCGCTCTGCATCAGACTAAAATAAATACGTGGAATGCTACCTGCTATGCAAATCTGCTCTGAATCTTCTTGCTACAAAGACCATTCAGTACTAAAATCCTTCAGTAAGCAAAGTAGTGTGTATTTTTCATCATGATGGCCTTAAAAGATTTTTCTCAGCATGTAAACAAATTAAAAAGCCCATTCGCAAAAACTGAGTAAGGCAGCCTCACAGTAAAATAACAGCTGAAGTGCCAAAAGAAAAGGTTTGTCAAGGAAGCATTTTAATCTGGATTTGTTCATCTTTCCCATTGTATGTATACCATGGAAGCCCTTACCAACAGAGACTAGATCTGAGACAGCTGCACTTCGAGACACTGTGGCTCATGCCAGGTCCTCACATCTATTTCTGTACAGTGAGACATGTTTTCTGGAGATGGCATGTGTCATTTTCAAGCAATTATCCAACTACCGTACCTCAACCAGTGATGCAGGGCGTCACAACACACACTAGCTCACAAAGGGGTTTGGGCAAGTTGTGATTTGGTGACTTAGGCAACGTCACCTGCTGTTGTTTTGGCAAGAACAGTACTCACAGATTTCCATTTCCAGGTGCAAGAAGTTTTTTTCTTTGATGAGATCTCTCCATCATTAAGTTTTCTGAGCTACAAAACAATGACTGAGGGGAGACTCAGACTGCACTGCAGGCCTGGGCCAGCCAAGTGATCTTGGAATTTTAGATTAATAAGGGTGCTTTACTGGATGTCTGATGGGATTTACTTCAGAACATACTGCTTCAGTATAGATAGGTGACAATTACATTCTTCACGCAGAAACACGTGGTCATCTCCATACAGAAGCTTACCATCTCCAGCTCTCACTAACTAGATGTGTATAGGTTGATCATGCATTATACAGGTGTGTATCACCATCAAAAAGACTTCTTTATATGTTATGAAACTTCTCAGTCCTCCAGACATTTTAGTGGAAGACTTTGTAAACATTAAATGCTCCATCTGCATCACAGCAGCTCATACAACCTTCAGTTCTCTGTCAGGTCTTTAAATATACTGATGCTTGATCACCAGTACTGGTGTGTGATGACATTCTGCAAGCAGCGGCCTTTCTGACCAGCTACATGCAGAACTGCCTCTACAGAGAAATCCTTAATTTAGGATTAAGAAAAACATACTTTATACTTTCAGTGGAAAAGATGAAAAATGCCATAAAATGTACATATAAGAAAGCCAAACAAAATATAGCACGAGAAGGCAAAGATGTAGAGTTTTCTATTCAGATGACATGGAACTACCATTCCATCTTTACTACTTGTATGCCTATGGGCCAATCATTTAAAATAATAACCAGGTTTTCTCATGTCAAGATGCTATTTTTTGATTAAGATTTCTTCTATGTAGTACGCAGTTGTCAACTCCTAATGTTATTGAAATTCCAGTACTGTATGGACTTTAAGCTCCAGTTCCCCCAGTGATGCAATTATAGAAGAAAATCTGGGATTCATTTTAGGAGTTCCTAGTGCTCACAGCTTTGGAGAAAGGAAGGACAAAAGTAACTCAAATATGCTCTAAAACATCTGAGGGCAAATGACTAAAAAAATGAATAAAATTTGTTTGAAAACCATTACATTTATGTCACTTATTATTTTTGCCTGTGCCATGCTCAGTTTATGAGCTTTGCATACCTGAGGTACTGACTAGTACATAAAAGACAAGGGCAATATTCAGCTGCACAGGAAACTTTAATCTATGCCCTGAGAGCTTTGAAATAACTACAGACTATAAACAGAAGTGTCTGTACCTCG
Source organism: Falco rusticolus (assembly GCF_015220075.1). NCBI lineage: Eukaryota > Metazoa > Chordata > Aves > Falconiformes > Falconidae > Falco > Falco rusticolus. Next base: position 7,047,924 of record NC_051189.1, on the reverse strand, counting down.
AAAATTCTATGCAAACATTGTGCACTCTTCTTGTACCTTCTACTCTTTTTAAAAGGGTAATTACCTGATTATTTGGGATTGAAGTCTAGAGCAAAACCAGCAGCACAAACCCACCCTCCTTCACAAAGCTTTGTTGTATTTCCCTCTTTTCAGTCACTTAGAACTTTAAAAAGAATATTAAATTTACATTTTTCTACTTACAGCATGGAGACATTTAGCTGCTCTAATGATGTATGGAGTCTGAAAATACATGTGTACATATATATGTATATGTGCACACATAAACCATTTCTTTGTCACCAGAAAGGGAATAAGTTTCAGTTTATAGCCTCCTATTTCTGTGCATCCTGAAACCATAGACTATTTTTTACATCAAAAGTAAAAATAAACTTGACCTTGTTTTCTCACCTTGACTGTGCTATTTTAGTTAAGGGAACAGTACATTCAAGACAGACACAGCCTAATATGATTGCCCTTGACATAAGCTGTCATCAAAGAGAAGCTGATTTTGCACACCTAGCTTTAATGATAATGTTCCCATACATGAAGAAGAATCTTAATAAGATGGTACTACCTTCTTTTTCACTATTTTGTTTCCTAAAGACCACCTCTTTTATGACAATTGGAAGTCTCTTTGGCAGAATGAATATATGGTAGAGTAGCTTTACCGGGTTTGTTCTCAGTTGTTGCTTGTGGTTGTCGTTGTTATCATTACTATTATCTATATTTATTTATTTATTTATTCCATCCAACCCAAAGGAGCTTTGGTTGTCTCTCTCACACTGTGCTAGCATGGAAATTGCAAGCTCCAGCATTGGGGTTTGTCTTTCCCCTCCACCATTTTTAGTAAAATGGATGATTTTTGCTTGTAGCTTGACACCATGGGAGTGTTTACCTACTTTTTGTTATAACCAATTCACTGATTAACAGAATCATGGAAAAAGTTCTTTTTACAATAAAAACAGCCTCCTTAGTAGATCTTTTGCCATTGCATAAAAATAAAAAAAATACTTTATTAAAGTTTGGTAGTTTATATGTGGGGTCTGCTGCGGTGGATTGCATTATGGATATCTGTAACAAATCCTACTCTTGGGCAGCCTTGGCATGTGCCAATAATCCTCTGATTAATTTTTATTGTTTCAGTTTTATCTTCACTGACCTTGGTGTGATGAGGGTTTACACTGCACACTGAAGACACATACTGAACTTACTCCTGTGGTTTTAGAGTCGAGTCCAGCAGCTGGTAATACTCTCCTGATAATCCCAAAGGCTTCACTGTGGACACTGACATTGGGCATGTACCCAAAGAAAAACAGCTGTTCTTGTAACTTAAAAATACAGAAATATTAATTGGATTCCAGCTGAAAACTAATATTTTGAAATTAAAATGGTAGGAAATAAATCCAGACCATTTGCAGTAATTTCTCTCATTTGAGTGCTGCTTTCAGAAGCTAGTTTTCAACAAGATCCCCAAATCATTTTCAAAAAGACATTATTGTATGTGTGTATCTCAGTTTCCTAGTATACTATTAATAGGGAAAATTCAAGCTGGTAAGTAGAAACTTTGCCTTTTACACTGCAGTGTCATTTAGATGGATCTGCAAACCTTTCAAGAATGAATGTTAAACATGGATGTAACACAAATGATGTAAAATTAGGCACGAGCTTCTTGAACCCTTACTACCAACACCTTATGCAGGCTACCTGCAGTGACCTCAGTCACACTTTCTTCCAGAGTCTTATTACTCACATACATTTTGGACATCAAGTCATTCATACCGGGTTCAACATATTCTGCCATCAGTCATAAGTTTGTTATTGTTCTTATTTCTGCTTAACTGCAATTTTTCAAAATACTGCCAAATTCTTCTTAACAACCCATTGAAAACTGCGTTGTTTCACATAAGTTTTTAACTTAACATTTTAGGACTGGTCTATATGGACCAGTGCAAGGTAAGAAAGGTGGATGTAAGTCAAGATCTGAACTAATGAGCATTGTTCCAAGTCCTATACATGAAGTCCTGCTGAAAGTTTAACTTAATCTCAAAATCACACTAGTGGCTAAATCCACAACATGCAAATTGGAGCTGTCTCACATCAGGCCTGCTCAGTGCCCACAAAGAAGACAGTTCGGTCTACCTTTGTTCATTGGGATTGCACGTGGCAGTAAAAGAACAGCCCAATGCATTTATAACTATGATACTCATAGCTATGAATAACAGTTGCATTCACAAGATGAACTTAATTACTCTGGCAATTCTTTAGAGCATCTAAATCTACAAATAGGTAATACCTTTTGTTGGGGTATATTCTGACAATCTGCTAAACTGATCAAGCTCTGAAACTCTTTAGTGTATTCACCTTATAACCTAAGGGCAGAGAAAAAGGCATTGGACAGATCCAGACCCTATAAAGTCACATATCAAAGTCCTAGAAAGCAATCCAGATGACACATTCTTCATAATTTCCCAACTCTTTATAAAGTGTCAAAAAAAAAAAAAAAAAAATTGCCTTCATGAGCTGACAGAAATTCTCCATTCACCTAAATCTCCCGATCTCAAATCTCCCATTTCCTGAGTGCTCTAACTGCTAATGGATATGGAGAATACCACCACTGCCATTGCTGCTGCATGCTGCTGTTCTTGTCAGTGCTTGTCATACATCCAAGGAAAGGCAGAGCATAGGGAAGGTTGGAAAACGGGTGCAGAGGAAATGAGACAGGGTCTGGTGTTTACATTTTCCTGTAGCATCCCACTCGGTACACAGGCTTTCTAAGCTGTTGGTTTTTTGATGAGCAGATGTTCTGAAAATTCCTCTTTCTCTTCTTCTTTGTTCATATACACTCTTACTGTATCAGGGTGGGGTTGGTTTTTTTTCAGTTTTCTAGTTAGGTACACATTTTTTCACAGGAATCTAAGACTAATACTGTATGAAATTTTGTAGCAAAAAATCCAGTAGCTCCACATGAAATTTCTGTTTGGTAAGATAGCCTATCTATTCAGTCCATAGGAAATTATGTTGGCAGACATTCTTTTGGGACAGAATAATTTTTTGATACTTAGACTAATTTATGTCTTGCACTTACTTTAATAGGCATTTATATCAAACACATAAATCCTGACTTATTAGTGTTCCCAGCTCCTGTGCAATAAAACTGTCCTAACTAAATTTTACACTGTTTTATAAAGAGTATTTCTCAGTTGGTGTATTTCAATTTCAGGCAAGTCTGGCTCTTGTACTCAATTTGCCATGGTCCTGAAAACTCTCTTGTTGCCATAATACCATGTCCTATAAATCCACAGTGGAAAACTAGTTATTGTAGACAAGATACTGTGTTACTTCTAGTATCTTTATTCTGCTAGCTTGTAAATTCTAAGATTTCAGATTACAGCCTATGAAAGAACAGAATTTCATGCTCACACCATCCCATCCAACCGGGGAATAAGCCAGGTCAACCAGAACAGTGGCATGTATTCCTTAGCTGGCTCCCAAGATGAGTACCAGAAATCCAAACATCTCAAGGGTGTGCGCAGTTATGATAGATCCTCTTGCGCCCTGCCTGGGAAACCTGCATGCTCGATTACCTCTCTGAACTGCCTGTACACCAATGCACGCAGCATGGGGAATAAACAGGGAGAATTACAGATCTGTGTGTGGTCGCAGGGCCATGATCTCATTGCAGTTATAGAGATGCGGTAGGATAGCTCGAATGACTGGAATGCTGTCATGGATGCCTACAGACTTTTTAGGAAAAACGGGCCAGCAAGGCAAGGTGGTGGAGTCACTCTTTATGTGAGAAAGCAGCTGGAATGTATCGAGCTCTGCCTAGGTGTGGATGCAGAACAAGACCTTATGGGTAAGGATTAAGGGGCAGGCTAACATGGGTGACACTGTCATGGGTGTTTACTACTACAGGCCACCTGATCAGGAAAAGGAAGTCAATGAGGCCTTCTACAGACAGCTGGAAGTAGCCTCATGATGACAGGCCCTGGTTCTCATGGGGGACTTCAACCTCCCAGTATCTGCTGGAAAGACAACATAGGTAGGCACACACAATCCAGGGGGTTCCTGCAGACAATTCATGATAACTTTTTGATACAGGTCATGGAGGAGCCAACGAGGCAAGGTGCACTGCTGTGCCTTGCACTAACACAAAGAAGGACTGGCTGGGGATGTGAAGGCTGAGGGCAGCCTTGGCTGCAGTGACCACAAGATGGGAGTTCAGGACCCTGTGTGGAGGAAGCAGGGCAATAAGTAGGGTTGCAGCTCTTGACTTCAGGAGAGCTAACTTTGGCCTCTTCAAGGACCTATTTAGAGGAATCCCATGGGATATGGCTCTGGCAGGTAGGGAGTCCAAAACAGCCGGCTAAAATTCAAGCATCACTTCCTCCAAGCTCAAGATATGCAACACTATGAGTAAGAAATAAAGCAAAAAGGGCAGGATATCTCCATGGATGAGTAAGAAGCTTCTAGCAAAACTCATACAGAAGAGGGAAGTTTACAGAATGTAGACAAAGGGACAGGAGAAGGTGGACTTCTGAATGCCTTCTTTGCCTCAGTCTTTACTGCCAAGGCCATCCCTCTGGAATCCCAGACCCTGGAGGCAAGAGACAGAGTGCAGAGAAAGGAAGACTTTCCCTTGGTTGAGGAGGATTGGGCTAGAGATCATTTAGACAAACTCGACATCCACAAATCCATGGGCCTAGATGGGATGCACCTGAGTGCTGAGGAAGCTGGCAGGTGTTATTGCTAAGCCACTTTCCATCATCACTGAAAGGACATGGAGGACAGGAGAGGTGCCAGAGGACTGGAGGAAAGACATTGTCACTCCAGCCCTCAAGAAGGGCAAGAAGAGGGACCCAGGAAACTACAGGCCAGTCAGCCTCACCTCCATCCCTCAAAAGGTGATGGAACAGCTCATCCTGGAGGTCATCTCCAGGCATGTGGAGGAAAGAAGACTATCATCAGTAGTAGTCAACATGGATTCACCAAGGGAAAATTATGCCTGAACAATCCAATAGCTTTCTATGATGCAATGTCTGGCTGGGTAGATGAGGTGAGAGCGGTGGATGTTGTCTACCTTGACCTCAGTAAGGCTTTTGACACTCTCATAACATCCTCCTAGGTAAGTTCAGGAAGTGTGGATTAGATGAGGGGACAGTGAGGTGGATTGAGAATTGGCTGAATTCAGAGCTCAGAGGGTTGTGATCAGCGGTGCAGAGTGCAACTAGAGGCCTGTAACTGTCGGTGTTCCCCAGGGGTCAGTACTGGGTCCAGTCTGGTTCAACTTACTCATCAGTGACCTGGATGAAGGGCCAGAGTGTACCCTCAGCAGGTTTGCTGATGATACAAAACTGAGAGGAGTGGCTGATAGACCAGAGGGCGAGAGCTGGGCAGGCTGGAGAGTTGGGTGGAGAGGAACCTAATGAAATTCAACAAGGGCAAATATAAGGTCCTGCACCTGGGGAGAAACAACCCCCTGCACCAGTACAGGCTGGGGCTGACCTGCTGGAAGGCAGCTCTGCGGAGGACTTGAACGTCCTGGTGGACAGCAAGTTGCCCCTGAGCCAGCAGTGTGTCCTTGTGGCCAAGAAGGCCAATGGGATCCTGGGGTGCACTAGGAGGAGTGTGGCCAGCAGGTCCAGGGAGGTTATCCTGCCCCTCTGCTCTGCCCTGGTGAGGCCACATCTGGAGTGCTGGGCACAGGGACAGGGGACTGCTGGAAAGGGACCAGTGAATGGCTGTATAATGATTAGGGGACTGGAGCTCTCCCTTATGAGGGAAGTCTAAGAAAGCTGGGCCTGTTTAGCCTGGAGAAGAGAAGATTGAGAGGGGATCTTATCAAGGCATACAAGTATCTTCAAGATGGATTTCAAGAGGGTGGTGCCCGGTGACAGGCCAAGGGGAAATGGGTGCAAACTGCAACACAGGAAGTTCCATCTGAATGAGGAAAAAATTCTATACTTTGAGGGTGACAGAGCACTGGAAGAAGCTGGTCAGAGAGGTTGTGGAGTCTCCTTCTCTGAAGACATTCAAAACTCGTCTGGACATGGTGCTATGCAACCTGCTTTAGGTGAACCTGCTTTAGCAGGAGGTCAGACCAAATGGTCTCTGAAAGTCCCTTCCAAAACCAACTGTTCTGTGATTCTGTGATTAAAATCTAGATTAGTAACTAAATCATGTAACAGATCAAGAAGAAAAAACTGGCTGGTTCAAAGAAGAAACTGTAATTAAACTAGGTCCATTTTATAGATTTCACAAAAAAAACAACACCAAAAACAAACAAAACAAAAAAACCCAACCCAAACCCGCAATGAAAACATTAAGAGTATGAAAAGTTATAATAGTGAATATAGCAACGTAAAGAACAATCTGTTACAAGACATAATTAGTTAATATTAGTCATCTATTCCTGAATACTGGATGTTTTGTCACAAATCAGATACTAAACCAATATTCTAACATGTCTTTAGTCACTTAAGGCTCAAAGGTTTGTCTTCCTGACTCATTATGGGCTTTGCCTTGTTGCTAGAAATTTTCACCAATAGATTTACAGACCTTTTGTCTGACTTTTGATAACTTACAATGGTCTGTCACAGATGTCTACTCAGCAATTGTTGCATTTAGCAGCAGATTCAAAACAAAATTATAAAGTTCAGTTCAGTCTGGAACAGTAAAACCAGAGCAGTCATAGCTACTAGTTTACCTAGGGAGTTCACATGGTTTCTTCCTAATTCTTATTTCATGATGTGAGCTGGAGAATTTCTTAAAACTTAGGAACAGAACAAGCCAAATGTACATACAGCCTTGATACACTGACAATGACTTAACTAGAAAAGTAACATAATTTAAAATACACATTTTTATATAACCAACACAAGCAAATACTCCAGACTGCCTCTCACTATCAGTCCTTTTTCATGGACTTATTTCTCTGAGGTGGTGGGGGCCAGAATATTTTATACTTAAGTTTAATTCAAGTGCCTACCCTCCAGTTTTATTAGTTTTAGTTGGTATCCATCACTACTTGAGATGCAATTGCTGGTGAGGTAAATGTGTTTCTTACTTTATTTTCCTAGAGCAAATCAAGTTAGGATATGTCTTCCTATGTAGGACCTCTGACTATTGTTTTTATTAGAAAATGTGTAAACCAGTAGGAAATAAAATTGTATGGCCTCAACTCAAACCTGACACATGTTAGTGTGCAGAAGAAACAGTAGATGTATTTACATAAGGGTATTTTCATTTTGATATTTGTAAAAAGCTAATTATACCAATTTATGTTGTTAATATTTTTTAACAGTGTGTCCATTAAGGCAGGAACAGTACATCCAAAGCATCTGTATTTTGAATCATCGCTTGTATTGATATGTTCAAATTCTTATTGGAGGAAGAGGCAGGGATAGTTCTCATGGTTTGGTTCAACTTTAATATCTGGGAGATAGGGAAAAGAGCATCAAGACTTCACATACCTCCCTTTATTAAATACCCCTGGGTAAGGAGACGAGTGAAGAACCTGATGAAAGCAAATGTTGTGTGGAGGCATGAATGCAGCAAGTCATGATACCTGGGATCTCCTGAATGTCAGCTATTGGAAAAAAGACTAAAATTAAGATGGCTAAGAAGCTTTGCCAGGATGACCAAGTTACTTAAGAAAGTCAACCCAGAGAACTTAAGCTACTGTGTTTTCAGTTCTAGCCAGTGTTATGTAGTTAGAACTGCCTCAAGAAAGTACAAGTGCAATACTGAATATTTATGTTCAGCACCCTGTCAAATCACTTTTTCTGTTATTTGGCATTTGGAGGAAAACTCTGCTCACTCTCTGCGTATTAGTATGAAGAGATTATGAAGTTGATCAGCTCAGTTTGAAACAAAACCTTGCTTAAAAATATGAACATACAACGATTATAGAGTACAAAATCATTTGTCTTCAAGAAAATTTGCAATTGTTTTCAACATCTTCAAGATACTGTCAGCTGGGTAGATCAATTATGTTGCTGCTTTGAAATTAAATTTTGTTCAGAGCCTGCTTCCTGACATGAAGGATTTCAAGATCTTTTTATAGGCATTTTTATAATTATTGAGAGCAAACAAAAGACAAGGTAATAAATGAATGAGATGGTGTCATGTGAAAAAGAAAACCAAACAAAGTTTACCTTGTTCTTTGCTAAGGTTTACTCTGTGCTGTTGTGGTTTAACCAAGACAGCTTTATGTCTATGTTTTCATGTTAAATGATTCAAGAAAAAATATGCCTCCATTTCCACAGATAAAACAAATGCACAGGCACAAAAGAAGGGCTGTGTGTCGTTCATGGCTTGGTGGGGTTGTGCTTCTGGGGGGGGGTGTGTGTTGTGATCTAGCATAAATCAGTCCTTTTAGTGCCTGCTGTTTTGTCAGTACAGACATAAGCAATAGCTCAGAGGCAGTAGATGCCCTTACTAAAACTGCAGTAGCTTAAATAATGGCTTTTAACAAATATGTGAACAGTTTAACTAACCTAGATTTATCTATAATAGCATGTTTCCCTTACTGAGTGTAGTCTGAGGGGAAAAAAGTGTGTTTTAGATTCCTCGAGTAACATATCCAGTTATGTACTTAAGATTTAACTACCCCAAGGATCAAGATTCATGCTGGCAAGTTCTGGCATTGATGTGCAATATTAAGTCACCGTATTCATCATTATTTCATCAACTACAAAAACATGATCAAAAAAATCAAGATAAATCCTTATAATGTACTTATTTTACTAAAAAAGTACTTTATTTCACACAATAGGTATCATTCTCAGTTCTTCTCAAGACTTTATATTGAGAAAAATAATCATATTCAAATTATAACTGCTATACTAGTTGAAGTCACAGTTTAGCAGAAAACTTGTTCTTCTTTCCTTTTAAGTGAAATAGCCATATTTTCGCATTATTCAGTAGAATGCACAGGTTTATTCCTAAAGCAAGCCTTTATTGTATTAGAAAAAAAAAAAAAATGACAGAAGAGTATCATCATGGTTTAACCGTGGCTGGCAACTAAGCATCACACAGCCACTTCCTTAGTCCCCACACAGAGGGATGGGGGAGAGAATCGGAGTAGTAGAAGTGAGAAAACTTGTGGGTTGAAATAAAGACAGTTTAATAGGTAAAGCAAAAGCTGTGCATGCAAGCAAAGCAAAGCAAGGAATTCATTCACACTCCTCATGGGCAGGCAGGTGTTCAGCCATCCCCAGGACAGCAGGGCTCCATCACGCGTAATGGTTACTTAGGAAGACAAACGCCATAACTCTGAATGTCCCCTTCTTCCTTCTTCTTCCTCCAACTTTTGTTGCTGAGCATGACATCATATGGCATGGAAAATCCCTTTGGTCAGTTGGGGTCAGTTGCCCTGGCTGTGTCCCTTCCCAGCTTCTTGTGCTCCCCTTCCCAGCCCTCTTGCTGTCAGGGTCTAAGAAACTGAAAAGTCCTTGACTTAGTATAAATATTAATTAGCAACAACTAAAAGCATTAGTGTGCTATCAACAGTATTCTCACATCAAATCCAAACGACAGCCCTGCACCAGCTACTAAGAAGGAAATCTTAGAAGCTATTTAGAAGGAAATCCACCTGAAACAAGGACAAGTGTATTAAGCCTTCTCTACAGATAAAATTCATGCAATTTAAATCTAATGCATGAGAAAAAGTTGTAATTAAGGTTTAGAAATAACTTCTTAGTCACTTCAATTTCCCATCTGAAGTATGTTCAAGCAGTAAAAAAAAAAGGGGGGGGGGGGGGAACCCCTAAAGTAATAAAGAAAACACTGGTCCCCAAAGATTTTATTCTAAACAAGAAGGTATAAAGAAATGTAGGATATCAGTAGAAGTTATTTGCAGTCTTACATGGTGCTGTGGGCATGGTTTGTATTATAAAATACTCAAGGCCACTATCTGGGGTTTCAACTTCAGACCCCATGCAGACTTCTAGCATCACTGAATTTCACTAAAGTGATCGCAGATCTGGGGTTGAATCACAGTCTGTGCTACAATTTAATTTTGCTCTAAGCATCTTCACTTTAACTTGTCACTATGGTAGCTTCACATTAAATTCAGTATTTACTTTATTGGGAAATAAAAATGAAAAATGTCTTTGTGTTTAAACTGATAAAATGTTATTTACCTGAATTGCAAATGCCAATATAAACTCAGCCTCTGAAAATACTTTTTCTATTTCATAGTGTCCTGGGGAGCTTTAGTATATTTTTGCCTGTTTTGCAGAGATTAAAATGCAAAATTTTTCGTGCCATTCCCGAAGCATACTTTCAGTGGATGAAGGTAGCATGCTTTTATGCGCTACAGAGGTTTCCAGACACAGTTACCTCTGATATTAAGTAAACATATGCTAATAATGAGCATGCAGTATTTTGTAAATTTAGGGATGGTCTGCTATCTAGGCATTATAAACTTGTATTTTACATTAACAAACAATAAGTGCAGTTGACTTCAGTGATAATGAAATCATTGTATCTATTGCCCATGACCAGAATGTTATTTAAGGTTGTTTGTTACAGTAAAGTAGCAGAGAACTGACATACGCCACTGGTAAATTTTGAAATCAAAATACTGCTATAGTAACTAAGCCCACTACTTTTAGTTGAACAGTACAGCTGAGTTATTTAAAACAGTCTCTTCCACTGCAATAATTCTATGTCCTGGGTAGGTCAGGACTACTTGTCTAATCAAGGAAAAAGTATTTACCTGCACAACATACAAATACTGCTTCTGTTTTCCTCTGGTTCTATCAAAGTTTCCATTTCACAGATAAGAAAGTTTAATCTGTTCACCACACCGAATACATAAAACTCATAATGCGATCCAAGTATATTAAAATGGTATCCACAGTGGGAAAGACTAACTGCTCTGTCCTCAAAATCTGGCATAGCCTTGAAATTACTTAGAGCTTCATGTGTCCCCAGCTTCCAAGCTAACTTGACTGGTCATATTTTTTTCCAGTTGCTGCAATTAGTAATTTCTTATGGCCTGCATTTTTTCTTTCACGCATCTCCTCTCCTTCACATTAAAAAAAAAAAAAAAAAAAAAAAGCACAACAAGTTAGGGAAAGAAAACATTGCATTACACTCATTGAGATCCCACAAGGAGAATACTGAAATGCTGACAAGTCTCTGGATGCTTTAACATGCTGATCCATACATTCATCACACTTGCTGATGAAGGCAGGTTTAGAAGACAAAGTAATATTTACAGCATTCACATGGCAGTTAACCCTTTTCAAGTTTTGTAACATGTATTGCATTGGTTTTATTCGAGAATGTCAGGTGAACTTCTAAAAAATTTATGACTTTCTTTTTTTAATCTTAATTTCTCAGAGCTTACAATTAATTTTGCATTTCTGTAGTCTTTCCTAGTCTTAAAACCACAAGAATATAGAATATTAAACCGCTTGATGTATACTAGTGTAGCTACATTTAATTTCTTTTTTTTTTGACTAATTTCATCATATGAGAAAATATCTGAGGCCATTTTGATAAACTATTTTGAGTTTTTAAAAGTGATTTAGAGCCATATGTTCTTTTTGCCTCAAAATTATTTAACAGGAAAAAAGGGGCAAGTGATTTCTTGGATCACAAAGCTATTAAAAATTTATAGGCACATGCACCTGTAGACCTTTATGGAATTTCATTAAGGTTCCAGAGAATGTGGGTATCTTCCCATAGGCTTCCTGTAGTAAAGTTTCTACCACAGGTTTCAATAGAACTTACTCAATTGGGGAAAAAAAGTTGGGTTTGACTTTGTATGAAATTTTGGATCTAGCACAAGTCAAGGGAAATGTTTATATTTCATATAGGTCCAGTATCTCACTCTTAGTGCTACAAATTTTACTCAAATAAGATGTAATAAACGCTACTTATAATTGGTAATGAAGCACACCCTCCCCCAAATGGAGTGTTCAGTCTTAAGCTAAAAAGCATGCAAATAGTTCACTACAGGGATGCAATAAATTATGTCTTTCAGATATTTTGCTTTTCTTCCTGAAAGAAAATCATAAAGATTTCTAGTAAAAGCAATTATTATAATATTGGAATTCTAATTGAATTCTAGAGCAAGGTGACTTATAAAATATACATTTGATGGAGCTGAGCTTCTAAAACTAAGGTCTACTCCCAGTCAAAAGTCAGCTTTACCATCAGTGATAATGAGAAGAATGAATAAAGGGTCTCACTTACTGCTTCCAAATAAGCACAGATTTAATTTTAAAACCACTGTGACGGTGTGCACATTATTTTAAAGAAAAGTTGGTTAATAATGCAATTCTCTAGGGTTGTCAACCTAAGTATAATGCCCAACATTATACTGCCCAGCATGAATCTTCTGCCTGACATTATAAAAAGGTAAAGCTCAAAGACTATTTACAACTGTGGAAGCAAACAATGACCCTTTCTATGTTATTCAAGATAAAGATATTTGAATTCAGATTAAAAACAGATTGAAAAATCACATTTTAGGTGAAGCCATGGAATATTTCTCCACAGAAATATTACACCAGAAACTTAAGTTCTTGTATTTAGAAAATCTGGTGTTTCACAAAATGGGACGAGCATACTGCTTCCTTTCCAAGCAACGCTCAGGACTGTCACAACACTTGGACTCCCACACTGCTCACCATTCACATGACTTTTCTAAGGGAAGATTTTTCCAACCATGCCTCCTCCAGCTTTCCAGCTGTCCCAAAAACTTGCTTTTGCCTAAGAGCAGAATATCCAGTCCTAGGCAGAAATGTCATTAAACTATAACTGATATTAAATGACTAATAAGACAATGTATTGTTAGTAGTCTGACTTTAAGACAATTAGAGCGAATGAGTTGTTAATGGTTAATTCAAGATATAAGCATCTTTGTGTGCCCTGCTAAGCACTTCGTTACGCACCAGCAAGTTCTTTGTTTTAACGAGGAAAGTACCATCACAAGATGAATAAGGTGAGTGGAAGTTTGCCACAAGAAGCACTAACTAGGGGAAAGGTAATTCTGGCACTGGGAGATCATGACCACCCACTCATTGTTCACCAACTCAAGAAACCCCCCAGATTCAAAAAGGGGTTGAGACTGAGCATGCAAACTAATTAACATGAGAAGCAGGAGAATTACTTGAGAAATAGGAAACAATATTAAGTAATGAAGGGATTATGTAACCTGTAACCCATGAAGGCTGATGTCTCTGCTTGCTGAACTGTATAAACAGTGCAGAGTTTTGACAATCGGGGAGCGAGGCATTTGCAGGTGACCACCTAGCTCCCTACTTTGCAGAAACTAGAATAAAGGAATAAGAAATACCTCAACTCAGTGTGTGAACTGGTGCTATACAACAGGTAATGAATCCACCTACATGACAACATAACCATTCTGGGGTGAGAAAAGGGGAAAATGATTCAACAAAAGGAGCAGTTAGCCTACATCCCTTGACTAGAGAATGACTACTGACAGAGTAAAAGCAGAATAATGCAGTAAAATAATTCAGAGAATTGAATTACATCTCATTCCAACACAGGCTGGCAGATAAACCTTTTTTTTTTTTTTTGGGGGGGGGGGAGAAGGTTAGGGGAGGAGGGGTAGAAATCTGTGAAGCAGTATTCCTTTTCTGTGTTTTTGTAGCATTGATAGCTCTGAAGAACACATCTTTTAGAGCAAATGGATACACAACGGTCTAAAAGCTGAGATTAAAAAAAAAAAAATAATGATGGAATACACCAAAGTATATGAACACCATAGCATCTGTTATTTTGTATATTGTTAAGCCTCCATTTTACTCTTTCTGCAAACACACAGATGGCCTAGATACCATCAGAAAGAAAAGTCACCAGAACACAGAAGCATCTTGCTGAAGGTGAGCAGCTGTGATGCCAGCATGACTGGCAGCAGAGCACCCTATAGTGTGGTGCACAGGGGGAGTTCCTCAACCAGGGACCTCAGTAGTGGCTGAGAGCTGCCAGGAGCCCACAGCTTGCCTGACAGCAGCTGACAAGGCTTGGGCAGTGCCAGGCACAACAGCAGCCAAGGCCCCTCCACCTATAAAAGAAGCCCCTGGGAAGCTCTAGCAACCAGGAGCACTGCGACCAGGGTGGGCAAACAGCATGTGGCACAGCAGTTCACGCAGAAGAGCATGTGTGAAGGCCACTGAAGCTCTGCCAGCTGGACCAGGGAACAACGGTATTCACCTGACTGGTGGCCATGTCCACTCTAAGCTCTGCACCCACCACTACCGACGCAGCTGCCCGGACAGAGCTCCGGTGGGAAGAAGCTGCCACCCAGGAGCCGGGCTGCAGGCTGTGCCCTGCTCTTGTGCCAGTACCAGACGGCAGCAGTGAGCACAGCCCTGGGAGGTGCGCCCAGGTACAGGAACTCCTCCACTCAGTGACACAGCTCCAGGAGGAGGTCAGTAGGTTGAGGTGTATCTGAAGCGGACAGCCAAGGAAGAGAGAGCAGCCGAGGAAGAGAGGGAGGAAGAAGCAAGAGGAGAGAGAACACATGCCCTGGATGAGGCGAGATGAGGAGAAGGCAGCAGAGGGACTTGTATGAAGAGTGTGTTGGTATGAGATGGTAGAAAGACCTTGTTACAGCCTGCTAGTTTGGAGAGTGCTGCGACACACTCCCACCCTCCCTTCTCTGGGACAGGCCCAGCAGGCAGACAGCACACATTGCATGGGGCATTTCCCATCCTCTCTCTACCTTGCTGAACATGGTGAGTTAAGGGATAGGGGGCAACAGTGACAGGTTCCTGCCCGGTGCAGCAAATGCATCTCCCCTGTGACTGCCCCACCTTCCCAGGTGCCCATGCATAACAGGTATGAGGGTCTGCAAAGGGAACCCAACAATGACAAGGGTGATGGTCCAAGTAGGTTGGAAGTCACAAGGTTAAGCAGGCGTAAGCCCTGCATTAAAACCACTTCCCTAAACGAAAAAAAGATGGGCCTTTGTCATAGGAGACTCTCTCCTGAGGGGAACAGAAGGCCCAATATGCACACCAGACCTGCTTCTTGGGGAAGTCTGCTGCCTCCCTGGGGCCTGTGTTAAAGATGTGAAAACTTCCTACCCTGGTACAGCCCTCGGATTATTATTGATTTTTCAGGTAGGCAGCGATGAAATTGCAACAAGAAGTCCAAGGGCAATCTAGAGAGACTTCAGCTCCTTGGGACAACTGGTTAAGGGATCAGGAGCATAGGCAGAGTTCTCTATCAATCCAGTTGCAGGGAATGACAAGGAAAGAGGAAGAGCCAGCAGATCAATACCTGTCTCCAAGCCTGGTATTGCCAGAAGAACTTTGGGTTTTTTTGAGCATGTGTAAGTCTACACGACACCAGGCCTACTGGCGACAGATGGGGTACACCTGTCTCAAGGGGGAAAAAAGGAACCAAGGATCTTTGCATAGGAGTTAGCAGGCTCATCATATGAGCTTTAAACTAGATTTGAAGGGGGAAATGGGTAAGAGCAAGCTCACTAGCGATAAGCCTGGGGGCAGCATGCCAATGTTTGAGGGACGGTGTGTTACTGAGATGCTTTGGTCTGTCATCTCAGTGGAAGTAGAGGATGGAAGTCCATGCATCAGCAAAGTCACAGGGGTTACTGACGTGTTAGAAACCATGGAAGGGCCTGAGAAAGGTCATGTAGGAATTAGGGCTTCTCCCTGCAAAAAGGTAGTAGGATCAATAGCTCATCCGAAGTGCATCTACAAGAATACAAGCAGCATGGGCAACAAACAGGAGGAGCCAGAAGCCACTGTGCAGTGGGAAAACTATGTTATAGTTGCAATCATGGAATCATGGTGGGATGACTTGCGCAACTGGAGTGCTGCAATGGATGGCTATAAACTCTTCAGAAGGGATAAGCAAGGGAGAGGTGGTGGGATATTCTGTATGTTAGGGAGTGTTCTGATTGTCTGGAACTTGACAGTAGTGGTGGAAGGGTTGAGGTTTTATGGGTAAGAATCAGGGAGAAGGCCAACAAGGCAGATATCCTGGTGAGAGTCTGTTAATGGCCACCCAACCAGTATGAAGAAGCAAATTAAATATTCTGTAAGCAGCTGGAAGAAGTCTTACCATTGCCAGCCCTTGGTCACATCTCTTGGTCTCTTCAGCCTACCAAATGTCTGCTGGAAATCCAATATAGCAGGTAGGAAAGAGCACAGGAGGTTCCTGGAGTGTGTGGAAGATAACTTCTTGACACAGCTGGTGAGTGAGCCAACTAGGGAAGAACCCTGCTAGACCTGTTGTTTGTAAACAGAGGATTTCTGGGTGGCAGGCCATCTTTGGCAGAGCAAACACAAAATGATAGAGCTTTCTATTCTTGGAGAAGTAAGGAGTAAGGCTCAGCAGAACTGCTACCTTGGACTTCCAGAGGGCAGACTTTGGCCTGTTTAGGAACCTTGTTGACGGTGTCCCTTGGGAGGCAGTCCTGAAAGGCAAAGGAGTCCGGGAAGGATGGGCATTCTTCATGAAGGAGATCTTAAAGGTGCAGGTACAGGCTGTTCCCATGTGCCAAAAGATGAGCCACCAGGGAAGAAGACCGGCCTGGCTGAACAGAGAGCTTTGGCTGGAACTGAGGAGGAAAAAAAGGAGAATTTATGACCTTTGGAAGAAGGGGCAGGCAGCTCAAGAGGATTACAAGGACATTTTGAGGTTATGCAGGGAGAAAACTGGAAGGGCCAAAGCCCAACTAGAACTTAATCTGGCTACTGCTGTAAAACACAGTAAAAAATTTTCTATAAACACAGTAGTAACAAAAAGGAGGACTAATCCTTTTTTTGGACTTGGGGGAAAAGATAGTAACAAAGCATGAGGAAAAGACTGAGGTACTTAATGCCTTATTTGCATCAGTCTTTAATGGTAAGAGCAATTGCTCTCAGGGTATCCAGCTCCTTGAGCTAGAAGAGAATGATGGGGAGCAGAAAGAAGCCCCCACAATCCAAGGGGAAATGGTCAGCAACCAGCTACATGTCTATGGGGCCAGATGGGATCCACTCGAGGGTACTGAGGGATCTGGCAGGAGAGCTCACCGAGCCTCTTTCAATCATTCATCCACAGTCCTGGCTAACCAGGAAGGTCCCAGAAGGCTGGATGTTAGCCAACATGACACCCATCTACAAGAAGGGCAGGAAGGAGAATCCAGGGAACTACAGGCCTGTCGGTCTGACCTAGGCGCTGGGGAAGGTTATGGAGCAAATCATTAAATGCCATTACACAGCGCATACAGGACAACCAGTTGATCAGGCCCAGCCAGCATGTGCTTATGAAAGGCAGGTCCTGATTGACAAACCTGATCGTCTACAACAAGGTGACCCACCTAGTGGATGAAGGAAAGGCTGAGGATGTTGTCTACCTGGACTTTAGTAAATTGTTCAGCACCATTTCCAGCAGCATTTTCCTAGAGAAACTGGCTGCTCATGGCTTGGATAGGTGTACTCTTCACTGGATGAAAAACTGGCTGGATAGTTGGGCCCAAAGATTTGTGGTGGAGTTACATCCAGCTGGAAGCCAGTAACAAGTGGTATTCCCTGTGTCACCATGTACTGTTCGTTTCAGTATAATGGATAATTACCATCAAACAGTAGTTGTGCAACATTATATTGTTAAGGGAAAGTTAATCAATAATTCCAAGAAGGAACTAAACTAAGCTTGCCAAAAGAAGTTGAATTGTGGTCAAAACAAGTCCACACAGGGAAAGGTAATTGAGTTCCAGTTCTCAATCAACTGTAACTAGAGGGTCGACTACTGTTTGAGACCCCCAGAGGTTTTCTTAAATACCTGTAAGGAGCATGTGCAATGCTTAATTACCATAATACGACCTATTCTTGGGAAATGAATGAATATGTATGACACTTGCAAAATCCTAATGTATGAACATGCGTATGGTCTATATAACCTTGCCTAAATGTAATGTACGGCATGTGCGTTAGGTGGAATGATTTCACATGCATCCAGCACTGCAATAAAGGAATGATTGATTCTTAATGGTACATTAGTGTTGAGGAGTTTTGTTCCCAATTTCAGTGACACCCAGGGCTTAGTATTGGGGCCAGTCCTGTTTAATATCTTTATCAATGATTTGGACAAGGGCACTGAGTGTACCCTCAGTAAGTTTGCAGACAACAACACATTGGGCAGGAGTGTTGATCTGCTTAAGCGTAGGAAGGCTCTACAGAGGGATTTGGACAGGCTGGATTTATAGGCAAAGGCCAACTGTATGAGGTTCAGCAAGAAGTGCCAGGTCCCGCACTTGGGTCACAACAACCCAATGCAATGCTGCAGGCTTGGGGAAGAGTGGCTGGAAAGCTGGCTAGCAGAAAAGGACCTGGAGATGCTGATGGACAGCTGGCTGAATATGAGCTGGCAGTGTGCCCACATGGCCAAGAAAGCCCATAGCATCCTGGCTTGTACCAGAAATAGTGTGGCCAGCAGGACAAGGGAAGTGATTGTCCCCTTGTACTCAGCACTGGTGAGGCCACACCTTGAATACTGTGTTCAGTTTTGGGCCCCTCACCACAAGACAGACATGGAGGTGTTGGAGCGTGTCCAAAGAAAAGCAACAAAGCTGGTGAAGGGTCTGGAGCACAAGTCTTATGAGGAAGAGCTGAGGGAACTGGGGTTGTTTAGCCTGGAGAAAAGGATGCTCAGGGGACATCTCACTGCTCTCTACAACTCCCTGAAACGTGGTTGTAATGAGATGTCGGTCTCTTTTTCCAGATAACAAGCCATAGGACAAGAGGAAATGGACTCAAGTTGTGCCAGGGGAGGTTTACATTGGATATTAAGAAAAATTTCTTCACTGAAAGAGTTGTCAAGCATTGGAACAGGTTGCCCAGGGAAGTGGTTGAGTCATCATCCCTGGAAGTATTTAAAAGATGTGTAGACATGGTGCCTGGGGACATGGTTTAGTAGTGGACTTGGCAATGGTAGGTTAACAGTTGGGCTTGATGATCTTAATGGTCTTTTCTAATCTAAATGATTCTATGAATCTATCTACAAATACATAGCTTTGACTTCATTTTAAACCACTTAATATTTACCATCAAAAAAACAGCTCTGAATGAATGTCATGCTTTCAGCCTCCTGTAAGAAAATAACCTGCAGTGACTGAAGATTTACCATCAGACTATTTTTTTTTTAATGTTGAAGAGAGATGTGATAACTTTAAAAACAATACTGAACAGCAAGACCCAGGTATAATAATCTTAAATGCTTTTCTTTCAAATATAATACAAGTATGTTTGTATACTACAGTGCAAGATTTAAGGTCAATTAATGTGGATTTATTTTAAGCTAGGAATACAAAATAAGAAGAAAAAAAGTGTTTTTTTCAGAAGCAGAATTTACAGAGAAAAGATAAGCAAAATAGGTAAGGAAAAAGACTTCAGGAAATCTTGATAGAGTCCTTGACTTCTCTAACTTGTTCTAAGAAATTAAATATGTACGGGAAATAAATTGGCTAGAATTTAAATAGACCAGACTATCCTAATTGACTGCTCCAAAAATATGCCCTTTCACTAATGGCTTTGTATTTCTTTTATCTGAGTGTATTTAGTCATACATCTATCTAAAAAGGGAAACAGCAGACCCATTATAAAGAAGAAAATCTTAAAACCACAAACGCATAGAAATAAGCAAATGTTAATGAAACCTCCTTCAGAGTTAACCTAAAGTACACATATAACACATGAAATCAGGCTCTACCTCTCTAATTAAATTTTTAAATTGAGTACTCTTAATATATTGGGCAATCCCCTAAGATTTTAAAGTCACCTTCTAAATCTAATTGTGAAGGATCATTTACTCTGCTTCTTTTCCTCTGTTTAGAGTATGATAAATTATTCACCTCATAGTCACCACTAAAACTCAGTAAAGGTGATTAAAATCTGGGAAACTAAAGACTCTGAAATGGAATTGTAATGGAACCGATTGCTTCTTTGGGGATAAAACGCAATGAACTGTTGCAATTGTCATTAAAACATAGATTAGTACCTCATTTAAAGGTTAACTTAAAAATGAAAAGCTTGTTTCACAGAAAGTGCAGAGCTTGGAACCGACTTGCTAATTAAGGTATTAAGAGCCCAGTGTCACTGTAGTACGACATTTCTATATTTGACACACATTATCTGTAATCAACATGTCTGATCATAGTCTGTGTGGGTTTTGAGAAAGAGGGAGTCAAGAACAATGCTGTACATATCTCAAAATCCAGAGGATCAAAGAGAGTTTTAAATGATGCAGCTCTGACAAGAGGTCAGCATAAAACAAAACCAACCGTAATCAGGTATCTGTCACACTTAATTAGATAGTCTTAAAACAGCACTGAAAAAAACAGGACTGGCTCAGCACTCTTTGAAAGTGTAGACAAAACTGGGTTATGCCCAGCCTACAGCTTAAGTCTTTATCCTTGCAATTATGTCAGAGTACGCACAAAGAAAGGAAGGGCAGGAAAATCTGTCTGTGATTAACAGGGTTTTAGTGGACTGTAGCTCCAGCCATGAGCCTTGTCTCCAACATCATGTGTCCTTTTGACCTTTTATCTTGGTGAAGGTATGACGGAGGCATTGCTTACATAGCTTCACCCGGTCCCAACAGCTAGGACAGGAATGAGGGCTACCTTATCAACTGCCTAAGGAATTGCTACCAGTAGGACAGGAAGTTCCATTCACATTTTGGGATGAAAGAGGGTCCTTTTAACCACTAACCCTCTAATCGCTCCGTAGGTGCTAGCAAATCCTTTCTTTACATACATGTCCAAGCCTGTCTTCTGAGGAAGCGAGTTTAAAAGGAGTAAAAAAATGACTTCTTTACCAGCAAAAAAACGCCCCTGCTCTTCTTCAGTTTCTCTACTTTTATGAGGTTGTCATCTGAGAAACCTGTATTTCTTTTAATAGGTAGTCTTGGCTGTTTGCTACGCCTAACATTTTTTCAATCTGCAACCTTGCACACATTCTTTAAATAAATATATGATGCTCTCTCCTAGGGACTGAAATGCTGTTTACCTCTAGGACACATGGAGCAAAAAAAGAGAACTCTTGGAGAAAACTGAAAGTTGGCCAACTATTCACATATTAAAGGCTTTAAGAAGAATGAAAAAGAGAAAGCAGAGAGATATGAAATACCAGACAAAAGAGTAAGAACTTTCTGTGGAGACTTTGTGAGAAATTGTCTACCGAAAAATACAGGGATATAGCAGTAAGTGGTCATAGATCTAGGGACTTTCACTTACGAGGAAAGATTGAAAGAACTGGAATAATTTCTAGAGAAGGGACAGTGACAGAACTGATAATTTATAAATAACTGCTGCTTCTAAGACAGGAAAAGAACTGCTCTTGTCCCATCTCCAGTAACAATACAAATCCTTCACACTTCTTTATCAACATGAATACTTGAATGAATGAATGTATAATTGTTTCTAATGATAAGTAAGCACTAGCATATGCTGCAGCAGAGATCTGGAATATATATTATCAAAACCTTTTAAGAATACTATAGATACACAGCATATAGCTGAATCGGCTTTGAGGTAACTGAACTTTTAACACCATTTTGAGCTCTTTCCTCCTGTACTATGCCTTCCTCCATTTTAAGTTTTACAGCATTCAAAGAAGCTGGTTTTACAGCATTCAAAGAAATGGGTTATCTGATAGCGTAATTTGAAGTATTATGCCAGAATCTAATTTTTACTTAGACAATGGGTATTGAAAATTTAGTAGGTTCTGGTCATAGCTGGAGATCAGATTTAATTTCACTTTACCAATGATAACTAGCAAAACAGAAGCAGAACTAGATCCCCATCAACTTGGTCCCAGCCATGCTAAAATACTCCTTTAAATCTGACAGTATTAATTAATGTACTAATAAATTTACCAAGCAACCAAACAAAAAGAAGTAGAATGGAGAAAACAAAGCTTTCATCAAGGGTAATGTGATCAAGGATTAACAAAAAAAGAAAAAAGCCCTTACCTTCATGATGATTCTACACACAGGTGCAGATAGAGTATTTGAATTTTTATCACTGCCCTGGAATATTTTACTGCATCAGTCTTAAACAAAAAATGCAGATGGATATTGCTGTTAAATGGTAATTATTTTTCCACAAATTGAAACACTATTTTTTTCTTGTGAGGGTTTTCAGTAAGTTGGCATAGAAGTACTTAGGTAGGGAAAAAGAAAATTAAAGAGAATTACTGTAGGGAAAACTGCTGCAAGCTGTTAGGTATACTTATTACAACTATTGCAACAGAGAAATTCTTCAAGAACAATCTCTCTCCCTAGAAGTACAATTCCTGTAATACTGCCAAGGACCTTGATATCAAGGATGATTTGTTTTGAAAGTGAAGTGATGGCTATGAAAGTTAATTCTTGACTGCAGAGAGTAAAATTGGTAGAGGCCCCTAACATAATCAGTTCATTCATTTGAAAACAATTGCTTTCAACTGGAGCTAAATATTGCAATAGGCCTCTTCTTCATAAAGCCTTCTTTATCCCATCAGTCCAATAATAGAGGTGTTCTGGCAGATTCAAGGGATTCTTTTTCCTCATCAATCCACTGGAGACAGGAAAAGCACACATTTCATGGGCAATTATCTGCTTGTAGCTGCTTTTAGCCCCAGTGTGGCATTTCTTTCAATTTGCACTAACATGACAGCTGTGGTAGGTCAAACTGGATCATGTTGCATCATATGAGGAGCTGTTATCCCATATATCCTGCCACATTTGTTATAAAAGTTAAACGTCTTCTATTTCAAGCAATAGTTGAAGGAGTACTCAGTCTGCGCCAAGGTTAAGAAAGCAAAAAAGTTTCCAGTAGTGCCTAGAAGAGAGAAATAGAAGGCAGAAAAAACTTAAGTTCAGGAACTTTAACACTTATATAAAGAGTGTAGGGGTTTAGTATTTTGGTTCTTTTTAATATATATCTTTAAATCTAGCACTGGGGAAAGAAAAAATTCTGTTACAGTAAGCAAAATAAAACAGTCTTTCCTCTGGAGTACATACACCTGTCTTACTACTTTCAAAGAAGGAGATCACAAGCATTTGTGAGAGGGCAAGATTCATCATTAGATTCATGTACAATATTTCCATTGATGTAAATATGACATAGACAGAATTTAGCTATGAATACTAACGTCAATTGTATTCATGCAAGGAAAAATAAAATAGCATAACTTAGCACATTTTGGAGTTTTGCAGTGCATTTTTTTTCTTTATTGCTATATCTTTATCATCAACTATCTCTTTTTTTATTTTTTTTTCCTTCCCAATGCTAGCAAAAGAAAATGTTTAGGACAAATTTGACATGCATGAAAAATATGAGTTTGGCAATCAGATCATGATTATGGACTGAAAACAATAAATCTGACACTGCTGTGCCTTAAATTAATATTTTAAAATTCAAATTTCCTCTTTTGACATATTTATCTGTCACTTTACAATATAAAATGATATTTAGGTGTGCAAGTAGTTGGAAAATTGGACACAGTTGACTAAGCATCAGACCACAGTTTGCTTTCTAGGACAGATTCAGCTAATGATCACTGTAATCTAGGAAATGACATTTTAGACACAGTCTCCCTCAAATATATTACATTATGTTTCCATACCGCAGTATTTTAACTGTCCATTGTCTGGCATGTTAAAAAAAACAGGTATAAACATAAATAGCTTCAGATTGATTTGGAAAAGTTAGTTGTCATGGTGATCTTGTAATCTAGCCTCACTAAATCATTCTCAGTTCAACAAAATTAGCACCAACACATAAAAATATAAAATTGCTTAAATTTATTTTTTTTCCTTTTCTTAATGATGAAGAATGGTCTTTAACTTTAACAAGACAGACCCTCTGCATTTGTCTCCCTTTTTGGCATGTACTTTTAAGTCATTTTGAAGAAGACAGTTTCATAATCAGAAAAGTGTAATAATTGTGACAATCAGAAACTGTGTGTTGATACATATACAACAGCCATTTCTGAACCTTTTCAGTCTGCCCATTTTGATTCTTGACTGGTCTTTCTTGCTAGAAAATAAAGCCATGTACGACATACCATAAACCCACCTAATTCGTGTCATATTTTCCCTTTGAAATGTGCACGAAATAAGCAGAAATGTTCAAGAGAAAATTGAAGTTATCAGTTATATCTTATCCAAGATTCATAAAGGTTATTTGTCTTAAGATAAAATCACACAAAGTATGTCAAAGGATGGATAACAGTTTAGGCATGAATGTATCAAACCTGTGGCACTGAAAGACTGCAAATATTAATACACTATGACAACTACCATGAGAACAGTTGAATGGAAGAGAAAATAGATGATAACAAATCTTTGTCCCTCATAAATCAATTTTAGCCAGATTTCCTAGGATGATTTTAGTAAATTAAAATAGATGTATATATATTACTGGAAGAGTAGAAGAGATACAATCTCTTCAAAGGTTGGTTGAAATATATAAAGTAGCTATACTCTTTCAGGATTGCTTTTTGTATTAGGTACAGCATTACATCTCCCTCAGCAGCACTTCAATCACCTTGTCATCAGTGCACTCCAGAAACCTCCTGGGTAGCTTGTGCTCTGCAGTGTTGCCCTCCAGCAGATGTCATGGTGGTTGAAGTCCCCCATGAAGACCAGCGCCTATGAACATGGTGCTTCTTCTAGCTGTCCGAAGAAGGGCTCATCTACTTCTTCCTGATGTAAGGGACATCTGCATAACATTGTCTTGACAGTCTTTCAACATCATCCTACCTCCAACCCTCAAGCAAGCAGCAAATGTCTCCAGGTGACAGACTGACAGATGGCAGCCTCTGCTCTCTGCAGCAGAAAGTCTCCCTCTGCTACCACTCACCACTCCCTCCTGATGCTCATGCGTGGCTCAGGCTCAGATAGCTTGGAGGACTCAACTGATGGAGTTCCCAGCAGCTCATCTCCTGGAAGGCCACTAAACCTCTTCTGCATCTGCAAGTCTTCAGATGGGGCAGCAGCCTTCCTCCTGATGGCAGAAACTACAAACATCCAGTCTTTTGCCACCACAGGAATCTCCATTTCCCAACCTGATATACACAGACTCTGCCTGCTCCTCCAGCTGGGATTTTAGCCTCTTGGAACTGCAGGGTCTCAGAGAAGATCCAGTGAAGCTTTTATCTCTGATGCTGCACAGTCTGCTGATCTCCTCCCACATCTCCTTCAGCTGGTGACACGTAGCCTCAACTTGTACATCTGCTTCAGGCTGGGAGACCATCTCCTGCTGCCTTAGCCTCTGTGGGAGGTGCCAGGCACACCTGCAGCCCAAGAACCGCAGAGCTGCGCCCTCCCTCAGGAGCTGACTGTTGGTCAAGGCCTCTGATGTTACAGGGAAAGTGATTTCAATTCCTTCTGGGGACCATGCCCCATGGCACTTTGCTGAGGGTGTATACGTTGTTCTGTACATTTGCTGGCCCATTCTGTGCACCCATCTGTGTGAACTGCTGCACAAACTGCTGTGTCTCTTGGTTATCTCTGTTATCTCCACCTGATGCACAAAGGCTCCTATGTTTCACAGCCTGAGAAGGAAACAGATTACCAGTTTCACCTGCAGCAAAAGATGACCTCTGAAATATAACTTCAGGTAAAAACAAAACCCAAGCATGTAAAAATTTAGAGACCTAGAAAGAGGATAGAAATAGGAGTAGAGAGGAGGGTGGATTAGGTAAATCCATAATGAATGCCTATACTGCATATTACAATACTTAAATCTGACTTTTGTTTGCCAGGACAGATGTCATTCTAGCACCTGTAGTTACAAATTCAGCTAGACACTTGGAAACTGCAGGGTAAGTTTCAAGATACTCACTATTGGGCCATTTCCCCTGAAGGGAATTAAGATCATATGATCTTAATTTGGCAAATATAGTTTCACTGCTTCATATGTTCACATGCTGTTTAATTACTGTTAAGCTCAACTTACATGAATGTTTTTTACTAGGACTCAGCAAACATAACAGCCTTTCTGCTACTTGTAATTTTATGGAGGAAAGAAAGGGAAAAAAAGGCAAAAAGAATATAGTATTTAAATTCTCAAACAAATGAGAACACATTTACATGTTCTTAGAATTATACATCTAAGAGGACTTGCTATTTTTTAATCATTAATTTTTAAAGACCTAAATAGAAAAGGATGGGTATAACAAAGATACAAGAACAAGGAACTATTTTTCAAAATAAGAATGGTTAGGAAAGCTCTTCAAGAAATAATCTGACAAAGATTTTTAAATTCAAGTACTGCCTCTGGTTCAACTTGACCTTGAGCTGCAGATTGCTGGAGGCTAGGACAGAATACCATGGAAGTATTTTTCACAGTCTGCTAATAAGCATCACTGGAAACAGCTTAATGGACTACATGAACTTTATATTTAGTACAACTATGCTTATGTTAAGAAATGGATGCATTATTTGAGTGAACAAACATAGGATCCCTTAAATTGTATCTGAAAATTATCTGTATAATTTTTGCTTAGGGACCTTTTTTAATACAAATGGTTATTTTACAAAAATCATTTTTGTTTAAGGACCTTGCATTAGATGACTTGTTTTTCAGCTTTGTGTTTAGTGGAAACAACTCACCATAGTAGGCTAAACTGAGAATTATTGGATGGCTCCCATGAGTAAAGTGAATGAAGAGAAGGATTTTGTTACTCTAAAGTGGGTTCATTTGTTTTGGAAGACAAGGACAATTTTTCCTTCTTAATGAGAAAAATGTGTCCTTAGAAAAGACAAACTTCAAAAATTGTTGTTCACTAGTTTTAATAAAAATTTGTGGGCAGCCCCTTCCCTGGTGCCCAACTTCTACATGACTCTAGCATGATCTAAGAAGAAAGAAAAATGTCTTCAGAGTTTATGGTTGCCCTAAAGAGTCTCACTGACCACTGCAAATGTCACGCGTGTTTAATGAGAAGATCCTTGTGAACTATCAAATGTGATATAGAAAAGGTTCTTATTTCTACATTCAGGTTTTTGTGTAAGAAAGCAAAAGTGCAGGGAAGCTGAGGACTCCCAGCTGCTGAATCCACCCATAAAAACGTACAAAATTCTTGATACTTCCAAACACAAATGTCAAGTGCTTGAGGATGTAAAAGATGTAGTTGGATAGTCAACTCTAAAGATGAGATATGTCACCAGTGTGGTGAAACCGACTTATCCAGGAAACACCTACAGGCAAAAGAAAATGCCTGCAGGGGAAATTAAAAAATAAACAAGCAAACATGCACAATAGCATAGGTAAATAGGAATACAAGCTAACAATGCATAACAAAAAGGTTTGCATTACTTAGTAACTAGGAAAAGGTGACCTTGTAGGTCTTAGTGTCCTGGTTTCAGCTGGGGTACAGTTCATTTTCTTCTTAGTAGCTGGTACAGTGCTGTGTTATGGATTTAGTGTGAGAATAATGTTGATGACACGATGATGGTTTAGTTGTTGCGAAGTAGTTCTTACCCTATGTCAAGGACTCCTCAGTTTCCCAAGCTCTGCCAGGGAGGAGGGGCACAAGAAGCCGGGAGGGAGCAGAGCCAGGACGGCTGATACAAACTCGACCAAGGGATACTCCATACCACAGAATGTCATGCTGAGTATGTAAACTTGGGGGTGTTGGCTGAGGCTTCCTGATCACTGCTTTGGGACTGGCTGGGCATTGGTCAGTGGGTGGTGAGCAACTGTATTGTGCATCGCTTGGGGTTTTTTTCCCTTAGCTTTTATTTCTCTCTCTCCCTCTCCTCTTCATTAGAATTATTAGTGCTTTTAATTAATAAATTTATTTATTTATTTATTATTACTTTATTCCAACTATTAAATGGTTCTTATCTCAACCAAAGTTGTACCTTGTCCTGATTCTCTTCCCTATCACACTGCGGGAGAGAGGGAGGGAAGGGAGAAAGAGGCTGCGTGATACTTAGTTATTGGCTGGGATTAAGCCACAACACTGAGATACTCACACACATATGCATGAATACACACCAGGCCTGTTGGGAGTATGAATAATGCTCTGTTGTGGTGTAACTGAATGCAGTCTGCAGAATGATCAACAAGATCTTTGCACACCATTTAAAACTGTTTAGATTCCCAACAACTCTGAAGGTCTGATTAGTATTAAACCTCCTTCAATCCAGATTTTGAGAGGTTTGCCATGGTTATAGCTCTCTGTAAAACACAATCCAAGTAACAGATGCTTGTTCAAATATGGATTGCAAGTAAGTTTTGTCCAGCACACACTGAGGTCCTAAAAATACAATGTCTTTCCCATTTGTGGAAGATTCAATATTCCTTATCATTCTCCCAGTTTCCTAATGAACAGATGCAGTTCATCACCATCAATCATAGCCATGAAAGAAAAATGAAGTTTTTTACTTACCTCTCAAAAAAATGATCTACCAAAAGTTTCCTGCTGAGCAGCTATTACTAAAAGCTGACTGGCCAGCTGCAATCCCACAGCTCAGACCAAACAAGAAAGAAAGAAAATAGATATGAAATGGAGATGCACGTTAACAGAAGCTAGATGACTGCTCAGTGAAATCACAAGGACAAATATGATTTCCCATCCACACAGCTAATAACCTCTAGTCTTTGACAATGGAATTGATTACAATGGCAATTAGTACACAGTACCAGATATAAAGGCCATTATCTATTTGTTAAAACTTCACAGAACCACAGATGATTGAGGTTGGAAGAAGCCTCTCAAGATCATCTAGTCCAACCCTTTGTTCAAGCAGGGAACTTAGGTTTTTGTCTCATCCTGTTATAATTTACCATTACAATAGCAATGGAATACAGCATTAGGACAGTTATTTTCCAGTCAAGTTAATATGTTCATGATTAGAAAATATTTTCCTGAATCGAAGCAAAAGTCAGAATTTCCAAGATAATTTTTGTCTTATAAATTTGGGTGGAGTCAATTGGGACATCTTCTTTTTGATAAACTGAAGTTTCTTCTGACTGTCTTAAGAAGGTTATTGCAACAAACAGGATAATAAAATGTAATTTGAAAAAAAAAATCAAGTTTTTCAGTTTGAAACTTCTGAACTGCTTGGTTTTGTCAGTTCAATATCCTTAAAAATTAAACCAATGTTGACTCCAGAGATCAGCTAAAACAGATGCTATTTAGTAGTTTAGGTTTAAGCTATTGCATTTTGAGGGTAGGAATCAAACTTTGCTTGTGAAATTTCAGTATTGCTCATCACAGTACAGTCCTGTGTCCACTCCAGAGTACTGCCATTTAAAATTAAATTAAGACAGGTGAGTGTTACTAAAAACTTTGCAGGGCTAACAGTGTTACTAAACACAGAAGTTTATGCACTCTCACCCTGATTTGCCAGAAACAAATGGAGCAATTGGGATGTTTATATGTTGAAATCAGATCCTAGGTTATGTCCAGACAAAACAGTATGGCTTTACTTCAAGACCACTGAGGAAAGCAGCATGCACCCCACAGACTGAATGAAAAGCATTTGGAATTACCTCCAGAATACACAGCTTTTCTCAGCGTTTGCAAACATGATGCTTTATGCTTCGCACAAATCTTTGTCCTTTCTTTTTATTTAGTGCTCACATTGACCTATCATCCTTATCTGTCCACAGAATGCTTGAGAGGCACAGCTATT
The DNA here is from genome assembly GCF_015220075.1 of Falco rusticolus. Taxonomy (NCBI): domain Eukaryota; kingdom Metazoa; phylum Chordata; class Aves; order Falconiformes; family Falconidae; genus Falco; species Falco rusticolus. Next base: position 7,018,299 of record NC_051189.1, on the reverse strand, counting down.
GACAGCAGGAACTAACAAGTTGAAATAAACTGTACTACAGGCAGACATAGCAGGAGTGCTAACCAAGTAGACTGCTTAATGAGTTCCTGGCAGTCCTTCATGGGTGTTTAATGAGGAAGAAGTCTAAATCTCATTCATTGTAATTTGACGTAAGCATATTAGAATATGCTGAAATTGGTCCGGAAAATAAGATGTAGGGCCATGTGTCATTAGAACATGTCACCACTACAAATTTACCTTCACTTTTAACTTGGCTCAGCCCAGATTCACACATTTTTTTAAGAAGTCTTGGTCTTATACTCCCGTGTTTTGAAACAGCATGCGTTTGTTCACACTAAGAGAATTTTTTTTCTCTTTTTTTCTTTTAAAGGCAGATTACTTTGTAGTAAGAATCTTTTAAAAGCTTATTTGAATAGACTGCCAATTCTGATAAACCTCTTGCTTCATCCAGCTTTTCTAGATACTAATTTCTTACTTATCTTCCACATAGTGAAAGCTGTTGCTTAGTATGCAGCTCTCTTTCATTTAATCCTTTCTTCAGCAGCCTGCTTCTATGATACCAAACAGGCGTTTTGGCAAAAAAGCTCTAAAATATGTCATTGCAACATGAGTTAATGAAGAATAACTTCAGATTCTGGTTATGCTCTCATGTATGACAGAGAGCATGGTTTTGGGAGACAGAGAGTATGGTTTTGGTTTGGGAGAAGCATTTAAACTCTATGGTGGCAGACCAGTATTTGGCTAGCTCAGATGTCCCAGTGAAAGGTTCCAGTAAAATGTTCAAGAACTTCTGAGTAGAAACGGAACAGAATGAAGAACTACCTTAATGAATTAAGCCTCTAGCATTGTTATTACAAGCAAAATTGCATCAGAAATATGAGTCATATATCATGTCTGATGTCAACAAAAGTCTTGCTTTTGGAAATACTACATTTTGTTGCTGCAGTTCCAAGCCTTAGAACACAATCTACATTGATGAGGTTTCTTCCCCACCTTTGCTACTTGTAAAATTAGATAAGAATAAGGGAAGAAAGAACTTTATCATATAACAGTGACATTCTTAGGGAGAAAAAAGTTTCAAAATCAAATCCATTTAGAGTGCAAAACCTTTCTATTCCTTGAATACAAACGAATAGAGTATCAGTCAGTCAGTGTATTACAAAAAGTCCTCTTACAAAAAAGGATGCAAACTTGCCTTAGAAGGAGGCTGGTTTTTCTACACAGAATTTTCCGATAAATCACTTACTTCTAGGAAAGATTAATACATATTGATGTAAGAAATTTTGCTAACAAGTAATTTTTTTTTTTTTCTCTCTCTTTCCTTTCTCCTCTTCATAATGACTTGTGGGAGAGGAGTTCTGGGGTCACTTTTTTCACCTGAAATTCTTACCTCACTGAATGCATACTTTAAATATGAAATAAAGTAATGCTGAGCCAATACAAGTTTTAAAACATCAGCCATTATTCACTGTTTATTATTTTAGACAAGAAACCTATGTATATATTTTTCAGCATTTTGTATTTCTGTTGCACTGCCAGTGGATGACCATTCACAGGGTGGGGCATCCTCATGAAAAGAAGGAATGCGTGAGATATGGTCTACCAGACCAGACACTGGATACCAAAAAAAGTACAAAATGGCCGCATTTAGTACATCATCAGAGTATGCCAAAGAAGCACATAGTATTTGGAGAGCTGAAACAACTCATCTTCATGCCGGTACGTGATCTCTGCCCTTCCACCGGAGCAGCAGCAGTGTACTGAGACTCCCACCTGTACTACTGTAAACCACAGAAATGCCCATATTGGGTCAAATGGAAAGATCCATCCCACTCTACATTTAACAGTTTAAAATCAGGATGCTTAGAGAAAGGTATAATAACAAGTCAAACACTGTAATTATTTTTTTTCTCAATATACTCTCCCAGCTTTCAAAAATCAATTAATTTCCTGAGCTACAGATTACATCTATGTTTAATATGCCTTCAGTAAGCAATCTGTTCCCATTTAGGTTTGGGGTTGACAAGCTCAGCACAGAACTGTATTCTGTAACTTTTAAAATTTTCTTAACATAGCACTACAAAATTTCTCAGTACAGCAGACTGGGTCGTTGAGGCAGTGGACGGAGGCAATGATGCCCGCGGCTGGGGCAGTGGAGGGGCGGATGGCCAGGGCTCCAAGGTGGCTCCTGAGTGCAGGGGGAGGCCCCTGCTGAGGTGTCTCAAGACCAGACAGCTGCAATATGGCCCTAAGCCCAGGCATCCCAGTACCAGGAGAGGCAGGAGGGGGAGACCTGCCCAGGGCTCTGACAGGAGCAAAAAGCAGATGAATTTCCTTGGTTTCTACTAAGGAAAAGTCTCACCTACACACATTTTGCAGCGAAAACCTGCAGTGGTAACATGGATGGCATTAGTCACTGACCTCTAAATAGTTGTGTAACTAGCTTCTATCCTACTGTACCAAAACCTGTCAACTATTCCAGTGCAATCTTTGCAACTACAATTTGTTCTGTGAGGTGCTTTAATTTCACATTTTGTTTCTATAGGTCAGGGCACTGGAGAGTAGGTCATAAAATAATGAAAAGAATAAGAATATACCTTATTCAGTCAATAAACCACTGATCACTTCAGATGGCACCAGTCATACGGCAAAGATGCACTGCTGTTGCACCACCACTTGCCTTGAAGAAAGATCAAGAAAATAAAGTTGATGGTTCCTTGGGTTGAGCTTATGAGTTCATGAGTGACAAATAAGTCACTGCATCAACTTCAAGCAATTTGTGACTTCACACACACCAGCAGTATCTATTTTGAATAAACACGTCAATGCTTGCCTCAAAGTTGATTCTTGCACCACTTTTCTTCAACTTGTAAATATTTAATTTCTTATACTGGTACCTGCAGCACTGTGAAGTTGCAGCCTCTTAGATCACAATTACAACTAATTTCTGAACTGGCGGAGTCCCTTTCCTGATGGGACCTCATATGAGAGTTTCTTTGATGCTTTGTGTTCACCTCTGTAAAGATCTTCCTCAGATCCATACTCTAGCATCAGTGCTGAATCTGTCATATCACTACAGTCACATGAAAACAACCCTGTGCTAACTGTTCCTCACCTGAAACCCGAACCTACAGGAGAAGGCACAAATGTCAGCGTCTTGCAAGTAAAAGCTGCACTCCAGGGAGCCCTCCCACCTTGTCAGTGTGTAAACTGAGGCACTGCCAGCACTCACAGGCTGCTGAGATGACAAACGGAAGTAGCAACAATTAATTCTCTTTTGCTGAGGTATTACATGGTATTGCACTAGGCAAAAAATCCCATGTCAAACCAGAAAGCCTTAGTGTTGCTCATAGCAAACTGAAACCTCAATATACTCCACAAATGAAACAAGTCTCCACTTGCTTTTGAAAGCATCCTGTCACTATTCTGCTTAATGCAACTGCCTTAACATGTTTTTTATTATATTGTCAAAATTACTATGAAAATAGTAATCACTTAATCTATACTTCTGTGTATAATTAGACCAAATTCTGTGGCCCTTTTAATTCTCCTCAGTAAAACGCTGAGTATGCCCTGATATATGAGAATATTTACTTATCTCCTACTCACTGTAACTGACAATGTTTCACCTTTTTTCATATTTCTTATTCCTCTTTATTTTCATATTTTTATTTCGCTCTTGTTTCTTTATGACACTAACAGTTCAGTACTTTACAATAAAAATAAGTTTCATTCACTGAGGCAAAGCACTAATATGTCTCTCAAGTTTTAGAGAAAAATGAGTTTCTCTGATCTGAACAGATAGTCAGGGCATAGTTATTTAATTCTTTTCTTTTTTTCTTACAATTAAACACAAAATTCATAGTTCTACAAACTTTACACAAGCTTTTGCTAAGACTACCATAGTATTAAACTGACTGAGTTATTGTATCCTATTAGATTATTTGGCTTCAGAAGTCCCTAGCTATGAACATAATTTGCCAGATAACATCTGTTTAATCTACATAGCTATATCAGTTTATCTTCAAATTACATAGTGTCATTTCAAATCTCACTAGATTTTTGTTATGTGATTCAATTTTTAAAGTTTGGTATTTGCAAAATACATTAGGCAAAAATCTGTATTTCTACTGGCTAGTGTGAAACTTCTTTTTGTCTGTTGTCTTGATCATAACCACTATGCACAAGACAGAGGAGCATCCATTCAAAATGCATGACAGAAGAAATTAAATTATTCTTGTTTACCTCGAAGAATAGGTAACATTTCCACACTGTCTAAAATAGGACTTGGGCCATGAACCTGCATTTTTCATAGCTCCAAACCATAAATGTGTCTGAGTCTTGATGGGAGAACCATGTATGCATGAAAGAAAAAAGGACTTTCTTGCTTATCTTCTGTTTTCACATCTGGTGTCCACACAAAAAGTTTTTGTGTCCCGATGAGTTTTGGGACAGGGAGTCACTACTGCATGTAACTGTTCAGGAGAGCTGATGTAAAGGCATATCATGTAGGCTTGATACAACAGAAACTGGGGAAGCACTGAGGAGGGAATCGAGAGAAAAAGTGAGCTAGATGATAGCATATAATCATCAGCTCTGCAGAAGTACTCCCAGATTACACGGATGGGGCGAGATGGCTTTTGTGAAGGCCGTGTTGCAAGATGAAGCTGTTAAGGCATAAGTTAATGAAACTTGCACTGGATTTTTCTTTGTTTCAAAATGAGGAAAGGTTAAGATTGTATGATGAGAAAAAGGCCTGAGAAGCCTGAGGGAAAAGAACCAGAGAGAGGGAAAAGGACAGGAGTGAAGTCAAAGGTGGAAGCGATGAAAGTAATGACGAGGAAGGTAAGAGACCAGAAGACATAACATTCCAGGAAAGGGGAAAGTTAGGGAACACCAGGTATAAAACTTCTATGTCAGTACCTAAGGAAATTAAAAAAAAACATGGGCAAGAAGGAGGGAAGATCAAGAAAAGGTTTGCTGCCATCATTCTTTGTTCCCTTTCAGGAAGGTCTGCCTGTCCCATTTCACTGCTATTGTGATTCTTATTTTCAGAAGACCACTTGACAATTTCTTCAGTTAGTTGAGTCTTCAGTAGTATCACATTGCGTACTTGGCTATTCCATACCAAGCCTGCAATATTCCAGTGATGCGTGAACTTTAAATTTTCAGTGCTCCCCCCCCCCCCCCTTTAAAGTATGGACTTTGCTTAGATCTACAAATATATATTCTTCCTTCTTCTCACTATCCCTAACTGCTCACAGCTACTGAATTCTGACTTCAAACACCACCTTGTGCCTTGGAATTACGTACTGGATATATATGTTAGGAGAGACAAACGGTACTTTAAAAAATAGTGAGCATTTTAGAAAGCCTGAATTCAGTCTTTGCTCGTATACTCTTATACTGCTTGGATGGGTAATGCATTTCCTGTCATTTATTACCAGGCCCTGTAGAAATGATAAGCAGCATTTGGAATATATGATTTTGTAATTCAGTCTAAGGCCCTAAATCTAGACGCAGTGGTGCAAGAATTGAACACCACCACAACAGCTTTCTGTACCTGTAATTTTTCATCATCTGCTCTCCTGGCGTTTTCACAAAATCAACACCATTTTAGTGGTCACTTTGCCTGCTTCATTGCTGCATACTGGAAGATAAATACCAGTGCCTGCTCTTTATTACTGTGTATTTTTAGCTATCTGTTGATTTAGCCCTAATTACTTATAAGCAGTGTCAGATAAATTTAGTATTTCCAGGTGTGTATTTCATTAGGACTTTTAATCAATTTTATTAAGGCAGTAACTCACCAAATCAGCATGCTTAATTGGCCAAATAAGTTATATAGAGTAAGAATAGTGTCACAGTCAAATTGAAGGCTTAGGTTAAATAAAATCTATACTCATGATGGACTACACACTGAAAGATCTTGGACAAGTCATCTATACCTTAAAACTTCCCATTTAGATACAGATTTTAACTCTTTCCTATTTTCTTATCAAGACTTTCTGATGAACAGGAATATCCCAGCAAACCATCACTAAAATATGAGTTGCTGTTTTCTCCTTTTCTTCTCTGACTTATGAAAAAACTAGTCTCAGGCAAATCCTTTTTCCAAGACTGTATTCCTTCAAGCTGCTGGCCAAGTGTGGTACTAGCCTATAAACAGAGTTCTGGGTCTCAGAGATACTGTCAAAGAAATGGAAGTCCAATATACCTCTTCTATTTCTATCACTTAGTCCAATAGATTGCTTAAGTTTGGTATTGGCCTAACTTTCTCATTTGACTTCTGCAGTATTTAAAGAGTTTGACAGCCTCTTATTTGATATCATGAGGGTTAGCCTGCCATGGACAATAGAAAAATCTGGACAGTGCGCTGACTGCCCTTTCTTGCTCTAATTTGGTTGCCTTTGCACTGTGCTCCAGATTTTGAGGGGCCTCGTTGGCCTGAATTAACATGACTTTGCATAGTATTTGACTGAAGTCTCAAGTGCTGCTTAAAATACTGAGGAATACAGAGCAAGAACAGCTCTATGTAAAACCAGCCCAAGTGTCCCTGCCGTCCACTCCGTGTTTTCTGTTGTGAGGCATGGTGCAGGGACTTACAGACTAGCGGTTCATGGAATAAGCTTGCCTTTGACTGTGCTTTTTAGCTTAAACTGAATTCTGAGTGTGACTATGTTTTCTCCTCACGCAAATGACCCTGGAGGCAGTACTGCAGTAATTCTATGCCTGTGTTGATAAACTCGGTTATTGATAAACTGGTGGCACAATCAGAGGTTTGACAGAGTAAGACAACTATGAGAATCTGAACATTTCCCGTAAATTTCATGTGCTTTTTCAAAATCTATTAAAATACAGCAAAGTACTGTGCATTTCCAAATTAGGTTATTTTCATATGAATGTAAACACTTTGCAAGTTTACAGATACTCTAACAGCAAACTCTGTTAGGTCCTGTATGTTTTCAGATTCCTCAGACTCTCAAACAGCATGTTTATCCAGCACTAGAAGCCAGTTAACAAACACAATACCTACAAGCAAAAATATTGTTGCTTTGTCATATAACACTGCTGTACTGTCTTAACGCCCCCATCAAACAGCAGAACAGAAGTCTCGCAGGCCATTTAATTGGTGAGTAAGAATTCAGACTGTATGCAGAGTCCATCTCCCCAGTGTAATCTGTTTTTCTCCATGTAGTTGTTCACACCCCTCTAACAGGTTTCAGAACAACATTCTCCCTTGAGAGTATTTGTTCTTGCACAAGGTTCTCTCTGTCTCAAGAACAGAAGAATCATATATTAAACAAAGTGGAGGAGGGTAATCTCCAGTTTGTTGTACAGATTCATATTCTAGTGTCATTGTTTCTCCTTAAAACCTAGAATAGAAGAAGACATGAAGTAAATACTACCAATACTGATTATTTGATAGCACGCTAAGAAAAATTCTTTGTTGTGACAATACTGCCAAGCATCAGTTAGGTTTGTTTGGGGTTTTTTTTGGTGGGGGGGTGTCCATCTCCATCAGAGTTAACAGAGTTTTATACAAGTCTGTTTCACAAAATCTTGTGGAAAAAAGAACAGTAGCAGTAATGCAGAAAAAAAAAAAAAGTTTTAGTAACCTAATTTCTGTCAAGATAGCCAAATAAATATGAAGAAGTTAATCTTTCCAAGAGACGAGAGCTAAATATCCTACCGAATTCAACAGTTGTACAGTATACAAGGAATGGTTAGCTGTATTAACAAGCAATGCTCGAAATAAGCAAAGAGGGGCTTTCTTGCCTCTGGCAGTGCACAGCACCGTCTCTGAACACAGCTAAGCTATCCATGCAAACTGTTATTTTTCCCGCGTTATGAAGCCACTTCTGAAAAGCTGAATGTTTGCCTTTGGAAAACAACAGGCTGACCCAAATAGCAGGGTTTATCAACATATTATGAAAATAGGGACAAGTGCTTTCCAATGTTTGAAAATTATTTTGTCATTATCTACGCCTTTTTTGTGGCTCTTCTAGTGTCATCTACCTGTAGCACAAGACCTTTATTCATAAAAATACATCAGTAGTATTCAGTAGTATTACATTTTTTGTCTATTACTCATTATTTTACAGAAGTAGAGAGAGTTTCAGCTTCATCATATCTGCGCAAAAAGGTTAACTCCACTGTAACGAACCCAGTGTTTAGGAAGCTAGTGTCTTGTGCTTTTTCACATTAATGTTTTAATGTATGTGATGGTATTATTCCTAGTGTGACTGTGTGATCAGAACAATGCAATTCTATTCCTCCTGAAAAGTGGTACTCAATATTTTGCTATTAATGCAGAATTCAAATATGTATGGGCATACCAAACTACAGAATAATTGTTTTCATGCTCATATGTTATTCAAGTTTCCCCCAAAAAAAACCCCAAAACCAAAACCACAACAAACCAAACAACAACAAAGCAAAAAACAAAAACAACAACAAAAAAACCCAAACCAAAACATAACAAAAAAACCCTACAAACTTCCAGTTTTCACCTATCTATACGGTGAGAGCCATAAGGTGTAGAAATTAGAAAATTCCACATCAGCCCTCAGTATAAAATGCAAAAGGTTAAGTAGGTGATAATGCATAGGCCTTGTCCTGTAACTCTTAACAGCAAATAAATAAACACTTCAGGAAAAGTAACCTGCAAGAGATTAAATATACAAGCATGTGAACATTCATGTGGCAAAGAAACGTTCCATTCTGTACATTTACGTGTGTAATGATTGACCTGCTTTTCAGTGAACATTGTCTTCTATTTCTGTGTCGCCTTACTGCAGCAAAGAGAAGAAGCTACATCTAGTTGCTGCCCAATCTATGCAGTTCATAAAGTGCCCAACCTCTTGGAATTATGCTAAATCTAGAGGGTGGAATTAAAATCTTTAAGGAAATGGAACTCAAAATTCCCGAAGGACTTCTAATGAATATGCTGGATCACAGAGCACAAATAATGTAGACAATCATTTGGTACCCCTAGTCACAGGTTATCAGTAACACAGTACTTGCAGCCTAATTAAGGGAATAGAGACCAGCAGCCTATGTTACATGTTTCTCTCTTTAACACAAATTGGCCATATTGTCACTAGGCCAGAGTTCACTGCTTTTGAAATAATGGGATCTAAGCGTAGATAATGCTAAAAATTGGGTTAAACACATAATGATCATACATGTGGAGGAACAGTTTCAAAATGCAAAAGCAAATAGATTAAAATACCATCTCTGGTTGCAATTTAACTTTTGCTACTGTAATGTTACAGCCATATGTCTATTGTGTAACTGGGGCACAAAGCCAGTCCCATTTACAGGAAAACTAATACTAAAGTAACAGCTATACTGGGACATGTTAAAAAAAATCTCCACATTTACTTCTCTGATTGTATTTTAGGTTAAAACTATCTACATTAATTTGAAAACCATAATTATGTTACAATTAGATACTGGTCATTATACATAATACTTTCACACACAGGTGCCTAATTTTTGTTGTTGTTAAAATTTAATTCTAGTAAACCTTTAGGGTCACATTTATCTTTATCATGTTTATTATCGTTTTCCCTTAATGACCTGACATCTCAATGCAGGAGATGAGAAAGGAGGCAAGAGGGAAAGAGTCACTAATGCAAGACTAAGAGACCAAGCTATCAGTAAGTTCACAATTTCAGCTTCCAAAGTATTTTGAAGTCTGTTTATGGCACCTTTGGAAAAGCTCGTCGGAGACATAGTACCTGACTGGATACAGATTTAGGCAACTATTTTCTTGTGACTTATACGACATTATTTTTCATAAACTCTGTCATGAACTAAAAAAACGCAGTAGGAAGAAGCATGTAAGAAGGAGGAAAAAAAAAACCACAAACAAACCAACAAACCAAAAAAAACCAGCATGAAAATGCAGGCATGAAGCTATATAGTGAAAGTATAGAGGAACGAGTTGAGCCAGTAAGCCAGTCAATTCAGGGCAGAGAAAATGCTGCCAAAACTGTAAAAAAAACCTAATCAGATACATAAGGCAGCAAAAGAAAGCTTTTGTTGATGTAGTTGTTGGCCATCACTTGTGCTGTTTGCTTTAATTAAATCAAAAGCTCAGTTATTATAATGTATTCATTTTAGCATTTCAGTATGGCTCTTGCTATTTAACTTAAAAAGCAGACTTTAAATGAATGACAGTCTCATTAACACATTACAATCAACTGGAAAGAGAGGAGATTTTTCTATTTGAGAAACAGTATGCTTATGACTTAAAATAGATTATATAAAAGAACTGTTAAATAACATGAGAAGAAATGTGCGGGCTAGTGTCGGTTTTCATTCAGATGAAAAATCTGTGATTTATGTAACAGTAACATAGAAAGCAAACTGATAGGTACATTATAGTAACAAAACACGTGGTATCTACCTACCACTGTTGGACAGTTAACATGTCACCATTATTTCACTAAATAATCACAGGAAAATAGAGATTATCTAGTCCGTGCCAACTTACTCCAGATATCCCTGACTTTTGTTTTCTTCTGTAATGAGGATTCTAGTTTCGTGATCTTTCCTTAAAGGCTACTTAGAGGTGAATATGATAGCTTTTACATCCTATTAAGCTGATCATACACTGTTGCCGAGCAAGTATTTGTTAGCTGCTTTGCGCATGGCACCCTACCAGCCATTCTGAATCTCCCTTGTGGCTACATCAGTAAAAAGCAGTGTGCCAGAAACCAAATCTGGGCCATGGTCTATTAAAACTATCCTGCATATCTGATCCATCAATAATGCCTCATTCTGGGCTTTTTCGTTTGACTATTGAGTATTTGAATACTGCTTCAAAGCAATTGATTTGGGGGCTTATTCTTGACACTATGCTACTTAAAAAACTGTTTCACAAATTGATTCAGCATCTCTTTTAAGCAGTTAAACTCAAGTTCTCCAAAGAGTTACAAAGCTTAAGCTTCATAATTTATTAGTAGAAATAACAAAAATGAACAGTCGCTGTCACGCAAGAAATATTTCTTAGGTGCCTCAGTGTCTTCCGTTTCAGTTCTCTCCCGAGAATCAGCCATTGTTAAAATCAGACATTGACATTTCTTGTTTTATGCTCCACTTCAGCATGATACAATTAATATTAGACTTTAAGAATAAAAACTTTACAGTAGCTTTTTATTGCTGCTCTGTGTCTTCCTGCCTTCAAAATTCTCCTGAGCTTTAATTAGGGTCTCTACATCCCTTACGTTTTCAACCTCTTTTAAAAAGCAGCAGGCTCTCTCACCAAGCACCACCTCAGGATTTGTCTGACTATTTAATAGTTATTCACTTAACTAGACCCTCGGGTACAAAACATGCAATCAGAAGCACAATCTGCACTAAGGAGATGCAGCTACTCTTCCTTCTACAATATCAGTGAGACTCTGAGCTTGAAACCAGAGTATTACTGCTGGGCTGGGTAAAAAAAAAAAAAAAAAAAAAAAAAAAAAAAAGCAGAACTGGAGAAGGACCAAAACTTAATATTGAACAAAACTTCTTTTTATTACCACTCAGAGGACTATCAAGTGGCTGTTCTATGTGAGGACAGAGGATGCAGAGCTACTTAATTTCTTTAAGGAAAAAAAAAAGGAAAACTTAAGAGTTACAAAGGGGAGTATTAATGACAACCACTCCCAAACAAATGGAAGAATTTGTCACGAGCAATTTGAAAACAGTGGTAAAAGTAAAAGGCTGATTTTATGCCACAGGAACTTGAGCACTAAACAAAACAGACTGGTGTCAGACTTCTTACCTTCAGATGGTATTTTCTAAGGGTCACGTGTAGCAGAATACCTTGCATGGAAGAACTGGACAGCTAAAAGCATCACTGGAACTGAAGCTCTCTGGAAATACAGAAGAAAACTGCACAGGTTCTGAGACAGAAGTGTGTACCTGTCAGTAGCAAGCATCAGCAAAAAGGAAGACTTTTGAGATAATAGTTTGATTTCTAACAGCAACCCTGTAAAGTTCCAGAACTTGCAATAGCTGTAACAAGTTGTCAGTACCTAAGGCTTGGGAAACAAATCTGTAATCCGTATGGTAGAAATGACACCAAGTATTTGAGTTTATGCAAGAAATGGAACGCAGGAGAGGGTATTTCTCACAGAATAACAAACAAACAAACAAAAAAAACCCCAAACAAAAAAACCAAACCACAACCACCACCAAACAAACAAAATAATAAGATGGAAGATTTTGACAGACATAACACTGAAGAAACAACACAGAGTCTTAAAAAAGAAAGGTCTGAAGGACAGTGCTTGCAGGATGCTGGAAGACACGGTGATCAGAATTTGCCACTCTTTATACCTGTGTTTATAAAATGTATCCTGACAGAGCAGCTGTAATAAAGAATCTCAGGAACTGCAAGACAAGGCAGAAAGGTACGTCAACCAAGCCAGAGCCTAATTAAAAAGAATATGTATCACCACAAATTCTAATAGAGTCCTTTTTTTCTTTTAGATAATTTCCAGCTTTGCCCAGCAAATGAAGAGGATAAGCAAAAAAAGCAGCACCTGTTCTGTATGTAGGCACATCTATAGATACCATGAAAAGAGCATGAGGAGTCTCAATAGCTTTCCAACGAGAGTTGAACACCTACCAATTCTTATCACTGTATTAACAATTTGTCCTTAAGATATATAGCCTGTTTATGAATGCATAGCAATTGTATTTTCAGAAAAAATGTACCCATTCACTTTTGAAGGGTGGGGCGGGGGGGCAAAGTTACAAATCTAGATGGTCATGTATCTTTAGTATCTTGTATGTGCATATCTAATAGTTATGTATTTTTATACCTTTTAAGGTATTTAAGTAGGTAGTTCCCAAATAATCACTTCTTGATTTTGTCTCAGTCACCAGAATACGGACAAAGATATATAGCTGAGAGCAGCTCTCCCTATATATATAATATATAATAAAAAATAAATAAATATGCTATTTGTAACAACAACAGCAAAATGAACAATATCTAGCGGAATAAGAATACAATTTACAATTCAAAGTAATTTTCAGAAAAAAGGCCTCACAAACAATGTGATCAAAGGTAAACAGAATAAATTTTAGGGTTTATTTTATTTTATCATGTGATCTCCTTGAGCATTTGTGCTGTTCAATCTGTATTCTTGCAACTTTCTCATAAAGTCTGCAACAGATTTCTTACAGCTAACACTGTTTTGTGCTTTTAATTTTTTTATGTCTTATCATTTATTAGTTTAATTTTTTGAATCATGCTAAACGAAGGCACATCATAAAAGAATACTGATTAATAAAATGCATAAGGATTACTGGAGCAGGTCTTACCATTCAGGAGATGGAAAAGAGACCACCATGCTAAGACTGTAACAAGAGGCCCTAATTTGATTCTGAAAAAAACCAGCATGTAAGTTTTCAAAAAAATCAAAAACCTATGAATCATGAGTCACAAACCCCAGTAAATTTAGATATATAAAATATTCTTTCATACTACCAGAGATAAAATGTCATATCATATATATTGATATATATACAAAATTACATATACATATGCTTCTTTAGGCATCTACACCATACACTTTGAACAAGCCTTAAATGGGTCCTTTTTTTTTTTCATTATGCAAAAGCTGCAGCAGTGAAATTTCTATGCAAATGGTTCTGTTCTCTGTGACTTAAGGGGGAGTAAGGGCAATTTCCTTTACATCCTACTAAATTTTGCAGAATTCCAGCAAAAGGCTTACTGCTCAATTCCACTCCTTAATGGTGCTTTGTACTTGACCTAGAGGCAGACGGTGTTATTTATTAAATCATGTAGAAATTGCAACTATTAAATGCCTGGAAGTCCCTTCACAGCCCACAGTACCAACTAACTGAGGAGAGGTGTCTGTCATATCTGAAAACTGTAGTGACTGATGAGCAGAAGAGTCTACCTTTTCACTACACTCACACATATCTTTCAATAAAGTCTGTGTACACAAATGTCACAAGGGGACAAACAATTCATCTTGACCTTTGACAGCAGCATAAACACTGCAGCAAAGGAATACAAGAAGAGTTATTTCTTCTGTTTAACTAAAAAAATACCCCCCTTATTTATCAAAATAAATTCATTTATTCTGCAGTTGCTGGGTATGACAGGTTTGGGGAAGGTAGAACAGGCTGGTATTGAAGTTTAATTACTCTTACGGAGTATTCAAGCAGCTACAGCTAATAATGTCTGAGCGGTTTCTTTCTCAGAAAGACTTTTACTGTATCCCCTGTGTGGATAACTCCCGTGGGCACTAACAGAAGACTCGTGTGTACAGTAGCTGGAGCAGAACAAAATATCAATAGCCACCACTGAGGGAGTTTTGGGTTTGATGATTTTTTTTTTCTTTTTTAATTTTTTCCTCTAAGTCAACAAGAAAAAAAAAATACACTCTCCTAGAACTTTGTATGCAACTGGGAGTGGAAAACATTCCCTGAAGAACAAAAGGGCACCTTTATGAAAGGGTTAGTCGCTTAACTACATCTTCAGATTACTGACTTTCTTTCTGGCTCTTTCCAAATAGAAATAAGAAAACAACCTAGTCTTTGGACAGCTTGCTTACTTTTCTATTTATCTAGTTAAAAAATCTTCTAGAAATGTTCGTTCTCACTAAAGCAAGATTTTTCACACAGCATATATAAACTTCTATGCATGGTAGTGAGCATTCACACAATCACTATAAGTAGGTAATGTATTATGAGACTGTCCATTTTAAGTATATTGTCCATTTTAAGTATATTTAAAATGTATGGAAATTACCTCAACAATGAAATCATTTTAGTGCAAGTACTTGACATATACATTTGCCGTACCAGGAATTGTATTACACTCTAGCATTAATGTCCTATAAAGTCGTTAGTGCCTTAGGAATATCAGTAACATTTCTACACATTCAACGAAACATGCAGAATCAGATGATTAAAATGAAGTGTCAGTGGAACTATACTAACAAATACATACTTGTTGTTTGCTTCTGCCTAAAATATTCAAAGGTGTGATTCAATGAAAATTCAGCAGCAAGAAAACCGGTAGGTGATTTACCTGATTTCAAGC
This sequence comes from Falco rusticolus, assembly GCF_015220075.1. NCBI lineage: Eukaryota > Metazoa > Chordata > Aves > Falconiformes > Falconidae > Falco > Falco rusticolus. The sequence goes on along the minus strand of NC_051189.1, from coordinate 7,003,214 downwards.
TCACATTGGGTGCCAAAAGTTGTCCATGGAAGTAATAATCCGTAATATGGACAAAACAGGAGCTGTCACTCTTTTGTGGGGTAACAAATCATTGTAGCCTCGAGAAAACACTGGCTGCTTCAGAAAAGGACTCGAGAGTACCTCCTACCACCTGGATTTCTTTGACCTGAATGTCAGAATTGGGCTAAGCTAGTGCAGTTCCCATTCTTTGGCAGAAAAACCGTGCACAGGCAGGGAGGAAGCTATGGTGTTGTGCAGTACATCTCACAGTCTAGAGGATGAGGACATAGACAGGGGCATACCTGTCCTTCGGTATAGACAATGCCATTCTCTACCAGTCGCATTTTCTAACTTTTTTTCTTACTTGTAATAGGTTACATTACATTCTGCATGCCTAGAACAATACGATAGGCAGGGAAAAAAAAGTTACAAACTTCATGTAAATGACAAACATTGTTTCCTTTATACACATCCTTTCATTAAGTTATGTAAATGACTTATGGCAAGACTCTGAATCAGTCTATTTCAGTTCAAATCACACTTAACATTAGCTATGTAAATAAGCTGATAGATCCCGTTTCATCATCAGAAATGGTGGTGGTTGGAACATCATTTCGGTTTCAGTTTAAATCTAAATTAGTAAAATTCTTTTCATAAACTGTCATGAGAAAGACAAATTGTCTCTCTTGCATCCGAACTCTCCAACAGCACTGTATTTTTCTGAATACCAGACATGGGGAGGAGCAAAACGCAGTGCACTATATCCTCCCTCTATATTGAACTGCCTGAAGATGACACTACTACTGTGCTGCAGTTAATACTCAAAGCAATTTCCTGGAGCTGTAAACTAGAAACAGATGTTGGCCATTTCCCACCTCATGAATTAGGGGTGACAGGAAAATGACACCCAACAAAAATGTTGTTTAAGATGTCAACTTTGCAATAATTTATCGTTTCATGGGAACAACATTAAACAGTAGTTTCATGTTGTAAGAGGAGAATCTGTGTATCTTTTTACCATTTCCCTTAGGCTCTTTAGGTCCAGCAAGAATTAAAATTATAGTCAAGAGAAAGATGGAAAAAATATTTTGTGCTTTGTTATTTTTATTTTTGTCAAAAGTCAGCTTACTTGTGTTGACTTATAACCTACAGTTCTTCAGATCCTCTTTAGATCTGCTCACAACTGGGCTCTAATGATGTAGTTATTATCACATTTCACAAGCCTCTTTTTACCACCTACACTTCCTGTAAATGAAGAACACAAGCAGAAGTCTGATTGTAGCAGCTCGCTGAATATTTACCTTTCAGCTCAATAAATCACCTCTTCCAAAGTCAATAACTATTTAATATTCTATTAAGCCGATGGGAGTAAAAGAATAGTAAACCATGTTTCTGCTATAGCAATGTAATTAACTCAAACAGGGAACAATTCCCCTTTCATTTGAAATGGCATAAAACATCTGTTATTCAAGGAGTGTGATCATTATAAAACAGCGTAGAAATAAGTGAACCGTGTAAACTTGGACTTAATTCAGTTTTCTGAGTGTAAAGTTAAAAAACTGTAAAATTGCAACTTTACCACTTTAGCACCATACTATTTCTGAAGAAACTGTGAAGAAATGTTGAGTCTTCAGCTGATGATAGCTCAGCTAACTGGATGAAGTCAGTGAGGAAATAATGTAGAGTTTTTATTCATAGCTTAATAGTAAATACGCTGTCCTTGAAGACATCCAAATTCTAGAGAGGCTAAGTTCATTATATATTAGAGCTTTGGAATCCCTTAATTTCTAACAGTTGGATTATTTCCATGGTAGAGTAAAACAGATTTACTCAATCCTTCTTCCATTTAAAGAGCTTCAGAAGACTGAGGGAAGGAAGCAGTTCTTCAAATAATAAGATTTCAAAGAAAATGTCATACTTATTAAGAAAAGAAATAAAAAATTACCATTTTCACAAAATCTGGATTTGGCTTCCTCCCTCCTTTTGTGTCCAGGTGCAGCACTGTGGGAGAGGGGAAGAAGGAGAATAATGACCACTATTTCTTTTTAATTTCATCTGCACTCTTCATCTCCTTGAATGCTCCATCAGACAGCAAAGGGCCGCAGCAGTCAGAACTAAACCTAAGCCATTTGGTTCTGTAGAGTTAGACAACTGAATTAATTGCAGACTAACTGATTAGCTGCTGATTTTTACCTACCTATGACTCAGGTCAGGTCTTACGCTTTTCAGCATGTTGGTCTCCTTACAAAGTCTAAACTGGCAAGTGGCCAAGTAGCACTTCCACAGGGTGCTTTATGGGTATAAATTAAATCTCATTCAAATTTAGTGAATTCCAGTATAGCAAGAATGGTGAAAATGCTGAAAAAAAAAAGTCCCTTGCAACACAGCGAGGTACTTGCTAGTATGTGAGCTCAATAGTATGGTCTATCTATCTCAAAGTTACACCTACACAGAGCTCTAATACCTCCTGCTTCTGACATAGCCAAGGTAGGTGGTTTTGGGTTGTGTTTTACGAATTGAATTATTGTGCAGGCCTCTCAATGAGGATTCAGGACAAAAGGCTGATGTTGTCACTGTCTTCTTCCTCAAGTTTATATATATCAGAGGAATCAGCCTTTGCTGGGGAAGTCTGTAGTGGAATGGCCTTTTGAGCTGCTAGTAGTAGGCATCATTATGAGGCGACAGATGCGTGAAGTTAATCTGGATATAATCATACCGTGCATTTGTACATCGACATGGGTACAAACTGATCAGTTCTGCAGCCATTGCCAGCACCAATATAAGACATAATTAGGATTCAACTTTCCTAACATTCACTGATACACGTGTTACGTATCTTTCTCTGCCACAAATAAAGATTTTATTAAAATATCACTGAAGTTTGGTTCCTTAGTCTGCAGAGAGTTATACCACTTTTTTAACAGATGTGGAACTACACAAACTGACACCACCTGACAATTTGTCATGATGCATGGGTCTCAGTAATAATAAGATTCAGGCTAATGTACCTTTTTTTTTTTTTTTTTTTTTTTTTTTTTTAAATACTGGGGGAAATTTTCTAACGTTAAAGTTTCATAATGTGGTGGGTGGACCTTGGCTGGCTGCCACCCACCCAGCTGCTCTTTCACTCACCTTCTTCAAGAGGACAGAGGGAAATAATAACATGGAAAACTTAATACATTGAGAAAATGACAGGGAGATTCCTGTCATCATGGGCAAAACAGACTCAACTTTGGGAAAATAATTTTAATTTATTGCCCATCAAAATAGAGTTGGATGGTGAGAATAAAGTAAAAAACTAAAACATCTTCTCACACCCTCTCCTTATTCCCAGGCTCACCTTCACTCTTTCATCCCCAGCTACTCTGCCTACTCCTATCCGAAAAGCGCAAGGGGATGGGGAATGGGGGCTGACACCAGTCCACAGCAGCTCCTCTCTGCCCCCCTTCCTCCTCAGCTGTGCCCAGCTCCGGCTGGGCCCTTCCCAGGGGCCGCAGGGAACCACCCGCCCGCCGGGGGCTGCCCCGGGCCCGCGGGGGCGTCTGTGCGGGGGCGCCCGGAGCCCCCTGCCCCCTCCCGCTCCCCCCTCGGGGCTGGCCGGGCTGTTTCTCACCCCGTTGCCCTCAGCCCTGGCTGCCGGGCACCGTTTTGCCCTTTCTCAGCCCGGCTTTCCCCGAGGCGCCCGCCCGTGGCTGCGGGGCTCAGCTGTGCCCTGCGCTGGGGCCGGTGGAGCCGCCTGGAACCGCCTGGAACTGGCTGGAACCGGCTGTGCCTGGCTGGAACCGGCTGTGCTTAGCACAGGGCAGCCCTGGCACCACCTCACGGGGGCCGCTGTCGCAGCCCAACGTACGTAAGTGATTTCTGTTATGAAGCTGGGGAATAGAAAGGTGTTACACGATCATATCTGCTTTTAAACTCTGTACACACTAACTTAATTTTTTTCCACTTTACATTTACCCCCACCAGTAATAGCATTACAGATATATACAGACAACCTAAGCGTGAAACATATAATTAATATTTTTTGAAATAACATGGTTGCACAAAGCTTTAGTTTTACAGCATGAGAAGACAGACCTTAGGTTTTGTTATGCAAGTGCAAGACTTTTTTATGGATTCACGGGCTAAATCTATACTACTGTGTTGTACAATGATACGTATATATGCTTCTAAACCATCTTTTAGAATATGTTTCACACACACAACCATGACGGGCTGGGATGCATGTTAAGAGGCTAAAGCTGAAGCTGATAAATAGTGGGAAAATAAATATCATACTTTTCCAGTATAGCCACCTCCTATTTGCATCAGGGTAAAAGCAGGTCCAGCATCTCTGGTTTATTTTAATAGAAAAGCATTCTGAATGGCCACTTTCAGGTTACTTCTCTCTTAATAGTTCTGTAATCTCTAAAGAAAAGGAAAAGTACATGTTTTTGCCAGTGCATTGGGCAATGGAGCAACTCTTGCCAGTGCAGGTGTTATTGAAGTCATCAATAATTAAATGACAATAAAAACACTGATTCCTAAACCAGGAAAACAGCAAAGCTGTAAAACTTAAAATCCAGTTTGGTAGGTGGGGGGTGACAATGATATGTTTTAATAAAATTATTATGAATTAACAATAAAAATCACAGGTTAGGAGTATGATATTCCAAAGAATTGCAGAGTGATGAAAACTGAGGAGTAACCCGGTACCTGCTCAGTTCAAGCAGTACAGACAAGGGGTGACAGCTGGAGACTGGGAAGATGTCAGTATGGAGACACCTATGCCAAGCAGGCAGGAGGAGACGCTCGTGGCTCCAACCGGGCTTCCCAGCGGGCCGTCCCTGGGTAGTCGCCATGCAACCTACAGGCAGGCATTAAATCATCTGAATTCCATTTAAGAGTAAGTAGAAGCCACATTAATTGCAATTGTTCCCACTATCTCTGGGTTTAAATCTATTCCCTGTGTGATCCAGCAGACCCAATTAAGCAGATTTAAAGACTTCCCAATTAAATACAGAAGACTTGCCAAGTACCTTTAAGAATCATATTTTTTAGTGTACAGCGATTTCATGGCAATCCCATTGGCAATAAAACTGGTAGGATCAGTAATTAACATCTCTGATTACTACATTAATATTTTCTTATTAAAAATACATAGTCTAATGAAGTCCCAGTTAGTTATTCCACAGATGACTACAACTTTTACTGTTATTCTTCCCTTATTTTATTTACTCATTATGTTTTAAGTTTTGACTGAGTTGCATCTTTGCATACAGGTCCTGATCTCGGCTAAGAAGCCATTTTAGAGAAATGTAAATTTGTTCAGTTGTTCTTGAACTGGTGGTATTTGTTACCTTTGTAAGATACTTTTATTATTCTGTTTGTCTTCCAGCTGCAAGCTGTTTGAAATTAAATCAGGTAGCAGTTCCTCAGACTTGCAGCAATACATTTATCCCCAAGGGAAAGCATGACCCTTTAAAGCCTCAGAAAGAAGAAAACTATTAGCAGTTTAATTTTCACTGGACAGCCAGACAGAATAGCTGGACTGGGTAAGCTTTGAAATGGGGAGGTTACAGGTTTTGCAGTCCAGGGGTATTATATAGCTTCCACCAAAATTAAAGCAGGAACATCTGCTGTCTACCTGTGAGTAATGCATTCTCTCAGTGTTGGAAACAACATACCCTGGACATAATAAAGATCCTATCCAAAAAGTTGTATTGCCCTCTGAGCTCCTTCTGCATGTTGCAAACAAGCTTCCCATTAATGCAGATACGTAAGTTTGTTGTTTTAAAGCAGCACTGCCAGTATTGCATGAAGTCTGTCCTGTACCATTTCTGCTCTGAGGTTAATTCAGAGCTCACAGGCAGCTGGCTGCTCTCTTTTACGTATCAATTCTTCAAGAGTACTCACTGAAGCACCATTCCTGGTCTACCCAGTAGTATAAGGTGCAGTCACCAAGGCATACTAAATCTGTCCACAAATGCTGGCATTTCTTCCTGGCTGTGCCTCTTTGTTTATCAAATAATCATTTTCCGTAATAAGGGAGCAGAGTGTAAACATGCTCTTCACTAATTTGCTATGTTTGAACATCTGATTCTTTAACGTTGTGAACAGGAAGCGCTGATGAGTTTTGCGACTGCACAGTTTGGTTCCAATTAAATTTTTAATGAAACAAAAGTCAAGCCCAACTGTGACTTGTGGCAGAGTTTTGATTTCAGCAGTGCCCTCTTATGTCCTCTAATTTGGCCAGGCTTCTTCCACTGAACATAAATATCGATAGTTGACAAGACAGAAAACACTGAGCAGGCCATGGAGTGTGCCAAGCAGTTTGCTTTTCTGAGCCGTTACTTGATTTTATTTTTTTCATTATTTTTAGGGGCTGCTGACAGATTGGCAGTCAAGCCTATCTTGAATTTTCCAGTTCATTCAAATCTATTTTCAGAATGGATATTCCAGGGTGATTGTAAGGCAAAGGAACCAAAGTGCGCTTGCACTGCCGAGCACAGTGCTTTAAGCCGATAGAAAATGTTTGAAGCTATTTAACTTCTCTGTAGGAGCCCAAGAAAAGTCTGTTCCTTCCTGCCACTAATCAATGCCATGGAGGCGAGTTGCTTTCAAAGCTCCCAATAAAACCCACTGGTGTTGTTTTTAAAGGAACAGAGCAGAAGGGAGAAAAACTAATTTAAGAAACATCTGCAACAGTGAAATAGTGCTCAAAGCTATGGCATTAATGACAGTAGTCAGTGGCAGCAGCTGACTGCCTGGATTTAAATGGCAATCGGCTTGGCAGTAGCAGTTTAAAAGCAACGCCGATATTGGACTGCACCATCCCTTCTGTGCATATACCCAGCCGACCGGGTGATCCAACCCTTGGATACTGAACTCTGTAACCAATCAGGTTAGTGAAAGGAAAAATAAATTGCTTTGGAGCCGAAGCTTGTTTCATTTAGCATTCATTCAGTGACAATTTTGCTACCAGAGGGGAAAAAAAAATAAACAAAGGGGAAAAAAAAAAAAGAAAAAGAAAATGAACCCCCCAAGCTTTATACTAACGAAGAGCTGCCAAGAAATAGTATCAGTAGTAGGGGACAGAGTCTCCATCTGGAATAAACTGGCTCAGCTCCAGTGACTACAGCAACATTGCACCACAGCTGTTCAGCTGTGGGTGGGGCTGTACCCCCCTGACATCAAACTCCTGAATTCAAACTAAATAAGGAACAGTAAGATTATCAGAAGTACAACATCTGCCTTTGGATCAAAAGATCTGCCTCTTTTTTTCTTTTTTTTTAAAAAAAGTTTTAATGAGAAAAAAAGGCCAGTTACTCTTCATCCTTCAATACAGATTTAGGAGAATAATTGTTAGCATATCATTTAGAAAAAGTCTTGCCTGTAGTCCACAATTCAACCTCTGGATAAATTCCATGGAGTTCAAAAGACGATGGCCTTTACAGCTAACCTGAAATCCTGGGAAGTTAATTTACTTATTTTAGAGAGGCACTTTAAACGCATCCTCCTACGTGCCAGGAATGGAACCCTGGTAACAGAAGAACCAGATTTCAGAGGAGGAAGCACATAAAATCTCTGCCTATAAAAGCTCCATCTACTTTTTTATAGTAACTTTTCCTTACTCTCCAAGAAACAAGACTGTTTCTTGAACAGTCTAACCCTCATGGTGATGTTAAAATGGCAGACATAAATGATGGAATACAGTAGTCGTCAGAAAGGGTTTGTTAGGATGCTTTTCCTGTTGCTCTTCACTTGTGCCAGTGCACCTGCATGCACCTGTATGATATGTTACAACTGGACAATATTTTAGATTACTAATTGCTAAAAATGTAGGTATGATTCCCAGAAGTATGGGGGTTTAGTGTTTTTAAGCAATTTTACTTGAAACTTCCCATCAATGCCTTTGCAGACTACTGCAAATATACTACTGCTGTGACAAGTTTTCTCACAGCAATCTTGTATTTCCTCATTATTTGATTTAATTTCACCATGCCCGGCCGTTTCTCCAAGTCTTACAGTAAATAATTTTCTTTATTCCTTGGAGTTAACACCTTCTTGAAAACAACGTGCCGTGTTTTCTTTTAGCCATTACTTACACACACTATCCTCTTGCAAAACGTTTCCTCACAAGTCACCCCTCCAACTCTCTAACAGTACTTTGAGTTTTTTGCTGGCTTGACTCTTTCAACAGATTTAGGAAAATGTGGTGCCTGTTGTACTATTGTGGAGACAATTTTATTATTTCTCATTTAACTGTACCTGCTTGTACAAAGCCTAGGTGCTCTTTCATACAAATTGCTTTCAGAAAGATCAAATATAGACAAAGGAATTAAGCAATGTATATAAGGGTGACAGAATCAAGACAATGGAAGGAGTTTCATAATTCCTATAGAATATGTGATACTTATGGATACTAGCTTTTAAATTACCTTCTTTTCTTTGCTGTACCTTACAACAAAATCATATTTCTACTTTTAAATATACTCCTTCAACTGGGACTTTTTGGTCATTAGCATTTTCCAAGGGCTAGCTGTATTTCAATTACAGGCTTCCTATACAGGAGGTTGTTGACACTTTGAAGCAGGTACTTTAAAGAAGCAAGTGAAAGATAACTGACTTTACCTCTCTGGTAATGGTGAGCCGAATTTCAGCTCAGGCTGATCATAAAACATCTCTCTGTTCCTCAACTTGTGGTTCCAATCATTCTGCCACTCCAACCACTGTGATATCATGATTTACCTGTGACATAATTCATATTCTTTTCAACCAGAGAGCACTACGCTACCCTGAACCAATTCTACTTTTAATTACTATTTTTCTGGTCTTTGCATTATTTTTTTCATCATAGCCAGTATATGGAACAGCCCTGTTTTAGTATTATGAAACTTACCTTTGTGCCATATATTTTCTCATCAAAATGCTTAAAAAGTTGTTAAATAAAACAGAACCTCACCCTGCTTCCTCTGGAAGCATGATGCTTTTTCTTGCTCAGCCAGTATCTTTTAGCTTTCCTTCCACATGATAGTAGTCTTAGGCACAGCAGTACATGAATTTTTCAAGTAACACTTCAGTTGTTACCCTCTGGCAGCTTTAGCTGGAAGCTGGGGTCATTAACCCAAACAGAAAAACACTTTGTTTTGTTTATGCAGTCATACTCCCAGTCACTGGTATGATAACCATTGTTACTGTGGCTGTCTCCCTTCTATAGGGGAAAATAGGTTTTTAAAATTATTCTTAAGTGGTTTTTTAGAGAACTTTGAGCCTTATGAAGCCACATAAAATGACTGTTTAATGTAATTCCTTCTATTGGCCATTTTTATTCGTCTCTTTTAGTACATTTTCAGGCACACTCCTAAAAACTATTATCTTGGTACTGCTGTAAACATATACTTTAATATGCAAAGTATTAAACATCAAAAATCTTTACAGTTATCTCTTCAAGACATGCATATTATCCTTATATATCCAATGAATTTCAGTAACTCTAAATGGTTGTAAGATCCAAGTTTTTATTTCAGGCTTTTTTCATTGAGAATTATGGTGTCTCTAAGTTATTTAAGAATCCATTTGTTTTGCAATATTTTTCATTTTTTTAAATGCTTTTTAAATAAAGCACCCTGTAAAAAAAGCCTTTGTACCTGAACCCAAATCATTATATATGTGCTTGCCTGTTGCAAAGAAAACACTAGAAAAACAAACAAGAGAAGTGATACTGTAGGCTTTCTAGTCATCAAAAGGAAGGGAAACAGGAGACAGACTGTTCTGGCAGCCAGAAAGCATGTTCTACAATATGTTTTCCTTTAACAATAAGAGAAAAAGTGAAGTCTGTCTTCAGCAAACAAGTAGGAAGAGATAATACAGGTATCGTGTCATAGTATGCTTTATTACATAAATATATAATGCCTTGAGGTAAAGGCACAACAGAAATCCCTGCTTAGGCAAACATATGACATTCAAGTCATTGAGAAGAGGTCAGGCTATTAACTCAATCATCAAAATCTACAGACACATAAATCAGTTGAGGATTGCACACACATTTGAGGTTGCACAGCACAAGCAGAAGCCAGCATCTTCCCTTTGTAATGACACTGTCTTATAGGGCTAGAGAGACAGAACATTTCATTATGATTCTCCTTCTGATCCCAAGAATCCTCTGTTGTTTTCTGCATACTGACAGTCCTCAGAAGGAGGGTTGGGAGGATCAAAATAAAAAGTTAGGCTGGAAGAAAATCTGGAAGTCATGTAGACCAACCACTCTATTTGAAACATAACTGTTGGGTTTAAATAATATTCTCTAAGGAAGCAAATACAATCTGTCCCACTGGAGCCTGTGTAGCCAGCATACCTGTCCTTTTACAGAACCAGGGTAGGGGAACAGAGCAACCCATATACTCCAACATGCACTGGCAAAAACAAGTGCCACTTTGAAGATATTCTGCACAGAAAGTCTGGCAAATGTCTGATGGGCAAGATGAGTCAGGAGGTGTCTTCTTGCAAGATCCACTTAAACCACGCAGGCAATCTTCCAAATTAAAGTTTATACCTGGGACATTTGATCAGCTCATGGATAGGTTGCTAAACCTCTATGGTCTTCAGCCTGACACATCAAAGCAAAACAAATTATTTTCCTTCATTTTAATAAACATGGCTGAAAACTATGCTGCTTCAGGAACTGACCCAGTAGCACAGGAGCCATGTCTGCCTTAATGGCAGGAACATGCATCACAGAAGCAGAGTGGATGGTACAACTCTAAAGCTGCAGCCCCCTGATCGATTTCAGTCTAACATGGCAACTCTGTTACAAGTGCTACCCTTATCCCAATCCTCTTTATACACAGAAAAAAGAGAAAAAAAAAAGCCAGTGACAATGTGGAATTTAAGTTCCTTTTCTCTTTACATTCAAACTTAGCTTCTTTTAGACTAAAGTTCTCAGGGAAGTCTGAGAACATCTGCCTCCCTTGCTGCCATGCATAGAAAGGGGTCAGTGTGATCCAAGATTGTGTCCTCTCCTGGTAACTTCAGTAACAGCTGCTGAAAACCAAAAACACATCAGCTTCAGTGACTAGAACAAGGGACTGAAAAATAATTTGCACTTGGCTCTCTAACCAAGGCTGACTGCAGTCTCGGTGACCTTGGGTAAGTTACTCAAGCTCCTTGTTCGACCTCCTGCTCAGCTGTAAAATTAAGTCAAAGCAGGACTTCACTGGAAAACAGATGCTACCTCAGACTTGAATTTTCCTGGCAAATAAATTATGGAAGAAAATATAATAATTAATTAATAACTAGCAGTCAGCACATAGTAATTATGTGGCCATATCCATTATGACTGTACATAAACAAAATCAATTTTCATTAGGGGATATTAATGTTATCAAGCATTGCTACAAATGCTTTGGGCAGTTACCAAAAAAAGGTGTTTGGTTTTTTTTTTTTTCCTCCAACAAAAACAGCTCTTCTTTCATTCCCTAGCATTATGTTTACAAGCCAATCAAATTTTGATATAAAATGAATTTATACTGAAATTTAAGCTAAATTTGAAAATGCATTTTGGTACTATTTCATATCTTTATGTATGGAAAAGCTTTCTCTTCATGAAAGGGAAAGTTTTACAACCAATGAACATAGAGTCCGATTCTGTGGCAGTTGAAACTGGTATAAATATAGGTATTCTACCAAGACCAGTGAAGATGTCTGCAGCATCAGGATAACTTCATTTAAAAGCTAGCATCTTTTAGGATATTAATTAATGCAGTGACATTTTTTTTCTAATTTGATGTGGAGAAGAATGTGAGGTGAGGTTCTCTTTTGGGAATGCTTCAGTGTAAATGAACATGATTTTCATGAATATTTTCAAACAAGCATGACTGATGGAAATGCATTTTTCCATGTCCCTAAATAGAGCAATAGACTAAACATGGAAGCTTTCCATAATTCTGAAGTGCCTCTCCTTTCTCAAGACAGTGGGAAGAAGAATAAAAATTGCAACAAGCTTTTGTATCTGTCCATATTCTTTTTCAAGGGAATCTATATTATCATGTATTGAATTTGTATTGTCATGTATTTTGGAACTTGGCAATCTGTGCCGAAATGGTACAGGAAGATTATTAGACTTGCTGTGACTGATATTTTAGAAATCCAAAGAACAAGGAAATGAATAATCACCAACAATTAAACCTGAAAAAAAAATTATGTAGATCATATTTTTGTTCTTACATAGCTGGGTCCAAAGTTAAAGTTCATCACGCTAGACAAAACATTTCAGGAAGAGTCATGACCTCTGTCATCCCCGGTTTTGTTGGCAGAAGTTAAAGGAAACAGTTTTCAGACTGGGTTTCAAGACAATTGGATAGAGATTCTCTGTTCTATTGACACTGCAGAACGCAACCAATATCATGTTTAAAAGCCATTAAACAGTATTAAGTTTCATTGTGCACACCCTACTTTTCAGTTTCCCCACTGTCTTTTGTTTTGCTAACAGGTTTTCTACCCAAGACCATGGATTTATTCTCTGTAGCGGCAATTCAATTGCCATAGCTATAAAGCAGGGTGGAAAGCATATGATTACTAAGCTGCTAGACAAAAACATGGCATTGCAGAGCTCAAATTGTAGGATTAGCTGTTGTCAATACTGCTTATTTATTTCATTGTAATTTTACAATAGAATTGGACAAAAGAATGCAACAAGTCATCTACTTCACCCTAAATCTAAAACCGTCACTAACTGAAAAGAAACAGAAGAGACTACACATTTGAAATGTGCGCCATCGCCTGTTATTCAATCAGTTTGATACCGAATTGAATATAGTAGATGTAGAGGGTTTCATTTGTCTATAATTTTTCCGTCATACTTTGCAATTGTTTCATCTTCCGTGAAGGAAATCTGGGGAGAAAACAATCACCAGACCTTCACCTGTGTTTATAAATTAAATAAATAAAAATGGACATGTGCCTATTGCATCTATTTCACGCTGCAATTAATGAGAATTAAGTATCAAAACGACCCTGATAATCATCTTAGTCATATAATATAAGCCATATTTATATGGCATTGACAGATGAACAAATATTAGCGCTAGGGCCTTTTATACTCAGTTTGCATCAGAAGACAAATTTGGAGGACTGTGTATCTGGACCTCTACTGGATTCTTCAGTGGCTATATTTACTGATACATCTGTGGCACTTTAGAAATGAGAAATTAACGGGATTCATTTCCTTCCCTTCCTCTTTATATCCTCTGGCATCCCCTTGCTTTGAGATGCTCAGTGATATCAAATACTTGTGGACTAGGTCATTGCTGAACATGCCAGTAGGAGTCTGCTTTTCACATAGGAACGTCACTGTCCTTCAGGTAGCAGTGTTCTCCAAAATGCTGATGGTAATCATTCTTCTTATTTCTGCTGAAATATCTGCAGAAACCTTTCTGTGTTTAGAAATGAAATATTCTGGCAAGGTGCCAGAATAAAATACAGAACCGTGTCCATGTTTAAATCACATTCATTGCCAAAGAAGGCCTCACAAAAACACATTCTTTTAATGGCATATTGTGTTGTAAGCTTAATTGTCCTACATGTTTTTATCCTTCAGCAGTTATTACTTCAAAAGCACAGATGTGACCTCTCAAAAAATGCATTTATCCAAAGTACATAAGTCAAATAAACAAACAAAAAATCTTTCTTAATACAAATTAAAACCTACCGATCAGAATGTAGCTTTATGTGATGCACTAGAGAGGAAAAACTGCTAATATGAGCATGGGTATGTACACACAGGTGACTCACAGAAGCAGATGAAACAATATTAAAAAGAAACTAATCCATGAATAAAATTTGGGTGTTATCTTTTGAAATAAATTAGAATAGTTCCACTCAAAAAGTTACTTTTTTCTGTCATTACATAAAAATGGATAGTTGCAACTTGCACCCAAATGGGCTGTTATAATTCCTAAGGGTGGATACTTTAGATTAACATCAAACATTTCATATTGGAGGGAAGTTATGACAAACCAAGTGCTAACTCAGAATAATGAATCTGAATTTGAGTGAACTCACAAAAGCCCCAAAACTCCAGCAGCCTTTCAGCAAAAATGGGGAAAAAAAAACAAAAAACCAGAAAAGTAACACAGAAAAGCTGCCTTTGGTAAAGTCGGACTTTTGCTAAGAACAACTGAATGGTACGCATCTACATTTAGCTAGAACGACAAGCAGCCTCACAGGATCTAATCTACAGCTGATGGTGAGCCAAAGTGCTGTGCAGACTGAATGTGAGCAACAGTGGCAAATAGCTGCCTGTCAAAGTGGGGTATTATAAAGAGGAATATGAACAGGATAATGGACTTGGGCCAGAAATCTTGACTGTCAGAGAGTGAGCTAGTGACAGTGCAGGGAAGTAGAGAAATGGAATCTCAAACTATCCAGTTTAAATAGCATAGGGAGGGCTTGCTGGATATAAATATCAAGATTAATATAAGATATACTATTTATTAGAGACATTTTCATAATTCCTTTATTAGAACAGCATTTTTAGACAGGAGATCATTTTCTTCTTTTGAAAAATTACTATCCATCTTCAGATATACAAAAGGTGTTTTTACAGGCACTTGGCATGTAGAAGTTCCCAGGATTCAATCCATGTTTAGTATTCAATTCATTACACCAATGCCTCTAAATTTGGTACACAGAATAATACTCATTTCTTAAATGAGTCAGGCTCCAGTGAAATTGAAAAGAGCTACATGCATTCATTTGCATCCAGAATGTAATGGATAATTTGAAGATGCAAGAATAGCTTTGCTGTGTTCAATAGCACACAAAACATGAAAGTGATTTTCCTTTTGCTATACTTTATGGCCAGCTACCGTATTCTTCAGCAAGCAAATATGGAAAAAGTCTACACCATCACATATATATAGATATTTATATGTAAACATCTAGCAAGAGCTGTTTCACGAGAATATAGGTCAGAGTCAAATTTAAGGACTCACTAATAAAAAACCCACAGACTCCTCCACATCCTGGCAAAACTAATATAAGCTGTCTTATATTCATAGAATAATTCTCCCTACTCACAAAGAAATCTAAGTAAAGGAAGAAAGTATAGACAAGAAAGGGAATTAGGAGGTTAAGATTAAATTCCTAAATCATGGCTATTTTTTGCACTTCTTTGATGGCAAAACTGTTGGTGCAGCTGGCGTTCCCGCTTTTTCCCAGTGTCTTTCCACTTTTTGGGATTTTCAAGATTCACTGAATAGGAAGGCACACATGAAGTTGTATGTAATTATGGTTTATGCTACATTTGAAATACTGTAATTTTTTTTCTTGCTCTATTTCACCAGCTGGTTCCACAACACTCCCACAGTAATCCCACTCTCTTAACTGCCCTAGCTGTTCCTTACCCCTCCTTGCTCTGCTAGCTTTTACTTACTAATTAATTGGTTTTAATAGTTCCTACTACTCTAGTTGTTTACAGAATATAGGACTTCCATATCCCTTTTATGTACAGAGGGCTGTTAAACCCGTTCTTCCACCTCTCAGATGACATAAAACCTTTTAACAACTGTTCCTTCTTTAATTCAGTCACATTATTAAAGACCGCCAACACTCATTTTCTTTTTGATTAACTTTTTGCACTTTGTGGTTGGGAACGAGTGCCCTAGATAAGAGTGCCTGGCCAGCCACAAAAGTCTTAGACATGGTTACCCATATACTCTTAAAACTTCAGGATTTTCTCTGCATCAGAATGTCTCCTCCTCCCTGTTGCCACCTCCCCCACCTCACTCCCCCACCCCAACCCCACCCCAGCCCTTTTTCCTTTTGCGAACCAGAATATCTTTCAAAACAATGAAACAATCTATCCCACAACCAACCACAAATACACACTTTTCTGACATGCCAGCTGGTCCTGACACAATGGAACTAAACTTTATTCTACAACAATTATTGTATTCCACTCCTGCTTATTGATTTCTAAAATAATAAAGGTATGTTCAACGTTAACTTCTATTGTTGTTTCTTCTACTGCTAGAGTACTACAGATGTATTACATTCATCAACATTAAATAATCTTTTTTTTAACTCATTTTGAGACTCCAGTATTTCATAAATGAAGAGATTGTTGAAGGACTTTTCCATCACCCCTTTCTTTGGCATTTCTCCTTTTGTCTAAGATTTATTTTTCTTCCTTTTCTCTTTTCCTTAAATGACAAATGGTAAGTGTTCTCAAGTTATAAGTGATGCATAACATAAAATGTGAGTTTACAATTGTAGAGATAATGAATAAACAAAAACAATTTACAAAGGAAAGCTATTATTTTGTAACTCATAATACAGCAAGGTTTATTGCCTATATCACTACTAATGTTATAAATAAATGTCATATTTAAAATATGTAGTGCCATTTTCAAGATTAATGCAATTGCGAAAGAACTAATATCACCGATAAAACTTAAGTGTTTTGTCTAAGCTATTCATCTAAGCTCCTCCTATAAACAATAAAGAAAAATAGGCATTTACAGAGTACATGTCTACCTATTTCTACTGATTACTGAGGAAATCTAGATGCGAAAGATCGAGTAAAATTGCCTCAGCTTGGAGGCATAAACCTCACTGAAAATAAGACTTCTTTTCTTTCTTTTTTTTCTTTATTTAAATAAGGTGCTTGACATATTTTAGATATATGTTAAATTTTCTAATACCTGACAACTCAAGGGTAGCTCAAATAACCAAAGAATATCGAAAATGTTTATCTCTTCAACTATGTACACACATGCACACACACACGAGAAATATATACATATATACACATAAAAGATGCCTACATATTGCACTTCAGCTGCTGAAGATGCACTTGGGGAACTTCACCGAGGTTTATTTTTAAAGTACCGCTTAAGCCTGTATAATTATAAAAAATATGTTTAATGATCCTTGAAAGAATCTCTAGGTTTAAGTTAGACTGGGAAAAAGAAGCTGTGATTAGGTTTTTGATATTGAGCCAGTTGGCGGAGGGGGGAAGACAAAAAAAGACAAGAGATTAAAGTGCTTAGTAAAGCTATACCTCTGAAAACTCTTCCCATTCTTAACTTAAGCATTGCTAAAATGCTTACCTACATGCTTGATATTTGCCAGAAAAAAAGAAAAAAAAGGCTTTGAGACAAGTAAATTAGACACTTGTTTCCTCTCTCTTCTTCCAGAGAAGAGCCTGAGAAATAATTCATAAATCCTCCTCTTAACTCCAGTTCTCCAGTTGTATTGATCTTCCTTGCCCTTAGGTCTTTCATAGTGAGCAAATAATAGACACTTGACTTCCTGTCTCCTCTCTTTCCAACTACGAGCTTGTTCTGAATCCCTGACAGACTCAGACCTCCCATTGACTTCAGACAGGAAATCTTCTTTAAAATGACTGCACAGCTGTCCCCTAAAAGAGCTTCTGCTGGGTGAATCTCTGCCACGCCACTAACCTGTCTAATTACATGCCATAGCCTCTCCTTCTACTGTCTGACAAGTGCACTGTCTACACAAGTCAAAATAAAACTGTTCACAACCATTCTTTTGAATGGAGCATTCCCCTCTATCATAGATTACTCTTCAAAAATTAAAAAAATTATAGTGGATTCTCAAGTCTTTGCAACATGTAAATTCTTTTGAACATGTGGAGCAGTCTCTTCAGTGCCTCTTGATCCCTACATTGCATAATGCAGAAGACAAACCTGGGTCTGCCTTTATTTAGAAATTGTCTTCAACAGAAATTGAGAGTTAACAGTTATGGTTACATTTTTCATACATGAGTAATTTAAAAGTTATGTGTTAGAAACTCCAGCATATGCCACTTAGAAATAAATATTCATCATCAACCTCATCCTCAAGTTAGGATACACAAATGGGTCAGCCTAGAGATCCATCTACGATCATCAAAAAGCTATGAAAAGCAGGGCATGTGTAGATGCATCTTAGCATCTTCCATCTGCTAATTCTGCACATATTTTGTTCAGTTAGATTGGACTAGCATCCTTTTTATTTCTGCCTCTAGTCCTGAAATTCTAAGCCATCTACTTCTTCATATGTCATTCTCTGCTTAAGACTGCCTTACTGTTGCTGATGAAGACCAATCTGAGTTTAGAGTCCTGCTTCCAGGCTTGCCTATACATCCAGTTTCCTTTTCCTCTAATTTTAGACTACAGACCTTTCCAAGGAGTGACTGTTTCCTTTTTTGGACTTTGCCAATTATATGATCACTGCTTCCTATAGGACAAATATTTGACAAACAAATCTTGGTGAGATTTTTAATAAGAAAACTCTTTCCTGTATCATCCTTCCAGGTTTGTTTCTAATTTATTGTTCCAGACCCTGCTGTAAAACAGCTAACTTGCGCTATTATCATCAACAACCTGGTCCCTATCATAGATCACATGCTTTACAGCGTCAGCTCCTTAATCAAACAGCACATCAGCGAACAGCAAAACCAAACCAGATTAAACCATTTGTGCTTAGAGTATTCTCTTTCAGACTATTTTATCTAGAGGACTTTTAAAGTAACAAGAGGAATTGAAACGTGAAGTAAAATTGAAGAAACAGTTACAGGCAGTTGAACAAGCACATAAAAAAAGGTGAGATACAGGAACATTTTTGCAGGAAAAATTACTTTGCAATTTCCTTTTTTCCTTCTTTTCAGAGTAAGTTTTACGGCTATTCTTAAGTAGTAGAGATGACAGCAAGAGCATATAAACTAATAGATGGAATAGAATGAAGAAAGCCATTTAGCTGCTTCTGTCACACTTTATTTTAGGTCAAAGATTTCTTGAAAGTAATGCCTTCTACCTAGACAAATAGATTATTTTCCCAAAATAGAATAGGGATTACTGAATTGAGGTTTTCCTTAGAAGTCCCTGATCACACTTAAATCCATGCATGTGATGAGACCATAGACAGATAGCTGCAGGCCATCTTTTCATTGTCATCTTTATTTCTTTTCTTCCTTCAAATTCACAATCACTTTCTAATTCTTCATAAGGCAAGAAGGAAATTAAGTCACGGAACAGTGTTTCTGGGATGATTTCATAAGACTGTCTGTGGAAAGTCTTACATAATTAGTCCAGCAGTTTGGGAGTCTTTTTTTTTTTTTTTTAAGTAAATGTTGTGATCATATTACCTAGTAGGTAATTGCAACTTCCTTCGAGATGGATTGAGGTTTTCAGACTGAGGTTCAGGGAAGTGAGCCTGAATGCTAAAAGTAATTTAAAGAAGTTAGGTAAGTTAGATTAGTAAAACACGAATCAAAACGATGAACACTGCAGGTAAAGGGATAACTGGTAAACCCCACAGTATTAGCTTTCCTCTGATACTTATGGTTAAAAGATGTCCAATACAAATACATGATCTAAAAAAAAATATATATCTACATTTTCCTTATCTATTCAGATATTATTTATGGAAAATTTTCAGCAGTTCTTGTATTTATTATTCAGTGAAAATCACTTAAACTATTTAGAAAAAAAATGCATAAATGCACAACTTTAAGGAATCAAAGTTTAATTCAGGAAATGGATAGATGAAGGTTTGGGTGTAGGTTTACAGGTCCTCCATCACACAAAAAATAAAAAAGAAGGGGAAAGTGGTTACATTACTTACAAAACTCTGTCAGCTAAGCAAAATACATTCCAAAACGATGCCAAAACTTTTAAATAAATTTTCTTAATATTTACGTTGCAGATAAAGATCACACATAAATCAACACTTGATGAAGATGATCCCTTGCCTTATGGAAAATAAATACAGAGGTATATCAGTCTGTGATTTACTGTCAGGCAAAATAAACCTGCCATGTGCTGGCTCACTCCTGACTCTGCCTGTGCCATAGTCCTGATAAACCAATATTTGACTTGCTTTTACTATTTGAACTTCTTTTACATCTCTATTCCAACTTCTTTTCTTTCCTCAACTTGTGGGAAGAGCACCTACCTGATGCTACTGCTTAAACTCTAAGAAAAGTAAAATCTGTATTCTTCAAGACCTCAGTCATCGGAGTAAAGCTAATAGCTGTGGTTCAAAATCTAGTCCAATGACTGTGAGTCAAATTAAATTACAGGAGCTTATTAGTGTCTGATTTTTTTTGTAACAAGATGGGCATGGACTACTTCCCACCCACCTCCCCTCCACCCCCCCATGCCATTAAAGCAACAGCCACAGAGAATTTGTTTAGAAAGATTCCATTTACCTTCTATTTCATAGATCTTTTGAAATGCATCAACATGGTGATAAATATTTCTCTTTATTTTCTGGACTCTTCCTTTCAAGATACTATGCATTTGGGGCTTCAGTTTTGTTCCCTTCACATACGTATTCACAGACTGACAGTTTGTACTTCGACTGTCACATCACACTATCATACAGCAAACAGCAATGGGGACAGCCCCTGCCTGAATGGGAGATTAGGTAGCCATGACCATGGCACGCAATACAGGATTACAGGCTGGTCCAGAAAAGTGAAGATGAAAAATCCCTTGCAGCAATTTTGGTAGTTCTATGCCCAATGTAACTTCGAAAACATAAAAATAAGGCAATGTAAGTTTGTGGGAAAATACTGAAGTGCAAGGATATAACACATTTGCTTTTGACACCGTCTTTGCCTTACTTTAGTTTTAGGCTCGGATTAACACAGTGGTGTTTCAAGCTCTTTCCTCCAACAGCAGACGAACAGAGACAAAAATGGTGCTGTAGTAAAAGGGAACAAACAGGTGCCAACAGTTAGCTTAATACTTCTTGTTCACTTTTTCACTATTTCCACTTTATTGGAATCTCTTTGACCTTATCCGATTGTTCTCTACAGGTGGCTCAGTAATATGGCACGTGGATCTAAAGCATGTTATCTGGGGTTAATCTGTTCCTCTACAAATAACTGCCATGTGATGCACTGCACTGGTTTAAAGATGTTCCTCCCTGCAGGTTACTCTGAAATCGCACAGATTACCTTAATGTTTCCAAAAGGCATCTCAGTGCAGGGCACCACTTTCTAAGAGTCTCTGCCATGGTACTCACGGGTCATGCTGAGAAAAATCCATCTCAGTTTATATATTGTCCTTGTGCTCTCACCCTAGTCTGAAAGAAGAAAAACCCCAAAACCTATACATTACTAGCTTTAAAATAAAATAAAGCTAGTAAGAGGGTGAAATAAAAATGCTATCTTTCTGAATTACACTCGAAGTTCTAAAAAGAAAAAAGAGAAGATGAGGAATATAATTTTGTAACCAGCACTTGGTTATACACACAAATAGTTTTGCATTGAGTTTCAAGACACTTCCCATGGACTTCTAGGTACCCATCAGAGGCAGAAATGGATAGAGTTGTAACATTATAACATATAATTTTAAATGCATTTGAACATAAAATGTTTTTGTGTGTTTTAACTTAAAACTATGTGAGAAAAATGCATATTTATACATAAACTGATGTATTCGGGTTTTTCCTCTTAATGCCTGGAAGCTTTGTTCAGAAAACCATTTAATGAATTTTTGAGCACACACACACCAAGCTTCTATTCTAAGCACTAACGTGATTGCCCTGTATGTCAGACTTGTGTCTATGGAAGTAAGGGATGCAAAAAAAAAGGGTAAGAGAATAAAAAGCATAGATATTTTTTTAAATGAACAGTCTTCCCATTAATTCTACCTATATGTAAATACTACTTTTGATAAGAATGAAGATACACAATCCCTGGTGTTTGTTTCTACATATGTAGACATGCCTGTATGTCTTCTCATGCTTTTATGAGACTCAACAGTGGTGTACAATTGCGGTAGTATATAAATGCAGTAAAATAGTGGTATAAACTTGATATAGATAGTAGTATATAAATGGCTATGTATTTCTCTAATTTTATCTGATGTAGAGAAACACTAGAATTCCTACTTTTAAAACGGAATTGAAGTACAAGTGATTAAATGCCATGCTCAAGATGAAACAGGGAATCTTCTAAAAATGTTTGGAATGTAGACTCAAGCTAAAGTCCTAATCACTGAACTGTTTTTCTCTTTATGTACCTGAAGGTACAATTAAATAAATCAGTCACTTTTCCACAGTTGTGTTTCTTCCTTTTTCTATCTAGATAACTAGTTCTAGTTGATCAGCTGTCTCAGCCACTGAGGAATGGAAGAAAATGTGTCCAACTGACAAAGACTTTACACCATCCATACAAAACAGGCCAACGTGAGCAGTTGAAAGAGCTTCTATTAAAATTGAATTAGACTGGAAAGTTCACTGCCACAACAATAACTCTGCATATCAATTTGAGAATACTTTAAAATATAGGCTTGGAACCAGAAAGCTTGGTCTAAACTAATGTGAAAAAAACCTCCAGCAGAATGTGTACAAACCCATGAACTGGAAGAGTAGGACTTAACGCATGCAGTTTAGGTTCAGCAATGAGAGCACCTTCAGTTTGTCCACTATTGTGATAATACCCGCTTTCAAACACTCCAGCTCTCTTATTAGCATCTCCAGCTTCCTGCACAAGTGCATTTCATTCCTCTTGGCTCCAGTTTCTGAAGCTGCTACTTCCTAACCTAGAACTTCTTATTTCCCCCTAAGGAATAACAAACTGCATGCTCTAGCTGAAATGAATCTGGCTTTCCTGGGGACAAAAAAATAATAATTCTTTTTTTTTTTTTTTTTTTTTGAAAAATGCAATATTCTTTCTAAAAGTCAAAGTGGTGATTATTTGGCTGTCTGTCCTTAAGGCATATGCCAAATTAACTTCCCACTTTCAAAGGTGAAGTTGGAAAAAAACCCAAAACTAAAAAACTTCTCAGGGAAACTGCTGTGAAATGGAAAAACAAAGGGTTTTTTTTTATTATTTCTTATAAAGGAATTACTTCAAAAAAATCTGACGCTTTCAGATTTTCATGTAAGATTCATGGTCATTCCTTCTCTCCCACTCTTATCTGACTCAAATAAATTTGGAGTAATCCATAAGGAAAAAAATATCCCTCCTTAAATCTAGAAATCATTAACATCTCAGTACTATGAACGAATTCTCTTTAAACAAAATGCAATGGACAAGATCAGCTATAGCAGCAAGCTAAGCTAAGCAGTAATATATTCTAACACTAGGAAGAAATCTGCTCTGGCTTGTGTAGGCTATTCTGATTAAAAATTAATTGTAGGGGTTTCTTTTTCCTAGGCTGAGTCATCTTTGTGTCCTTGGTTTTCAATAGCTAGCTAGCACTCAAAGAATTACTGACAGCAAACTTAATATCAGATAGTGATTTCTTTTTATCTAAAGATTTGTAGTTTGCCAAACAGAAACTTTCAGGCTGAATACCACTTGCGGTACGTTAAGAATGCTTCTGGATTTTATTATGATTCTCTAGTTTCAGAGTTGATTTTCTAACAGTTTATGTAGTAAATAGCACACAATTCTTAACAAACTTGTAAAGCATTTTGATGTTTTTTTACGAAAAGCTTTTTGGTTTTGCACCAACATTTTTTAATTTTTATTTTTTTAACCCCAACATGTAGCTAAATGATTAAGTAGTATGGATTAGTTGTGACCCCAGCAGACGAGGGTCACTGCAATCACCTTCTGTGCTTCAGTTTCACTGACTGCAAAGTGAAGTTAATGACACTGACCTCTTTTGCAAAGTGCTTTGATGAGAAGTGCTGTTTATATGGGAACTAGTTATTAATAATCAATTAAACAAAAGCATGTGTTAGGTGTAGGGATGAGCAGTGACAGAATGCAGAGTTCATCAAAATTACAACAACCCCTAGTTTGCAGCAACTTGAGGAAATTAATATCAGAGAAGAAATTTTTATTCATACTCTTACGCATGCATTTCTGTGCAGTTATTTAGATTGCAAGTGTTTATTGATTGACACTGGCTTTTTGCAACAACTATCAGCATCCTCTTTGTCAAGAAGAATCTGGTGTCCATGGTAGACGTTTCTTCCCCCTTAATACTGAGATCTACTTGGATTTATTTTTCATATGGCACCTCAGCATGCCCCACTGCCCTCTCCAAGGCAGCCAGGGCAGTGTGGCCACTGCTCACTGGCTGCCTCCTGCCCTAGGGACACCCAGGGCTGTTTGTCACTCTGTGATGAAGGTGGCTGCTCAAGCCTTTAGGGCAGACGGTATCACACAGCCCCAGCTCAGCGCAGGGAGCTGAGTCATACCCAGGCAGTCCGGGCAGCCAGCACCACCTGGACTAGGACCAGGCTGGCCCCACGGGCCCCAGACCCTGTGCACGCACAGCACTGTGGGGTCAGGGGCTTTGTCAATGAGACTGGCTCATTTTCCTTTTCATTCCTTCTTGAAGGTTGAAAGGGCATAAGGAAGACTGTCAGTGTATGGCAGTTCCACAAATAAAGACAATTAATTCTTTAGTTTTCCTACTGTACCTCAGATTTCTCAGAACTGACTATCAGATGAAAGAGATGCCATGCCTTCTTCACTGAACACTTCTTGTAGTCAGTTTTCCAATGATTACAACAATCTGAGACGCTGGTACATCACCGTAACTATAAATACATGTTCTAAACCCATCACACTCATAAATGATACAGCTAGGACACTGCCGCGCGTTGGCAATGTTCTAGTTATCTGCAGTGACAGGACCCCTAGCATTCTGAATTCATGTGATGGATGAATTTTGCTAGAAATGCCTATGACTCTATTAAGCTAGGTTGTTAATCACGAATGGAGATAAGTGTTCCTATTACTCTGGTTAGTGTTAATAATGTCTGCAGTAGTCCAATAATACAATTCCAGCATTACCTCTTTACATGTTTGGCTCTAGGTAATTTATGGATACTACCAAGTGATATATCCAATAGCTATGAACTCAGTAACTACCCGCAGAAAGTTTCTTAGCAACATATATGAAGCAATTTCATAGCATACTGTGATTTACGACAGAACCTTCATTAAAGTCTGCTACTTTACAACTAGAATCTTTTTTTGCAATCGATACATTACCACCTAAAAGCAGCCTCACACGAGAGTCTGAGTTATTTATAACTTAGTAGCTTTTTTCTGTCCCTGCTCAACAAAGTGCAAGACTCAAAAATACACGTTTCAATGGACCACAGTCTGATGCCCTTATGTACTTGTTTGGGCTCTGCACCACCCTTAGGATTGCCTGGGCCTGTCCCAGTTTACCTGGTCTCCTGGGAACAGTTTACTAGGCAAAGGCCTCCAGAGAAGAGTTGTCTGACTTTTCCCCCCTCTCCTCCCCTGAGCGCTCTTTCTCTGGTTCAACTCCAATAAACTTCCCGTACTGGAGGGAGCAGGAGACTGTCATTGAGACTAAGCATATGGAAGACTTTGCTACCCAGCAAGGGAAACCTTATGGCCCTTTTGTGGTAAAAGAAAAGTTCAAAACAATTCTCTTGGGATCTGCCTGCCTCTTTTGACTACAGTTGAAAAATAGGGCTGGCTCTACCTTACCTTGTAACATTTATAACTTTCTCAGGTGCTACATTTCTACCTGCACATGAGCTATTGCATTGTCTTTATACCCTGTGATGGAAATAACCTGCACGGTTAATTTTTTATCGTTACCAGAGTTAGTTAATTCAACTAATAAAATACATTTACACAAAGCTCTATTTAGATTGAGCTTTCCTCTGTTTCCCAGATGCTGCAAACACACCTTCTAGAAGCAGAGGGAAGATCACATAAACCTGAAGGAGACATTGTTGTGATCTTAGCACCTATCTGAACTGCTGATTTCAGTCTGGCTACAGCAGACTGATTGAAATGCTCAGGCAGCAGTAGCCTACTCCGAGCTGCTGCCTTTCCCAAGCACTTCTCAGACCAAGCCACGCTGCAGCCTGCACACAGACCTTGCTGTGTAAACCCAGAAATGCCAGGAAGCAATCAGCTTGCTGCACATATGGCAATTAAGAGATTAGTTGTAGGTCCCAGCATGTTACCGGAAAGGGCTGTGGAGCAAGCAGCATCACACTACCATATAAACCAAGATCTGCAAAGCTGAAAAGATCAGTCAGTGCCAGTTAAGCAAGGTCTTTCCTAACCTCATTTAAATGTTTATTTGTCATGTAGATACTCTTCAACATTAAAAGAAATTATGAAAGTTAAGAACCCATGTAACCTTTGGAATGCAATTAAAAATTCATGAGGCATATAGGTAGGTAAAAGAACATTGTAAATCTTCAGTGCCGCAAGAATCAGGTCTTTCAGGACAGACTTTTTAAACCTCATTCCTTGGAAAAGCAAACAGATTTACCCATAGTAAAGAATACTTCTAAATATTATACAAAGTTGTATAAGAAAAGATTCAGTAAAGAAGCCTCCCAATTACTATAACCCCAAATACAATCCTTTAACTAATTCTGTGGGGGTTTTTGGGTCTGGGGTGGGTGGGCATTAAATGAGTCTAATAATGAATGCTAGGAAACACTAATCCTGATAGGGCCTATTCTACCATATGGACAAAACAGGTGTTTGCCAAGGGCAGCAAACAATATGGGGCAAGAAAATCTTAAATGGCTTTTGCATGCATGAATGAGCATGGGCAAGGTGGATCAGCAAAACATTTAAATATACCAATGGCAATGAAGAACCCTGAGCTAACAAAATACAGTATTTCTAAACTGAAGTACATTGCAGCATTATGTCCATACAAAGCCCTTCTGTTTTTGCTGTCATGATGAACTGGGGTTTCAAAATGCCAGTTTAAAAAGGGGTCTCGAATATTCCAGTTCCACCAATCTCAAACATGACAACTGCATCATATAAAGAGAAGCCTAAAGAATATAAATTCCATGCAAATGCCACACAGAAAAGTATCAAGCATTATGCTTTAGAATGCAGTGTGTATTCTTTGTCTAGAGCAAAAATTATATTCCTTTTCAGTATGGAGTGTTTAATGTGTTTCCATAGTTGGCTAAACATGCAGTCATGCAATTTATTGTCTCTGCAAAGATATTTTTAAGTCTGTTTTTTCTTTTTTTTCTGTTTTTACTAGTAGTAGTGTTAGAAAATTCCAATGCAGCATCACAACATGCTCTCTGAAGTAAATGAGGTGCTTTTTTAAACTTTATAAAAGAATATCTTATAACCAGATACAGATTGTAAGTTGCTGAGGCAAAATCTTATTAATCTTGCAGTGTCCTGGTGGAAAACTGTCTTGACAATGGAGGTTTTCTGCAACATTTGTGCCTTTATTTCCTAGTCAGTAATTGGAAGGAATAGCATCTTCAGCAACCTCAACCATATGAAAAATGACTGTATTACATGCATCCGAGTTCAGTACTTTTTGTAGCCCTGTGTCTCTTGTTCTTTACCAGCCTGTCTCTCCTGCCACCATCTACACCTTCCTAGATTTTTTGACACATCCTGTTGAATCCAGTACTTTTTTTCTATTCCTTCCAGCTCTATAATCTACTCACAACAACACTTTTAGGCTGTCTGACATTGTTTCTGAGTAGCCATCTCTGACCCAGTCTTGACAGCTTTGGTAGACTTTCCTCTTCCTGCTTTTCCCTTTGTGATTCACAGGGCTAACCAGTGTTCTTGCTTATACTAGCAGAGATGAATTCAAGAGCTAAGCTATTGGGGAACTGTATCATTTGCTTCATCTGTCTGCTCTTTCAATAAAAAAACTTTATGTTCTTATTTCCACACCTTATTCATACTCAGTCAGCTTGGCAGTAAGAGGCAGATTTGGTAGTAGCTAAGTTTTGCACATTAAGATTCCTTTCAAAGAGTACAAAGTTAATTCCATTGCAAAAAAAAAAGGTCTTCCATCATATAAAAGTGGCTGGAGAAAAGCATCTTTTTTCTTAATTAAACACTTCTAAAATAATTTAATACAGATAGAATGACACAAACAATGACACACAAGTTATTTCTTTCCATATATAGAGAAGCCTCAACTTCCCAGTCAACAATCTCTGTATTAGCTATTTCTTGACCCAGAAAGTAATAAGCTATTTATTTCCTGTTGAAATGTGGCTCGGTATGCCTGAAAAGAAGAAAAATAGAATTCCATGTAGGTACTAATGATTACCATTAACAGCTCCTGTGCAGGAAAAAAAAAAAAAAAAAAAAAAAGCTTTTTTTGGGTCAAAAATACTGTATGTCCTTTACAGTCAGTTCTGTCCTGCACTTACAAAGGCTGCACGCGTTTTATTTCAAAACAGATAGCAATGGACAAAGAGAAAATGTTCCCTCATTCTTATTTCATTTCTATTCTCACAGAAATCTATCTACCCACTGAAATCTCATTCCTGCCTTGATTTAGATACCAACTTGTTGTAGAATTTCTCACTATTCTCTGTGAGCAACAAAATTAGGAGGATAACAGAATGAAAGGCAAAGCTGAATTTAAAACATTTCATAAAGGATCTTCCAGTGACACAGGAGGCAGGAAAGGGCAGTGATACAAATATTGAGTCACCCCAGAAATAAGAGCATTTGTGATTCAAGAAAACAATATAAAATAAAACATTTATATCTCCTACTGAGATCCAGATGGGACTCACTGACTGTGGAGATTGGTGACAGTGCAACTAGGTAGACAAAATTGACCTACAAATGTGCTTTCGAAGGCAAACGGCTGCCTGAAGTTAAAAAAAAAAATACAACAAAAAACAACAAACCACCAAAAAAACCAACCAACCAAAAAACCCCCAAGCATGCAAGCAA
Organism: Falco rusticolus; assembly: GCF_015220075.1. Taxonomy (NCBI): domain Eukaryota; kingdom Metazoa; phylum Chordata; class Aves; order Falconiformes; family Falconidae; genus Falco; species Falco rusticolus. Next base: position 6,974,563 of record NC_051189.1, on the reverse strand, counting down.
ACAGAAGCTTTTCTCACACACACATGCTGCATCCAACGTGGCACAAAACAGACAAAGCTTACCTGTGGAGCTCCCTCCTGCTTCTATCCTTTACCTGCTATTGGCTGGCTTAAGGACAGGTGTGGTGATCAATGTGATGCTAACACTATACTTCTCATCTAGAAAATATATGTGATAGCACGTCCAGAAGAAGATCACTTGTGAAGGGTGACTATATCTGAATCAGACAAGATTGTTCTCATTTAATCATTTCTAACACATGACTAAGTCAATCATCAAGATTGTTAAACTAAACCAAAGGCAAGTCCTATTTTATGAAATCAAACTGATTTACAATCTAAGTCTTGGAATGCAGGATTAGCAGCATGCAGACAGTACAAGCAAGAGTTGCCATGATCCCTGTTTAGCAATGACTACTCCCCTTCTGCACATGCATAGAAGTATTTTGGAGTCTCTTTGTATTTTTTTTCATTTAAGAGTTGTCACATAGCAGAGGACATGCTTTGTAATGCAGGACTCCTTTCTTCCAACAGACTCCCATTCCCTACTCTGGAGGGTCAGGAGCTTTACTTGGTTCAGTTCTCTAATTCTGAGAAAGCCTGCACTCTCAATGCATGCTGAAACACCTTGACTGTGTGAATTAAAAGTGACCCAATTCAGTATATCCAATTGCATGGCTAGAACATCTTCTCCTTCACCACCCTTCCTAGTTTGAGGTGATAATGGCTACAGCTGGTGGCCTGCCCACGGAGCACAATTCCATCCAGGCAGGTGAGCTGCAGGAGCATTCCCAGCTGTTACCAGAGGAAGCGATGAAACTTGAATAACTCTTCCATGTCTCAATGGTGAGCGTGAGTTAAGAATTTATACCATGGATTTTGAGAAATAACAAAACCAGTCAGCGTACTATCCTCCTAAAAATTCTGACGTATGGTTATTTTGTGCAACCAGGTTGACTGGTTAGTTTCCTCCAAAACCCACAAGAATGTCCATACTGAATACTCTACCAGGTCCCACTGAAATGAAGGTGCTACTGGGCCAAGTGTGTTATATTAATCTGTAACAGCAGTGTTCTGTCCTTCAAATATAAATTAATCTCAGGGTAGACAACTCCAGCTATACCAGAAATAAATACCAGAATTACATACAGATTGCCAAGGAAGTATAGTAAAATTATTTTTTTTAAAAAAAAAAAAGGACCCTTTATTTTTTCCTCATATCAGAGAACGAGTGCATCATATAACTTGTGCTGTGACAAATTTTATTCCGTGTCCTATTAAAAGGTACAAGCTCCAATCAAAGACTAACATCATGCTGTGTTGATACTGCTCTGACAAGCAACACTCTTTCTTAAATAGCTAGGTTGGAGAAAGTAGGTCAGATTTCTTTTCCCCAGCCTCCACCTTGTAGCCCTCTGGAAAGCCCCTTTTCCTGTTGGAGAGCTGTTTTACTTGTACTGGAGATTCAGTCTAGTCAGAAGTATCCCAGGATTGAAGGAAAGTGGGAACATGAACAGAAGGGACAGAACACCCACAGAAAAAGAGACTGTGGAGGCAGGACCAGCGGATGAAGAGGGCTGCACTGGGGCGAAAGAGAAATGAGCAGTGTTCACCCCGCAGAAGAAATCCATAGCGGTGGAAGATCTTGCCTTTTGGTGCAGGCTCCAGAAAGGGAGCACTACAGTAGCAAATAAGTAGGAATAATAATTCAGGACAGCAGTTTCTGGCAGTCATGAGCTCACTCTGCTCTGTAGTTTACATTCCCGCTGAAGCCACCTCTGTGTAGCACTGTTCTGACCAGGACTCAAGGCAGTAAGTATTGTCATCAAATTCATTAAAGAACACCCACTGCTTCCCCAACTGTCAAAATACAACTCACGTACTATCCCATTTAAGAAGGGTTCTATAAATTTTTATCTTGCTAACAAATAGCCATCATATACCCAACTTTTGCCTGGATGACTGTGCTAAAGTTGATGATAAATAATACCTGACTGATTGCTTGAAAAGGCTGGCTTTGTTGTTTGTGGCATTCCCAGCTAACTCCCTTCTTAGCACCTGCATCTGATAAATGCAGTTGTGACAACTTCTGCTTAGTGCTATCATTTCTGTAATTGACTGTTTATTCAAGAGCAACTGATTGAGTATTCTATTCATATCCCATTCTCCCTCCTTTGTAAGAATGAGCAGTATTTGGAAAGATCCAAATAAATCTGTGTGATATAAATGACTTACTATATTGGTTAAACATAAGTGATATAAGTTAATTCATAATTAACATTTCCATCTGACTGAATCATAACAGTGTGTACTAAAATATCTTAACCGCAGGTAATCAAGGCAGTTGTTCAGCCAGAAAGTCTCACCTATAGGTAAAATAGGTACAAGAAAATTTCATGAGATATGGTAAAACACCCAGTTCTTACAGATTAATATCACACAGTCCAGACAGTAAATATTCTTTAGCCTTTAGAAGATCACATTTTCTGAACTTTTTTATAATACTGCATGTAATTTACTGTTTGAATCACTGTGTACAGTTTTGAGAAGGTACCCAAAAATCAAGGTATGAAATGGTTTCTCTCCATGTTTCTCTCCTTTCTTGAGTGTTGGTGAATACTAAGTAAAGAGCAAGTAAGTTAAATGGAACAACAGTATACATATATATACATATATATACATATCAAGAGATTTCTGTTGAGAATCACATGTGCATAGAGTGTTTTAGTATAGTAGGAAATGGTTAAGACAGAAATCATATGTTCTAGGAACATAACAGAAATAAGTATCATGATGAATAAGTTTTCTGTTTACAGAAGAAACATGCTCAGATAAATGTCATTTCTGTGCTCTTGCTGAAATATTACAGCACTTTTCAATTAATGTAAACATTAAATGGCAGGAAATGTCAACACTTTAAAAATCATTATTCAGAGGTTAGCTATACAAAATAAGCTTTACAGGAAATGCTACTAATCTAACATTTCAAAAGACGTGTTGATGTGACACTTAGGGACATGGTTTAGTGGTGGACTTGGCAGTGCTACATTAATGGTTGGACTCAATGATTTTAAAGGTCTTTTACAACCTAAACGATTCTATGATTCTATTAATCTAATCCATCTGAAGCACTAATTCTAGAACACAGTGCTATGACTCACTTCATTACAACTACAGAAATCAATTAACATAATGTCATCACAGCTCATCCTTCCCTTCTTAAGCTGAAATTTCCAATTATTAATTGACTCGTGCAGTAGATGGCACACATAATCCTCTGTAGACTGGAAGCACCAGTTTCTCAAAGGGAAGCTGCACCCTAAGCTGCCTAATGGCCCTTGTCATTCTAGCAGGTAATTAAAAGGCTTCCCACTTTGGCAATTAGTCAGCAAAACAGCAGACGGAATGCTCCACTTGTAAAATGAGGAATGAAGCTCATACTTTGAAGAAGGAATTATAATATTTTGCAGTTCTGTAATGTCTTTTCTTCAGGGATTTTAAATAGATTAATAAGCATTAATTAATAGGACCTTATAACTTCCCTGGGAAATACTTGTGCTACCCGTTATAAGAGGACAAAAAGGAATCCATTGCCTCAATTTCCATAGGATCATTCTTTCTGGATGCCTCAGCACCGGTGAATTTAGACAGATTATTATGTTGGAATTGTTGAGCATTTCTGGTCCCTCTAAAACAAGAAGCTCTCAACAACACACTAAACGAAAAAGCAAAATATCAAGAAAATTTAATAAACTGATATTGAAAATAGCAGCAAGTAGGTATATACTAGCTACTTTAAAAAGGAACAGAAGTTTCTTCTTATGGCTGGAAACAAATTAAAAGCTTACTTCTCAAAGACAGAAGTCATGTATCTGCTTACTCTGTTCTTTTGCTGATTTTATCCTGACTTGAAGCTTATTTGATCAAATCAGTAAAATGGCAGAAAACTAACCCAGGAAGTGCTTTTCTATTTTAAGGAGTGAGTGCTTCTTTGCCAAATTAGCAAATTTAGTTTACTGCTGTATGTTCAGATAAGAATCAGAATTGGTATAGGACGCAGACTAGGAAACAAGTGACTGCAAGCCAGAATTTGGGAAGAAGATCTTTTGATGGACGTAGGCTGCCCATTAAGCTGTAATAGGAAATAGCACCCTGAGAAAGCATACTTTTCTTTCCCTTCAGTTTATGGAAGGACGAATTATAAAGTGCTCCTAAATAGATACATAACTCACTCTTCCCCTCACATTCTCTTTGTTCCTGTTCTAAACTTACTTGTAAAGGCAAATCAGCTGTGGTAAGTACTGGAAGAGGCAACCAAGTTGCTAAGTGTCAGGGGAAGTAAACTTTTAGTACAAATTTCACTCCCACCAGGAATTTAATGTGGATAGGCAACAAGCAACCATTAACACTACCATGGGACTATATTTCATTTGTTGTTATTATTTTAGTGAGTAATGAAATGCCTTTTTAATTAAAGAGCAATTTTTCAATAGGAAATTGTTCCAATTGTGCGTATCTGGACTCACAACTAGCCTACAGTGTAGAAGGTGAATGGAAGGCTTCTATTCACAATTAGAATAATTTTTAGGAATTTATGGGCTTATGTCAGAACAATTCCTTTAAAGGGTAACTGGTTTTAATGTTTGTGGATTTAGGTTATATCTAGTTTGGAGTTGTTTTGTTAGGTTGTTTTTTTAACTGACCTCATACATTTGATGAAAACAGATGAGATTTAACTGTATTCAGATTACCCAAATTATAATTTGTTTTACAAACCAATGTAGCAGGGTTCACTATGAATTTGCCTTACTAAATCTGGGGTCATTTCCAAGCCAGATCAACAAATAACTAGCATTGACTCTGTTAGAGCTTACCACAAATAGGAATACAGAAAGAACATGAATGTTGATGGTTACGTTTATTCTTCTGCTGTTCTTTCCTTTCACGTTTCCTTTAGTGCCCTGGTTTTGGGATGCTTTTGCTAGTCATGTTCTGGAAGCTCTCTGTGCAAGGAGCAGATCTCTTCGGCCAGGACTCCCCAGTCATCCACACCTAGGGCCTGGCCCTCCACAAGGCCTGCCAACAACAGCTGTCTCTGTAAAATGGCTATAGGTCTGTCCTCACTAGTTATGCATTCACATTTTTGTAAGAGCAGGAAATAGGTCTTCAGTTTAATCTCTGAAACTTAACCTTTGCCATTTCTTCATAATCTGCTTGAAGTTAGGCTTTGAAGATTTGAACCCTAATATTTACAAAGGCGTGTCTGAATACATTCCTATTGGCAAAGGCACCCACTCAAGGTGGCATGTTTTTTTTAGCATCCAAAGTAACAAAGGTGCATATTTTAAGAAGGCAGGTGGCAACTGAGTGAATAAAGCATCCTGCTACTTCCCACCTTTGAAGCCCCACCTTTCACTACCATGCCAACAAAATTGTGCTATATGATCCCTGCACAGGTACATCTCTTATGTCAGTGTTTTCAAACTGACATAGGTCTAAGTGGCCATTTACTGTGTGTTTTGTGTATTTACGAATGCTCAAGTATAATATGAAAGTTAAACAGAAGTCTTTGTTGATTGTTAAAGACTGATGCTAGTGTAAAAGTTAAGTACTTTTGTAATCACTGATTTCAAGAGAAGGTCTGAGACAGGTATTGGCTTAACTCAGTGTGAATTGTTGAAAAATGTAGGTCATCTTCTTTGTGTAGTTTTTACTGGATTTTAGAAGACAGAAAATCTGACATTGCCACGTGGTGCAATTTAGTTCGTGTGAAAGTTATTTGTAGATGGGTTTTTGAAAGCGTTAGTTTCATTTTACCTTCTGTGTGGACTTAAATGGCTTAAAGCTCATTCATCTTTTGCTCTAACTCACATGGAATGAAAAGGATGTTGACAAGTGTGAAGCCTGTGAGAGCTTCAACAATTTCTTATGTTACACTAAGGCTTGTTCAAATTCAATCATTGCAGGAAAAACATGTGGCCACTAAAAACGTCAAGTCACAAAGTCTATCTTTTCCAGTATTATTATAGTATTCTGATAGGAATTTATTAAATCAAGCAACGAAGATTCACGAGCTCTACTCAATAACATTTCAAACATTATACATATTAAACTCATATACATTAATGTATTACTTACTTCTCAAACCATGAGGTCAGTTCTGTCTTTGACCAACTGAGAAAAAAGACAATAAAGCTGTAAAAAAAAGAAGCTTAACAGTCACTATGCTTTCTTCTTATGTTATGTAAAATTAAATGATGTACTACAGGATATTTCATCTATTTTCAACCTTACATCTTGAAGGTACGCAATTTTCTGTCATACAAAAATCTGAAATACAGATCTTCCTCTTTTTCACTGTTTCAAATCTACTGAAGCCAGCAGTTAGGTGTTAACTTTGCTTCTTTCATTTATTATTTTTGTTCCATAAAAGAGCCATGCAGGAGCTTACACTGTGTGTGAGGCCTGATTTTTATAGCAAGGTTGACCTCCATCTTGCAAGTCTTCTGAGTCACATAACGTTGCAATGAATGATGGTTTGAAAAGAGAGAGCAAAGGTTGCTGAACAGAAGAATTATATATTCTCAAATATACGGATATTGCCAAAATTCTGATGTGCTTCAAATGCTCATGCTTTTTAAGGATGATGCCTTGCAAATAATTCTAATTTTGCACATTAAAGTTTTTTGTGCACAATGTATTGGGATGGAAGTTTTTTTGTTGGTTTGGGGTTTTTTTGCCTACTACTTGGTAATTCACTTCATTTATATCAGAAATTAAGTTATTTTAAATTTAGCACTTATGTAGCAGGCCTGTACCACAGGCCAAGTGTTGGCCACAAATTTTGCAATCTGTGTGGCCTGCTAGCATCTTGCACTGTCTGCATATGTATTAAGTTTGGCAAAGAGAGAGTTAATTTTCTTCATACTAACTCATATTATGCTATGTTTTGGATTTGTGATGAAAACAGTGTTGATAACACAGGGATTTTTTAGTCATTGCTGAGCAGTAGTTACAGAACATCAAGGCCTTTTCTGTTTCTCATGCTGCCCCACCAGCGAGTAGGCTGAGGGTGCACAAGAAGTTGGAAGGAGACACAGCTGGGACAGCTGATCCCAACTGACCAAAGGGATATTCCAGACCATAATGGCATCATGCTCAACAGTAAATGTGGGGAAGAAGGAGGAAGGGGGGGACATTTGGAGCTGTGACACCATGTCTTCCCATGTTAACTGTCATGTGTGATGAAGCCCTGCTTTATTATAGGGTCACAGGCTGCCACACATAGTCCACTCCACAGTAACTGCTGACCAAGTGTCAATATATCATGATGATACCAAGTAACAGGAAAAGTGAGCTGCCCCTCATAAAAAAACTGGGTATCAACTTGATAAGTAAGTGTTTGTGCCTGGGGAAGAGAGGGCAGGCTATCAATCACAGGCATTTTCCCTGGCCAGGGACACTCTTTTCTCCCAAGGCAACTGCAGTGTCTGTATAAACTCAAAATTTCTGTTAACAATTACATAATCACATGTGATACCATGCTTTAGCTCCTTCTATGGCAGCTTCCTAGATCAGTCTATAGGGTCTGGATGATCATGAATTATGGTAATGATGATAATGCTCTTACATAACCTGCTGACACAGAATCACAATTACACCGTCCCAAAAGGTTGTTTTCAGCTGATGAACTTCAGAGTCCTACTGGTGCAAGGAACGGGGATAATCCTGTGTAAATCAGGCACACGGATGGGATTTTGCCTTTGTGACCTTTCCTTCTCTATCCAATATACACTGTAGGCCTCCTTTGGAAAACCTCCTGCCTTCAGTTATCATCCCTCCCTACAGGGTGAGAAAGGGAAGCTCAGGGTGACCAGAAGCAGGACTCGAAATCACTGGTACTTGCTCACATTTTGCTCCCATGTTGTGCAAGAGTCTCAAGCTCTCAGTAATGTAATTAGCACACAGCAGGGTGGACCCCATATAAAGAACAGGCAGGAGATTATGTTTGGTACTCTTATAGCTTTCTCAGAAGAAGTACTTCTTTAGAATTTAAGGCCATTTCTACCCTTCTCCCTGCCCTGTCACCTTTTTTTCATTCTCTCTGTGAGTCCCAGCCCATTGTTTAGTTTGAATTCATCATCCACAAATGAACAAAGAACAAGAAATCTTCAAATAACAAGAAAACATTTATTCCCCAAGCTTGGGAAGCTTTTTCAGTTTTGGTGCAACACCATAATGAGCCTGTTGCCATCCTCTAAAATTCTGCTAATGTTAAATGACTGTACAAAATGTAGCACAGGTTGAGATTGCTAAAATGGGATCAGGGATCTAGTCACAGATTTAGAGAAATTCAGTACAGAAAAAGGTTCTATAGTAGGTGGCATCACACTAGTTTCCTCAGGACCTCAGATTAAAAGGAGAAATTGAGAAAGGATGAGCTTTTTTATTACAATCTAAGTTATGTAGGAGCATCCATACCAATTTTTTTATTATTATTATTGTTCAGGAAGCTTACTGCTTCCCTGCACAGTACTGAGCTGACACAAATGAGATTTCAGCGACAACTTCGCAACAGTCTTAGGCACTTGCTGGCATTGTTAACATTGGGATCTGGATTACAGTTTTACTGAAATCTGTGCAGTTTCTCTTCTGCTTTTAATGCAAATGGTTATATAACTTATCAAAGCGACTGTAAGTCACTAGGAGCCAGATCACAGAATGGTAAGAAGAAGCAAAGGGGATCCAGACACTTTTTCTCCCACAGGCTTGGCCGCAGATAAGCATCTCTTGTTGCTCTTGAGCCCCCTCCCTTCTCCAAACCAGTCTGTTCTCCCGTCACCATAGGTAACCCAATGCCCCATCCCAGTAGGCAGCCTGGACCCTGCCTCTCAAGAGCATGCTCTCTGCCCGCAGGGCTTACCCCATCCTACCCCTCTGATATGTCCCACCCCACCCAGAGTGACCAGGGTGGAAGTAACCCTTGCTGGGGAGAAGGGAGCTCTTTTGAAGTAGGAGCCGTGAGATCACCTAGTAACACCGACCATGGTCTGGATCTGACTCAACTGGTCCAGATGGCAGCAGCATTATGGTCCAGGGGAAACATGCTTAGCTGGGCTCTAACAAGGGTGGCTCTGAAATGAGTGGAAGCCACCCTTTCTGGTTGTTTTGGAGCCCTTTAAGCCAAATGCCTGCCTTATAATCAGGGTTTAGGTGTCCAGCTGTGGGACTGCTTGCCTGCTGGCACTCTGTGCAGAGTGCCTACTGAAACAGAACAAGGTTTTAAAATAAAAAGATTAGTCAGGATGAGTTTGGTACAATGCTCTGGGTGATGTTCTGTTTGTGCTCAGAAAGGAATGTACTCTGAACGATTAGAAAAGATAAGGTGGGCACCTGAAGAAGATAAGGAGACCATCAAGTCAGGAAATCGTTGAACAAAGAAAATTGAAAGGTCTGTTCCACCTAGATCCCACCTATTGTGAATGGAATGATTAGGTGTCAAATATGTATGTAAAGATGTTGTAACCTCTCACAAAAACTGTATAAAATACCTAAATTTTCACTGAAAACTTTGGAGCTACTTTGTCCAGTGCAAACCTGCTAGCTCCCCAACAGTGCACGAAATAAATACCTTTGCTGCTTACAGACAAAACTGGTCTCTCAGCAGTTACTCTGTGCCGTTTTGGCATCACTACCTTGCAAAGATCAAATAAGAAGGACACTTTTGCCTGGCCTCCTCTGGCTCCTGAGCAGCGCAGTTTCCAAGAACCCAAGGACTGTTAAGGATCATATAGTTGAAGAAATTGATATGGAGACCTAAGGAAAAATAGAGATGAGAAGACAGACTGCCACATGCAAGAAAAAGCTGAAGGAAAATATTGATAATGGAGATGGGTTGCAATAAAAGATGCAGGATATATAAGCAAAGGAACATGATTTCATATTTATTTTCCTAGTCTCCAAGCAGGGAACTCAACTGATACGTAAAATGTTGAACAGAGAATTATATATATATATATAAAGAGAATGAGCAACACCCAAGCTATCATATTTGTATTTACTTTGTGTATGGACAGATAATTTCTGCCTTTCTGGGTAAAGCACTATACCTTCTGTAGGTACTTTTGTCCAGGGCTTAAAACCCTTTTTAAAGTCATGTGTGAGTGGGAAGGGCTGGCCATTTGGCTTGGTATTTAGCATACTCCATTATTCTGACAGATTTCTATATCCTCCAAGTTTTCCTAGACCAGCTGTGATGTGTTAGGGCCTTTACCTTCCTATATAAATAAATCATTTTATTAAATCACTTCCCAGGTGTGATTTTGCCAATTAATCCCATGCATTCCTTCATACCAGTGATCACATTAAATGCTCATTTTTGTCTCTTAGGTTTCAGTGTATGTGCAGAGTGTTGCTGTGCTGATTCCAGAGATGAGCTATATTGCCTGTTCTTATTTACAAATACTTTATACATAAATTTTTAATACAGACAAATACAGACACATAAGCAAATTCTGGTCAAAAAAATGAAAAAGGAATCCTCCAGGGCAGCAAATAGAAATACTAGCATAATAAAATACAGAAGGCAAAATGTGTGGTGGAGTAAAGCATAATACCTAAGGGTGGTAGCAGACTGCTAAATCCGATTACTTAAAATGAAGTAAGGGTAGTGAGAAAGTGAACCTAAAAGCACAGAGATAATGAAAGTTTGAGCTTCTCAAATAGGAACAGCGTGCATTCAGCTCTTAGGAAAAAAGTTTATGTAGCCTTTTTAGTAGTGAATAAGATTTAGCGTATCTTGTAAAAGTTTCCACCAGAAGTGTCAGCTCGACTATAGCTCCTTTAGTGGTAATCGGCAGAAAATTTGTCTTCTAATGCACTGTAAAGAGCCAAGAGTTCTATAAACACAGTAAAACATGAGAGATTGGTTTCTCCTAACATATTTATGCTTAGCAATGACCACTTAATGAGAAAAAAAAAAAAAAATTAATGCCGGCACATGTGTATGGAAATGGATACAATAACCATGTCATATTCAAGACAGAACTTTAAGGTAAAAGTCTTGCTTCGCAAGCTTATACCACAAACCTGCAAGCATTCACCTATATAAGGATGTATACACATATTTTATCTATGGATTAAAGAGTATTTCTACTATTTAGTATGGAAAGAACTGAAGGACTATGTGCACAGCACACAGTCTGGGTGACTTCCTAATCCAGACCTGTTCTCAGATAATTTTTATTTTCTTCATTCTGCAAAGAGAATATACCCTTTCCCAAAACACACCTCTGTCATTTCTCAAAAGGTATTTTATATGTGGTCATTATTACTATGGTTGTGTGGTAAATTATTTTCTGGAATTCAAAATTACCACAAATTTCATAATAATAAATTGTTTATTCAGAGTGGAGGCCTCAATTATCTTGATTAGAAATCTACCACTGCAGGTACTGGCACACTTGCTTGTGTCATAAACTTTGGTAACAGTATATGTATCAATGAAAAAAAACCTCCTTCAGAAAATTCTGATCACTGCTAGCTCTAACGTTGTATCTCAGAGTAGTAGTTCACCGTGGCAGGTATGCGTCACCTTGATTTTAAAAATTTTGTGGTTCTCTTTGGTTAGTGGGAACAGCTGGTGATAGATAATCTGCAGCTCTGCTTTGTTTAAGCCTCCTACATAACAGTGTAATGTGTAGGGAAGGAGAAAAATGCTGTTGCTTTCTGCTATTCCTTCCCCCTCTCACTAGGGTAAGGACAGGGAATGAGAAGGGGGAAGATAAGGGGGGAGTGGGGCAGAAGGTGATTTTTGGTTTTGTCTTTGTTTCTCACCATCCAATTAAATTCTTAATTGGCAATAATAAAACTACTTTCCCCAAGTTGAGTCTGTTTTGCCTGTCACAGTAATTGGTAAGTGATCTCCCTGTCTTTATCTCAACCCACATGCTTTTCCATCTTATTTTCTGCCATGTCTTGTTGAGGAGAAAGAGTGAGAGAGTGGCTGGCTAGGCATCTGGCCAGGGTCAACCCACCACAATTTGTTAGAACTTACATTAGTAATATCACTGCATTTAAGTATTTGCTGAATTATTTGATCATCCTTTAATTTCTACAGCATCACAGTCAGGATTTTAATGAGGCCTCCATAAATCAAGAAATATGAGGCAAACTGAAGATTAATGAGAACTGTTTGGGCAATGCTTTTATGATGAATCGTAAGATTTGTATTATGATTTCACATTACGTTTTTATCATCAGATTTAGTAATACTGTTTTGTAAAATTATATAGTCTCTGCTTTGGGGGATTCACAAATATGTGTTTCCTTAAAGTACTCTAGCTCCAATTTAAATACTTTTTTCTAAGACCATTTCTCTAACATGGGAGATTTTTTTGCTTCCCACATGGATCATAGGGCTTAGCCCAATTTAAAACATCACAGCACCTTAATTTCCCTTAACAGGATAAACAGAAAATATTTACCTCAGAAAAACAATAATAAATTGGTGATGAGAATTTTTGTATGGTTTTACAAGAAGATGTCTTTGTTTTTCATTTTTTCCTTAAACAAGATAAAATACGTATAAAGGTCAAATGAACAAGTCATCCAAACATCACTTCTGGACTCGGTACTCAAGTGTCCTTTGGAAGTGTCTGCTGAACCAAAATAAGCTTTACCATCTATTACAGATGAATCAGTTATGCAATATTTCACAAGTACTTTCACTAGGGTCTTCATACCCTGTTTAGCCCAATGCCCTGAACTAATGCAAATTGCACCTATTCACTGTTAGTTCAATATGGTATGTTCTCAGTAGACTTGCAAAAAACGACCAAATGGGTTTAGCAAACAAAATCACTACTGAAAGCCTAGTACAAATTACACAGACATTCCTTCTGTTAGGTAAACAGAGTGTTTACAGCTCCAGTAATGTTTGATAAAGTTTGCTTACTTGTTAAAAACAGAAGAACAAAAAAAAAAAAAAAAAAAAAAAAATGGGGCTTTATTAATGAAATAAGACTTTGTCAAAAGTTTCCAGGACATACTCAACGTAAACTTTTTTTTTCCCAGATATTAACTAGGAAAAACTTTGAATCAGAAGACAATTTTAATAAAGCAAAAAAATCTTGAAGTTTAGTAATAAACATAAACATTTTATAGCCATTTCCATTAACTATGCCTAATGTTTACTAAATGCCATGCTTTAAAGCCTTTTTTTTCTGTCATGTCCTTAAATCATGAGATGAAAAGTACTCAACACCAAGGCTATATCTATCTCAGTAACTAGTATGAACCAAACCAAGTAAGAGCAAATTGATAAAGAAAAATAGTTGACATTGAGGACCAACATCTACACTGTGTGAGAGAGCAGGAGATGTGTAATACTGATTCTGGTTCATTCCCATGGCCCGAATGTCCATTAGTGGGTGCAGTGTACCAGGTGTGCTCCTGAAGCGTGTCTGTGATTTAGCATCATTCAAGAGAAATGCATTAACAAACTCAAAGATCACTCATTTTTAAATCAAATTAATGTAAGTAGGTGTGAATCAGGAGACTCCCGATCTAACCCAAAATGCTAACACAGATGCACTCGAAGCGAAAGGAAGGAAAAAAAGCAGTATGTTTTTAAGACGGATCATAGTGAGTAGGTCTGTGAGTTTTCCTGCATTGCTCTGCTGAGGGACACCTCCCCTTACTGGAAGGATCACCTTTAAAGGAAAACATTTACATTCAGTTTCTGACTCTTGTAAAGCCAGACTCAAAGATGCCAACAGGCAAAATGTTCCATATATCATTCCTCTCCAAAGTGGTGAGTTTTAATGAACCAAATGTAGGAGCTATTTTTAATATAGAGATGTATCTGCTTCTTAATAGTGTCATCTTTGGCTGCTCAAAGTATTCCTTATGCTTATTCTGTCCTAATGCATCAAAAGGTGCCACGGATGCACTGTATAACAAAGCATTCCATTATATATGATGACAGTTTAAATTTCACATAGCAATACATTTTTTATGCAATTATCTTCTCTACTTATCCTAGCATAGTAGACCTTCTCTTCATCTCAGTTTTGATGACACTGTATTTCATCTAACACTTGAAAAAAAACATGCCACTATATAATTTCTCTCAGCCTTACAACATTTTGAGCCGCTTATACTCCATTAAGCCTTATACTAAATGTGACGTCTCAGCGTTATTTAGATCTCCCTCTCCTTGCAGTATCTTTAATAGCTGTATTACACTTTTATTCCACCAAGGAACAAGGATTTTTATTACCTTTCAAGAAAATGGATTAAAAATATTTTTATTAGTTTCTCTTCGAGCTGCATTCACCTCATTAGTATTAAAAGAGTCAGTATCATCATTTGTATATATCTTTTTCAATTGCCTATAAACCTACTCATTCAGTCCTAGGTGAATTTGTATGAAATTCTGTTTTGGAGAACAAGTTTACTATTTCTTCTCAAACTCTCTTTTGAGTAACTTGTTCAACGGAGGAGAGGGAAGCCCAGCAGAAATACTTACAAATATTTGACTGAGGGTTCTCACCAGCAGTTCTGACTTTCATATATTTTGTCCCTGCCATTGAAAGAACAGTGAAGCACAACATAAGGCAGCAAGTAGCATTATGCTGTTAAATTGCTGCTTATCTTCAGAGTATTTTTATACCTCTGCTCCAAGTGTAAGACATATAGCCAGAAGAATGTCATAACATGTTCTGCTTCTCAAAATCCCATGCCAGAAAATTGTTGAAAAACTCTGGACTCTGGCCATATTCTTTCACGTGCAAAGTCAACCCTGAAAAAATATGTACAGATGGATGGAAATAAGGCTACTACAAACCCTTTGTGTACACTGCCCAGATCTTCAATAGACGAAATCTCGTTAAAGAGTGTTACCTCTTTGTATCACTGTCAATACTGTCTATATTAGCCCAGTAATTTGAAAAAATCCTATTAGAAATTGTGCAGCAATAGTGACAAAAGAAGGAATGTAATACAAAGACTCTAGACATTGTTTCTTCATGCAGCTGAAGTGAATAAAGAAGAATTGCCTGTGTTGGCTTCACAGCAGCTACCTGAGTGCTAATTAAGACCAAACAGTTTGGAGGAAAGAGTGGAGGATATCCCTCTGTGCAATCATAAAGATACCTTTCCAAAACCCAAATTTTGCTAAAAAAAATATTAAAAGAATCATATTTCAAAACAGATTTATGATTAAGAAACCAGATCTTTGTACTTTCATTGCTTGTCAGAGAAAGCTTTTCTCTCCAATGGCCATTCATGAAGAAAAAGATGCAAGAAAACCCAACTTTTAAAAATAAACCTAGATGCTACTGAATATTGCTTTTCATTATATATACCCTTGACTTTTTATTACATACAAAGTTCAAGCTATGGAAGATGATTCATAAGCAAAGAAGTTGTATCTTAAGAAATAATTACATTAACATAAAATCTGTAATTATTTAAAATAATTACACCCTGACCGATGTCCAACAAACTATTAAACAACAAGGTACCTTGTTTTCATGCCTTACATTTAATACCTCTCACCTGATTGCTAGCCTTGTTTATCAGAGCTACTAGTTTAATTGCAGCTATCTAACTGACGCAGCCTCCGTGACAGCGTATGCCACAAACACAAAAACAAGAAAAAGAAATCTGAGGAGTTTAAAGTTTTAAAGTTATAAAAATTATGGGTTTTTTAAATCAGACTTAAAGTTATAACTTTAAAATTGTAACTGGTTTTTTTTTTAAATCAGACTTCTTAGCTTTATTTTTAAAAAAGAAAGTTATAAGGTGATTTTGATTTTCTTTACTGCAGTTATATTGCCAATTTTCTTATAAAAATTCCTGCAAACATCCTTGTCCCACCTGATAGTCAAAC
Source organism: Falco rusticolus (assembly GCF_015220075.1). NCBI lineage: Eukaryota > Metazoa > Chordata > Aves > Falconiformes > Falconidae > Falco > Falco rusticolus. The sequence continues at coordinate 6,958,669 of NC_051189.1, read as the reverse complement.
TTTGCTCCAGTGAAAACATTACTTCAGTGATCCAATTAATATGAAAACAGTGCCATACAATTAATAAATACAGGGATATGGGCTGATACCACCTCATGTATTCAGGGAAGTTATCAACACCATTAATTTAGAATGGGAAACAGAAAGGTATGGAAAGGGTGACGTACTTGTCCAAGTGTGTATCTGTGGAAGAGACTGTTCTTGGCTACAAGATCATCCTTTCTTTATGATGTTCAGCAGAAAAGCAGTGTGTTTAACATTCCCTCTTTTGTGCAGCACCTAAACATTATCGTAGTACTCCCTAGATTTTTTCGAACTTAAAGAGATGGTATTCACATATGTGCATCTTCCTCATGATTTTCCCAAGGAACAATTTAATATGATTAAATTGCAAATTTGGAAAAATACATTATAGCTACATTCACAGAAAAGCTAATTTAACCCTAACTGAATCTCTGCTCTCTCCTCAGACTTTTTCTGTCTGTTACAACAGAGGTTAACTTTACAAAAAGGTAGAAAACATTGAGGTAAATGCAAAAATCATGTTAAGACACTATTAAAATTGTGCATTTCCTTGATACTCTGTGAAATATTTCCTGATATAAAGATGGCAAATTGTTTTTGTCAATAAGAACTGTAAAAGAAACAATTGTTTTCTAAAGCCATCCTTTTAAATTATCATTAAGCCATATTTGCAATGTCTTATTAATAATAAAGAATTGCGTTTGTTAATAATTTAGACAGAGGCTTGACAGTTTTCCCCCAAGCAAATCAGTCATTATTGCTATCAAAACAATGCAACTCAGAACCAGTAGCGTTGATCTTTTTGCAGTGTCTAGGGAGAAAGGAGGCAGTGATGTTCATAATCATACTGACATGAACAAAGGGAAAACAGAGGCTGCTATTCAGTATTTGTCTACACACATGAAAGAAGGAATAATGGCATTATAAATGAAAAAGCTAAATCTATGACCAAGAAACATTTGTTCCACTGTATTTTTGTTATCTGCCTGTATTAATGTGACTGCGTCACTCAAAAATCAGCTGTTTTACAGACTTATATTAATTTCTAATTTCTATTGCATATATTAAAAAAAACCCACACAAAGCAGGTCTAAAAATTAATTTACAGCTTAAAGAAAAACTTCAACAAACCCAAAATATAAACAAAACCATCTATTCTGCAGAGAAAAGGATAGTGCAAATTGTCCAAAATGCCAATAGACTATCCCCACCTCAGGAATGGGGCACCTACACACCAGCTTCCCAAGTCTTCCTTTATCCCAGGCACAAATGAGACAGAGATTACAGCTCCTGCCTCTTAGCCCTATATTGTTTTATAAGGTGTCTTCTTTTTCCTTTGCCTTCAAGAACCTCCTGATTTCCTTCTTGTCTTTCCATGTCACCAACACCTGGCTTAATGTGTCTGCAGATAAGCTGAATAATAATCTACCACAGTAAAGTGTTACATAAAGATGCCAAGCTGCAGACTTCCCTTAAATAAGTAAACTTAGATTAAAAGTACAGGAGCTGCTCTCCATATATTATAATAATAATAATAATAATAATAATAACAATAATAATAATAATAATGTGAAAATATTAATAATAATGTGAAAATATTAATAATAATGTGAACATAATAAAGCGATAATAATAATAGTAATGATAATGTGATTATGTAATGTGTGTGGAATCTAGTAGAGCCAAATATTAGTAATAATAGATTAAAATATTCTGGCTGTTGAATTATATACTCCAATTGAAAAAAAATGGTTATGCATTCAATAAATAATAATACGTAACTATATCTGTATTACATGTATAACAACTGGAGTGCATAATGAACAGTGACAGAGGCAGATATTTACACAAGTAACTAATATCATACTTCACCCACTTAAGTGCAAAAAGGCTGTGGATCTTTACCAAAACAGATGACATGATCCATCAGTGATGGCAGATTGGGCACTGGAGGGGCCTCTTCTATTTTCATTTGTCCTCACCTCTCACTCACTGGCCCAATGCAGGAATGTAACTCCCTTGTTGTTACATTCATACAATGTATTAGCTTCTTTCTAAATTTTACATAATGATAATATCATTTATAAAGAACTGAGATTGAGTACTGAAATAAAAGTTTAAACAATCTTTTCCTTTAGCCAAGACAAATACATCAAGATAAGTCAAAACCAAAAATACCGCTGCTGTCCTCTAAGCCACTCACTATCCTTTCTTCCTTTTGGTTCCTCCTATAAGAGGTGCTAAGTACTGTATCCCAAAAGTTCACCTTTGTTTATTCTATCTCTATGTGTAATAAAGATTTTTGTCTTGTAAGTAGCTGCACAATGACAGCTCTATACATAAAAACAGTCCATAGGGATGTCCCTTCTTTCCAATGCAAAAGCAGATTCTGCTGGGAGGTTAGTACAGGTCTCCAACAAAATTCTCTGTCTTTGACAACTCCAATGTAAATCTGTAATAATTAAGAAAGTAAGAAGCAAAAATGTGAGATACATTTTGTCTAACGAGAAATCCTCAAAAGATTTATGAACCCTTCTTCCCAAGGGAAGGTTTGAAAAATATGCTATCAACAGACAAAGATAAGAAATAAACTAATATCTGCACTTATGTCTCATGTATACAATTTAAAGTAACAATATAAATATGTAAGCATGATAGCACAACTCAGAATTCCTGACTATTCTTAAAGCCAGAAGTTACAATTAACATTAGATATGTATTTGTCCATAATTGTATCTCAATTTGCATCTTACTACTCAGAAATGGGTTTTGCTAATTTTGAGGTCTGCTGGTAAGGCACTATCATAAGGGGTCTAGGTTTTGATTCTGGCAGCTGTATTTTCCTTTCTAGCTCTGTACAGATTAAGGGATGAATAAAGAAGGGTAAACAAAGGAGATCTCACTTGCAGCTAGGTAAACAGTGACCTTTTTTTTAATAACTTAAATTTAACTGTGTGTGATCCCCATTTTGATCACTTTCTGGAATCATCATAGTGTAGAACGTTTACTGATAGGATTATCATGAAACATTTCTGTAAGACAAATTTTGAAGTCAAAACAGAGATGTCTGCCAGTAAAATAATCCCTATATTTGTGTTTAGCCAGTAACAAAAAAGATTCATATTATGATCAGCTTTTTAATCTGTCACTGATGCTTCACAATATAATAATTAGACTTATAAAGTTTGTAAGCAATCCAGAAAGCTGTAATGTGGTTTCAAATAACATAAATATTTATTTTGTGGGTTTTTACCTTTTTTCCTTTTTTTTTCCTCAGTGATGGGTATTAAGTAGGGAGAAACACAGTCTCTTTCATTTAAAGCTCCATTTCACAATTAAGGAAACTAGCCAGCATGTATTGTGTGCTTACATAATGGATCTAACAGCTTTTCATAAATAACAATGAGTTATTTTATTATTTAATCTACTTATGCTTCCCCTTAAGCAACATGACTTTTTTATAAGCAAGTTGGTTTCACCTTCTGTTGTTGGCCAAGAGATACCATGAAATGATGCCATTTCCAATTCACCACGTCAACCTTTTTTTTTTTCTCCCTCTGTCACTCTAAGAGAAAGATTTGATTGCACTGGTAATGAAAATGAGATCACAGGTCAGCACACAAGTCTTCAAATAAAATTTGGTGGGGTAAAACTATGACCAGGAGTTATAGTAAAGGGTCTGAGCCTTTTTGAGAAGACTGGGTGCCTAAAGGCAGGCTAGATCTGGGAGTCTGAGCAGTGTTGTGAGAAATGGTGAGGGTAAGAAAAGCCAGCTGGCTACAGTAGATTTGGGGATGAGATAAAAGGGAAAGCTGAGAATTAAGAACTACTAATACATTTGAGAAATAGTGCTTTAACGTTTCTATGTTACTTGAAGCACTCATCCTAAAGAATAAGTTGTGTCCATATAAAGAATACTGAAAAGATAAACGTGAACAAAATAATGGAAGTACTCATGTCAAAACACAGGTGGCCCATGTTCTGTTTTAAATTTAAAAGCTGCTGATACAGGATATTCACTGGAAGGTAGTGAGAACTGCAATAAATCACGAGGATCAGAAGATAATCAGCAAAAACTCCCAAAGGACAAAATAACTGAAATACTGACTTCATATAAAATTTGTCTCAAAACTGCCCTGTGCTGCTCTACACTAAGGCAGTGGATGGGTTGTCAGTTATTAGAAAAGATTCTGGGCAGCTTTATGAGACTCTAAGCCATTAAGTCAAATGTCTGTACTAAGCACATCAGTAGGAAAAGTCTGAAACTATTAGAAATACTGAGATAATAATGCTTGCTGACAGTACTGAATTCAAGGCAGGAAAGATGTTGCCCAAACATAACAAATCTGCAAAGGGATCCTGTAATATGGAAAATTCTGTAGTAAAATACCAAATGATTTTAGCATGGATAGATGTGAAATGCCATACCTCCAAAATAAGAACCCTAATTTTACCCAACAGAAGATTGGCTCCGAGCTGGTAAACACCACTCAGAAAGGAAACCTTGGGCAGAAGGTGAAGGAATGTTAGATACCATCCAGGAAGGAATAGAGGACAAAGGAGAAAACAATGCTGTCCTATAGCTGTGCATCAACTTTTATCTTTAAACACCTCTTGCAGTTCTGGTGCTTTCACCCCAGACTATACTAAACTGATACATGCTCGAAGAAAGTAACGATGATCACAGGTACAAAACAGCTGATGTTTGTGGTGTAGATAGGCTAGCGTGCTGCCAGTAAGAAATAGGAAGAGAAAGCAGTCTAAAGAAGCGTGAAAACTGTGGGTGGCTTATATTCCACCTTTAATAAAAACAGCAGAGGATATTACATGAATCCAAGAAGTGACATTCAAAACACCTTGATGTGATTCTTCACACAGGATCTAATTAGCCATGAAACGCCCTACCACAAGTTACTATATATATAAAAAATACTGAAGAACTGCAAAAGCAATTAAATAAATCCTTATTATTATTGTTGTTGTTATTATTTTAAAAATCAAGGATTACACACAGATAGCAGCTCTGGTCAAGAAGTTCTTAAACTGAAAATCACTGGTGGCTGGAGGAGTGTCATATAACTTCTTTGTGCTAATGCTCTTTCCTAAGTATCTATTTATTGTCAGCTCTTGAAAATAGGATTCAGGGCTTGTTGCACATCTGGTCTGAACTGATATTACTCTTACATGCTTATGTCCCAGTAAAGGTAGAATGTGCAACCTCCTTTTAATTCTTTTGTGCTTACTTATTACAAAAAGTATTACGTAAAATATTAAGAGTCTGTAATGAATCCTATTCTTTCCATTTAACCTGTTTCATTCAGAAAGCTAGATGGATGTCTGAAATTAAAGAAATACTGTATGATCATTTAGTTTATTCTGAATTTGCCTACATCTGCACCTATCATGGGTGTAGATGGATAACAACTTACTAGCTTTTGAATTTTTTTGATCTTTAGCAAGGATTAGCTTTTGAATGTTTAATCTAATACTCTTCTAACAATATTTTTCATATGTAATTATAAATATCTCTATGAAGAAAAGAAAAAATTAAGGGAAAAGCAACAGTGTAAGGGAACTATTCTTCTTACTTGGTATTATTCTTCTCGGACAGAAACATTAACTTGTAGCAAAAAAGACCTGTTATCTGGACAGGGACTTTCTTTCAGCCAGCTGTAGTCTGGCAGACGTCCAATGACATTACTGTGATGCCGAATGTGAGGCCATAAACATCCCTCTTCAGCTTCGTTACTGCGCTAATCAGGCTAGATAGCTATAAGAAATGATGCTGTTCATAGACAGCTGCTTCATAGCATAGGAGTGAGAGCAGGACTACTTGCTTTCATCTGTTGAGGTACCTTTGTACATGAAAGAGCTGAAAGGTAATGCTGTGGTTTAACCCCAGCCAGCAACTGAGCCCCACACAGCCGCTCGCTCACTCCTCCCTGCAGTGGGATGGGGGATAGAATCAGAAGGATAAAAGTGAGAAAACTCGTGGGTTGAGATAAAGACAGTTTAATAAGTAAAGCAAAAGCCACTCATGCAAGCAAAGCAAAACACGAAATTCATTCACCGTTTTCCATCAGCAGGCAGGTGTTCAGCCATCTGCAAGAAAGCAGGACTGCATCACACATAATGGTTACTTGGGAAGAGAAATGCCATCACTCCGAACATCCCCCCCTTCCTTCTTCTTCTCCCAGCTCATATACTCAGCATGACGTTCAGCGGTATGGAATATCCCTTTCACTACCTAGTTCAGGTCACTTGTCCCTGCTGTGTCCCCTCCCAGCTCCTTGTGCCCCCCAGCCCACTCGCTGGTGGGGTGGGGTGAGAAGCAGAAAAGACCTTGGCTCTGTGTAAGCACTGCTCAGCAATTACTAAAACATCCCTGTGTTATCAACACTGTTTCCAACACAAATCCAAAACATAGCCCCATACTAGCTACTGTGAAGAAAATTAACTCTATCCCAGCCAAAACCAACAGAGATGAAACTTATGTAGTCAGAAAACGTTCAAGGACTGCTTCCTTTTAAATACTGGATTACAAATTGCAACCTGTCAGTTACTGGAAAAATGCTAACAAGCTTTAATAAGGCTGGCAGAAATAGAAGAAATGACTGGATTTCTCTGCACTGGAAAAAGGGAATAAACAATTAAATAAACGTTTCTAAACTAGTGGAGATTACATATATTAACTGCAGTCAATTGATTTCACTGGGATGTGCTGATGAAAAACTGGAGTGTCATTAATGGTGAACCAGGCCTTTAATTTTTATCTCAGTAGCATTACCTTAATCAGAGGTGGTTTTTTGCTGTTATTCCTTCCCATTAAGCCTCTCAAAGATTCAGAGGGCTCCGTGCCCCAGTAACCCATATATGACCTTGCCTTAGAGGCATTGCCATCACCAGTCTTTGTAACATTTTTTTATTCTATTTTAAAAATTAAAAAAAGTCAGTATTTATTTGGTGACACTAAGTAGTTCAGTTAGGCATATTTATACCGCCATCAGTTACAGGATGTGGTTTCAAAGATGTTCAAAAGCTGCTGATTTTTTTGAAAACGAAAAAGAAAGTATGACCCTATAAACTCTGAGCAGTATTCTTATTACAGAGAATATCGCATGCTGGAACCCAAAACAATCAGGAAGGTAATAAAATAGCTCCACAGCAGCAGACTTCTTACTTCACCTACAGCATATTGAATTTGTATGTGATAAAATGCTCAGTGAAATGATTTTTCTCAGAATAAATTGCTAGTAAAATACAAGTACTTTGACAGACTGGCAGAAATAAATACATTACATTTGATTAAAAAATCCAAAATTACCTATTTTTTCAATTACCTCCCTTACTTTTGAGGCATTAAAGAAGGGCTGTACCTTATTAATAGTTCTCATGCTGATCTTTCTGTAGCATTTTTAGAAGCAAGTTTTTTCTGCATGATGCTCCAGAGTACTTACTATTCGTTTGGAAAAAGAAGTGACATAATTCAATGGCGTCTAACTCCTGTCTATCAAAATAAAACCATTTACAGTAAAAAGACCTTTTCTTCCCATGAAATATTCTAACATTACTTAATTAATGTGCATATTGAAAGTATGTGAGAGAAACGGGTATGAATCCACAGCAAGGAAAATATTTAAGGGTAAGTAAATCACAATGATAAATCCAAAACCATGTATTACAAGTCAATATAGGAGTTATGCTTATTTTAGTAATCTTTGTAGATTTCTGTAGTTTTCACTGATTAAAAAATAAGAGAGTTCAAAAACTTCAGTGAGGTTTTGTAATTTAATTATTTCAAAGAGAAATGAACTTTCATTTCCTTTTATTCTGTATTTTAAGGAAAGAATTGTATTGGTGTAGAGATGAATGGGTTAGTTTAGAGGTAGAGTGCTGGTACCTTTTTAAACACAATTCTGTTAGAAGTAGGCCAATACTCGGGTTCGAAAATAACCAGCATTGATTTCATAAATCTTCCCCTAAAAATGTAAATGAAATTGCTCTCTTTTTTAAAAGTGCTACAAATTGTTCTAAGATATCTGGTTCAGCAAACTACATCCTTTCAACCCGCTGCTCCCAAACCGTAATTTTTAGCACATACCAGAAAGAGAGGAGGTCTACTTTAAGAAAGATGCATTTTGTCACTAAAGAAAAGTTTTGAAAGAAAATTTTTATCCACCTTCTGGCCAGCACCTTTTACAAGATGTCTGAGCGAACTGTGTAGTAAACTATCAAACGCTGACTTTTGAGTAGAGACTATCTCAGGCAATATTTCATGGGCGAAGATTGCACATGTATAGTGTAATAATCATTGCTTTTTTAAAGTGTTTTATTGATTATGTTAAAAAACAAACAGAATACAAATGACTAACTGTAACCTGAATGTGCCACAGGGTTAACCTCCTTGTTAGAGTACCAAAGTAATTAATATTTTGAGAATATTGGTTTCCACAGCTGTACGTGAAACAAAGTAACAAATTGAATCCTGTTGCTTAGAAATTTCTACTTGTAACGATCAAAATGGCAAACACTTATAATGTTCAAAATGAGAAAAAGTAAAGCTTTACTTTGATCTTAATAGAAGTGCTTTTGGAGATCATGGATACAACCTATGATTGAGCAAAGATAAATCTTCCAAATAACTGTAATTTCCTCTTGCTTTGTTTTACTACATGGATTTAAACATCAATTTTACTTAGCAATATTAACTGCTATTCTATTACAGTTGCCCCCCCCCATCTGCTTCATGCAATAGCTAATATTGTAACCCAGTCCCTCCTGCATTGTTTCTATAAAGAGCTATTAACTTATCTCTCATCAAAAAACATATGTAGTCCTTTATGTCACACTTTTGCTCCCATTTATACTCTCAATCCTTATTTTCAGTGGGTATTCTGTTTAGAATCTAATCAATTATTAGGTCAGATATTTTTTATTGGCAGTTAGAATACACGAATATTAATGGTTTCTTGATTTAATAATCCTACTCATATTTTGGAAGCCTGAAGTATGAGTAAGTTAGTCATTCAAGCAAAAATCCTGTAAAATTTTCTTAGCCTTCTTTCACTGCTATTTTGCCAATGAGTAAGAGGTCAATCTTAATACAGTTTTGTAATATTTGATACCTATATTCATGTTGTAAGGAACTAGCAAAGATCAGAAGAAAATGCATACATAGTTCCTTTTCTTCACTTGAATTATATCAGGGGTTAATTTTGTCATGACATGTCTGAATGACCCAGTGTACGTTAAAGAATGCAAGCATAATGGGTTGAATTTTGATTCTGTTAGAGAGAGAGGGAGCTTTTATCTTGGTCTCGTTCTAGTCAAGCTAGGATTTTAACTTACAAGCTCATCGAATTATACAAACTACAGCAAATGCCAGACTCATTTTCTTCCTTCATTAACTCATTTTTACTTCTCTCATTAATTGCCCTGTGTAAGCCTCTCCTTTCAACTCTTTCTGGCATTTACATTTTGATTGTCGTGATTTCCATCTGTAGTATACTTACTTGTGTTTTTAATTTCTTAAGGTTCATTTTGTTTACAGATATACTTCTTTCTTTCACATAAATTTCTTATAAATGTGAGGGCATGTGTATAGACTAATGAGCATAAAAATTACTCATACCATTACATGTAGTCATGTTAGAATTTAACTAAGTTAATATAAATAATTTATTATTTTGATAAAAGTGTTTATTTTTCTTTACTTGTCATTTTGTTTTTTACTTTTTACTTTTTCCTACACCCTGATTGTGTACTTGGTTAGACATAGGATATTACTATGCTAGATGGAAGCTATTACTGCTGGCCACATCCCTAATGAGGTATTTCTCTGGACAAAATTAAATTCATCTGCACTCAACATAACTGCAGTTTTGAGAAGAATAAACAGCTGTCCTATTAGTAATGGAACTTCAAAAATATTTGAGGAGTCAGAGATTAAACAAGCAGAAATGTCAAACCCCATATATTATTAAAATAAAAAGCTTTTGAAATTATGCTGTCCAAAATACTTGCTTCTCAAGGAACTGTTGGTGAAAAATATAAGTACAAACAATAACTTTTGAATTTATCATATATTCATTCCGTATATTTAAATTAATTTAATTATTTGTTTAATATTTTACCTTGACCAGATGATGCAATTAATATTTGTGTCCTTAATGTGGTTTTTTTCCTATGTCTGATGGAACCAGATATCTACTAACTTAGAATTTTACTTGGTTTAAACAACTGGCATAGTCTTACAAGGAAATACGATTACTGACTGATTCTGGGATGCATCAATTACCAGGAATACTACGTAAGTATCTGTCCATTTTTTTGTTCTGAAAAAGCTGGGAAATACATTGGCTTCATTCCTTCAGAATAAGCTTAACATATATGATCAGATGACTGGAGCACAAAAATCCCTTCTCTGGAACAGATCTAAACAGTACCACTGAGGAGAATGAATATTGAAGGGCCAAAAAAAAAATTCCTATATTGATTCCTTGGCATACATTTTTATTAGTTATCAGTGCTCGTGTCATGTTTTACAAATAAATGAAAATTATTAAGACTTTTATTTTCTTCACATTATCATTACAACTCTTAAACACCAGCAGTAGTTTATTTTGTTTTGGTTTTTTCCAATTAGGAGTCAAATGCTCAAAATTTGGACTTGAAATTCCTTTTGCAAGTAAGTTTACACATGAATGACATTCTTGTTGCAAATTCATGCCTAGATTAACAAAAATCACAGACCTAGACTTATAACCTGCAGCAGTCACTGAGGCCATGTCTACAATAGAAAACAGTCATGTTAGATCATGTGAACTGAGATCAGTTTAGTTAGTTTAAACAATGATATATGCTTAACATTTTTTATTCAATATATTTTAAATCACAATATCTTCAAACAGTACTGAAAAGAAAGTTAATAAAAGTGCTTAAAATATTATTAGTACTTAGCATCATGTTAACTAGGACACTGAAAAGATGGTGGCTTATATGTATATATATCTATATTTATTTACATATATATTTACCTGCATATATATGTAAATACAAGTTTATCTATACTTTTATAGATATATATTTGTAGATAAACTGTGCAAAAGACACATCCATTCTGTTGCCAAAATTTTTCATTGGTTCCATATTCAGTGCAGGTGGGCTTTTCTTCTAATATAAACATACACACAGCTGAAATTCATGAATGCAAACTTAGTTTCTATATTGAGGAGATTTATAAATGTTCATGAAAGTATGATCTTTAAGTTCTGTCTGAAAGCACCTTCCAGTAACATTACTACAGTCTGTGGTTTTCTGTTTTCTTTGCAGCAACATATTGATCATTTTTTCCAGTTAATTTTAGAGAGCAACAGGGTTCTATGGTCAGGTTTTATGTCTTGTTTCTTGAAATTCAAGTTTAAGCATGAATAAAACTATTCATATATGAATAAATTTACAAAATAAAATTGGAATTTACAGATTCAACAGACCAAGAGAAATGTCATTATATGTTTTTAGTTTTGTTTGCTTGGTTTCAACCAGTCCTTAATGTTTTTAAAAATCTGCCTTCTAATCTGAATTTGGAAAGGCAATTATTCTTATCTACAAAGTTAAGGTCCTTTCACTTACAAAATACATGGGATTTAGGTTGTTAAACACTGTAAATTAAAACATTGCAACACCAAACACTCAACCTGGAATGTCAAATAGTTTGACATTTACTTCAGTATTTATCGCATATGAAGCCAGGCTCACAATAATAATATACATTGCTAAGGAATTCTCCAATTGAGAGTTAATATATATCATTTTCCTCAAAAATTCTTTCTAAAAAGAAACAGAATATGGCAAACTTATATAGAACAAATATAGAAAACTACTCTTTCTTTGTTCAAAATGTAATTTTGGTTGGGTTTTATCTTTTTTTTACACCAGCTTTTAAAAATCAGAAGACTTTTTCAGTGAAAACATAGAAAATGTCCATAGAGAATGTAAACATTACATGTCTGTAAATTGGGAGTTTTCCACCCAAGAATCATTCCACTGGCTGTAGGCCTGACATGACATTAAGAAATATTGCCATATATTGTCTTCTACTCATCAACAAAGACTTGTCATGTAAGCACTTGTTCAGGTTTGTTCTGTTCTCCTGCTCTCATATTTTTTTACTTCCAGGAGGTCAAGACCAAAACACTCTGAACCTGACATATTTTTTTTCCAAAAATATTTCAAAAAATGCTGTGCTTGTCAGCTGCTCATTTTTACTTACATGGTAATTTCTTCTCAGCTGTCGGTTCAAGTAAGTCTTTTACAGAGCTCTTGTGAAAGACAGCATATTATCTAAGACTGCAGAACCAATTAAAGTTTTACTTGCATGACCTAGTGCAAAGGGTTCTGACTGGATACTTGGTTATAAAGAGTGTCTCATTCTTTGGGTGAGGGTACCTATAAATGAGAGAAATGACACAGTAATAACTTTTCCTGTGTTTGTTTTGAAATTTAGCTTCTGATCTCAATACAGAATGCAATGCTGTATCTATGCTATATAATGCTATCTGATTGTACCAAATATGATAGGTTATTTAATAAAAGAAACATTTCAGCTAGCTCATATGATCCAAAACCATGATGAATTACTGCTTTGTGATCCAATAAAGATCAGTGAAGTTTAAACTCCAGACAGATACTCAGAAGAATTTACAGAAAACAACAGAGTAAAAATGTGTAACAGTCTCCAGTTTTAATAATACATATAGGCCACATTCTTTATAAACATTGCATAAATCATGTTGGTGATTTTTTTAATTGGTTGGTTATCTATTTTAAAGAATTTTTATGAAAATTATTTGTGTAACATTCTATTTTAGAATTAAACATTTAAAAACAAGTAACATGAAAATATTCAGAAAGCAAGATCCTCAGCTACTCTTACCACAAGCTTTATAAAACTGTTCAATAGCAGTTACAAAATTAGGTTCACAGATATCCGAACTTTTTCTTAGTAATTATGTCTTTACATAATTCATAGACCGCTAAAAGATTCACCACTTTCCCTTAAATGAGTTAGTTAAGCACACACACCCCTTCCCACTGTTACATGTCTAGTTCCATTTTCAATAAAATGCAAATTTACTCAAGTACAGGTTGTTCACACACCACCACTCCACCTGGGAAAAAAACCAAAACACAACAGAAATGCTGTTCAGTTGACTGAAATGATGAATAGGTTAACTCAAGTGCAAGTTAAGAACATAAGCTTAGCCCCAAGAGCTCTGTGCAAAGGGCTACAAAAACAAGCCGATGTAGTGTGAAACAGAACAATTTCATCTGGTTTTTATTGAACAATCCTGGCAACATAGCTTGCATAAGCACATAGGGCATGTCCTTCCTGTTGTGATAATTTTTTTCATTTTGAAGTCTTTCTTCCTTAATATTCTAAAGTTGTCAAGGTGTTTGAAGTTTCATATTCTCTATGACATCTTTCCCTCACCAGTCTGACTGACCATATCTCAGAGTAGAACAAATTCTTCCTTACCAAATTGTCAACATACATGCATACATGTGCCTATGTACATATATTTGTATATATATGTGCACACAAATCCAGAGTTGTCTTTTTCCTCCACTTTCATTACAGATGACAGAGCTACGGTTACTTGGTTATAATCAAATTTTAGATCATTAGGATATAAGGCACCAAGCTTATCAGAATGCTCAGCTTTGTCAAGAGTTTTGTCCACTTTCAGCACAAACGTGAGGTCAAAAGTCAGCTTTCAGACTTGGAGGCCTCAAAATTTCCTAATCTACTTTTCTTCATGACACTGGCAGAAAGGCTAGCTCTGAAGTCTTCAAAGACTAAATTCTTCCATCTCAATCATTCTACATCCTTTGCAGGAAGAAAAGAAGCAAAGATTCAGAGCCTGAATTAAACTCTGAGTAAACAAAGAAGAATCTGTTCATGCTGGAGGTGTTGTGCTGGTAGTTTCCTAACTTTTGAACAAGATAACAATCCTTGTGTTTCTGTAGGCTGAGATAGCAAGTTGCAGCCTACTACCTTCATGTATTCATCAGTTTGTTTTCGACTACTTCTATACAGAAATCAAAGAAGGTGTACTAAGAGCAGGAATGTTCTACATATATGTTTCTAAAGTTTTTTTTAAAAAAGAGAACATGACATGTTTAAGTGAACAAGTGAATGCTCAAGCTACAGTAGATTAAAGTGTTCTGGCATCAATTTAACATGGCCCCAGCTAAAGCTGTGCTAAAAGAAAGTGGAACAAAAAATCCTTGGTTGAACATTATATATTAAAAATGCTTCAAAGAAATCACTTGAGGGAATCCAGTTGTATTGCTTTTCCTTTTGATAAAATTTGATAAGGTCATTTGGTGCCAAATTACATATTACCTCTAAGCAAAATTAAAGTTTTTGACACAGGGTGGCAGCTGAGAAATGAAAGCTCTTTGAAAGGGTTTCCAAACCTCTTTCAGGAATATTTGGAAAATTATTTCATAACTCAGGTTTTCTTTGCTGCCCTAGGGAGGTTATTTGCTCTGCCTAAAGTAGCCTTCACAGCAACAGCGCTGACACTGCAGTCTGTACTTGCGCTAAAATAGGCCCTGTCTATATTAAGGATTTACAGATTAAACTGATTTGCTGGAAAACTTTGTGCTAACAAAATAAAACTCTGTTAAGAACAGAGCTGGGCACCTTTTTCACCAAACATTATATTCAAAGATAAATGTATATATTGCCATTGCCGATTTTGAAAATGGATGTAAAGCTGGTTTAAAAAGTTCTACCCGGGCCAAACAAGACAGGCACCATTAAAACAATATTTCCTTCCTGTTCAAGAGGCAAAAGTTCAGAGTTGTACTGCAGGACATCCAAGTTTACTTTCCTCATCCACCTTGTGATATTTGAAGACATAGTCTTAGGAATGCCAGGTATTTTGGTTAAAGGAAATACTATTTTTGAAAAAATCTCTTATTATTGAAGCTCTCTACTCCATGAATGAACAAACATTAACTGTAGCAGAGTCTAAAGTCCTGCTTCCCAGGACAGGGCAGTGTCTTAGGATAAAGCTAGGAGGTATTGCCATTTTTGCCATGGGACTACACTATTTCACATAAACTGAAGGCGCAACCCTGGAAGAGGCAGTGAACTCTCCTACAAAAACAGGATATACAGGCATGAAGACATTAAATCCTGGACCTGTAAGATTTCAGCACAAGAAGAAATTCAATGTAACTGTGATAGTGCCCTAGCCATTAAGTTACCAGAAAAAAAAAAAAAAGGAACATCACAGACATCTTCTTGTATCATCTGTGAAATGAAAAAGTATTTGAAATTTACTCCTTTCTTCTCTTCAATATTCTTTCAGATGTCTATCCCATCAAAAGACACATTTGCATGTTTGAGTAAAATGGAAGTTATCATTTAATGGGAAACACAAATTTCAGTATCACTCCGTAAGAAAGAGGTGCATTTATTTATCTATTGGTCCTGTAACTACAATAAATAAAAAAAGTTATATGACTAAATAGGATGGGATTTTCAACAAGTATCAGTGCATGCTGTACTGTTCCTGTTGTAAAACTGATCAGCTTACTGCCACAGACTTCAAAGAAATAAGAAAGGATAGTGGCCGAGGGGGAGATGATACTATATAGGGGTCAATGTTTCTGTATGAACTTGTGAACTGTAATTTCAAGCTGGCTGTCTAGTGCTATTTTTTCTTCTTTTTGAAACGCTTACCCTTGTGTGCAGTTCCCTCCTTCTCCCCTTCCCATTCCTACCTGTCATATATGAAATCTGTGATTAGTGCTTAAAATAAAAATAATTACTAGAAATACTATGACTTCATAATCTGTCACCCAAGTAGCTGTCATTCATTAACATAATATACTGCAGCACCACGCAGAGCAGGGCATGAGAAAGTTTAAGTGGTTTCAGCACTCACAAAAGCAGGAATTACAGCAGGATAAAAATCCCACTGCTTTTGCCCTGCCTGTGATGAAAAATCTTCATGGCGACATTTCATAGGTCATTTGTATTGCAGTTTAACTCACAGAAGGGAGCCAGACTTCTCTGACATCTGTTTGACTCATGCTATCTACCCAAGAAAAGAAAAATATATTGCTATATCTCTCATGGGATTGTACATCCACTGACCAATCTTGATTATCCAGTACTGTTTTTCTCTGCTAACCGTAGCCTACCTGTAAGGCTCTTTGCTTGATGTATGGGGGAAAGATCAGTGAGTTAAGTGTTTCTTATCTCCGAACTTTTAATTTGTAATCCATCTCTATTGTCCCTCAAAAAACTTGTACATGGAAGACTGCATTTCACTTATTCAATAAAAATAACCTCAGTCCAAATGCAGATTGAGATGCTTTACAGAGATAGAAAAATATGCATGAAATAATGTTTCATGTGCTGAAAACAAAGGAAAAATCATTAGCTAAAGATATATGAGCTTCCAACTCTTCTAATATCATCACTTCATATAAAAATGAATCACCTATACGGCTTGTCTGCTACATGCTCATTTAGCAAGTGGTCTACAAAGTGTTTTCCATTAGGTGCAAGATACTTCAACTTAAAAGAAGACATAAAACACAGTTTAGATGACTTTTATAGCAACCCTAATGAAACTTTCTGAACCTTTGCGGATCATATTTTACAGAAAATGGGTAACAATGGCTGCATGTACAACAAGGTTGCAGGATATACAGGACGCAGTAAGTGTTTCAATTATGGCATATACAACGGTGTGTTCCAATATTTGCAGATTGTAAATTTCAACATTATTCCGCCTGGCTTATACTGTGTTCAGGAGCTAAAGAGCTAAAGTAGGCATCCAGAGTAAAGAAATGTGGCCAGACTTAGCTAGACCCCGTACAAGTGAACATAGTTTTAAGGACAAAAATCGAACTTGGGAAAGAATGTGTCAGCCTGTTTTCTGTTTGTTTCTTTGAAATCACAGCATTTGGTCTTTGGTAACTTACAGAAAGTAGGGCAAAAGAGTACAGAAGAAGACTTCCGTTATGTAAGTCTAGCTTAGAGTACAGTTTAGAGTAGCTAAGTATCTCTCAAAAATTCACTGCTATTGCCTTCCACTTCCCAAAGAGGCTGGTAATTAAGTTTCCATTGGGAATTCTCTCGTTAAAACCACACCTCATTTCACAACTAATTTTTTAATAGGAGCTGGGCAAACTGCTACTGAAAGGTCTGGTATGTGAGGATATAATTTTTATAAATATTATGCATTTACATTAGTTTTATTTTCAATGAATTATCATGGAAGAAAGCTCAAAGTAATTACTTATATGTAAAATAACTTAATCAAGCTTGTTACTATAAGCTCCAACAACATAAAAAAGGTGGTTTGCAAAAACTGAGCATCTAAGGTTTGTCTCATGGTAAGGATGATCTGAAAGCTGCCAACAGATGTGGACTACATGGCCTCAGGTAGCCAGGAAGTTACTGTTTGATGCCCAAGAGGCTAATGAATATCAAGACTGAATTAGTTGTGGGGTATGTAAAGAAAACATATGACAGTGCATGACAGGGACTTCTATTTTTAAACTATTTTCATTGATTTTAATTTTTAGCAATACACTTTAGTTAGAGGAGGCTGCTCATTGTGTCACCTTCTCCTTGTTTCAGCTGGGATAGAGTTAATTTTCTTCTTAGTAGCTGCTGTGGTGATGCATTTTGGATTTGGTGTGAGAACAATGTTGGTCACACACTGATCTTTTTAGTTGTTGCTAAGTAGTGCTTACCCTAAGTCAAGAACTTTCCAGTTTCTCGGGCCCTGCCAGCGAGAGGGCTGGGGGGCACAGGAAATTGGGAGGGGACACAGCCAGGACAGGTGACCTGAACTAGCCAAAGGGATATTCTATACATCATGCTCATGATTATAAACTGGGGGGAGTTGGCCTGGGCCTATCAATCACTGCTGGGGGACTGGCTGGCCATCAGTCAGTGGGTGGTGAAAAACTGTACTATGCACGATGTTTTCTTTCCTCCTTTCCCTTTAGATATTGTTGCTTTCCCCTTATCCCTCCCTTTCATTATAATTGTGATTTTTGTTGTTGTTATTATTATAATATTTTATTTCAATTATGAAATTGTTTTTATCTTAACCCTTGAGTTTTACATTCCTTCCCAATTCTCCTCCCCATCCCTCTGAGGGGGGGCAGGGGTGAGTAAGCAGCTGTGTGGCACTTAAGTTACTGACTGCAGTTAAACCACGACACGCCTCATTGCAACATTAAGGTCAAATTCCAATCCGAAGCTGAAAAGTTTCTGGAATGGAAATTCACATTCGCTGACCAAGACATGGCTGATTCAAACTGTTGTGTGAAATTTCATAATATTTTCTCTTTGTTTTTTCAAGCTGACTGCACATCCATTAGCTGGCAGGTGGGTAAATGTACACCTAGCAGGTTCAACGGACTTGCTTCTGATGATCAAGATAATAATTTAACTGAATCACTGTCAAGTTCATGTTATATTTGACTAAAAGCAGGGAAAAAGGCTGACTCTACTGTGTTCTTGCTGCTGCACACCGAGTAAGGTAAAAGTGCAAGAAGGTGGAATGAAACAACATGTTTCTTGAAGAGCAGTGGACCACACTAGACCCCAAACAGGCAGGGAGACCACTGCCCACGAGACAGGAATTTCCTAAGGCAACAGCAGAGCAGCCATGAGTCAAACTACTTTGGTGTGACAAGGTCAAAACAGACTTTCCTGAAGATCCAATGATGACTGCGTGAAGGTGCTACCGGCCTAGGATGCCCTCGACACCTAACAAATGAGAGCAAGTCTGAAAGTGTTAACTTGCCCAATTAGAATGTGCAGCGTTGAGACAGAGAAAAGAAATAAATTTCAGAACCTGTACCTACTAGCAAAACTGGATTTCCTTTAATGCAAAATTAATTTAAATATAGACTATGTTGTAACATAACATCATTAAATATGGAAAGCTTTCTGACATCTATTGGTATCCTTAATCTAAGGAAAATAAAAAGTTCTACCTCAATGCTCTGGCTGGTGTGGGACGTCATCTTAGAGCACAATAAATACACAGCAAACTCCTATAAAAGCAACTGTGCTGAAGTGTATACAGACTTAAATTACTGGATGTAAAATAGCAAATCAATTTATATAATGGGGGTTTTATCTGTTCTTCTCATTTCCGTCGTGTCAGCAGACAGTACTGCACTAAAATGCCAGGGTAGCTAGGACTGTCTGTGCAGTCTGTCAGCCTGCAGCTGCAGATAACTTTCTTGTTCCTCTTCTACAGTGCAGATTATTTGACAGAACAGTCTGTCAAATCTTACCTTTGCCCTGAAACATTGTGCTGAGAGTGAAGCAAAGAAGTTCTTTTTAATGAGCTTGGATATTGCATTTTGAATAATTTCTTCAGTGAGACTTTTTTTAAACAATCTGTTTACTTATACATTCCTAATAAGCATACAGGTACATGGAGATGTGTCTGCAAAATATTGGTAATTCTCGGTTCTCTGCAGTTCGATATCACTCCAAAGATGTGATCTGGCTAACTAAAGCCACCTGGACATTTGCAAAGCCTTTCTGAAGATGTAATTGATTGGAAGACTGATGAAGCACTAATCCTACTACTAAAGACACCATGCCACGGAACAGGAGAGTAGAAATCACACTGGCAAAACACTGCGCTGAAAGTCATTATCCATTTGATCCTTAGATTAGCAGCACTGAAAAGTTTGGGCATTTCAAAGAATAGAAACAGAAGCAGTTTTCCGACATGTTGTCCCTTTACAACCTAGCAGATATTGAAAATCTTTGGCTTTCCTTCATACATTACTCTTGAATCTAGGGGGAAAATAATATGCAGGTACAATGTGGGGATAGTTTTGAAAATAATCACATCTTCCTTAACATGATACTTCCTTAAAGTGTTACTTTCTCAGTTATACCCTAAGCTATATCGTCCAGGTATCTGAGAGGCATACATTCCTTATAATAATGCCTACATACTTTTATGTGTAGTTCAATCTCTGAATTACTGAACAGAATCAGGAATGTTTACTGTATCATGAATGCAAAAGTGGGAGACTGGCAGATATAGAAGTCTGGGGACTTTTTAACTATTTTTGTGAACATTCCCAGAAGCACTGACTACAGCTCTTCTAATAATACATTTTAAAAAAAAAATCTTTCTTGTTAAATTCCTATTTAATAGACTCAGCAATGACAACACAACATGCAAAATGAGTGGTTTGAGTATAGCTAGCCTGCATGAATCACAGCATATGGGAAAAAAGGATTTAATTAGTATCTCTCTCTGACATAAAATATCAGAGCAAATAAGCACATTTGTCAAATGTGGGAAACATTCCATATCTTCTGAAATTCTACCCATTTCTCACGTTCACTTCAGGCAGCCATTCATACAATGAAATAATTTTTGAAATTATGAAATGGATTTGGCATCACAGACACAAAAGGCTTAACCATAGGACGCAAGTATAAAGGCCAACTGTAGTAAGAACAACATGTGTAGTTTGGATGACAGAGAATATGGTAGTAAGAAAGGTGACTGAAGACAGAAAAACTGTACTAACAAGAAATCCTTGGAATCATAAAGGAAAAAGAATGTGTCATATAGGGAAATACAGGTACTGACTACTTTTCATGGTAGTGCTGTCAGTCTGTATGGCTCTTTATGATATTTATACTGATTTCACCTGAGTGCCATGTACAAACACACCAAGCTGTTTTTTGTATGTGAACTAAAAAAAACAAAACAAAAAAAACCCCAAAAAACAAAAAAAAAAAAAAACCAAAAAAACCAAAGTTTGTCTGTTTCTTTTGGAGGTGAGTGGAAGAAGACGACCTATATGTTTTAGAATAAATTATACTGTCAAATTGGATGATCTGCTTCATCCAGAACAAGGGCTTGCCTTCCCTCACTAACTGCCCAGAACAGGAAGTGGAATGAGGAAAATGCATTCCTTCAGCCGGGGATGTCAGGCCTCTCATGTCATTCACTGGAGAATTACTTCTTTGTCACACAAGGGAGGCATGTCCAGAAATCCCATCATTATTCTGCTACTGTGGAAAAGGGGAGACAAAAGTTTATAGCAGTCCTGTCAAAGTACTTGACACTGGCGAAAAAAATCTGAATTAAGACATTTTAAGAAAAATTAACATAATGGTGAAGCTAATAAAGCTGTAGCCAGATAAACTTGATTTGTATTATCCTTTTCTCCCTGAAAAACCTAATGATTCAGCAAGGCTAACCACATGCTTAAGTATATGGTTACATGATTTAGTGGCTCAGGAGAAACTCTAATCTACCAAATTTGATCTCAAATGCAGTTTTTGCAAACCTCACAAAAAAAAAAAAAAGGGAAAAAAAGAAAAAATATTCAGTGGGGTTTTTTTGTGTGTTTTTTAAGTTAGTTCTTATAACATCCTTTAATTATAAAATTCATTATATTTTCCATTTGGAAAATTTCACAAATTAAATAGTTTACATTTTCTTTCTAGGGATAAAATTTTGTTAACTTTCAAGCGATCAGAATGATTAATTCTTTCATTCAGCATGTTTATGTTTTGTTAGTTATATAACTATTGTGTGATATCACTGCAGGTTACTGTACATGCAAAAATGCCAATAAATAATTGAAATAATTGATTACTTATATGGTAGGATATTCAAACATTAGACTGCCTGTATTAAGTGAAGAATTAATCACTTGTCTGACCATCCTTAACTATACTGATGAAGGTAAGAACACTATACTTGAGGATACTAAAGACATAAAGACATCACCTTTTTTAGAT
Source organism: Falco rusticolus (assembly GCF_015220075.1). NCBI lineage: Eukaryota > Metazoa > Chordata > Aves > Falconiformes > Falconidae > Falco > Falco rusticolus. The sequence goes on along the minus strand of NC_051189.1, from coordinate 6,936,804 downwards.
AACCACTCTGTATTAAAAAATACCATTAAGCGTCATTTTAACTTAAAAATATTATTTGAAGAGCTTGCAGTATATATGTAGAATATAGGGCTTTGGAATAATTTGAAATTTAATTTATATTCTTGTTAAAATATAATGACACAAAAAGGGTATCTCGGAGACTAAACTGAATAAAAGGAAGAATGAAATGCTTTTTAAAGATGTCATGACAGCTCCTCATTTTAAAAAGTGTGGATACACATTTTAAGAACAAATGCAACTCAGTTCATATGTAGCAGCAAATTTGAAGTTCATGAGATTTAGTAGATGCAACAGCTATTCACAAAAGTGTTGAGTCAATGAAAAGTAACAGCTGGTGTTATGTGAATCCAGTGAAGCTCCAGAAAAGAATTTTTTTTTCAGCTTTAATGAAACTATAAAAAGAGTAGCATTTATTGCTTTCAACTTGAATAGACTGTCTCACATACTCATGCTCTTGATCACCCACAGTCCTCTTGTTAATCTGTTGACTGTCTGTTCACCCATCATATATTCAAGCCAACACCAGTGTTTCCAAGAAAATAATGGCAGAGTGCCACATCTAAAAAGTCACAGCATATCTTCAACAAGAATAATTTTTCTTTGCAGCATTAGTTCTGAAAAATATATCTTTACCAGAAACATCACAGTATGTTTTTTTATATTTATGGAAGATTCCAATCTGCAGAAGCACAGTTAAAGAATACAATAAAATTGGTTTTTTTCCTAATAATTGCTATAGCGCTGAAAGGTTGTTTTAACACAACAAAGCAAAAGCAGCTTTTAAATATTTCTACAAGTTTTGGTCTAAATACTGGGCTTGGTGTTGAATTGACTGGACAACACTTTTTCCTGTACATTGTATAACCAGTGATACAAGAGCTATGATGTTGCCTCTGTTTCTTTATTAAATGACCTGTAACTTTAAACTAAGTTGTTTCGGTTGTTTTGGGGGTTTGGTTTGTTGTTGGTTTGGTTTTTTTCTATTAGAAATTGTGCCTTCAAATGCTCATGATAAATAATTCTGTTGAGCAAATATGTATTTCTATTCAAAATACCTGTGAAAGAATTGAGTAAACCAGTTTCACACTTAGGCATAAATGTTCATTGATATATTTGATAGGAAACCAGGGAAAAGAATACTATGTTTGTATATTTTAATGCAATTACAAAGTTGTAATTTGATAAGAATTTGAATTGATAAAAAAAAAAAAATCCCCAAATCACTGGCCAGCTTTGCTTAAATGAACACATACAAGCAAATAAAAGGGTCACAAATTAGTAACCAATAATTCTGTAAAATAACTTCGGTACCAAAAATATGTAAGTACTTTTCCTGCATTTACACCAACCTAAGAAACAGTTCAACTTCTATATCAACCATATATGTCAAATACAAAACACAGGTGAATAAAAAGTGGTTGTTTAGTAGCCTAGAAACCGATTGGGAAAAATGTAAAACATTTAGAAACTGAATTTCTTATTTAAATAACTACCCTTAAAAACCATGTACAATATTCTTATGTGATCCTGATGGACTTGGTATCAGAAGCTGAATAAATCCTTCAATGTTTTTTGTATTAGGTTACAATAGAACCAAATACTTCTGTAAAAACACTTTCTTGGCCTACTTTCTAAAAGCATTTAGAGCACTGTTGGACATTTTTTTTCCTCTCATCCTTTATCTCCTATGATCTGCATATGCCATTCACTTAATGATTTACTAGGTTCCTTTTACTTGAAGATTTAAAGTCCACTTCCTTTGATTATAATTTTTCTTCATATGACACTAGCATGTTTGAGTATTCCACATTTTAATGATTTTTTACATTACAGTTCTGTAACCATATCTCATTATGGAGAAAGTAGTCAAAAAACCCAGCCACTCTTCATAACATTTCTAAAAATCTTTGCTAATGTTTCAATTGCTTTTATTTAGTAGCAAGACTTTAGGAATTGTCAGAGACCATCAATTTAAAAAAAATAAGTATGTATTTGACACAAAAAAGGTAAGTATCATATCTATTTTGCTGGAAAACTGTTGGACCAGTCTGCCATTCATTATTTTGGATTCTGTGACTTGTAATTTCTATATTATTACTTTAAAAGTTGATAAACTGAGCCAGTTTATTATGAAAATATAGAACAAACAAAGCTATGAAATTAGTAGTGCCTTGAAATACAGCTGTATACTATATGACCATTTACAATGTAAAAGAATCTGGATTTAGATTGAATATTCTAATGGATAGAATAACACTATACATACACTATGCATACAAATATATGCTTATTTCTGGGGAAATCTAACACAAGGTTATAGAACGGATACAATAAAAAGTTTCTTGTTATAACTGAAATGGTAGAAGTATTGCATGTGCATAACAAAAACTTGTATGCAAATGAACATCTAAGACCACTTCTAGAAAGAAAATACTCCCTTTAAGCACAGAAGAGTCTGCTGTGAAGATTCTACTGTGACCTTTGATAGAAAAAAACCAAACAAAAACAAAACTCAAAACAAACCAACTGTGGCAGATGCAGTTAAGTTTGCTTATGTAGGGTTTCCGTAGGCATTTTTAACCATTCAGAAGAGTAATACTAGAGGGATATGTCTTGTACCAATCTCAGTTGCACAGTTCATGATAACATAAAACAAAATAAAAAGTCTTCTATAGAAAATATATTGAGCTACTTTTAGTATTAGGTAAAAAGAAAAAACATAAAAAAATCCAGAGTTTTTCAGCAGAAGGTGAAAGAGAAGGAAAAAACTACTAAAAATAATGAACAAAACAAGATTCCATTACAACATTTTCTGGTCTGAGCATTTCATTCTCATACATCCCCTCTTTCCTTTGTAAAGTCCTCTCAGAGAAGATCTTTAAACATTTACCTTCACCTTTTTTAAAATAAAAAGAATTTAATGAAGTGTTGTTACAGGTCCCAAATGAACTTTTAAGTCAAAAAAACTCCAAACTCTAAAGACAACTTATAGTAAACAATACTAAAACTCATAGCAAAGTCACAGTTCAATGTTCTATTAGCCACTAGAGTATAGAAATTCAATTTTTACTGCCAGCTGGAGACAGATTTAGAGAATTTTATTGTAACTTGCATTATACACTCTTTGACCACACAATGACAGCCAGGTGATTCTAATTCCAGGAAAGAAGTATTTTATATTCCTTTTGAAAAGCTGTCTTGTTTCTTATCTTTGTTTTGAAACTGACTATGAAAATTTGTGAAATTTCTGCCTTTTTCATTAATTTGAGCAACGTCAGTGTATTTATCTGTTTGTCTCTGGGTAACTGCAGAAATAAGTTTCCTGTGTAAGGCTAAATCCTGACAGTGTGCTTTGCTTACAGGGTGGATGCAGATAGTTTATTGATAGCTGAGGTTGACCAAAGTAGCATGCCTTGCCAGGAAACTGTTTGAGGTAAACAAACATTGCTAGACAAAACAAGACCATAAACAACAAAGAAAACATCCTAAAAGACTTGACTTAAACTGAGAGTACTGTAGTGGTGCAATCAGTTTGAACGTTATAGGGTAGATCAAACATTTTTCTATAAAAGCATATGTTTAGAAGCCGTCACTGCCCATTAAGTAAGAGATATATTAATCTAAAATGAGATTTAGACAGAATTAAGGCCCCACACTAAAAATGCAGAAAGCATGTGACCACAGTTCAATACTCCAGAACAGCTAGCAATGATGGATTGCTGGTTCACCTGCTTTTTTCAAATGAGCTTTTTTCATTTTCAGTCTTTCGAGAAATGATACTACATGCATTATTTCAACCAGTCCATAGTACTAGGAACGCTTGTCTGAACTTTACAACATTCAGCAAAGGCAAAGCCGCTGCTGCCCTTGGCCAGGAAGACTGGCTGCAAGGGCACAGGCTGGTGTAAGGGACCGGGAGGCCTTGGAAGACACCAGCTGAGGATGAGCCAGCAGTGTGCCCTGGCTGCAGAGATGGCCAACAGCACCCTTGGAGGTATTCACAGGGACACAACCAGGCCATCAAGGGGAGGGACTATCCCCCTCTCCTCAGCACTCATGAGATCCCACCTGGATACTCTGTCCAGGTTTTGGGTTTCCGCAGCACATGAAGGAGGAAGGGCCCTTCAAGCTGGCTGAGGTCTGGAGCACTTGCTCTTTGAGGAGAGCCTGAAGGACCGGGGCTTGTTCAGTCTGGAGGAGAAAAGGCCTCCGAGGGAAGTAAATGCAGCCTGCTAGTCCCTGTGAATAGTTTAATGGCAAAATGGAGTTGGGACTCTTTGCAGTGGTGCACAGTGGGGAAATGAGAGACAGCAAACATAAGGAAAATCAAAACTAGATGTAAGGAGAATCTTTTTCATCCTAAGGACAGCTGAGCAGTGGAAGAGTCAGCTCAGAGAGGCCATGCAGTATCCTTCCTTGAAGATTTTCAAGACTCAACTGGATAAAGCCCTGAGCAACCTCATCTGAGCAAATTTCCTGTGGTCCTGCAATTTCAGAGTGAATGAAAACAAAACACACTTTTTTTCTACAGCTCTAAAATTGCCTGATGGACATCTAGATTTTCAAACTACAATGCTGTGGAATCTGAATGCCATGTTTATTTGAAACAAACCCAGTGCCTCTTTCTGGATTTTGCTTTTCTAGTCCAGAAGTGTTAACCATTAAGACACGGTAGCACCTAAGTTGTAGAAGCTAACATTCTTCATTAGATCTAGTCTTAGTCCTCATTACACGTAGGCTTTATGTCATTTGTGTAAAGGTTTTATCCAGAGGGAAAAAAAATAATCTCTTTTTTGCTGTCATTGGCAATTTAAAGAGCAGATTTACAGAGTAACTTGTGCATTAATGCCAGGCCTTGGGGATATTTATATGAACCTTTAAATTAAACCCTTCAAATGAACTTACTAATCCTATAGAATTGACAACCGTGCATTCAACTGAATTTATTATTCAAATCATTATGATTTATGGACATTTTAACAAGTTACAGCCCATATGTTGCATTGTCATGTCTTTTTGAAGATTGGTTATTTGGATTAGCTATGCAAGTGTATGGATATTTCTTATAAGATGCTTAGCAAGAGACATCCTTTAACTCAGGATTTCCTCCAGCTGTTTGATCAGACATCATGTTTCTGAAGACAGTTGATCCCTAACTGCAGCTTTTTCTTCAGACAAAGTGATGTTCCTTACACAGCTTACTTATATTTTTTTATTATTCCTATAAACCTGTAAATCAACATTATTGCAGCATTAAAAATTCAAATGCAAGCTATGTAATTTTAAACAAGATTTTCTTAAAGAAGATTTGTAGTAAGTAGCTTGTTAAACTGTCTGGGAAGTTTAACTAACAAACCTAAGAGCTCTTGTTAGCAGTTAATTCTTTTGGAAGAAGTAAAATAAGGTATGGATTTGGGAGACAGACAAACAGAGGAAGACAGACAGAAAAAGAAAATTATTAACAATGGTACATTTAGGGACCAATCTAACTTTAAATTTCACAAACTGTGACACAGAAATTTGTCTTACAGTTAACACTAAATACGACTGATGAATTCTCTATTTGTTATTAGATTATCTAGACAGACTAAAAGATCCAAGGTACCGAATGGAGATCCAACAAAGAGGTTTATAACAACTATAATTTTAGCTTGCACCTAGGTCTTCCACTTTTAAGTTTAAATTCACAGCAGCGGTTGTGCTAGAGGAAGTGCATTTACAGTATCTGATGTTTTATGTCATCCTGTAGACAGGGCATACTCACTAGCTAACAGGCAAGCGAGCAGAACACACCTTGCCATGACAGAACATCCCATCTGACTCCTCTGGAGTCTGAGTCTCCAGCCCAGCCCTCACCCACTCCTGCCCCTGCTTGTGAAGTGGAGCACTGGCTCTGTGCTGGGACAAGGAGGAAGTGCCACTGTTCTTTAATAAACGTTGCTAGTTTGTACGTATATTAATGATAGACAGAGAACTGAAAACAAGAAAATTCTGTCCTTTCAAACCATTTTAGAGAGCACACAGTACTTACTGAAAACACCAAAGATACCGTCTTACAAACTTCTCCCGTGCCATTCACAATACTGCAGGCCCCATGGTGAAATAAATTGTTTTCCTAACAGTAGGCACTGAAATAGAAAACTGTTATGAAAATACTCTACATCTCCCATCTGCCTTTTAATGCAACAAGCATCAAACCAAAAGAACTGTCATACGGAAAAAGAAAGAACCAGAGAGCCTTCTTGCCTTCCACAGATCACCATCTGTACTGGGTCTGCTGGGATGGAGTTAACTTTCTTCACAGCAGCCACTAGGGTGCTGTGCTTTGGATTTGGCTATAGCTGAACAGTGCTTGCACAGAGTCAAGGCATTCCGTTTTTCTCCCTCTTCTCCCCCAGGAAGAATGCTGGGTGTAAGCAACAGATTGGGGGGGCTAGCATTCTGTACCATATGATGTTGTGCCCAGCAATAAAAGCTCAAGGGAAGGAGACAGAAGCAGGGATGTTGATGGCTACAGTACTTTCTTCCCAAGTAACTGTCATGTGTGCTGAGGCCCTGCTTTCTGGGAAGTGGCTATTCAGCTCCCTGCTGATGGGAAGCAGTAAATAAATCCTTCTTTGCTTTGCCTGCACATGTAGCTTTTGTTCCACCTATTAAACTGTTTTTATCTAGTCCATGAATCTTATCACCTGCCTTTATTTTTTTCCCCCCACCCTGACCCACAGGAGAAGGGAATGAGCAAGTGGTTCCATTAGATGGGGTCAACCCACCAAACAAAACGATCTTTGTTACCAAGATACAGAGACATGAACTCACAAAAGAAATGTCATTCACATAGAAAACAGCCAAAACCAAAGACTAGAGGTTCAGAGTGAGCAGAGTTAAACATTTGGATGTCTTTTCCACAAGTGAAATCTAAGGTCTTTTCACATATAGTTGCTTTAAAATGATGTAGGCTTGCAGACATCCCTTACTTCACGATGGCTACTATACTAAATAGCGTGTTTGCTGATACCTTTGCTCCTCCATTGCGCACAGAAACAATGACAGGAAATTGTCACATAATTTACATGATTAGCAATAATGCAGTAACAAAACAACTTAAGTGCTATAAATCTGATATAATCTGCCACAACTAAAAAATTAAGCCAGCTGTAACTGAAGCCAAATACAGCATCACAGAAGTGCACCACACTCCAGAATGTGTATCTGACCTTTTGCACTAAAACACTGAAGCTGCTGCCAGACTAAACAGCCAGAGAATTCTGCACTTTTGGTTCAATACCCTTATCAGTCCCAGAGGAAAGATGATTAATGACCAGTCATAGCCAGAGAAGAGAGAAGAAACTGGAAGGTGTGAAAGTCAACTAGAACTGCCCTAGCAATCTGATTAATTCCATTTCCAGCTAGAGCAAATCATCTATGTTGTTACACGTAAGATGATTTAATTTGTCTGAGGCTGTGGGGCAACATGTCTACATAGTGCTCAATAGGGAGGATGAAGGATACTCAAGAAGAAAGAGATGTGCAGGAAGTGAGGACCCTGCTTTCATGACTAGTACAAAATGTGAAGTGGCATTTAATGTAAAAGAGGTGAAGAAAGACACAAGCTATCTGTGTGTATCTGGTTCACATCTCTCACCCAATTGTTTACTAGTTTACTCCAGGGCTGGGATGTTTTGTTTAGGTATACCCTATATATTACAGAAATACCTTCTTACTAAGTCCACCTTGTTGCTATTCAGTGATGGCATGCTATTTCATTGCGGTTTTTTTAGCAGGGAGAGGAACTTCACTCTTTGGTGCTATAATTCTTCTAAAACAATTTTCACTGAAGAAGTAAATATGAAAAGGCAGCATAAAAAGTGAAACTGCTGGGAAGCTGTCTTCTAAATAATGTTATAGATCTCATCTGGACAAGAAAATACAGGAAGATTTTTATTTGATACTGCACATGACATCTAAATATAGAATAAACGAGGTAATTATCTTCATCTTCTGCCTTTAATGTAACATGCAGATGGACACTAAAATGAAAACAATAATGCACATGTTTATTTTGTTAGTGTACATCTAATAACTGAAATTCACAGCTATTAGTACTATTAATTGAATTTGTTTACACATTAATGAAGATTAAAAATTTGAAATGTTTTTTGACATAGTCATAAACACTTTAGAGTCAGCTTTCAAACACTGTATAACTGCATTTTACAAGACAGAAAATGGCAGTTATTTCACAGTTTAAAATAATTTAATTTTTAGTCCTTCTCAACTGGGAAGTGAAAAGTGACCATCACAAAAATTAATAATTAATTCAGCTTACTTCTATTATTTACCTTCGTAACTAAAAGTATTCATCATCATAGGATCTGAGCATCTTAGAAACATTAGTGAATTATGATTCAGTCCACCAATCTGTAGAGAGTTTCTGTTATTACTGTTTTACATTTCTGGAACCCAATGCACACAGAGATCGATAAGACTGATTTTTCAGAGGCACTTAGCATCTGACTGTCCTACCCATTCATTTCATTTGGCATTGCAAACCACAGATCATTATTTTTTCTCTTGTAACTTCAAGACTTTGAAAGTGCCATTTATAAGAAACTTCCTGACCTGAAATAAATTTCCATACACGTTTTGGAAGCTAACTTTGCCCAAGTATGAGGATGGAAAACATTGAAAATACCAGAGAACTCTACTGGCTTCCATTTGGTAGCAGATACATTGATAGCTGTTGAAGCAGTCAGAAACAAGAAGTAAAAAATAAAAACATACTTAAGCCTTAAGCCTTTGGATTGTTTCTTCTTTTTTTTTTTCTTTTTTTTTTTTAATAATTTGAAGAACATGGTTTCTTGCCTTTCCAAGAAAAAATGTTTCATGTGGTATAAGAAGCAATGATAATGCCTGAGGTATAGGGCTTAGAAATTAGTAAGAACAAATGAAACTAGAACAACCCTGTAACTAAAGTATCACTTACAGATGCCATCGTAAATTACCCTCATTCTCACAATATACTGCATTTATTTTAAATACCTTGATCACATCATATGATTCTTATTAGATGACTCATATTTAGATCACATAATATGATTCTTATTAGATGACTCATCTTTCTGGATATTCCACTGATGCTCAGTCACCATAATACAGCTGCTAAATGAGGCAAAGATACAATTAATTATTTTTTATGATCTGAGATGATACGCAATCTAATGCAAAGGACAGACAATGGGAGAAGCTAGAGGAGAAGGTGGCCAAGAGTATCTTTTCTGTTCCTTTCACAAAATATTCAGTTCAAAGTTCAATACCTGGGTAGGAAATATATATAAAAAAAACCTCTGCTTCTTTTTTCTAGACATACGTAATGCTGGATAGCATACAAACATGACTTTTCAAGTTCCAATTTTTTTTTTTCCTTAAATGCAATTCCTTTAAAACTGAAATTCTACTTGCACAGTAGGATGCACTGGCAATTCAGGATTGTGATTCTAAAATAAAATTACACTGCTGTTAAAGCACAAATCAGCAAATCTCATTTCTTCTGGTTTTGTCAGAAGTTGACACAGGAGCATCTATATATTTGCAATACGTTGCTTTATACCATTCCTTCATAAAGCATCACGTCACATTAAACTACAGGCAGCTCTGCAATTTCTCCTTTTGCCTTATTGATACTGCACCTACTGTATAGTACTTGGGTATTCAGTTGATCTAAATTAATACAAGTACATTGATTTCAAAGGAACTACAGCGAAGATAATGCACAGACTGAGGTATTATCCTTTGTGGACTGAAGAACTGATGAAAGAACAGACTGTCCCATTACACACAGTTTTGGATCACAACTGCACGTATTGTTTAAGCGTGTACAAGTAACTACACACCATGCTGTGCACTGACTTTATAGATTGTTTAAAAAAAGAAAAACTGAAACAATCTGAAAACCATCCAGAGCTCGTAAGTCTCTTCCAGAAAGCCTAATGTCTTCTGGTTTAAGATAGCCTATATGTGATTTTACTTCCAGGCCTGACAAATGAATTATATTTTACCTAAAAGCGTCATATATTTTTAAGATAGTATCTCCCCAAGCAAAACCCCCAGACATAAATAATCCTTTGATTCTAGTTACAGCCATGAAAACATCTTGGAGTAAGAAGTGATTTCTATTTTACAGGCCTAATTGTAGTAATTCAGATTATCCACTAAGTATGTTAGGTGACACAGAAACACACAGAAAAATAATAGTTTTTTCAAGGTTTTATGCTCTCTTAAACCTTTCCTAATGGAATTATTTACTTAAGTAAGAGTCAATTTAGAAGTTAGAATGAAGATAAAGAGTAATTAAGTATATAATGTTTTATTCTTTCTGCTTTTGCATATGGAAGGATTAGAGGTAAAAGTCAGAACTGAGAAAGTGATCCTGCTTGCGTAACTGAAAATTTAGAGTAATACCCCATCACAGTTGAATTAACACTCACACTTTTTTAGCCTAACTTCAGAACAGACTCTGAACAGGGAAGTTGTGCAAGCTGTAAATTACTGCAAAACTGCTGTTACAACATGTGATCGTAACAGACAGATAGGAGCCTCAGTCATCAAGTATTCAACTACTTTGAAGACTGCAGTCTTCAATATTGCAAAGCCACAGATTCTTACTTGTCATTACCAATAGCTGATACTTTGAAAAGAGTTGGCAAGATTTAATAAAAAAACCCCAACTGAAATGAATATTAGCTTTGCATATGTATTTCCATTACATACCTCTAGAAGGAGGAGAAAAGGGTGTATTGTGAAAATGTAAGCAAACAATTTACTACCAGACAATAAAATACTTCACATTTGTGCAAATATGAATTATAAGTAAGACTGCAGTGTACGAGCACTGTGCTCACTAGGAAGAGCAAGGAAGTGATCCCTGCCTGTTCTCTCCATGCTTCTCACAGTGTTGCACTGTGTATGTTAAAACCATGGTGCAGCGTTCTGTCATATACATCCCCTGTACTTCTAAAGATGTTTAAGAAAGAGCAGGTGGAGAACTGAGCTATCAAAAGATGATAAATCTAGTTTATCTGTACATTATTAAGGATTTAATAGAGTATTTCTGCATAGAGGGAAAAAAGTGCTACATAAATATTGCAAAATGTTTCCTATTCTCAAATAAGGATGTCTGTTACAAATGTGGTCTCATGTGATTTCATATTTGGACTTTGTACTAAAGGCGTCCAGATGGTGTAGTAAAGAGAGTATTCCAAAAACCGTAACTGGCATCCTTGCTGGCGGTGACAGCTTCCAGTTACTTTAACTTGTTATTTCCTTATTCTTCAACAAACAGTTTTGTGACAAAACTGGAAAAAATGAGTCTTTAAGAATTTATGACATGGTAATCTTCACCTTTTTCCATCCAGCTGAGAATGCTCCCTTTGGAGTTACAGAGTAGTTGTTACACGTTGCCCTTTTCCTTACCTTCCCCTTTCATAAGAGCAGTTTCTAAATCTCTCTGCTCACAAAGAGATACTCCTCCAGTCAGGATAAGGAAAAAAATGGACATGATTACACTCTTGGACATATATCCTTCCTTTTATTACATCCCTTCATTTTAACTTCACTAGAATCATTATTATTGCCTCATAAAACATGGCAATGGTACCATTATTGCTCCTACAATACAAATGCTGTAGATGTTGATAGCACAAAGAATAATGAAGACAGACTTCAACACACTAAAATCAATTGGAAATGCTTTCAGGTTAGCTGAGAAGCAAGCATGTAAATTATTAGACCAGTTATGAACCGGTTTCAAAGCTAACTGCAAACACTAGAAGGTCATCCACCCATATTCCTGGGGGGTTTTAACTTGACCTTGGCAACTGAATTATGTTTTCAGCAATACGACCAGATGAGAAGTTTGGACTTGAAGTCTCACTTCAATTTTTAGAGAAATCCAGACCTTTTTATATAGGTTTTTGTAAAACTGTACACATCTTAATAATTTAGCACCTTTTTTTCAACTGCTTATGAAAATAAGACTAGATATAAATGTTTTAATGACTCACATATGAAATTCTATTCACATATTACAAATTTGAGTGGCTATGTGTACCCTATATTTATCCATGACCAGGTCTAAACTTCCTAGCTTTTTATATACGTTGAGTTCTACTATTAGATACTGTAGTGAAATACAAGTAAGAACCTAACAGCAGTAAAAATGCTACATCAACTTATGCTTACTACACTTAACTGGCAGACTCAAGTCACTGACTTAGCAGAGTGTTCTGAACTAAGATCACATATGAAATACACCTTTTCCAGTGTCCGTCTCATTGCCGTGTTCAATATGCTTGCCAGATTCTGCTTAAAAATATTCTACAGTTAACACAGCAAGACTTATGGAAAAGGTTGAGATTTGTTAGCAAAACTGTCAGCTAATCTTACAATACTCATACCTATGCATGACTAGTATCAGTGACATGAGAACATTTTTTAATCTTGGTTACATTATGTTTGACATTGAAATAAGCTGCCTGCTACTCAAAGGTATTAATCAGTTTGTCTATAAAATGTTCCACAAAAAAGAGGTTGATTTTTTTTTTTTAATCTTCAATGTGAAGACAAGCAACATTTATTTAAAACAAATTACAATTTATTTAACAAATTTATTTAAAACAAATTTTCTGACTGTGGTTATATTTCATAATGAAGCAAAAAAAACCAGGGCATAGACCCAATTTTCTTCTCTGAGTCACCTTTAAGTAATTGTGTTCGATCAACATATCGGGTTTTTTTGAGCTGCCTAAATTAGAACTGGCATCCTTCTTGTTTCATTAATTGATACTACAATTATTATTTTCCTAACCTTGAATAGCGTAATAAACCTTATGAGTTAAAGTCTATCTGATCTGCCAAGGACAAACCTCAGAGCAGAAGAAAACTCAGCCACTGTGGAATGAGGTTCCATGCATGCTCTGATAAAGCATAGTCAAGCGAGCACCAGAAGAGCAAATACCTGATCAGAGGGAATCCTTTTACGTGCATCAGCTAATTCATGTCTGTCTCAGCACTGTAAGGACCAGTTTGTCAGAAAGTATGGAAACACATAATGTGATGGCACCCCGAGAAAACAATGTTATTAAGAAAGAATAAGCTCCCATTTGGTAACTTTTCAGATTGTACCATGTTTCTGAATGTATTCAAAAAGTGTCATCATCAAATACCTGATACTTGATCTGTTCTGCACACTCCATTGATTACTGCTTATTGATACCAAGAAGTAATGTTAGGAGGGCCATACTCTATTCTAGCAGCAGAATTTTATGGTATACCCTTTACTTCGGTAAAAACCAGACATTTTTCAGTTATTCTGCAAGGCACAATGTCACAGATCACTGTTGGCAAATTACAGTCAGATTTATTACAGGATGTTTGTGTTTTTACTCAGATGACATTATATTTTTATTCCATGGATAATTCCACTGAAACTTATGAAACCACAACTTGGCTTAATTGCTTCTTAGCCTGAGTATGAGAATCTGGGCCTAATTTCTTCCATTCACTCTTTCAGCACTTCAGATTATGAAGCGTACATAACAAAATTCAGAAAACTTAAACAACAGCAAAACTTAGAATCAGTAATAATTAAAGGCTTTTGAAGCAGGTGACATTAATTTATCCTCTGAAAGAGGTAAAAGTCACTAACTGTTCAGCTGGCAGACCCCAAAATATTTTCTTTAATTGAATGTACCTCTTTTGTCTCTTACCAAATTAGTATGTCAGATTGGATCCTTTGGGAAAGTTATATAACTATTGGCAGTGAAATAATGTTCTAATCAATTGTTAAAGATCAAGCCTTTTTATTTAACCAGTGCTATTTCCCACATTCTGTAGATACTTATCCACATTCTAATGTGCACCTAAGTGACAGCTTTACTCTCACCTGGTATTAGCTTATACACCTATACAACAGAAGCATTATACAAATCCAGTGAATAAGGGAATTAAATCTTGACTATAAGATCTATGCATCATTTTGGTCTGACTGAAGCAAACTGAACACCGAAGTTTGAATACAATAGTCAAAAGTTTCAAAACAACCACTTTTGCAAAGAAAACAAGATGAGTTACACTTTTACTTGGAAAAAAATGAAGCTCTCCCCCCCACACCCCCCAGTCACTGTATCTGGTAATTTAATTCGTGCTTACAGAGATGCATTCTTTTAAAATCGACATATTTGCATGTATCACAGGCTAAGTTAATCACCTGGAATGATGAACCTACCACACAAAGATTTATCTTCTGATAATGTGCTGATGTCTTTAAAGCCCAGTACTATGAGGATAAAAAAATTACTATTATTGTTAAAAAGGCTGTAAATCAGGAAAGAATATTAACTGTGTAAGCTAGGATTAATCCCTAGTCTGAGAAGCCACTAAATGTTGACAGATCTAGAAGTACTTTTGTGTTAAAAGGTATTTTTCTTCATATAATGCTTGGTGAACCTACCAAGTCCCTCTGAACTGGACCACTGACTGGTGATGCTGAAGAAAGGAAAAAGAATATGACACATACAGACAGCTTTTCTGAATGCTTTTAGGAACATCTTTATTCCGTAAAGTAAACAAATGCATCTACTGGGGGTTTTAGGATTTTGTTTTTCATTTGAGTAATGAGTAACTAGTACTTTTGGAATAGTGAGAAGACTGACTAAAATAAAAGTCAGCGGAATTAGCTTGAGCAGACATTTAGAACAGAACCGTGTGATCTGTGAGTATGTGAGATGCAAAATTCTGTAATCTGCAAACCACTGACATTGTACTAAATGCATCTTTAACAGTGTTATTTATACACCATTAAGTACTATGTAAGTCACGTGGATACAACCAGCATAAATGGAATTATTTCCTAAACTGAAACAGCATTTATTAAAATATCTGTGTCTAATTTTATAGAAACCAAGTAGTTCAAGACATGTCTCCATATCCTGTGCCTTCTGGTTTGATTTAGTGACTCCTAATCAAATAACTTTTACGTAGAAACTGCACCTCAAAGCCTGATCCACTCAGTTCCACTCATTCTTCATTCTATCATTCTTCATCATATGTTTTAGAGGCTGGCACCTGTCCCCTAGTAAAGCCAATCCCAAACAATATGGAACAGTCTATTCTAACTAAGCCCTTTACTGAAAAACAAAAGAGGAAAAATACCACCACCCTTGCCAAGAATACCAACACCATGACAAAAAGTTCCAATAGCTGTATTACAGATATGTAGATAACTTATTTCACTGATAAAGAAATGTTTCCTTCTATTGTATTTCTGACTTCTTTACTGCCTTCCCTTTTATTCCTGCATCAAACCCAAATATGATTTTTCTTCAGGATCTAAATAACTTCCAAATCCCAATATCCTCTGACCTTTTATTATTATTATTATTTATTTTTTCTGGTATCTGCTTCCTTCACAAACATCTTGCTTTCCAAATAAAAGAGCTTCCTTGAATTTATAAATCGCATAAACTCTCAGCCCTTAAATGACTTTTGCCATCTCTTATTTTTTACTTTGTTTTCAGTGCTGGCCTGTCTCCAGCCAAATTCTTTAAAACAAGGACAAATCCAGCTATGAAACCAGAAAAAGTCGAAGAATTTGTGTTCAGTGTTGTGTATCAGTGTCCTTCCTGCTCTTCCACTGTTACATATATATATACACACACACACTAGACAATTCTATGTCTGTTGACATCTTTAAGGTATCACAGGTGGTCAGATTGCTTGGGAGAAACGTAAATGTTTTACTTGGGGTATAATGTAAGATCTCACATAATCTTTTTTATTACAATAGCAAAAAGCTACTAGTGAAAATCATGAAAATGGGCACTGAAAATATGTATCAGATTTGAAGATGCAGAATGTTTATAGAGAATCTTTCAAGGGCAAGAGATGGGTTAAGCATTTCTAGATCTGAATACAAGTAAACTTCAGAGGTATTTGATACCCAAACCTGTGGTTGGATCAAAAAGCTTCTAGGTACACAACTTTTATTAAAATTAAAAAATATTGTTTCTAGTTACAGTATTCCTCTTTCAAACAAGCAGAATCCCTACTTCTATCCAAATTGTGCAGATCAAAGCCCTTAATAAGTAAATCTGAATACTTTTCACTTACACATACAGATACATCACTGACTAACCTTTAGGCAGACAGCCTGCATGACAGAAGTAGAAGCCTGTATTCCAAGTACATTCAAAGAGGCATGCTAATGAGGCTTCTATTACAGACACACACACTAGATGTCTAAAATCGGACAGTAAAAATTTCACCTGTACAGGTAATGGGACTGTTTTTCAAGCAGGCATTATGCAGAAAAATGGCAGAATCTGACTTACAACACGCAGCAATTGTTGCAGGTCTAGGGCGTTCTGTACTAAAGCATGATATGCAGGCATATCACTTAGAGAGTAAAACGATTTACCTAAACAGCATTAGCAATTGCAGCAGAAAATGTGTCAAATCTCATGATTACTTTTTCTACAGAATACTGTGAATGTTCTGAAAGTTACATTAAATATTGATCTGAGTATCAGCATCCAGTCCTTGCATATGGTTGCTTTTGTGACTCATTCTGTGAGGGGCTCTGTAATTTCTTAAAAGTGCTGTTACTTTCACCAGAGGAGGCTTAGGGTACACAGTAGTTCTCCAAAATACTTTTTCAAAATGTTTTAAAATGTTTGAGACTTACTATGAGATAAACATATACATTGTTTATTCCATTATTGTAAACCTTCAAACAAAAAATGTACATACCATGACAAAACTACCTTTGAACTATTCCCATAGGAAGTTAGATTGCTTGCCATTCTCCAAGCAGGAGGACGTTTTAAAAAATACTCTGCATATTTTAATTGCTCTGCAAAAAACCAATATATAGCCAAATGAACAAGGATGACTCAAACACAATTATTTACTAACACTTCATTTTGGTCAGAATTTTATTGATGGATTTTTATTGATACATACTACATATTCAGAGAACAGGTATACTACCTGAAAGTGCTTTTTCCGTGAACATGCTAACAAAATACTTGATGTTCATATAAAGCAAGCACAAAAGACAAATATACAAAAGAAAAATGAATTAATTTTCCACGTAGTGGAAAGGTCTGCAATTGTTGAATTCTGTCATTAAATCACCTTAGGTGGTGGCTGATTAATACTTCTCTACACAGTGACTGTAATATCTCATAGTTAAAATTCACAGAGGACAAGTCCAAGTATAAATACACTTAATTTTGTTACGAAATTTGTAGCTCTGCTCATGTAATCAGTTAAGGAGTATGTCTAGGCCTGCATATATGAGGAAAAACAATGTAAAGCTCAGACAGCTCAGTTTGAAGGCTTTGCACAATGCATTCAGCACTGGAGTCTTACTGGCAGAAATCTATTTGCTGTACCTAGTGCTACCAGATTTCTTTAGTGGAATTCCACGTCAGTCCTAGTCTAACTGTATTATATACAGTTTCCATTTACCCTTCTAGCCTGGATGAAACCAGTATTTAGATATTTAGCATAGGAAAGGAAGTCTACTGACCATCTCGGGTATGGACAAGGCATACTGTGGGAGAAAATTATTTGGGGGACAAGGGAAGCGCGTAAGTGGAGATCTCAGAATGTGATTGGAAATGAATACGGAAGAAGGTTCCCAAAATGCAAGTGAACAGGATTCATTAATATGGAATGACTGAATAGAAGTAACAGAGGATTTTTATCTCCTGGTGTCTACCTGTTCTTGTCAAACTTCATGTTTGTGCTATGACAGTACTAGGGTCTGACAGACAATTGCAATTTGAACAGAAAGTTTAAAGATCCAGTAGGAACATTTTGCTGAAAATGCCACTGAAAACTTATCGAGGTATTTCAATAGGATTTTTTTATCCATTGTGTGAGGTTTTCCAGAAAATATCCTAGTTATTTACTATATAATAATGTGCAGTTACAACTTAGTTGATTTAATTTGCTAAAATTCGATATATGCCACTTAATTCTTCACAACCCAGGACAGCAGGTGGAGATATAAATAATATACTCCATGAATGTACTTCTTTTTGGGGGAGGAAAAAAATCAGTTTAAAAAATTAACTCATCTCTCATCTTTAAATTCTCTTTGGTACAGTGTAATGGAAAGTACTGGACAATTAGCTAAGCATTGAGTGCTACTGTGCCAACCGTGTCATACTTGCCATCATTACACAATTCCCAGCCATGCAGAGAGTTAACAATGAAAAGTTTTCAGGCAGGAGTTTGTTGTTTTATGATACTGTGCTCTATGAATTTTATTGATGTTTATTTTCAGCTCCTTTTTCAGACTAGCTAATAAAAGCTCCTGTTAATAAAATTCTGTGGCTCTCTACAGAGTACTCTGCTTGTACTTGAATGTTGCCTGCAAGTAAACTCCGTATTGCCAGAAAACCACATTTGAAATTAACAAGGTGAGATATGAACTGATATCACCATCCTCCATCATAATAATTTCCTAAGTGCATTTTACCATGATCCTTCCTACCTTCTTGTAAGAGTTTGTGTATGCAATCTAGAAAGTACTCATTTATGGTATACTAGTTGATTATCCTTGAAAAAAATCAATGCCTGAATTCATACTCTGTCCAAAAAATGCAACTAATAACAGCATTAGAATAAAGCTCAGTCCTTTGTAGTTAACAGTAGATATGGGAAGAAAACACAAGACAATGGTCTAAACTTTGGAAGACAGTCCTGTTTCTGGTATCACAAAACTCATCTTTGACATGAGGCAGTGGTCCTCACTAAGACCCCTATTTGAGAAAGGCTCTGGGATTTTGTTCTGTACTGATACAGGTTGATAACAGTAAAGCTCCCTGACAGTACAGTAATGTTAAAAAAATATGTATATGAAGAACTGTAAAATAAGGCATTTAAATATTTTGTATTCATCTTACTACAGATTTAAAACACAACAAATAGCTGGAAGTCTTTCTGCTTAGTATGAAACAGTTGTAGAAGGTACTGAATCAGGTGACTGCATTTTTGCTCTGTATAAAAATATTTCAGGACTGCTATCATTCACAGTAGTATTAGGTTAATCTATTCTATTTGAGCAGAGTACAAGTAACTCCTAACCTACTGTTTTAAATACAGTACTGTTACTTCAAATGTATATTAATATAAAATAAAAGAGATAAAAATCTGGCTCACAGTGCAAGCATTCTATAATTATTTTTTATTTAATTTGACCTGAATAGAATAGCCTTACCAAATTGATTTTGCATTTTCTATGATTGATAAAACCTGTCTTCTATTTCTGTATTCACATGGAATACTTCTATCAGATATAAAAAAGACAGCCCAGGATGCTTTTGGCTGCCTTGGCCACATAGGCACACTGGCTCATGCTCACCCTGTCGTCCACTAGGACTCCACATAGCTGCTTTCCAGCTGATCAGCCCCCAGCACACACTGATACTGGGGCTTGTTCACTCCCCAGTGCAGGACTCCACACTTCCCTTTGTTGAACTTCATGATGCTGCTGTCTGCCCATTTCTCCAGCCTGCTGAGGTCCTCAGAATGGCAGCACACCCATCTGATGTATCACTCCCAATTTTGTATCATATGCAAACTTGCTGAGGGTGCACACAGTGCCATCATACAGTTCATTATAAAGAGGTTAAACTATGGGACCCAGTGTTGACTCTTGGGGTACACTGCCAGGGACTGGCCTCCAGCTGGAGGCTATGGCACTGATCACAGCCCTCTGAGCCTGGCAGTTCTGCCAGTTTTCAGTTCATCTCACTATCTGATCTGTATTTTATCAGCTTATCTATGAGGATGTTATGGGAGAGAGTGTCAAAAGCCTGACTAAATCCAAAGTAAATACCATCCACTGCTCTCCCCTCATCTATCAAGCCAGTCATCTCAGTTTAGAAAGCTAACAGGTTGGTTAAGCACAACCTCCCCTTTGTAAATCCATGCTGAATACTGCCAGTCACTTTCTCATACTTCCTGTGTCTGAAAATGGTTTCCAGGATTATTTGTTCCATCACCTTCTGAGGAACTGAAATTATGCTGACTAGCCTGTAGTTCTCTGTATCCTTATTGCCCTTCTAGAAGACAGGAGTGACATTTGCTTTCTCCTAGTCTTCAGCAACCTCCCCTGATGCCCATGACCTTTGAAAGATTAACAGAGTGGTGTTGCAGTAGCATCAGCCAGCTCCCCCAGCACTCATATGTACATTCCATCAGGCTACATGAATTTGTGGATCTAGTTGTTTAAATGTTCTCCTTCTCTACGAAGGGTATGTCTTCCTTGCTACTGACTTTCTTGCCTCTGGGACCCAAGATTCCTGAAGCCCAGCCTCATCAGGAAAGGCCAAGGCAAAGAAGGCTATGAGTACCTCAGTCTTTTCCATGTCATTTGTCATCAGTTCCCCTGCCCCATTTAGCAGTGAGCATTTATTTTCCCTGGTCTTCCTTTTGCTGCTGATGTCTTTTTTGAAGCCTGTCTTGTTGCACTTCATGCCCTCACCACATTAAAGTCCAGGTAAGCTTTGACTTTCCTAACACCATCCCTACATGTTCAGGCATTGACTCAGTATTACTCCTCGACTTTTATCCTTGAGTACAGTCAGGAGCTCCTTGTTCCAAATGCAAGCCTTTGCTTGATTTCCTGCCCATTATGATGGACCATTCCTGACCTTGGAGTTGGACAAGATGATCCTTGAAAATCAACCAGCTTTCCTGGACCCCTTTTCTCTACACGACTGTATCCCATGGGATTCTTTCAGGCAGATGTCTGAAAAGACTAATGTCTACTCTCCTAGAGTCCAGGGTTGTGATCCTGCTTTTTGCCCTGCTTCTTCCTTGTAGGACCCTGAATTCCACCATCTAACGGTCACTGCAGCAAAAGATGTCCTCCCAGTCTTCACATACATAATCACAAATGGGAGATAATCCTAAAGGTTTTCACAGTCCAATAAATATATATCTATCTATCTTAATTTAAAATATTATTTTAGAAGTGATAAGGGTTTTAGTAAAATGGTCTTAACATTGGCAAATTTTTAAAATAAATTTTACTTCCTGACTGTTCTGGAGGCTATTAGAAATGATATAGCTAAAAATTTTGCAAAAGATTTGATGTCAAACAATATCTAACATGTATAGAACAAAATGGAGAATTTTGACTTAATGTAGCAGATCTTTAAAAAGCAAAATCAAAACAGATTTTTTTTCTTTTCAGAGGTATTAAGCTTTTGCATTGCATATGTGGATTCACTTTGAATATGAGGCAACTAATTTGTATTAATACGTTGAACTTCAGACAAATCAGGTGACAGAAAACATAAGCACTTTAGACATGTCTAAAAAATCAGCATAACAATAAAAAATTTAAATCAAGGTTAAAATATTTGATCAGAGATGAAAGTGAAAACAAAACTGAAGAGTTTAAAGACAGTCTGTATGTACACAAGGATACTTGTTACTTTCAACATTTCCTTATTATTGCCTGATTTCTCTTGTTTTTAAGTAGTAGTATTATTGTTTAGTTGATTAAAGACCTGCTTTTTGTAGTGATCTGTAACTGAAAAATGCATTGCAGAATTGAGACCATGATCTTGCAAGGCCTAGAGGGCAGCAATGAACCTGTTTCTATTCATCAAGCTATAGTAGAAAACGAAGAGTTAACTGACCTCATATATATATATACATATATACATACATAAATATATATGTGTATATATATATATCAGTATCTCATGCTCAAAGTAGATCACCATGGAATATTTGTTATTCATGCCAATAGTTCACATAGCTAACAAAGTACATGAGAGCAGGTGAAATTTCACCTACTTACAAAAGACCCAGAAGAATGGTCAGCTACTCCAAATTAAATATTCAAAAAACGTGATCAGGCTCAGCTTCTTTCTAAATTCTGCTACTAAGCTTGTCAAAAAGGAATGGCAGCTGTTATAGTAACAATGTGACGGACACACATCTGAGAAAACAAATTGTATGTAATCACATACTCTTTTTGAAATATGGCCATGAATAAAATCCAGTTCTCCATATACAAATAAATGTATTTTGAGGCAGACAGGTGCCTTTTCAAAATCCCAGTGGTTATATATATGTAGCTGCATTTAAAAATATACTTATTTGCTCTCTGCCCCAAAGTATTTTTTTTTTTTCTGCAGTACACAGGAATTTTTTTCGCTTATATAGTCTCAAAAAGATCCCAGCAAAATCCCAAAAATCTCTATTAATTTTATTCTCCTGTGCTAAAGCATTTTAATTCCAACAGTACAATGATGTGTACATTTTAACCAGCTCCACTGATAATGTCCAGGTGATAAACTTAACAGCTCACCAAATCTGAGTAACAACTGGAATTAACAGAAGTTGACTAAAATATCCACATATCAAGCAGTAAAATAGCCACAGCTGGATCAGTAAAATGTGCTCTTTTGCCTGTTAGGAAGTAGACCAGTAACCAAGGTACATATTGTGCTCATAATTATGCTTTCTTGTGGCAAACTAGAACTATATTAAACGAGTTTATATGAGCAGTAACTATTTAAATCCCCAAACAATCTGTGTGCAAAGAATCTGATCATGGCTACAGTATACTTTTGAAACTGCAGTTTAATCTTGAAAGACTTCTGGACTCAAAAAGTACAAAGATATTGAAATCACCCTTGAAAATACATCTGGCAACAAGAAAGCCAAAGTGTCATATACATGTTAAACCACCTGTTGTAGTTTAACCCCAGCTGGCAACCTAGTACCACACAGCTGCTCACTCATACCTGCCTGCACACACACACACCCCAGCCCTGCATGGGATGGGGGAGAAAATCTGAGGAGTAAAAGTCAGAAAACTCGTGGGTTGAAATAAAAACAGTTGAATAATTAACAAGTAATAATATTTTTTGAAATTTAAGGGGAAAAAGAAAAGCCAAACAAAGTGAGGAAAATAAAATCCAAGAAAGACAACTGATGCAAATGAAAATAATCGCTCACCATCAACTGATGCCCAGCAGTGACACACACCCCCACCCCGCAGTTTTATTGCTGAGCATGATGCCATATGTCATGTGACATTGTTTTGGTTGGTCAGGATCAGCTGTCCCAGCTGTGTCCCACTCAACTTCTCCTGCACCCCCAGCCTACTCACTGGGCAGGGCAGCCTGAGGAGCAGAAAAGGCATTGAGGCTGGGTAAGCACTGCTCAGGGGTAACTAAACCACCGCTGTGTTATCAACACTGTTTCCAACACAAATCCAAAACACAGTCCCATACTAGCTACTATGAAGAAATTTAACTCTATCCCAGCCAAAACCAGTACACCTTAATGCCCCGTTTTACACTGTCTCTTCACTTATGTCAATACAAGCATCTGCGCAGCCATGAGGTATACCAGCATCAATTATTCTCTCCCCATCCACTACTCTTTGTGTGCTTGACAGAGACACAAACAGAAATCTTGAGAGGAAGAAAGAAAAAAAATCACATGAGAGACAAATTCCACTTTTGTCATAACAAATGAGAAAGTGTGCTTTGAGGTCTGGAGTACAAGGCCACCAAGAACTGTTTCCCATCTCACAAAAATAAAGTATTTGTCCTCCATCTCACATTTATCTCATTACTTTCTCAAATACCAGCAGACCCTGGCATTCTCTCTACTTTTTAACACTTGGCATGTATTAGGCATGAAAATGGTAAGTAGCTGTTAGGTACACACAGAGCCAAAGGAGACCAGAAAGCATGGAAGGGAGCCACAACAGATTTACCTGGTATTACAGGAGAACTCATCCAGCTACCAGCTCTTCTTGGTAGACCTTAACTACGCAGGAATTAGAAGTTCTTTACAGTGCTGAACTGACAACGGTCTTGATGGACTTCTGGTGGTATACCTACTGCTGTTTATAGAGATAATTCCCCTGGGCAAAAGTCTGCTTTAGCCAGACACGGCTGTCTACAGCAATGTTTTTTAGAGTTAACATGGATACCTCACCACGGCCTCACACAGCTTTAATCCTGAGGACAGTGACAGTGACACAGACCTCAAATTGGACAACATGCCCGTTACAATGGAGTCATTCTCAAGAGAAGACTAGAAACAAACAAATTTTAAGGAACAAATATTCATTCCCTGTGTATTCAAAAGTTTTTTGTGTGGCTTTTTTTTTTTTAATTGTATGCAACCATAGCATTCAGCCTCAACCACAATGTAATGTCAAGGGTTTTGTATTGGTCTCAGTCACATTTAAAATACATGAGATAAGACCAAAGAACTGATACAGTAATATACTACATTTATGGTATTTTCTTAATTGATAAAATGAGGCACTGATCATAATCAAAACCACAGTACTGTCTTAACTTAACCTCCAGCACCTCTTTGCTTATTAGAACTCAGTGGTGTAGATTCTATTGAAGTTCAAACTATTTTTCTAAAGTTTACTGTGGGCTTTCTGTAATGAAAGAATGAAATGTTATGCTGCTTAAAATAACATTTATTGAAAGTAATATTTATTCTACCGAGCCAGGACATATTTTGTATTCTGTACAGGGTATTTCTTATTTTCTTTGTTTCTCTTAATTGAATTTGTCAATAATGCTACTCAGTTTTTTATCAGTTTCTCTGAGAACAAAAGTGTGGTTTCAAAGCCTTAGAAATACATAGCTTGTGGAAAACATTTATGATTTATAAGCCCTTTACTTCTACCATCCCTGTACATTAAAAACTCTATCTAGCTTTTAAATAAAGACATCAAAATTTGTAATACATTTTGAGGCACACGAGTGGAAATCACTGGAAGCTCCTGACCTGAAATCTCTCTGTTAATTGTTATCAAGAAACTACACTTCACCTCACGGCAGTTTTCCAACATCTTGCATAGGACTTTGCAGCACACGTTCTGCTGAACCTACAGGACTCATCATGAACTCTAGAGGGAAACTGCCAGAAACAGTTCTAATCATCTTCAGCATTTGGTTTTTTTTATACTGTATCACCAAGCGCAAATACCGCAGAATGAGGTTAGCTCTGTGCTTCCAGCTTTTTACGTGCAAAGCCATTATTACTGTTTCAGTAACCTGGTGTGACACAGGGATAGAGCACAGCTGCCCTCCAAAGCCTTGCCTGGTTTTTCAGTTAAGAAAAATACTCCACAGTGGAACATACAGATATACAGCATAAAAAGGCAAAACGCTTATACACTTTTAAATATTTTTCTTTTAAGAAGGTAAACAAAGGTAATTTACTATACATCTACTCTACCTGTTGCCGGTGTTAGCAGCAGCTGCAGCGCGGAGGTCTGCAAGTGGCGGTGCCGGGGCTGCCCCGTGCCGGGCACAGCCGGTTCCAGCCGGTCCCAGCCGGTTCCAGGCGGCTCCACCGGCCCCAGCGCAGGGCACAGCTGAGCCCCGCAGCCACGGGCGGGCGCCTCGGGGAAAGCCGGGCTGAGAAAGGGCAAAACGGTGCCCGGCAGCCAGGGCTGAGGGCAACGGGGTGAGAAACAGCCCGGCCAGCCCCGAGGGGGGAGCGGGAGGGGGCAGGGGGCTCCGGGCGCCCCCGCACAGACGCCCCCGCGGGCCCGGGGCAGCCCCCGGCGGGCGGGTGGTTCCCTGCGGCCCCTGGGAAGGGCCCAGCCGGAGCGGCAGAGAGAAGCTGTGGTGGGCTGGTGGCAGCCCGCCATGTCCCTCAGTGCCCCCTGTGCCGAAGAGGTAGAGAAGTTGGGTAGTAAGTGGTGAAGGTGAGCCTGGGAAGAAGGAGGATGGATTTGGGGGCGGGGAGGGGGACATATGTTTTAGTTTTTCTGTCTTTTTTTTTTTTTTTTTAATTTATTTTTATCATCCAACTCTTTTAATTGCCAATAAATTAAATTCATTTTCCTCACTCTGAATCTGTTATGGTAATTGGTCAGTGATCTCCCTGTCTTTATACTGACCCATGAACTTTTCCATCTTACTGCACCCCTGTCTTGTTGAGGAGTTGGGGTGTGAGAAGACAGCTGGGTGGGGATCTGGCATCTGGCCACAGTCAGCCCACCACAGTTTTATAGTCCTTAGGTTAGTATGAATACTTAATTAAAACATTTGCTTGAGAGATCGGCTCTGTGGGGGTCTGACCAACTAAGGTCAACCCACCACACTTACCAACAACCCTCGGCACATACTGACTTCTCCTGGGACTGAGATGGCACAGGAGGCAAATTTAGCTACTGAATGCACAGCAGAGTATTTTCAGGGAATATTGCAATGACCTCAAGCCCCCAGAACAAGTTTTATTCTTGAGAGATCTTTAAGTAACGGCTTTCTTATGAATATCTGTACTTAGGGGAATTAGCTTGTTATATTTTTAATACAGCTGGGAACAATAAGTATACAGAAAAAGCTTTTGCAAATTATGCACAGGAAGCCACTGGATATGAAGGCTATATAATTGCATAGGCAAATCTCTACATGTGTGCTGTTGCCCTGTCTGCACACAAGCATGTGCTATTTGCATATCTTTGGGTATAGACTAGTTGTGTTCTCAAGTAATTTCTCAGTGAAAGAACATTTTCTTTGCTAGTCCATGTTGTTTGTTTATCACTAATCCTGACTGCCACACAATTTGTAGCATAAAATGAACATCTGTGTATTGAAGTAATGCTGATATGTGCAAGGCAAAGAGCCTTGATAGGCTATAAAGATGATGATGACATTGTTCTTTTCTGGAATAAGAACTAAATACATTTAATTTTCATGTCACTTTCCTGTGGATCTTATCAATGTGTTTTATGTGTAATTTTGTTATCCTGCCTAGGTCAACTGCATTGCTTCCATTTTAGAAAGATGTTACTATTCAAGTTCACCAGCAAATATGTTGGAAATCTAAGCACAAGACCCTGTCTGTCCAATTCTTTCTTCAGTGCTCTCAAAAACAAATTGAAAGTGTAAATAAGAAGCTTTTTTCTAGGAAACACATTAACTTACTAAGTAAAGAAGATAGTAATTCACAGCAGTGACGCAATCATGAACTCTGCTTTCCATCTCCACAGATATCTCAGCCAAAGCTGATTACTTGATACCTCTGGCTTCTATTTAGTCGTCTTACTGCTTCTACACATGACACTTTTGGGAATGAAGTAGAATCATAAAGTCATAGAATGGTTTGGGTTGGAAATGACTTCAAAGATCATCTGTTTCCAGCTCCCCTGGCATGGGCAGGGGCACCTTCCACTAGACCAGGTTGCTCAAAGCCCCACCCAGCCTGTCCTTGAACACTTCCAGGGATGGGGCATCGACAGGTTCTCTGGGCAGCCTGTTCCAGTGTCTCACCACCCTCATGGTAAAGAATTTCTTCCTAATATCTAATCTAAGCCTACCCTCTTTTAGTTTAAAACTGTTATCCCTTGTCTTATCTCTACAGTCCCTGATAAAGAGTCCCTCCGAATGTTTCCTGTAGGCCCCCTTTAGGTACTGGAAGGCTTCTATAAGGCTCCAGGGAGCCTTCTCCAGGCTAAAGAACCCCAGCTTTCTCAGCCTGTCCCCATAGGGGAGATGGTCCAGCCCCATGATCGTCTTTGTGGCCCTCTTCTGGAACCACTTGGGCAGTATGCAGGGTCTGAGGATAACAGGGTAGAGGCTTATTTGTGTAAGCATGGGATTCCCCTCCAGCCCTGGTTTTACAGTATTTGAGTCCAAGACCACTGGTCTGAATGGGACCATGTGAAGGCCCAAATGGACTGAACATAGGGAAAAGTTCATGCCATTATGCCACTTGTAATGAAAATAAGCAATGGGAAGATGAAAAGAGAACTGCTTGCTCAGTTTGAAAGGTTATAAGGGAAGTTGGAAAGGCAAGAGATGCAGCTGATGATGGCAAGTCTAACTTTACAGAAACAGAGAAAATTAGAAGAGATGAGAAGATAAAGTAACACAAATGGTCAGTGCTAACTTAGAGAAAACGAGTGGGACAGTGGATACCCTTAAAGTGTGGGCCCTCATATGAGAGCCTGAGCACTGGGATGGGGACATATGGAATGAGAACCCAGGTGACTGGGCAGGTGATGAGGATGGTACTGCACAAGAAGTCTTCCCTGTTATCAAATGTGAAATAAGTGTGTGTGTGTGTGTGTGCAGATGGGAGACCTGACTAGGCTGTAAAGACCTTTACCCTCCTCAATCTGGCCAAGTTACACGGGGAGTTTGGTAAGCCTGACAAGCCTGCAATTGAGTGGGTCAAACAGGTTTGTGAGATGGGATATGATCATATAATTTTCATTCAAGAGAGAGCTCTGGGAGGAGGCAGGGTACCTGGCATCTTTGTCAGTGCAGGTGTGGGAATACTATGTTCCATGACTGCCCAAGTCACCTGTTGGGCAGAGGGTATCCCTAAACTGGAGCAAGGAGAACATGCATGTATTTGCACTCACTGTGCTCAAGAATTGGCTAATGGACTGTTGCACTTGGCTGTTGAACAGTTTGTTGATCAAAGGTGACACAATAACAATGGGGAGGCTTCAGACTCATCGTTGTATCTGATCCTGAACCCCAACAGATTAGGACATAAGGGCTGGGACCCAGCCTTAAATTAATCTTAGTGCTGCTGACACAATGAGACAACTGGGGATGTTTCATAAACCAACTAACACAAAAGGCTGAAACGATAGGGTGTGGTGAAGGTGTTACCTGACCAAAACCCCTGAAAGAGGTCAGAATCCTCAAACAAGTCCTGCAGGACATCGGGTTAAATACTCAAGTGGGATGAGAGACAAGAAAGATCTCAGAACCAGGCTGTGGAGGAAAGGTTTAGACCTAGCTTTGTCATGACAGTTAACACATAAGAAACCCACTGGAGTTTTAGGGGCCATGGTACAAGCTGCCCATGAATCTGACCAGTGTGGCAAGGACACAGACTGCCTGTCTACCAACCATTTTTATAAAGAAGCCGGAGGAGGCTCTAGATGCCATTTGGCATGCTGCCACTCCCCTGGTGGAAAACTAATGGTGCTGATACCTTGTGCTGTGTCCTGGGTATGGCTGTGGCAGCTCAAACTTTTTGAGCAGGACACAGCCTGAGGCCTAATAGATTCACTCTTACGATGTCCCTCTGCCTTAATGACAGCCCCAGGTATCTCTCCCCATGCACATGCTTGTGCTCAAGAAGTGGGTTTGGCAACCTGTCAGTGTGCCTACCACCTGGGTGGCATTGCACCTTCCTGATGAACAGAGACATTGCCAAGTTAAAGTTGCTTTTGATCCTGACCTAAACCAGGCACTCCTTCCACACACAGCTGACTGCGGAAGCCACTTGTGGGCAGCCCCAGGCAAAATGAATTTCCGCTGGGGCACACAGTCAGCTGATTGACGAGGCTTTTCTGCTTGGCCCAAACCTGTCAACTACCCCAGGAGTTCCTTGAGACCTGCAGGCTGGCAAACACTCTTTTAACCACCCCACTGAGAGGCTTAAACAAGGCCTCCTTTTGAGCATGTGTTGTGGTTTAACCCCAGCCAACAACCAGACACCACACAGCCGCCCGCTCACTCCCTCCGCAGCGGGATGGGGGAGAGCATTGGAAGGGTAAAAGTGAGAAAACTCACGGGTTGAAATAAAGGCAGTTTACTTAATAGCTTTACTTAAAAAGTGTCTTATACTAATAAACCTCACTTTGTGCCACAGACTTGGGACCTTATTCCTTCAAGGAGTAGGTACCAGCAGAGGGTCTGACTGCAGCACAGGTCTATCTCTTTCTTATGATGGGGCCTCCAGAGCTGAACGAAGTGCTTCAGGTGAGGTCTCCTCAGAGCAGAGTAGAGGGGCCACTATTACCCCAGAGTTCTCCACAGCTCATCACCCAGCCTGTATCCATGTTTGGGACTGCCCTGAGTCAGGTGTAGGACCTTGCACTTGGCCTTGTTGAACTTCATGAGCCCACCCCTCAAGCCTGTCAAGGTCCCTCTGGATGGCATACCTTCCTTCTAGAGTATCAGCCACACCACTCAGCTTGGTGTCATCTGCATACTTACAGAGAGTGCACTCAATCCCACCATCCATGTCTTCAACAAAGATGTTAAATAATATTTTTCCCAATATGGACCCTTGAGGGATACCACTTGTCACTGGTCTCCACTTGGACATTGAGTTGTTGACTGCAACTCTTATCCACTGAGTGGTCCACCCATCAAATCCATGTCTTTCCAATTTAGAGACAAGGATGTTGTGCAGGACAGTATCAAATGCTTTGCAGAAGTCCAGGTAGGTGATGTCAGTTGCTCTTCTCTTATCCACCGATGCTGTAACCCTATCGTAGAAGGCCACCAAATCTGTCATGCACAATTTGCACTTAGTGAAGCCATCTTGGCTGTCCCAAATCACCTTCTTATTTTTCAGGTACCTGAGCATAGTTTCCAGAAGATTCTGCTCCATGATCTTGCTAGTCACAGAGGTGAGACTGACTGGCCTGTAGTTTCCCTAGGATTAATATTTGACCTTGCAGAGAGAAAATGAGTATCACATCATTTCTCAAGGACATATATGAATGTCTTGCTGGATACAGCACCATTATAAATCTCAAATCACACCTTGAATAGTATTGGGATAATTAAAATAAGCATTATACAAGTAATGTCATATGAAGCAACATGTATGATGACATTTTTGTTAAACACAAGAACTGTCATACTGGATTAAATCTCTTTCCATGTGTTTGTACATCTTTTCTCAATGTCAAAGGCAGCTGAAACGCCATTTAGTGGACAGCTAAGGAATCAATGATTTCTGAAAATAGCTCCTTCACTTTTTTCCTGCCAATGGAAATTTGAGTCAGGTATTTCAGAATAAATTATTGTAAATTTGACATGTGAATTTTAAAGCTGGCTATTCTGCGAGAAATTTAAATTAATGGAAATATTTTATTAAATATAAAGGCTCTCCTTACACCATTAAAAACAAACAAAATCCAACCATAAATCAGAAAACCATAATCTTGTTAAGTATTTAGTGTTAATGGGGAGGTTTTCCCACTCTTCACAGAAATGGAAGAATAATTTAAAAGCAACCTAAAAATGCCTGAATACACTTTATTGCCAAATGTAAGGAAGAAACATATAATTGTTAAGATGTAGGTTAGACCTTCAAACAATGTTTTGATTCCCAAACTGCAAAAATTAACAGAACTATTGTTCCTAATGAAAGGAAAGCCTAATTATCTTGACTAGGCTTTATTAGAAGAGCATACAAGTTAATATCTGCTATGAAAAAATATATTAACAGTTATTTTTTTCCCTCATTTCTTTTCTGCTATTTCAGGTACGACAAGTTTCATGCTGTTACCTCTTCAAATATATCTTTAATAGATTCAAAATTATTTGACAAATATATATCAAAACCTTTCTTGCTCTTAAAGATTCAAAAAGAATTTTTGCCTCCTATGCCTTTTTGCCTCCTATGGATAGTTGCTTTTGATCTGTAGATGCCCTCTTTCTAATCCAAAAAGCTAACTTATTCCAATAGCTCTAAAAAGAAATAGAAGTTTTCTGTTGTCATTTATGCACTTATGTGCTTAAGGCTAGCTTATAACCAAAAGATAACGGCCAGACTACTCACAGGAAAGATTTCTCTGAAAAACTAATTAATGCTCTGCATCACCTTTTAAAATGATGCCATTTAACCTTATTTTGACATCCAGCTGAGTGAAGCAAATGAAGTCTCTTCCTTGTCTGTGAGGCAGTTAACACCCCTAGGACACAGTAATCCTTGCATTGAGGAGAATACAGGGATCAAATCTTTGTTAAAATCCATAAGAAGTTGTTAGTGAATCTGCATTTCATGAAAGTATCTGTTTAAAAAAAATGTAAAAAAAATAATTGACATATGTTTAATGAGTGTGCAGCAGTAGGTAATCTCCGACAGCTTTTCCTATATATTGAAGTGAAGCTTTTGGAAGAATACTGTATGACACATGAAACGCTGATGTGGCAACTGTTTAAAACACAATGCTGATAATGTTTACATTGTTCTTTTAACCTGTTCCATTATTTTCCTTTAGTATTTTCACTGAAATTCAAATGTAAAAAGAGGGAGAATACAGTTGATAGTAAGGAAGCAATGGCACAGAAGTTGCACCAATTTATACCATCCATAAAATGATATGTTTGATTCCAGTAAGATGACACACATTTTGCTCTCTAAGTGACAAGGGTATACTTAACCTTTTAACTACAGAAGTTTGATTAATCTAAAGCTTTTTAAATGACCTTCTATAATGTTTTTATAGCTTTGTAGTCATTACAACATGTAAAATGAATTGTATGCCAAAGCCTGACTCAGATCATGTTATCTTTCATGTTATAAAGAAAACAGGACTGAAGATTCTACACAGAATAAAAATAAATGTATATACATATGAGAACCTTACAAAAAGAGAATAAGCCAACCTAAAAATTATAGGTTGAGATATATGTTTTTCGTTGTACTTCTCAAAAGCCACACTGAAGTTTCAACAGGAAAAAGAAAAAAAAACAGCTAAGATTAACAGCTAAGTCTTTCATAGCACCAAACAGTAAAATATTGTTTTGAAGAGTAAAATTAGTCACCTGTCTGAAAGTTTTTTATAATAGACAAACTGAAGAGCCTTTATATTATCAAGTCAGACCTTTTTCTTATTGCAACCGTTTCTAAACTTTTTTCTAGGAGTTATACAGTCCACAGAACAGCTTTCTTTTAATGAGGCTGGGTTTCTTTTCACATTTCAGGTATATCAAGATTTCAGGTTCTAAAGCAACATTTCTGTTCGTTATCCGTAATTCCCCGCTCCAAGCAATTTTACAACACTAATACATGAACAACAGAGTCTGTTACAAGTGTTTCTAGGCATTAAAGATCCGTATTTATTACAGCTAGACTTGTTGAACTACAAGAAAGAAATAGGATTCTCAAATTCTAGGCTGAGTAATTGTTTCTCTTATTCCATTATTCATAAAATATTTCATTTTTCTTGTGATGTTTCAGCAGTGCTTAGTTTGGCTTTGCATTTTAAATATAATATAAACCAATGGTGCATAACAAGAAAAAAGTAATGGGCCAGCGTTCATGGCTGGCAAACACTATCAGTGATCTGTGATAAAATAAACTTTAAAACATGGTTAAAAAGGACAAGGAATATTCTGTTTAATTTGTGTATTACTGGAGAAGGCTTCAAGAAAAGTCATAACTTTAAAATTCAGCCATGGATTTTAATTACTGTTATTCACTTCTGGCACAAGATTTTAGTTCTGAGATGAGAAAGCAGCTTAAAATGTCCTTGTGGAATGTCATTTTCAATTGAATATTTTATTGTTGTCAACAAAAAGAAATAATGGCTGAGGTCATTTTGTAAGACTATTGAGATCTGGATGGTCACAGTTGGTCTGAAGAGCCAGATCCCTCAATTCTATTATGATGTTCATGTCAAGGTTCAAATTTAAATCTAGTTTCACACAGTCTTTTGCATTATAGTTTCATAAAGTTTCACAAAATAGTTAAAAGAAAACCAGGAATTACTACCTTGAAATTAAAGATGATTCAACAAAAAGTCACACACAGCAGTCTGTTTTTTTCTCAAAAGCAGATGGAGAGCTTGTCAAATTAATGGAACAGAAGTAGACAAGCCTACCAATCAGCAACTGATTTTCACATTCAACTCAAATGCCATTCTAAGATATGTTTAATTTCATTCCAGATAAGTTATTTTATAGTCAGTCAATATATAGACTCACACAGGACACAAAATATGGACAAATGACCCAGTTATTTCAGAGAGAATGTATTCCACTCATGAAGATTTAAAGTGGCTTCCAGGCTTACTGGCCATGCATCTTAAAAGAACTCTTCATTGGACCTCTGTCTATCTCCCAGCCGGTCTGCTCAGATTTTTTGCTGAATTATGGCACAGCCTGCTTGCCTAGAACATGACTTTTAGCTCAAATGTGTACCATGAAGTAAGATGTCTGAAAAAAGTGCCTGTTTAAGAGTTTAGACCTGCATGACACCCATAAATTGAGAGCCCCGTTGGCCAGACCTATATGTATGTTAACAGAAGTATTCAGAGCCTGATCCAACCAAAATCTACTTGCGCTTTTTACTTCCAGCAGTTTAATCTGTATTTTCATAGCTCACATCTGAAATACCTCTATAGCGCTCTCAAATTAGGTCCCCATGCCCCTTTACAGCCCAATGAAGTTCACATTGTAACACCTGCAAAATTTAAAATCTGTATGAATGCACAAGCACCCTGATTTTAAAGATGTATTTTTAAATAATGGAAGAAGCCTGCAAACTGAATGGTAGATGGCCACCCTATTGCTCTTCTATCCTCCCTACCCAATTTAACTTTTTTAAACTGTTTCTTATTTTACATTCTCATCATGCTGCTTCTTATAGATCTCCTTCCTCAGATTAAAAAAAAATTAAACGCTATCTCATCCTCTTCTCATCACTCTCATGGAGACAGTGCAATTTCAGAGACCTATGAGATGAGACATCCTATGTTGCTTTTCATATAACACAGTCACAGACTTAACGTTCTCATTAGGCATTTTGGTTTTGCTATTGAACTGTAATTGTTCATAGATCAACCTTTAGTGAGTTTGCCACTTTAGTAACTAGATCACTTCCAGGAGCGCACGCAGTTAGTTCTAAATTCTGTACCAGTTAAGTAGTTATATGGTGTCATCTTCTCCTCTAACAGGACTGCTTTCATCAACTCTAACTTCATTCAGTGTCATAGGACCCACTCACCTAATTTACTCCCTCAGCTTGTTTATATTTTCTTTCCACTTTAATAACCTGCATTACAATCACCTGCAAACTTTGCTTTCTCAGTATTTATCTCATGTCCCTGATCAATGAACTGAACATAAATCATAACTTTGTTAAACTGCTGACATGATACAAGATCCTATTTAGTCATATTCTTATGGTTTTGCACATTATAGTACTTAGAAATGCATCCCATCTTGTTCCTAATCTCCCAAATTTTTTCAGCTTATGTCAGTCTTCTTTCAAAAATCTATTTCATGTTGAATGTTGCTAGAATACTACATGGGAGAAGAATCATATAATAATGCTTTTAATATTATCCAAAAAAATCTACTTCATAGATATGCAGAGGTGAAGCAATATAACAGGAACCAGGTAAAAGACAAGTCACCTGTATCAAAGCTGGTGGCTGAATATATGTAAGTACTTCCCTAACAAGTCAGATGCATCTTACTAAGATGTAAACAAACAAAGATGTAAAAAAAATGGTACATCTGCACATTCCTTCATCCCTCATGATTCTACAAATTCTATGTAAATCCATGGGAACTTACATAACAGTAAAGTCTTTTTACAGCTTAATGGAAGAATTTATACCTATATAGTGGTAAACTGAATTCATCAATCTCTCAACAACTGAGCAATGAGATTAAGCTTTGTCCAGGTGAAGACACCTTTATCCAGGTATCTCCAACACTGATAAATCAAGTTAGCAGCTAGAAACTAGAAAATTAAGCAAAATAGTTTACGTATTGATTAAAAAAAAAATCCCTAATGACTGAAATTCAGGAAAAATCAGACCTACTTAGAGAAGTGCATTGTAGATATGCTGAATCTGTCAGAATTTCTCCAGTAAACTAAAAATTCTCAAAGCCACTGGATGACATAGTGATGCTAACTGTGATCTTGACATCTAAACATGGAACCTGATAGCAGATACCACTCCCCCCAAAAGTCTATTATCATGCTTTAAATACAAATAAATCTTTGCCTTTATAGCATTTCTGATTTTTGCTCTTCCTTTTATCTTATGTTTGATATCTATAGGGACAATAAATACAAAGAATTCTCTGACAGGAGATTCATTCTAGAAAAGCTCATACCATCAATGAATACATTCCTCATTGCTTCTGTATTCCTGTGGAATCTTTACAGATTCAGAAAAAATAAACTAGCATTTATTTAGCCCATCTTAAACTGTCAAATCTAAGTCAAATGCTTTGCTAAACATACAGAGAATGTCTCATTTTGAGTGTCAAACTTTTAACAAAGGAACTCACGAGTTCTGTGCAGATTGTGATATCTACAACCAATTATCAGAAGTAATTGCCAGAAAAAGTAACCATCAGCTCACTAAATACTGTATTGAAAGAGAATGTGGGCATGCATCTATTTGTTGATAATGGACTGTTGTATGTCACACTTTACAAAGTAAATGAAACAAGAAAAAGATACAAGTAAAAAAAAAAAAAACCTTAATTTTGAAGCAAGACAGCAACTGTGTTACAAATACTAGCTGTTAAGTGCATGAATAACAAGAGTTTCAGATCAGACTGTGACAAGCTTACAAGTTAATTCAGCGTTCAAAGTCATTGTAATCTTGACTTTGCATACATCTGTATCAGTTTAAAATTAAAATTACACCCTAACATGTTTTCAGTTTTCTGTAATCCTCCCTGGTTTTGCTTAACAATATTCTTTGACCATTCAACTGCTGATGTGGGCTGTCAGGTACACCTGTTTCTTTCCAAAAGAAGAGCATGATGACTCACAGAAGGATCAAGAGCTTAATGTTATCAGCTGCATGTGACATGTAAGAAGCCAAAAGGTGGGAAATAATAACGTGGAGTGTTTTCAGTGGAGCAAAATGTGAATGCCTGGTTAGGACCTAGGGAGCTACTTACTGGGTATGACTGATAAGTTCTGATCCTTGTTGGAAGATGTTGTTGGTATGCACAGACATGTCTTCTCTCATTTTGGTTTTATACTTTTTAAAAATAATGACATGACACTAATCAAACTTTTGATTAAACACTAATTCCTAGTTTTCAGGAGAAAAAAACTACTGAGCTTTATAATAGAGTTTGTGAGAAAGAGAGGCTACCAGCCTGCAAAAAGCTAAGCATTTGGATTTTCTTAAAGGGATAAAGTACAGGATTCTTAAATTCAAGCTAATGAATTTACATAAAGATCACAGGGAAGCTTCAATCAATAGTGAGCCCTAAACAGGTTTTGTTCCAAAGTATGCTCCTCTTACAAATTGGCACAGTTGGGGTTAGTTTGCTGAAAATGTGATAGTCTCCATGCAAGATCTGATGGTCCACCTGGTAAAGATTTTGTTCAACACCAAATGTTTATAAGTGTTTCAAAGAAAGACAAAGAACTTCCCCAATATAAGTAAGAGTTCCCTAATATACCATCAATCATATTCTAGCTGTCAGCAAAGGCAGGAAACAGCCTTTATTATCATGTTAACTAAGTAGCAGGTAAACCAGACCAGAAATTTAATCCAACCACACAGGAAATTTCTTCCCAGTTCTTTTATGCTGGAAAGCATGAAGAGTTTTATCTTCTTTTCCTGAGGGGATTTATCTTATCTAAAGGTGTGTTCTCAGCAATATAAAGAATTAATCCTTTTATACCATAAACTTTGTTAGTCATAGCTTGTAGCAATGAATGCCAGAAAATAATTATCATTGTGTAAAACACTAAATATTTAGCTTTTTTATTAAATGCTTTCCATTTCACTTGTACCGTTGTAATTGTATTGCACAACAGTTAACAAGCATCCAAACATGTAAGTTATCCCTTATGTAACTGCTCTTATTTTTCAGAATGTCCTACTAGTTTCTGGTATTAATAAGGCTTTAAAAAAATTGGAATTGTGGAGACATACTCAAGCATTTCAGTAAGGAGACAGAATTCTCATTGGATCTGGACTATTCTAGAATAGGATCATTTTATCATATGATGAGGAGCAAATTATTTCTTTTCTCCTATTTAAGAAGTATTTGTAATGTTCAAATAGATAACAGTTGGAGAGTAACTGTTGCTCAGTATTTTGAAATAGTTCATTTGCAAGATCTGCGGTTGAAGTCCTATGCTCAAAACATAATACGAGATAACTGATTGTCTGATACTTTGGATGGGATTAATCTCTCTATGCTTCTGCATCTGAGAGAGCTAGTTTAGTTTTCCAGTCAATAAAATGAATTTCATACTTTTAGGACATGAACCCTGCAGCCTATTTCAAGCATTTTCTTTAGAATAAGATCTATCATGAACTTTAAGTGTCTCTTCCTTTCCACTGATTATGAAGGAGTTTAGATGGATAGTTCAGAAGTGAGCATCATTTGATCCAGTAAACCTGACAAGTTAAAGCTACCTGACAAGTTAAAGCTGCATGTGTGTGCATAGCCGAAACCAGGACAGGCATAAAAGCTTTATTGATTGCAACCTTATCTGTACAATCATCTCACAAAACGATGTTCAAGAGTTACAGGCTCATTTCTAGTGAAGGATGTAAACCGTGCTCACAATACCTGCAAGTTCTCCAATATGTTAATTAAACAAATATTTGAACCGCCTGTATTTGTCCTTGCTTATTTTTTAAACAGGACAGCAGTTTTTAAATGCTAACACTTAAAATTTAAAAAATTATAACAGCACTGACAGAAGTTGATGACTCTTACATGATTCATCCTATTACAGAACACTTCTTCAATATGGAGCTCATAACAGAAGCATACCGTATCTGTCACTTCAAATCCTCATTCAGCCAGGCTTAATTGATGTCTGAGAAACCACACAGCACCTGAAAATAGCTACAGTAGCTGATGCCTCTGATGTCTATGTCTGCTATCTACAATTTTCTTAACACAGTGACTTAGCAGACATGACTCTACAGTACTGCCGTGGGGCTTGATAATACATAATATGTAACAGAATAAAAGGACTGACCGTCTGAAGAGTAACAAAGTCAAATGTTTTCTTAATATCCTCATAGCATGAAGTGTGATAGACTTTAGGAGCCAGGAGTTGGTATGATCAACACTATGCAGTAGGAGAACAACAAAATAGAGATATGCATGGCAGGTGTTGTGATAAAAGCTGTCATTGAAATGGAATGAAATAAAAAGGTTTTTATTTCAGAAAAAGAAAGTTGTGAAGGCTAAACATCTGTATGCAATAATAAACATCCTGTAACTGAAAATAAAGCAAAAGAAATACAAACTGTTGCACTGAAAATTAGTGGAAAGCAGACTTGATTTACTGACAGCTGGAATCTCTAATTATCCTAATATGATTAAGCACTTTAATCTTTGCTAAAGTACTTTTCAAAAATCTATCCAAAGATTTTTCCTCATCAGAAAAAGTACTGTTAATCATAATCTATCAATAGTATGTACAGCCTGATTAAATGCTTCTGTTCTTGGCTCCAGCGCCCTACTTTGACCTGTTGAGGTGACCTAAATCCTCCTGCACTCCAAATTTAGTTTAGTGTGCAGCTAAAAAAATGCTATAAAAAAAATCAAAACCAAAACACCAAAACATGTAGTAACTACACAAATTAGCTTTTGTATTTCTCATTGAGTTGCTGCAGTTGCATGCATAAAAGACAGGAAAGGCTTCTGAAAAGCTATTTCCAACACAAAGAATATGCATCTTAAGGATAACCAGCTCCACTTTTTGTGAATATGCATTCTAGATACCTCCTATTAAGACTGCAGTAGTTATCTGTATATCTTTAGCTGCCATACCGGAGAATTTTCCACTTCAGAGAAGTAATTTATAAGGACTTCTAAAGGAATTAGACTTTTCTCAATTATTTTAATGCTTTTGTATAACAATAGGTCCAAACACAGCTTCAAACTTCCATTTAACAAATAAGAAGAAATCTAAATTATGTAGGGGGAAAAAAAAAAAAAACCAACCCCAAACCCAACATAGAATCCAAAAAGAGATATGGTTTTAAGTTCTAATGTTTTCTCTGTCCAAGAATTGGGGGTCATACCCCTAAACCTTTGTACTGTATTTTGAGATCCAATCATGAAAAGATTGAAGAGCTGAATATTCTTCTTAGTTTATTTTCAAATATTTAAATTTACTTATTACATTTGTTGAACACATTTTGAAGTTATCTTTACTTCAGCTGCCAATATGTATGGGTTTTTTTCAAAACAGTTGTGTTATACAGCAAAAGTGGCTAAACTATTTGAAATTACTTTAGTGGTCTTACCTTACAAAAGTAAGTCTCATAAGATGAGCAATCAGGTATTTTTCATCCAGTTTGTCTGAAGTGATTAATTTAGTTTTTCAAAGCAAAACAGCAAACTGATCTCAGATGTCTATAATTGGAATTCAGAATATTTGGTTTTGGCATAAGAATCTCCAAATACTCCATTTAGAAACTTGCTAAAATATCAGAAAAGAATACCCTGTTGCCATCCTTCAAATCTTTTCCAGGCTTAATGTAACCTTACTAAAATTAAGAGCCTAAAACTGCATGTGATATCCAAGGTGGGGTGAATCATGAGTTTACACTCATGCTGGTGCTTTTTATTTTCTTGCTCTATGGATTCTTAGGTTGAAGTTGTCTTTTTTGACCACTGGTAAATCCTAAGCTGTTATTTTTAAGGAACTGTCTATCAAAATACTTACAACTTGCTCCAAGTAATAAAAACCAGCCTTTGGGAGACAGTTGATAAAACTTTGTTGAAAACTAAAGCAGGTGATATATATCATCTGGGTCAATCCTACCTGCATCTTTGCTAATTCCTTCAAGTAATTCTTAAGAGATTTGTAAGGCAGAACTTATTAAAAAAAACAATTGTTCTCAAACAGATTGTGCGAATCCATATGCCCACTAATTATTACAGTTTTGATTTAACTGGTTTAAAACTGATGTCAGGCTGATAGGTCTTTACCTTCCTTTATCTTTCTAGAACTTTTGTATTTAAAGTCAGCACTACATTTTCTACCCTACCTGGGTAGAAGGGAATTAATAAACTCTTGCTTAAAAATACTATTAGTAATTTATCTGCTCTACCCCTGAGCTGTCTTAGAAAGTAAATGCCATTCTAGTCCTGCTGATTTGTGAGTATTCATACTATCAATTCATTCCATAGCCTCTTCAATTTAAGACTTACCCACTGCTGAGCCATCCTCAAAAATGGGGTCTAGCATGTGAATTGCTTCCATTCTTGCATTGTGTAACCTCAAGAGAAGAGTAATTTTGCTTTCCCTGTAAAGGCCTTGCCCTCTCTGAGTGCTCTTTTTACAACCTGACCAGCAACTAGCTGAACAGACTTACTAAAAGGTTTCTTGATTTTCCTGTCTGAAGAAAGTTATACTATTTATTTTTAATCCTGTGTCAATTGCTCCTCAAAGTCTTTTGGATTATTTGGCTTTTTAGATTTTGTTTGCTGGAGTTCCTTGTATTTTCTACTTTCTTTCTGAAAAAGCTGAGTTCAGCTTTTTAGAGGTGGCTTTTCATGTCTAATGCTTTTCCTTACCTACTTGCTTAGTTGAAACAGCTTTCTTGTAGTCATTAGTGCTGCACTTCTTGGAAGGTGTCCTTCAGTAATGGCCATAAAACATACAAGGGTTTAACTCCCTTAGCTTTGCTTTTTAGTTTCTTCCTTAAAAGTTTCTTTATTCTTACATACATTCTTTCTCAGTGGACTTCTGTAAGGCCTGTGAAGATGTTAAATAGAATTACAATCATTGTTGTTAAAGAGTTACCCCTGAGCAATAAAATCTTTACCCAGACCCTGCACACTGGTTGGCACCGAATCACAGATTCTGCCTCCTCTTGTAGACTCCCCATGCAGCTGCTCCATGAAAAAAATAATCACTTGCCGCATATAAAACATTTCTACTGCCTCACATCCTGACATTATATTTGGTCCATATACATGGCAGAAGAAAAGTCAAGGGGAGAAAATGGAGTCTCCCACTACACGATAATTTCTCTCCCTTGCCACCTCTTTATCTGTCTGAGCATACAGTAATAAATGATTGTCTGAAGACTTCACTCCATAGATTCAGATTCTGCATTACTTGCTGAAATCTTTACTTTATTTTGACTTGATTCTAGCTGTCTTTAACAACATGGCTATGAATTTCTTGTGCATTTTGTATTTTAGTGCCAATGTGGAGTCTCTGCCTTCCAGTAGTCTTCTGTTGACTGTATGTCAGTGACATCATGTATGGCCAGACGTTTCAGTCTCTTCTTGTTTCTTAGTCATATTTCTCTCTGAAATTAGAAGATACACAACATAAATGTTAAACAGAGAGCAAACCAGATTGTTTTATTATATTGGACAATGCAAGGCCACTGCCTAGGACATGTTACAAAATATTAATGATCAAGTTGTGGATTTAAATGTCAAGAAGGAACATTCAGGTTAAATTTTGAACTGTAACATTTGGAAAAAAAATCATGAAACCTGGCAATAAAGGCTTTATTATTCATGTCTTTCTGTCTTTTGTGATTCCTTTACTTCTTGCTTCAGGGTGAGTTTCATGGATAATGGTCATCAGCTGTTATTTCTACAGATCATAATTATGTTATGGTCTTTTTCTTTTTACATTTCTTACATTCCTCTGATACATTTTGCAGCCAATTGAGCAGAAAGAAGTAACAGCCCTCTGATAGTATACTTCATTCACATAAGGCTTCAAGATATGCTGTGGCTGAAATTCTTTGGGAATAAAGTTTTTGAAATAAATTTTGCAGCACACTAATGCAGTAGTAGAGTTCTACTCTTCAAGCTTCTAACCAGAGGTTACAGTTATATTAAAAATGTAGGTATTTTAAACTTTTAAAGAACAATGTAATGTAATTTACACTTTCCCAAACCCTGAAGAGCAAAAACCTTTTCTGCCTTTTAAAGTGAAAGAAATTTGATTTCAAGAAATGCAGAAGTTTATTCAGAATTAACACAATATTGTTGTTTTAAGGAAAGACACAGGACACGGCATGACTAGGCAGTAAGGTGATAATATAATTCAACTATTAAAACATTATTTGTGAACATAAGAATGACAAAAAGATAACATTACTTTAGATTTTTAGCTGTAATTATATGTTTCTAAAGTCTATATTCTGTTTTGACCTTCTATGCTAGTTAGAGTGAAATTTACATTTCAGAAAATGGGAAGTTTGTCAACCTAAGCAAAGAAGAGGAAAAACCCATAAATTCAAAGTCTGAAATTAAGATATTCAGTTTGTCCTCCTTTAAATACATATTATTGAGGGAGGTGCTACACCACTGTACCATCCTGTGATATACAGCAATAATAAATGTGGAGTGACACTTTACACCTGTAATACTTTCAGCATGTGGACAAATGCCACCATGCAGAAGTCAGATGTTTTACTAGTTTTTCTCAGCAATTTCAAATTGTTTTTCTAAGCCATCTAACTTTCTTCTATGAAGTTCTTCTGGAAAGCTTATTGTTGTGAAAGCAACAATATTTTCATCATTGATTTGATAAAAATTTTGTGTCTACAAATATTTACTAAAGATCCAAAAGCTAGACATGGTAATTTATTATAAACTTGAACACACAGCTCAACCTGAGTCTTCAGGATTACAGCAAACTCTAATTCATGTGAGGCAGGCTCACAGACGTAGATTATAAACATTTTATGATGCTGATTTTCACTGCGGTGTTAATTCTTTCACATTCAAATTAGCATATCTGTCTTCAGGTAATACTCTATGATTTAATTACTCTTCCTGTCTCTTTCCTTCTTTTCTTATTTTCCTAGTTTTCTTTCTTGTCTCATTACACAGGAATAGTTAGTAAAAACCTACTCATTACGACACACTCTGCCACATTCTCCACCACTATCAACAAAGGAACAAGGAGCCAGACATCAGAGTACAAGGAGAAACACTGGAAGATGAAGAACCAATGATTATCAGAGGTAGCACACACGCACATATGCATTACACACCAATGTTCCCAAGAAAACAGTAGATCTCAGTTTAATCCTTCCACTGTGATTACCTGGAGTAAGGTATAATTCTGCGTGGTTCAAACCACCATGCTGTTATATGCTGCTGTGTTTGCAACTGCATGATTCTTGCCTGAGATAGGGTTATCCTACTGCAAGATAATACAGCCTTATATCAGAATGCAAGGGAGAACTCTTTCAGCTCAAAACTGAAAGAGCTAAGATTATAAGAGAAAAAAAAATCAATGACTTAATTGGAAAAACTAAGTCTAAAATACTCGGTCCACATAGCGTCTTGTCCTTCTTTATCTGAAGAAACAATGTTCCTTGCAGAAAAATGAATCCTTAGAACAGGCACCAAATTTTAAAGAGCCACAGACCACTGTGTTAACAATGTAACAATTTTTTTTGAGGGTAGTGGGAGAGAAGCCCACTTGATATGTAAATTTCTATACTACTCCTTAAATCAAAAGTCTGATATACATTCAGCAACATTAATTGTGTAGTGCACATGCAGACACACACGGACATGTGATTGCATTGGTACGGTCTGTCTTGATGGCATATTTCCATTAGTAGGAGCCTATGGAAGAATGTTAGAAACATATCTGCAGCTGCTAGGTGATGATTTTTCTTGACAGGCTAATGTTCTATGCTGTGAGTAGAAACCGAGTAAAGCTGCAGAAAACAAGAAAA
This sequence comes from Falco rusticolus, assembly GCF_015220075.1. Classification (NCBI taxonomy): domain Eukaryota; kingdom Metazoa; phylum Chordata; class Aves; order Falconiformes; family Falconidae; genus Falco; species Falco rusticolus. The sequence continues at coordinate 6,892,301 of NC_051189.1, read as the reverse complement.
CAACTTCGGTTTCTTTTATACGGAGTAAATCTCAAGAAAAATAGTGCAGTTCGGCAGCACCCAACAACTTAGATATCCCTTCAGAAAACGCAAGTACAGATATATGCTTTTCACTTATTTTTCTGTTTTGTTGAGATCGCTGTCGATTTTTTTCATTTTTGTATTAGCACTACTGCTGATAACACTGCTATCATGATTATGTCAGCACAACTGTGAAAATATTTTCAAGGGACTTTAACTTGCCTAGCAAAACTACTCAGAACCACATTGTGTCACACAAAAAACCTCAGGCTGGTATAAGAACACTCTTTTATGATCAAAACCTCTTGCACATTTAATATAAGGTTTTAACAATATATTGGTGGGGGGGTTAAGTCTAATGGAGAAATATATCTGTATTACTCATTGGCAAGTCTCCATTTTAGGTATTTTCTTGCCAAGCTTCAACTATATTGTTTGTTACATTATAAAATGCATTAGTTGTTCCAAATAAGTGCCATTTTCGGTATAGACCAGTGCTTTCCTTTAAAATGAGTCAGTAACAACTTCAAAGTTATATATGTGGAATGTAAATGTATGATTTGCCTCATTTCTGGAAAAAATAACACCTACCTAAGTGAACCAGAACCGAAAACCTCACTCATATAAGATTTAGTTTTTCCATTTTTATGCTGATTCGCTCCAGCCAAATAAGTTGCCCAGGGTACAGCATGGAAGGCAGAATCAAGTCCAAGTCATTAATAAAAACTGACCTGTCCCATAAAACAAACAAACAAACAAAAAAACCACAGCCACAAAACCCAAAACCAACAAAAACTCCATGATACTGTTTCTTTGACAAGTGACCATCTGTAAAGAAACAAGTGTTACTTTTAACCATCACATCTCATTTTTCTCCCAAGTTTATTTCAAGGGAAATCTGATATAATTTTCCAACACTGAACAGTGAAGAACAATTACTGTCATTTGTAATATGGCTATGTCTGTGTTGATAATGCTGGCCACAACACTCAGCTCCCTGGCCAAGATTTCCAGTTAATTACAGTAGAATGCTACCGCTCTCCAAACAGTCTTTTAGGAACCATGGCTAAAAAGTGCACTTCACAATCCAGCCGTGCACGCTCTGTAACAGTCCACTTTGCCTGCGGTGCCAAATGAGTCTGGAGGACAACGGTGAGTGCTGCCTCAGCCTTCATTCAGAGCATGGCCCAAAGAGTGAGATGCAAACTTCTCTGAGAGGAGAGTAGGGTTGATTTAGTAATAAAGTTAAATATGGGCATTATAAAGGTAAGGACAAAATGACAAAAAAGCTTGGTAGCACTTATGAAATCAGGACTTGAAAGATCATTATGATTAATTTCTTTAGATGAAGGAAATCGAAATCAAACACTACATACTACAGAGGTTTGAATAATACAACTGAGTTTTATAAAAGCAGTATTTTTCCAAAGTAATTTAAAAATGGATGACTAGCTAAAAAGAACTAGCATAAAAATCTGGTCAAAGAAAAGCAAGAATACAAGTCATTAGACTAAAATGACCCCTTGCATTGAAGTAAACCAGCCAAGGCACTTCTGAACAGAAATCAGTTATTTAGGGTTCTGCCAATCTGAAGAAACAGATGCGTCTCACCAAACTTACAGCAGCACAAATATAGTTGAAGAAATCGTATTTCAAGAAATCATATTCAAATCATGCACATAAATAACTTTTTTTTCAGAAAGGAAAACTTTAAGAAAAGGTAGAATATCAAATTACACTTTTTAGAAAGCACGGAAGTTTAGTGAGGTGTAGCCATCACAGACAAGGATTCAGTTATATAAAACCTTCAGACTTGGGGGGAACTAGAAATGTGCCTGGTATGTTGAATTTCAGGATGCACAGGCATTTATTAACATAAGCTTTGCAAAAAATAGGATAAAATTTTAGCTGTGGTCTCTATGCAGGTGGGAAGTTTTGAAATAATTGACTTTAAATCCAAACTTACTTCTAAAGGCAAGGACACCTGTTGTTTATCTCGCTTACAATTCAGGTCATGGCAATTTCAGGTTGGTTTGTTTGCTTGTTTATATTCAACAGTTACAAAAAAAATTACAATGGAAGAATTCTCCTGTGATTTTAAAATACTTTCTACCTACAGTGCAGAATTTTACTTGAAACAGCATTTGGAAACAACTCAGAAGTTAGGAAGGTAGAATACTGTAGCACATATGCACATACGCCTTTTAAAAAAATACTAATTTTAGGAAAATAGTGTTTTTATTACAAATATCAGCAGACAGCCATTTTGCCACTTAAATGCACTTTTCAAACGAGTAGCTGAAATTTTAAATAAAGACTTTGATAAGCAAAAATACATTATGCAGTACGAAATAGATATTTGAAACTGGTGATAGACATGTTTGTCCAAGATACTGTCCTGCAAATTTAGATGGACGATGAAAGTGATACAGCCTTCTGTGGAGCATTTTACTGGCTTAGAGACAGGTAGTAACTGAAAAGGTCAGTATTTATTTTTCTACAAGTAATACACAGTAAGACAAAGATCAATGTTTTTCTCATGAGACAGGATAGCTAGATATTCATTCAAGTAAATAGCTATACATTGATTGAATTGTCACATTCCTACATTGTTACATATCCGGGAATAAACCAGTTAACATTCCTTATAAAATTTTTCCTGAATTACTTCCCTTTGAAACTAACATTTAATAATGAGATGAACTCCAGGACAAAAGGTAGAACCCCTTCCCTTCAAAACTTCTATATGAAGCAGCATTAGAATTCTGCTGCAAGTCATTGCAATCCTATGTCTGGCTGGCCATTACAGTTAAATAATTTTTTATATAATCCTTAAGAGTGGTGTGTTCCAGCCAAGTTGAAACAAGTAATTGGAATGCAATTTTCTTAGTCTTTAGGCATCTGTATTTAAAACTTTGCATTTAAAGTGGGATTTTGTTTGATTTTGTTTGGGGTTCTCCTCTCTTCATAGAGCCTCTTCTCACATTTTTCTTCTTCAGGGATACCCATGTTTTGAGTCCATGTTGTTTGCAACATCTAGACAGTGTTGTAGAAAAGGCTTTACTTCTTAAGCCAACTGGTCATCATCTCTCAATTCTGTCTTCCAGCAATATAGCTCAAAACCTCAGAGCTCGTATACAGAAAGCCACTGTTTCTGTTTACAATGACTCTCCCAGAGTTCATGTTTCGTAGTTCCTTGAAGAGCAGAAAAATTGAGGAAGATCACTGAGTTGTGGAAAAAAATGCTGAATGTCAAAACTGATGTCTGTGTTCTCCTTTTTTTTCAACAAGTCATAGTCCTCAGACCATAAAGACTATCTTGTAGCTGACTACTGGCTCAAATTTTCCTTGCACAGTTTTCCATAGGGAAAGAAAAAAATACAGGATTAATATTATTGTGCCAGAGGGATGGTTTAAAAAAGTGGATGTAATGGATGTTCAAAAATTCATATTCACAAACAGGCTATAAGTAAGTTAAGTCAGTATCACGCAAATGCCGTTTTTTAAGTTACATTGTTTTCAACAGGAAATCATGTGTAGAGTTCAGAAAGCCATTAACTGAATAAATTATAGATATTTTTGCATTTAGAAATTTACTGCTTAGTTCAAGAAGGTAAAATAAGCAATTTAACTTACAAAATAAGAATTAAAAACTATCAATCCAAATAGCATTTTCCCCATAAAGCAATTTATTACCGATGATCACTGAAAGATTACTGGGAGGAAAATCACTCAATAAAGCGTAAATATTATCTGATTATCACTGGACTGATGAAGAAAAGTCAAACATGGTGCAAAAGATAATTTTTTAAAATTGGATATTATTATTATTTTTTGGTTGCAACTCTGAAAAATCAGTTATGGCTATTTACTTATAAAGTAGAACGTTATTAGTACACAATTAAAATACAGAAGCTTTTATCCATGTTTATCCATGAAACACCGCTAAATCTTTAAACTGATGCAAATAACAGCAGAAGGAGATTTCTCTTTAGTGTCTTAGTTTACTATAGGTGCTTTAAACATTTCTTAGGTTCATTAATTGTGTTTGCAATCTGTCAGGCAAGATACAAAACGCAAAATGTATAACCATCCAGTTGATGAGACTTTTTAAAACCTCTATTCAGGCCTCTGTAGAGTTTCAATCACTCATTTTCAGATAGTAATATTACCGACTACATTTCTAGGGAACATAGCTAAGATCTTTCCTGTCTCACACAAAAAATGAGAGAACTGAACATACAGATTAATTTAATACATTCCAGTGGGTTTTTTTGCCACTTTCAAACATCTCTCCTAAAGCATCAATCACATGATAAACCATAATATAGTGGTCCAATTTGCTAAATATATATAAGAATCTTTGGAAAAGTTAATTTAAAAATTATGAAAATTATGCAGTGGAAGTTTAAACAGACACACGAGTTACATGTCTAAGGAACTACCCTCATGATTTCACTGTGTGAATTGAAAAAAAGCACTTTGCCTTTAACCTGCAGGAAATACTAAAGAAAACACCCATTTCCCTTTCATGCTTTTATACTTTTTTTTTCTTTTGTAGAATCCAAATATAAATACTTGGACTCAAATTGTAGAAATTTATAGATATACTTAACTTTATAGAGATGAACTGTTCTACTGAAATCAGTGAGACTGTTCACACATGTATAATGAATGACACCTGTAATGTATTAGAAACTCAGAGCCTTAGCTACAATATGCAAGGGGGAAAAATCAACAGATAAACACAGTGAAATGGAAAATTATTAATGTACAAAAATATTTCACATAACATAGTTTCTATTACAAATATGAGGAAAACATACACATGCAATACTAGAAGCCCAAAAGAACTTCAGTGACCTTAGTGCCCATTTTAGTAAGTATGTTTAGTTAAAAGTATCTGGAATAAGATATTAGGAAGATACAGGAAGAGGAGGAAATATAGAACATGTAACAGTGATGCAAGTATCTCTTTAGTTGTCATAAACACGGTTTTGCCTCTATATTTTTAGAAAAAAAAAAAAAATGCTTGAGCTGTTTTACTAGCAGAGGTGCTGCAGATTGTATTGAAAATTGCATTTGGAAACCTGGGTGCTGCACCAGGTGCCGGTGTCCAGGTGTTGGTACTGGGGGGCTGCGGTGGCGGCCCCCGTGGGGCGGTGCCGGGGCTGCCCCGTGCCGGGCACAGCCGGTCCCAGCCGGTTCCAGGCGGCTCCACCGGCCCCAGCGCAGGGCACAGCTGAGCCCCGCAGCCACGGGCGGGCGCCTCGGGGAAAGCCGGGCTGAGAAAGGGCAAAACGGTGCCCGGCAGCCAGGGCTGAGGGCAACGGGGTGAGAAACAGCCCGGCCAGCCCCGAGGGGGGAGCGGGAGGGGGCAGGGGGCTCCGGGCGCCCCCGCACAGACGCCCCCGCGGGCCCGGGGCAGCCCCCGGCGGGCGGGTGGTTCCCTGCGGCCCCTGGGAAGGGCCCAGCCGGAGCTGGGCACAGCTGAGGAGGAAGGGGGGCAGAGAGGGGCTGCTGTGGGCTGGTGGCAGATCCCCAATCCCCCTCCCCCTGCACCCCTCCGCAGGTCGAGGTGGAGGAGTAAGGAGTGAAGGTGATCCCAGGAAGACGGGGTATGTGTGATGGGGAAGGTGGAAGGTGTTTTATTTTTTCATCTTTGTTTCTCACCATCAGTTAGGAAAATCTCATTCCTTAACTATTGTACCAATTAGTCATTATGATATGAAATTGTATGAACCTTTTAAAGAGAGAGAGAGGATAGTTTACATTGCATATGACATAGTCATGGTTAAGTAGGCACAACGAAAGGACCCCAGCTCCTTGTAAGGAGGACAGGTCCCGCCCTGAAGCATAAAGGATACCTCTGGACAACTGACATAATGCCAGTACCCTAGCCTCGCTTACACCTCTGTGTAACCCTTCCGTTATCTGGCATTATAGATAAGTGTCGTTTTGTTAAGTTAACCTCAGCCAAAATCTAAGCCCCACGCATCAGCTCACTCACACCCCCACAGTGGGATGGGGGAGAGAATCAAAAGGGTAAAAGTGGGAAATCTCATGGGTTGAGATAAAGACAGTTTAATACGTAAAGCAAAAGCTGCACACACAAACAAAGCAAAACAAGGAATTCATTCATTGCTTCCCATGGGCAGGCAGGTGTTCAGCCACCTCCAGGACAGCAGGGCTCCATCATCTGTAATGGTTACTTGGGAAGAGAAACGCCATCACTCTGAACCTTACCCCCTTCCTTCTTCACCAGCTTTTATTGCTGAGCATGATGTCATACGGTATGGAATATCACTTTGGGCAGTTTGGGTCAGCTGTCCCAGCTGTGCCCCCTCCCAGCTTCTTGTGCCCCCCCAGCCTGCTCGCTGATGGGGTGGTGTGAGAAGCAGAAAAGATCTTGACTCTGTGTAAGCACTGCTCAGCAATAACTAAATCAGCCCTTTGTTCATAACACTGTTTCCAGCACAAATCCAAAACATAGCTCCATACTAGCTACTATGAAGAAAATTAACTCTCTCCCAACCAAAACCAGCACAGTAAGTAACTAGCAAGACCAACTCCAGGGACATCTAGATCAAGAAAGAAGCAGATGGATGATGACACTGTAGAATTATAGTTTATTTGCAATAGAGTAATATGTGTGTCAAATAGTGACCCGTCAAATCATGTGGTATGTGAATGCTTCAAATTTATAAGAACCATGTGTGAAACTGCATTCAGTGTGCCCCAACATGAATAGGACACCTCATGCACATGAATATAATTACTCTTGTAATGCTATACTTAGCATCCTTCTCTCCTTGGTCAGCGTGGGCCAGTTGCAAAATTTTCGTGACACATCAAACTCTGTTTTTAATGGGCAATACATTAGATTACTTTTCCTCAAATTGAGCCTGTTTTGCTCATCACAGTAATTGGTCAGTGATCTCCCTGTCCTTATCTCAACCCATAAGCTTTTCCATCTTATTTTCTCCCCCTGTCCTGTTGAGGAGGGGGAGTAAGAGCATGGCTGGGTGGGGGTCTTGCAGACAGCCATGGTCAACCCACCACATCAACAAAGTTGACTGTAGTGGTAGAGGGCAGCAATGTTTCTCCATGCTAAACAAAGTACTGCAGGCCATTCCCATAATCTGGCTATCAAAATAATCACAACACAAACTATATAAAGCTAAGTAATTTGAACAACCTTTTTTCCCTCTAATCTTGAGAGAAGTTTTAGGATTTGCAGTAATTCAAAGCTGGTATATGACAGAGCTTATTCAGGTAGCACATAAGGCAATATCACTAATGGCTATAAAAGTCTGAAACCTTTTGTGTGTTCTTGGCATTAGCAAGCCATTTCCAGGAGACTATTTCTAGAGAATTTAACTACCATAACAGAAGCTACTTTGAATTTTATAAATCATTTATTCACGTAAAAAAAGTTTTCAGCTCACAGGTGATATTTTCTGAGCCAACTAGTGTGTTGTAAAGTTAGAAGAAAAGAATTACAGAATAGATTGATGCATTTGAAGGACCATATTCTGACAAACTGTCATGCTCTGTCAGTCCATGAACTGGATGATTTTATCTTAATTATGCGCTCTTAATTCCACTGCTACGATTAGTAAACCTTGTCACTGTGCATTTTGGGGTCTGCTCTTCTCAGGGTTACCTTTATTGCTAGTGTCTATTCAAAGTGCACCTTCATAGGGGCAATTTAATAACTGCTAAAACTGAAAGAGATAGTTGCAGAAAATTGCAGAATGTTAAAGATGGATGCTAATTAGAGCTATCATAAAATGTCTGAAGGAGTTAGTGCATCTGCAGAATGGAGGGCTTCACAAGACCCAGGGAAATGAGTTTCGGAACTGGCTCATAAGTACAGCACAGCAAGGCACTGGCCTCAGACTGAACTCAAATCAACAATTCTGGCAAAGCAGCAGATTCCTCTAACAACAGGCGATTTGAAAGTCAATTAACATATGAATTGCAAACAGGACATACAATAAAATCTCACTGTTCTACTGAAAAATAATAAAACTAAAAGACTTTGCAATAAAATTTAAAATGGGAGAGGTGCTATTCTGCTAGTCTGGTGATGATCATGGTGTGCAGGGGGTGGGGCGGCGCTTTCCCTATAGTTAAGGCTGCAAAAGCTAATCTGACATCAGGGACAAGGTAGGACTCTGTCAACTAACAAATCTGGGAAGAGCCGGGAACAGGAATGTATCTGAACACTGCCGCCTCCAGCTGGAGTGACCTCAACATAATTCCCATTTGGGGGCATGTGGAGTAAGAAAGGAAACATATTTAGTCCTGGTGCAGAAGCAAGAGTGTCCAGGGAGGAGTCATGTTCCTTGTAGCCACATTAACGTTACTCTGCCAATGTAAGATGGCTGAAGGGTAACCTCCACACACACGTGTGTGGGCAAATATTCACATCACAGTCACCAGGCCATTTAACACTTAAAAGATGGGACACGTATTTTGAGCAGATCAAACATGACACCTGATGTTGCTATAGTTGCAGGGCTCAATCAGCTGATGGTGTAGACACTGAAATTCCTCACCACATAAGCAGTCAAAAGCTTTTAGTTCAATTATATGCAGTGTAATTTCCACTGCTGTATCAGGCAGATGCTTTAGTCATTGAGGAGAAAAAGGAAGGGTAGCCTGTAGCAGAGGGATTAGTGCTGGTTGCAAACACATATTTGTGCTATAATTTCCAAGGGATATTTTAGTAATGTACTTTGTTTATCTCAGCAAATATCCCACCACCGTCAATAACCATTTGCTATAAGGCACAATCTTGCCTGCAAAAGCAATGCTTCTTCAGTATCTAATAGACCCTTGTATTAAACCAACTCTTGTTTATTATACCAGGAATATAAAAGAACATAAAGTTAGTTCCTTCTTCCGTCTTCATTATTGAGTTTTCTACCGCACTGTAGTAAGATAGCTCCACATTGTGCTTTTTTTCATGCCAAGAGACAGTATCCAAGATTAAAGATCTGTGATTTTAGTACACTACTGGTTTCAGCTACAGTTCAGCTATACAATAATTACTATTTATGTTTGTGCTTGATGTGAAGGTATACAGCAGATACGCATACATAATCCCATGGCTTTGTTTAGGAACAGTGATTTCATAGAAGAGTCGCGAGGTTTGCATTTCAATGTGTGATACTTGTGTGACAGACAAGCCAAGTGAATGGCTTGTAGCAAAGCAGTAACTATTCCCATAATTTTTTTGTTCAATATGCATAGGAATTGCACTGTATTTGCATTATACCATGACAGAAAATGAACATTTTGCAAATGGTATCAGTTCTTCAAGCAAATATCAAACATATTACCATAATTTTAAAAATGCGTAGTGTTTGTCTTATTCATTAATAGAGAAGCAGTTATCTGTAAATTGTGTGCAGTGTGGTTAATTTTCCTTCTGTTGTCATACAGGTTAGTTACTGATTAATGAATTTGATCATAGACAAAAACTTCCCCAAGATATGGTTTCAGAATAGGGGTAAGCAGATCTATAAAATGCACAATTCAGTTTATCATGTTGTAAGGTTGGCCCCTCTTCTATATGCTAAGGTTTTGACATTGCAGGCTGAAAGGTAAATTTTTGTATCAATATCTAAACAAGGTAGTTCAGGTACTGACAGTAATCTAAGTCTCAAGGAGCAGAGATCTGCTTCAGTTTTGTTTACATATAATTTTGATACACTGTTGCCTGAGGGTTGCATACACCATGTATCTATTTTATGGTTAGATTTTTGCTACCCAAGCACATCTGGCGAACTATTTTTCCAAGTACTTGCATTAAGTGATCAGCTTCCCTTCTACTTCAAGTTTGAAGGTACCTGGGCATCACTTCTATGGAGATACCAAACTGCTTTGGGGACTGGTCAGCATTAGGCACCAAAATGCCTTGACAATCTGGTGCATTCATATTCATTGTTAGATGAAATTTATTCATTAATGATACTTCAGAATTGTTTCTTAAAAGGAGTATGCTTCCTTGGTGAAAGAACAACCCTTCTTGCAACAAATCTGTTGAAGGTGTAGACTAACTGGATAAGCTAACAATGTAACACCAAGGAAAGCTCAGAAGGGTGCGAACAGCAGGAGGAGAAACTTGTTGAGGGTGGAGATCCCCTGAGCCTGTCTGAGGCAGGTTTCAAACACTCCCACGATCAAACAAAAGGTTCCTTTGAATGAGCTAAAGACTGGTAAGAGGGAACAGCCTCCCAAAGGGTGAATAACGGCCCCAGAGACAGCAGAGTCAGCAGGAATCTGCAGTACCTGGGGAAAGGCAAATGTGGCAGGGGAAGTTCGTGACCACTGACCCAAATCAAGACCAAAAAGATTTGCCCACCCCCCTGGCTATAAGGGGCACGGGTGCTAATTTACATGGCAAGCAAGGCTGATTTTAATAGGAGATGGTCCACACTGAAGGATAAAAATAAAAGAGGAAAGCAAGTGCCATTTTAGCAGGGGAATAAGTATAAGAGTAGAAGAAGGGATTTCTGGACAAGCACTCCTACAAGACACACCCCGCGCTGCCAGGCCCGACGCTGGATCCAAGACTGATGATCTCTCTTTCTTTCTCTCTCTCTCCCCTTCCCTTCTCTTTTTCTCTTTTACCTTTTTCTAGTAAATAATGCAAGACATAAAACTTTATATTCATGGCAAGTGATAAGCATTTCTGCTTCCCAATTATTTATCAATGAGCTTGACTATGGAATAAAAGTCTTTGTTTACCTATGGACCTCTGGTATTGTGTATACCCTATTAGAACCAAGAGGATCAGTGAATCTGAGTCACTCTTCCCTCCTTCTTGGTGGGATGTGACAGAAGGTCAGCATGGAAAAGGATTTCTGACGTGGAAAAGGACTTAATGGTGCAAAAGTTACTGAATGTGGTAAGAAAGGCTGCAGGTAATATCATTGGCCTGGATAACTTTCTGATTGATTTTTGAGTCATTTTTCTCTGCTCAGTTTACTCACTTCTACTGGAAACCTTTAAAAGTAATGACAGCTGAGGGCTAGCTGCCAAACAGATTGAAAAGTGAGCTTGTATCAGTGCACCCCTTCAGCAGACAGATTGCTCGTCTGCTATACAACAGCCTCTGTGTTGAATAGTCCAGAATTGCTGCTAAAGTTCTAGTGCCTGTATACACTCTGCCCTCCTAGCTATCCTATGGGTAAGCACAATCTTTCTTTATTGAAGGCATCTTATAATAACACTCTTCCTCATAGAGCACCACTGAATTGCTTTCTATGACAAACTCTTCATAAAACAAGATACAAGTTTCTACACAGTTCAATTGAATCTACTTATTTTCTGTACTTCCAGGGCTATATATGGAGATTTATTACACTGAATAACATTTCTTTGGCAGTCCCTAATAAATACAGTATGGGTTTACTGGCTCCTGTATTACTACAACACTATATTTTTATTTTACCCTTTGGAGGGAAGTACAAGGGACAAGACTCCTTCAGCTACTTTTTGTTGGACTTTTAATAATTTAAAGTCTGTCACTACTCATTGAGAACTGGATTTTCACAGATATCAGTTGGTCTTCTTGAAACACTAATATTTGATCTCTAGAAGCTTCATCTTTTGCCAAACTCCATACTGGAGTCCTTAATATACAGTATTTTTTTCTGACAAGTTTGGACAACTGAGCTTTAACAGTCCTCAACACACAATTCTGGAAAATACCAGAAATCAGAGCATCACTTCTCAGTAGATGGTTTATATAATCCATTTAAATTGGTTTCAAATGTTCTGACAGCAAAAAAAAGCTTTAAGGGAAAAAAGTTGTTTCTTCAGTTTCCTTTATCTGATTAATTTAATTTTCTTATATAATTCCTAGTATATATAATTCATTTCATTCTGCTACCTACTTACTACCATGTAAACCAAATAATCTTAAACAGTATTATAACAGGCTTAGAGCCAAACATAGTTGTGTCTACTATACTGTTTGTGTTATCTTTTTTCTTTAATTTGCTAAGAAGATCACACTTCTTTCTTTTGCCTGTAAGCAGGTTCAGTGCTTGCATTATAGATTCCAAGTAGATACTTAAGAATATAAGGAATAGTTTCTCAGTATATATTTAATATATAGATATATTAGATTCTCATATTCTGAGGTTTCCTGGTACTCTTTATATCATTTTTTGTTCTTTTTTATTGAAAATGTTTTCACAATAATATATAACCTCCACCTAGGCATATACTTTAAAGTAGATTTAGTAGCACAAGCTCTACAGAAAACTCTCAAATCTGAAATCCATTGATTCATAAATGGTTGCAAATATAGAGACATTAGTACGATAGAAGCTTGTAAAAGACTGCAGAAAGCCTATCAGTCTACTTTTAGATGTAGAGTTGGCTACCAGAATTTTCTGCACACTGAAAAAGCAGTCTAATTTTCATTGCCTTTCACAAGAATCTCTATTCAGCAAGTGTACAAACTAATATAACTGTTCCTTTCTTTATAAGGAGTCTGGACAGGTCAGTTTAAATTCTAGGATGAAATATTTGATTTCAATAGCTCAATACATTCTGTAAAAGGACAATACAGCATCAATATGCAAATTTGCAGTAGGAGTCTTTATCAGTGCACCAAAAAAAAAAAACAAACCAAAAAAAGACTGATAACATAGCTTTAATTCTACTGTAGCTGAAGTAATAGGAGAATTTAGATTGTATACAGATTAAGGGTTACATAAGCAGAAATATCAGTCCAATCCAATTACAAACCTAAACCCTTAATCTCACTTGCACCATTAAAAATGCACAGAATATATGTACTACGCAATGCAGTAATTTCTGAGAAATAAATGCTATTGAATCTTACAAACGTTTAGATTCAGTACTTAACTAAATTCCCTGATGCAAAGAGTATAATTTTTACATTTAAAAAATAAAACTATTTACATCATATTTTTAGTTAGATGGTGTATAACAGCAAGCATGCAGAAAGAGTAAGTGGTGACAATCCTGCCCACCAGAAAAAGTTTCAATGGAGTCTTACACAGAATCATGTGTTTTTTCCCATCATTAGGGTCTTAATGGAGTTATTATCAATTTACACTACCAAGAAAGGATTAATTCTCTGTAGAACAAAAAATCTGAATCAGCAATGATCACTTAAGTGGTCCAACTCATTTACACAGTGTTCAGCTTTGGATGATAAATTGTTAAATTTCTGCCTCTAGGACTCATGTGCTACTTTTCTTACAACTCAAGGTCTCAACATTTAGTTTTACTGATAATTGATTTTTTCACATGAAAAGAAAAAGACAATGCTACTGGTCCCAATGCTGAAAAATGGAGAAACAGATAGAAAACATAACTGGTGAGTCTGGGGAGAAAATGCAAATGTCCATTGGCCTTTATAGGGTAATACACAATCCTGTAAAGCACTTTCACAGTTATATTTTTGAATTTTTGAAGAAGGTGATTACTTGAATTACCTCTGTGCCCTTAAAGAGGGGTATAATGACAGGGACAAAACCTATGTAAAATAAAAATACAAAGTAGAGTGATCTGCTGCGTATATGCAGCAGGAACAAACCCTACATTAGATTACAAGTGGGTCCAAACACCACAGCACACACTACAAAGAAGTTTATCACAGAGCCACATAAAGGAAATAGCATCACAAACAGTCAGGCAAGAGCTTACATTATCTTTTCAATTTCTGATGCTGTCCTGTACAGTCAGGATATTGAAACATCCCAGCTACTTGCATCATATCAGATCTTGCAAATGTCCAATACATTGTAAATCATCTGATAGGACAGACATGAGGTGCATCAGGCACTTTACGTACTAGTAATTTCTTTGGATTAGTCACATGATTTCCAAATTTGAGTCTAGTTTTAAATTAGAGACTGCTAAACTTTACAATAGAGTAATACACCACCAGAGTATTTTGAAAATAACTTTCCTATATTAAAATACTTTAACATTCTTACTTAATACGACTTTATATGCAGATTAATTACTAGTCATTGTTAGTTGAAGTATTTTTTAAAGAAATGGGAAGCAGATATAACATGATGAACACATAGTAGAATATTAGCACATATTACCAGGGTCACCTAGAAAACATTTTATAAAAATAGTTTTGTAAGTGATGACAGATGCACAGACAGATCTCCTATCCCACACTCTGTGACTGTCTGCAATCACAAGTTCCACAGGCTTTTTAGTCACTATTCCTCCTCTCTATGTTGCATGAAAATGGTAAACAACATGTCAGTCTGTTCCCCCCAACTCTGTTTCCTCTCCTAAAATCAACCCTTGTTGCCCAGAACACTGGCCAAAGAGGTCTAGCTATATGTTTCAGTTTTAGGATTTAAGATATCAGAGCTACATGCTGAGTAGATACTCCAGCAGAATTGCTCAGAAATGAAAACTAAATGAAAACTGTTTTTAAGGGTTTGCAACTGATTTACCACTAAGCAGTGTATTCTAGTGTTTAAACTTTTTATCTTCCATTGTTTTATATCTCTGTGCTTGTGGTAAAAAAATATCAATTGTGGCCCTAACCAACTGCTAAAATTTAGTGAGTTCCTCTGAAGTCCTTCATGGCAACCTGCATGTCATTTTATGAATTAAACTTTGTCATACATTGCATAATTTAATTGCAAGTGTTAGATGTAGCAAGACCAAACTAATCAGCAATTTTCTTACGGATCTTTGCCTGACTAAGTTGTTAACAAGTTGTTAATTAAAAAGGCTGCGGTAAGTAATAAATTATTTGATATTAACATCACAGTTCAATCTACTTTATAAACATTAATATATTCTTTAAATTCTCGTATACATATATATATTGATGGAAAATCTGTTCCAGATTTTCTTTATTTATGTTTATTTATGTGCCTTACCTAATAATATTTCATTGAGATGTTCTCCCCCCTCCAAAAAAAAAAATATTACTTTAATATACCTGTATGATTCAATTGCCCCAGTTTAACATTAGAAGCAATTAGCAAGTAGTTTAGTGACACTATATCTGTTACAACCTCCTAGAATTCCTATGCGAATAAAATGATCAGGTATCTGAAATAATGCAACAGATTTTTGATGACTTGGCAATCACAGGTCTGCTCTCTTAAAGGTCAGCATATATTGTTTTAGTCTGCAAACAGGATGAAGAATTTGCATATTATTTCAAGATAAAATTAGAACAGTTTATGCACATCACAGAGAAAAAAGAAGGAATTCATGCCTGAATTTTCACATTCTTTGGAATTATTTACTGTATCACACTTCACTATACAGATGCATAGAAAAAGAGATAGTAAAGCAGACACTTTTCTTTGTGATATGCATACAAAAGCTTTGCTTCATGACTCAAAAGAGAGTTTTGAGGGAAAGAATCCCATAACGTGGGCTGCTGGAAAGCAGTCTTAAGCAGAAAGGACAGTCAAGTTACTGAAATATACTTGCCCACAAGTGAAAACGAGTTTGTAATTTCAGCATAGGTATGACATATTTTCAACAGTCAATCCAGATAGAGTATTTTGCAGAAAAAAAAAGTTAGGGTCCATCTAAAGCAAAGCAAAATCAAATAGACAAATAAAAATGTCATCAGAGCTTGTTAACAAAAACACAGTCTGGTAAGAACCAAAAAAAAAAAAAAAAAAAGAAAGAAAGGAGACATCTGGATGTCATGGTTTTAACTGGGATGGAGTTAATTTTCTTCTTAGTAGCTGGTACAGTGCTGTGTTTTGGATTTAGTATGACAATAGTGTTGATAACACACTGACGGTTTAGTTGTTGCTAAGTAATGCTTACCCTAAGACAAGGACTTCTCAGTTCCTCATGCTCTGCCAGTGAGGAGGTGCACAAGAAGCTGGGAGTGAGCACACCCAGGACAGCTGACCTGAAGTAGCCAAAGAAGGGATATTCCATACCATAGGACGTCATGCTCACTACATAAACTGGGGATGTTGGCCAGGAGGGGCTGATTGCTGCTGGGGGGCTGGCTGGGCATTGGTCAGCGGGTGGTGAACAGCTGTATTGTGCATCACTTGTCTTTCTTGGGTTTTATTCCCCTCTCTCTCTTTGTTACCTCCCTTTTCATTACAATTACTATTAGTATTATCATTATGTTTTACTTTGTTACAATTATTAAGCTGTTCTTGTCTCAGCCCATGGGTTTTACCTTTTTTCCTGATTCTCTTCTCCATCCCTCAGGTGCAGAGTGAGCCAGCTGCTGTGTGGTACTTAGTTGCTGGCTGGGGTTAAACCATGACACTGGAAAAAGTGGTTGGAAGAACCAATCAAAACCCAGCAGGTTGTACACAATCTTACTGTCAAATTCTTAACACTTTGTAATGTAACAAAAGGTAAGGTGGTTCTAGAGATGTAGTTTCTTTTGCAAATACACCTGGAGACAATGTCTAGGTCCTAAAGCTGGGGGAAAATAGGAAATTAGTATGTTATAAGTTCCTGAAGAGTTGTATTTATTTAACTAAAAAAAGGGGGGGTTATAAATTAAAATGAAACAGGAAAGTATTATACTGAAATTTATATAGGGCAATACATATATAAAGAGGCATATTATCAGAATAAGAATCTTTCTAAGCATCATTTCACAAATAGGGGAAAGGCATGCAGAAGGATGAAAATTAGTAGAAAGAGAATCAAGTGTTGCCTAATCTGAAGGTAATACCCCGAATTAATACCCAAACTTCAGTACTTTCCCAGTACTAAGAATTAGTTATTCCTATGTAACTATATAACTATACTTATATACTATATAACTAACTGCTATAACTATAACAATAATAAGTTATTGTGAACAAAAAATAAATAACTTGTTCTACTGCACCTAAGAGTGTATCTGTACAGATCTGTATAGCTTATTGCAGATAAGCTGAGCTGACTGGGTGTGAGACAGCATCTGTAAACCATATTGCCTGATTATCTTGTCTCGAGTAGACAGAGTTCCACGAATGTGTGTACCAGAGTGATGCAATGAGATTACACACATGCAGTACGTTGGGCACATCCTCAAAAGCAACAGACTTAGTGCACGGTCACTGTGTACTCCGTTCACCTGCTGGACCTGGAATAGAATCACAGAATCGTAGAATTATTTAGGTTAGTAAATACCTTTAATATCAAGTCCAACCATGACTAAATAGGTTAAAGCATGCCTTAATGGAATGCAACACGGTCTACACCTTTATGTCCAAACACAGAGTTTAATGTACTTCAGCTTCAGCTGAGAAATAAAGTGCCCAT